>NC_141695.1:1308792399-1309392399 GCF_964263255.1 Lissotriton vulgaris | reverse complement strand
TGTGTATCAACTTTCTGATATGCCATGGCTTCACGAACACATTCAGGGCCTACTCCTGTCTGAATAAAATGATATATCCTGTCTAATTGTTCGGTCATTCCTGGTAGTGTAACCAAAAAGTCTGCAGCACGTCTTAAACGTAACGATGCTAGCATCATGGGTCCTGTCTTGCCAGGTACTGAATCATATCTACAATCTGTAAGATATTCTTTAAGCTTTTCGGCTGGGGTCGCTTTCGGGGTACGCAGCGTAGCTAATTCTCTCAGTGTCTGTCGCTGTATTTGTGGCGGGGTGTGATAGGGACCTCCTGTGGCACCTCCTGAGGCGGAGGCACGGGCATAACCTGACTGTAGCGGGATTGTACCTTGGGCTGCATTCATCGAAAAAGGATTAATAGGGGGAACAGTAGGGGAAGTGATAACAGGTGCGGGAATTTGCTGACGTGGAGGGGTCGTGGCTTGGGCTTGATCAGCAGGAATAGGCGGTAGCGGATTATCAGCAGGTCGTGCGTTGGTATATGCGGGAGCTACATCATCTAAATAGGAAGAAAGGAAAATATCTGCTGCGGTCTTGTGGTGACGTACTTTAGTCGGAACCAATGGTGGTGGCAGGTTACTGGGTACTTCCGGGGTCGCCCTGGGCAGGCCCTCGGCAAGAACTGGATACATGCCTGTAATAAGTGCATTTCTTTGACGGTCTAGTTGTTCTGATCTGACCTGTTCTCCTTCTTCTAGTAACTCTTTTTCTTTGGCTTTTTCAGACTCTTCCCTACTTCTATCTGCTTTTCTGAGTGCTTTCTCTGTTCTTCTATGCGATTCTTTACACCACAATTCTATGGCATCTTTCTGAGATTGTCTGGCTTTCTTTTTCCATAACGCTTCTTCTACTCTCATGATGCATTCAGCATCCCATGTCCCTGAGACAGGCCATCTGAACTTCTCTTCTAAATGCTTGGTGTAATCCACCCATAAATCTAAATATAACACAGCGTCTAGGCCGTGCTTGTGGTACATAAAATACCCTGGAGTGTCCCTAGGCGGGACAGGCACTGCTTCCTCGAGTATCCCTTTTCTAGTTCCTATCTGGCGTAACTTAGTAAATAACGGCATTGTGACTTTAACTCGAACACGATAAACACAGTAATGAAAAACAAACAGTCATTCATACCACGACATGAAACACATTAAAACATTTTGAATAGATACTGTCTAGTACATATAAACACAATACTGGGAATCACGAGAAATAATACTTGAAGGCTTGAATCACTGAATCACTGAATTACTAGATGCACTGCTAAACAGTACAGACCGGTCCCATAAAGAGACATGTCATACCGCGCTCACCTAAGTGACCACGTACGGACCAGGACTGTGTACCCAGACCTGTCTTGACCGGACACAAACTAATGCACCCGTCTAGATGCGTCCCTAGCAACGGTACTCACCGGGAGCAATACTTGGACTTGAACTTGAAGGCCTCGGACTGGACTGGGCTTCTACTGGTACTGCTTCTACGCATGCGCCTCGTCACATCGGAACAGGTGGGCCTCTGGATACCTCGGACACTGTTACTCTCGGCTGGGCTCTGGTCGGGATCCTCCGCACTCCTCACCTCCTCGTCTGGATGTCGACCGCAGTCTCAGTCACCTCCGTAGGCCTGAGGGATACAGGAAAACCTGCAGATGCGCATGGATGTCCGTCACGGCTGTGGCAGGGGACAAAGCCCGCGACGCATCTCCGGCGCGTGGGGTGGGGGAGGGGTACCTATTCGGGCGCCAAATTATGTGGTAAATATTTTACCGAATCTATTTTTCCGTATAATTATCATTACAAGACAGCTCATAAAAATAAGAGGCAGAGTCCGTGGTATCTGAGTTTTACGGGGTTTATTAGAAAAACCTCGAGGTTGGAGATCATGTTCCGTCACCACTAGGGTTCGGGAAGGGATAGTCAACGTTTTATTAACATTACACATTATATATAGAAGAATAACGTCATTGAATCCAATACAGTAGGCGTAACAGGTAAAAAGGAGAAGATAAGAACACATGTGCGTAATAGGAGGCGTGAAAATAGGCGTACACGAAGGCGTGCACTTGTACATGTCAGAGGAACGTCACAAGAATCGTCACATGTGGGTGGGTGCATAGAGAAAGTTGCAGAATCAGCAGAAAGTGCGGATGCGCGCGCAGCTAGCATGACGTGACATGGATGTGTAACTGGGGAGAACTTTAACACTAGTAGAAGAGACAGAAGTCTGGGATGTCAGAACGACCTGGACCTATAACATATCTGATATCTTATGTTTAGAGGATGTTTTATCTGGAGCAGAAGGTCTCTCGGGCAGAGGCTATTCTATACTGAATGCTAGTGCGTGCATATGTGTCTACGTGTCTACGTGCAGGGGCATGGGCCTACTATGGCAACGGGAACTGTAAATTACTCGCATGGAGACAGGAAGGCTTGTTCTTTGCTCTGCAGCCGGAGAGATGTTTACCTAAATCACTAGACAGGAATGTATTTTCGAGGAGGCTGAACAGATAACTTGTAGGCAAAATACGGTTTTGGCAGGCAGGCCAGGTTTGAGCCAGGCACCGCTTCGCTTGGCAGGAAGTAAGGCAGAGGTCAGGGATACGCGTCCATGCTGCAGCTTTCAGAGGCAGGAGGCAGAAAGGGCTCGAAAGCAGAAATCAGGGCCTAGCTCGGCAGAGCCAGGAAAAACGAAAAAGTGTACCATGTAAAGACGTTGGCATGGTGTGGTTAGGAACTGAATTATCGATCCATTCATGGTGGACCTGAAAGAGGACATGTTAACGTTGGACGCAAATGTAATTGCGTCTTCATATTCGGTCATGGAGGGAACTTACATGTACTTAAAGCACGTACATGGAGCCGTTGGAGTACACGTTAGGGGACACACTTGACCATAAAAATGTCAATTACCTCAAGGCGTCAGTAATTGGGTTAGTGTACATGTTGTGCGTCATTCCACCTCTGTGATAGGATCTTCTAGGAGTTCATTCCATCTATCTGTTGCTCTTTGGTTATTGCGTCCGATTTCGTCCTGTGCGACAGTATACAGTCTGGAGACTAGGTGCGTAATGTTTGAGGACGTTATCAGGAGCTGAAGGGTATTTAGTTGCTCAGGTTCGTTAGGAAAATTGGGGTATAATCGCTTAATGGCTCCTCTTAACCTGTGATATGTGAATTGAAACAATAGGGTTGGGTTTCGAATATACGATAACTCTTGCGCTGCGTTAAATATGCCATCTGTGTATAAGTCCCCCATTGTAGCTATTCCTACCTGATGCAGGAGTCCCATTCCTACCTCCTCGTTCGTAACCGATACCCCAGAATGATGGTGTAGCGCGAGAGCTGGGGCATACAAGGGTAATTTGTGTGCCAGTTGCCCCAGTCTGCGCCATGCTGTGTTTGTCGCTTCAACGGTGCTGATGTCCCTGTCGTGCAGAGGTGGTCTGCGATGCGTAATAATCGCAGTTAAGGGGATTGGGTGCGCATCGCCCTCTTCCACCGCCGTGTGTGTCAGGTATGGAACCGTATGATACCAGTAGGTAGCATATTGTGCCTGTGCGCACAGATAGTAAAGCAAAAAATCCGGTACACTAAGCCCCCCTTTGGAGTACGGTAGTGTGAGTGTGCGCATCTCAATGTGCGCCTGCTTACCAGCCCAAATCAACTTCAGTATAACCGACGTTATTCGTTTAAAAACCTCTCGCGGAGGGCAAATAGGAATATTGTTAACTCCTTCGCTGCTCATGACGAGCTCAGCTCGTCATGAGGCACGGTTGAGCTGTGCTTATGACGAGCTGAGCTCGTCATGAACAATGGGGAAAATTCAAAGCTCAGCATAGGAGGAGAAAACTCAAAGCAGCCAAGGTGTTAAATAGATAAAGCAGTTTTGGCAAGACCACCCTTTTAACAATCACAACGCGATCTGCCAGGGATAGGGGCAACTGTATCCATCTATTTACCCTATCTTCTATTGAGGAGATCACCCGTCCAGATTTGGTTCGGATGACCACTTCTGGATCTCTATGGTACCACACACCTAGGTACTTGATGGGTTCGCTTTGCCATTCTAAGGGAAATTCCACATCATGTGGTTTGGTGGTGTCCGTGAGTGGTATAATAGATGACTTGTCCCAATTGACTTGCAAGCCCGAGTGTCCCTCAAACCGAATGTATTCTCGCAGCAGGGGTGTCACATGCTGCTCAGGATCTTTTACATAGAGCAACATATCATTTGCATACAGGGAAATATGTAGGGGTCGCCCTGGAAACTGCAGTGCCGAAGGGTGGTGGAGTTGTCTCACTTTACAAGCCAGGGGTTCGAGGGCTAGAGCGAATAATAGGGAGGATAATGGACATCCCTGTCTCGTTCCTCGTTCAATGGATAGGATGTCCGAAATATATCCGTTTACGCGTACCCTAGCAACCGGCTTCGTATATAGGAGTTCCACCCAGTGAAAAAACATCGGGGGAAAGCCCATCCTATGAAGGACTGTGAGTAAGTAAGACCATTCGATGGAATCGAAGGCCTTAGCGGCATCTAACATGACCGCTATGGCCTTAGTCTCTAGGCCATATAGTGGGATAATGCAAATAACGTTTTGATGTTGTGTGATGTGGATCTTGTGGGTATGAAGCCGGATTGATCGGGGAGAACTAAATTGGTCATCAGGGGCTGTAAGCGAGTGGCTAGCATTTTAGCTAAAATTTTGAAGTCAACATTAATTAGCGACTGGGGCCTATAAGAGTCACATTTTTCGGGGTCTTTTGTAGGTTTTGACAGTGCTAATATTACTCCTTCCCGTAGGGTTGGGGGTAAGATATTGCTGTCAAAGGCTGCACCATACATTTCTACCAGTCGGGGCGCTAGCATGTCCATGTGCGCTTTATAAAATTCACCCGTAAAGCCATCGGGGCCTGGGACTTTACCATTTGGCAAGGACTTGATTGTTTCTGTTACCTCTTCAATAGTGATAGGTAAGGACAGGTATGCCCTTTGTGTGTCAGACAGCCACGCAATGGCCACGACTTCCAGATAGCTTAATATTTCTGCAGGTGATGTAGTAGGTTGCGACTTATAAAGTCTGCTAAAGGTCTGTACAAAGCCATTCAGTATCTCCTGTGTATCTGTGCAGAGATTACCTCCGTCATCTCTTATCTGCAGGACTGTTTGCTGCTTACGCCCTTCACAAATTCTGGCCGCTAGTACCTTGCCTGGTCGTCCACCTTCCCCAAATGTCCTAGCCAAGGGACGTTTGTGTATATATTTAATCTCATCTTGAGCAAATGAGTGGTATTTCGTGCGGGTTTGGCGAATGTCGCTTAGGATGGACATTTCCTGAGTGTTTTCATAGGCAGTCTCTAGTGTTTTGAGGTGGGACTCACAGCGCGTGAGTTGGGCCCTAATGTCTCGTAGTATCCCAATTGAGGTGCTCATGCACACTCCACGGATCGTGGTTTAAAAGCTTCCCAGAGAAGGCAGGGATCATCTGTGGAGTGCTCATTAAGTGAAAAGTAGTCCTTGATAGCCTTAGCAATAGTGTCTGCGTATACAGAGTCCGTGAGAGCCGCTGCGTTAAATCTCCAGCTGTATGGAGGTGGCGTGCAATATGGTATTTGAAGGGTTAATATGATAGGATTGTGATCCGATAATGTCTTCGGTAGATGTTTAACTCCCTCAGCCCACAACAATGTAGATTCCAAACCCAGCCAATAATCGATGCGGGACCAGCTGTTGTAGGCTGCAGAAGTGTGTGTGGCTTCTCTAACCTCTGGATTCCGAGCCCTCCATATGTCATGTAACTGTAACTTGGCCATGGAACTGCGCTACACTAGACCCATAATACCTTGATTCGAGCAGTATCACAAAGTCATTGATAACATTGTAATTTACCTCTCGTTCAACTGTTGTGGCGTAGATATTGCTCAGTCTATTTCTCAATCCATAACCTTTAACGATCATTTGTACAGTACCTTGCCGTTGCCATTCTCGGTGCAGCAACATATGTTGACCCACACATTGGTTTCAGCGTCGTAAATGTACATACTAGCTCAGTCGACGCAGGAGTTCTTGCCTCAGTGACACTTTATTCCGAATCATGTGCCTGGTCAGCCATTCGTCTCTCCTTTCGTTGATTTGTAATCTTCTTGACAAACTCATTAGCCGCCTTCGGTGTTGAGAGTATCGTGGGTTTGCCACCCCAGATGACCTTCAAGCATGCTGGGTAGAGCATTGCATATTCTATCTGCATTCTTTGTAGCTTCACCTTGACGTTTGTATATTCTTTGCGCGCCTGTTGCATGGCCACAGTGTAGTCGGGGTAGAACTCTAGCTGGTTGCCTTGATAGGTCATTTGTTTTTTGTACCTCGCCATCCGTAGTATGTTGTCCCGATCTCGATAGTTCAACACCCTGGCTACTATGGGCCTAGGCTGCGCCCCTGGAGGTGGGCACGGGGCCAGAGACCTGTGGGCCCTTTCAATTGTAAACAGTTGGGAGAGTTGATTTGCGCCAAATATGGTCCGGCAGAGGTCCTCTACATAGGTCTCCATACGACCCGTATTTGTTGACTCCGGAACGCCCGCTATTTGGACGTTATTGCGTCGCGATCGCTCCTCCAGGTCCTCCGCTTTGTTTCTGAGCACTTCTAGAACCTTTTCCATCCAGCCACATTTAGACGTGGTAGTGCGTGCTTCGTCTTCGACTGCTGAGAGGCGGGTCTCAGCCTCATTCAGTCTTTCACTTTGTCCGTCTAGCTTTGTCGCCATATTGTCCACTCGGCATGTGAGATTATCCAGCTTCCCGTTTATGTCCTGAAGGCTAGTTTGGATAGCCTTCAGAATGGATTTCATGCCATTTTCAGAAGCACTCTCAGTTTCCAATTCAGTAGCTGAGGTAGTCGCGGGCCCCTTACTGATCTCCGTGGTTTGAAAGTCAGCTGCGTCTGCTGCCTGTCAGGTTTACCCATGGTGCGCAGTCGTTATGTCTTCGCAATAAGTCTCTAGCAGGGAGTCCTGTGCACGTTGTCAATGTCTCCTCCCTCGGTGCTTTGCTGGTAGTGCTATCACCTGATTGCAATCCTTATCGTGTACTCATGTAAATCAGGAGAGGTTTCACACTCGCATCTGAAGGCTGGGTGTTTGAGTTCCTAGTTCTTAAACAAGCAATGGAAATGCAATAGGTCTCGCATTAGGAAAGTTTGAGCTATTGATATTGTAAATGACACTTTTTTATTTATGTGTTGGTTTTGAAAGTAGCAAAATTAATAGCTTTGTCAGTTACAATGTCAATAGTTTTAACTTTTGCAAATGTGACACCTATAGCATTTGCGGTCCTCTTGCGGTCTGTGAGGTCATCTTGGCAGCCAAGCGTCCTTTGGAAAAGACTTACATGCCTGCCATTGGTACAGGTTTGTGGCTGGGCTCGCTAACAAATTAATCCACTATCTGCAACTTTTTCTGAAGTATTGTTTGTTTTGTCTGTGCTTCTGGTGTGGAAACGGTCACACAAAAACGGAGGTCAGCTAGCTGGGGTGATGCCTGTATAGGCACTGCGCACGTCACAACTGGTTTGGACACCATCGGTGTGGAGCCGGTCAGCACCATCTACCAGCAGGCAGAGTTGCTGTTCAAGATTTTTCAGATCCAGTCTGATTCCGGGAGAATAACATACGGTAAATAATCTACAGCTAGAGTCTCTACCAGTAAGGTTTTACAGAAGTTAAAAGGCTTGTTCATTAACACTATATGGTGCTGTCAAAATTGTGAGCAGCAGGAGGTTTCCTGGCACATAAACAGTGATAAGCTGTAGGTCTTTGTCCTGCTACCCATGTTTTTGCAGCTATAGTGCATTAGAGGTGGAGGTTCTGCCCACAACCCCGCTGACCTCTGCAACGGAGACGTTGCTGAAGCTGGAGCTATGTCCCATGTGCCCTGGGATCATGTCACATCAGGGGGAGAATCCTGCCCAGACCAGAGCCTCGCAGAAACAGAGGGCAGCGCCTCACTGGGGGTTACAGGCTCTCATGGCTGCAGCGCAAAGCAACAGTATGTAAACTAAACCCAACTTCGAGACGCCCTCCGCAGCAGAAACAGGCACAACTTTGAAAACTATAATAGTCAACGAAGTTATTTGCTTCAGGACATGCGTAAAAAATTGTGACTTTAGTGAGTATTTGTGTTCAAGATAACCTCATTTAAAGTTTGCTCCTCCGTGAGTTATGTAAGGCTCGATTGGTTTCCCCTAGCTGTGGTATTTGACGTGCGAAAATATCAACCATAGGAGAAAAGGCATGGTAACATCGAAATATTCGTTAAGGTCGTACACTGTGAACTTCATAAAGCTGCATGGCAGGCAGGGGAGGAGAGTAGGAGGAGGAGGGGGGAGGAGAGTAGGAGGAGGAGGGGGGAGGAGAGTAGGGGAGGCACGGCCTAGCGGCCGTGCAACCAAGAAGTGAGGGGGCGGAGCTGGGGGAGGCTGTGAGAGAGAGAGTGGGCAAGGCAGGCGGCTGGGGGCATGTGCACGCGCTTTTAAGCTCAATGCGCATGCGCATTGAGCTTAAAAGTCACGGGCACTGCAAGGAATCGCCACGATTCCTTGCAAGTTAGTTAAACACTGTTTAAGCCCCCATAGTCTCGCAAGCTCGATGCGCATGCGCATCGAATAGCGAGACTTAAAAAGTACCACTCGCCAGTGTTTCCTGCGAAATAGTTCAGCTTCTAGTGGTGGTTGTGATTGCATGCAGCAGTGGCAACAGCCTCCTGCTATTACCAAGAGTTGAATAGGTGAGATCAACTAGGCAGAAGACCAGTCGGCTAGGCCGACGAGGTACTTATGGAAAGGCGCTCTATGGGCTATAAGCGTTTAGCCGCATCTTTAGTGTGCGCATTGCAGACTTGCTGTGTTATATTGATTCAGGGACATTCGTCCATTACCCTTGCTCAGTGGTGCCCTTTCAGAACATTCAGAGAAAATGGCCGCTTGTCGTCACCATCTTGGGGCCTTGCGCCGCTGCCTGAACAGTATTTTAGCGGCGTCATGCGACATTACTTATCCCGCATAGTCTGTTCAGCTTTGCAATGGGGGAGTCTCGCAAGACGCAATCCTGGTTCCAGGTGTGTCACCCATACATTTCTATATCAGTGAACTGCAGGTCGCTATCCTCACATGCTGTTTATACGGTGGGGGTTGTACGCTTTCACTGCTTCAGACTGTGTTCGGCAGCCAGTGGCGGTTCGTCCATTTGGGGCGTTGGGGCGTTGCCCCACTAGCCATGGACGACCGTCACTGCTGCTGCCAAGTGTCACTGACATACTGCAAAAAGTGAAAAAAGTAAAATTATGAGCGCACTTCAGAATAGCCGACAGTCATCATAATTGAGGCCGGACCGGACCGGAGTCACAAATCAGGACGTCATCGCGGAACGTGTGAGGGGCGGGCCTGCGGCAGTGAGTGGCAGGCTGGCAGCGTTTGACTCACTGTTATCAGCTTGGCAGGCAGCAGTGTGTGTGCGTATTTAGGACAAGTCATTTTTTTGACTTGCTCACGCATGCGCACACACGCAATAGCCCCTTCCCTCCTCCTCCTCCCCCAGCCGTGACACAGGCAGAGACCCAGGGGAGCCGGGTCTCATTATGGGCAGTATTAGCCCTGCTCTTTAGCCAATCCTGGCGCAGTGGCGATGTTATGCTGCGCCAGGATTGGCTGAGTTATTGCGCAAGAGGATGGTTTTGCTGCCGTGTGTGCGTGGGTGGCTGATGGGAGGCTGCCTGCCTGCCGCCTACCTTATGACGATCACAGCACTGAGGAATTCAAAACAGAGGACGGCGGAAGTCCGGAGTCCAAAAGCGGTACTGTAAAACTTTTATTTTTTATATATTATATAATTTTCCCTTAAAACCCTCCCGCCTCCCCCCCTCCCCTCCGTGTTGTGATGAGTATTTACCCCCCCCCCCCACCCGCCCGTAATGCCGACCTCTCACCAAAATGCCTGTCCTCCCTCCTGCTCCCCCAAACCACAGACTTCCAATCCCCGTGAGCCATATTTCATGGGGTCTGCAGGGGCATGATTGTGGAATAATTAAAGCTTCTGGTAGGGGCCTGGATTCCTGAGAAGGCGGGAAACTCTCTCTTGGTAGAAAGCTGCGTTTGCATCGGCAGAGTGGGGAGACGCACAAGTCAGGTCACACAGGTTTGGCTTTCCTTCAGTCGGAGTGGAGATAAGATGATTGTTTCCTTTATTACTGCTTTGATTCTGCGGGCCTTAGCCATCCCCCTCCTCCCGCTCTTCCCTCGCAATGTCATCATTTCCATTTTTATTAACTGTGTACCGCCGGGTCCCTGCCAGGGCCTAAATGAGATCTCCCCCCTCCCTTCACCCCAGCCCCTGCTGCCTCCTGGCAGGGACATGCTATGCACATGAAACACACGAACATGCGTGTAACAACAAATATATTATAGCTTGTGTTTATTAGAACACTGATTTTACCATTGTCAGCACTGTGAATAGAAGTGTTCATTCACTAACTCACGGATACCCATTTATCAACCTCAGAAGGATGAGAGACTGAGTTGTACTTGCTGGTAAAGTTGTGTCCTTTACACAGATACAGGAAGAAGGCAAAATACTGGCAGATACACCCCTGGATGCACATATGAATGCAGAGTTTTGTATAGCGCTTTAGTGGCATTAGTACGGCCTCACAGAGCTGTCTGTTTTGGGCACCCTGTGAAGTAATTTGCATAGTTGACAGAACCTAACGCCAACAGTACATTCAGTTCCTGTTTAAATAGTGTCTTGTGGTGTTGGTTTCAAACAAAGCATAACAAACCACGGTTCTATTTGTTTTACTTTCATACACTTTTTTCTTACTTTTATTAGGACACATCGCTCCATTCCCTCGGGCTGTAAGTAAGCACTGTGGAGAATTCTGCTGCAGGGCAGTGCGAGCCCGCAAAAACAGATACACAACATTCCCAGTGGTATGGGCGCCAGCGCCTGGCGCAGACTTCCAGGCACGCTAATGTAAATGTTTGTGAATTGTAAAAATAGGAGTAAAGCGCGTCCAGAGAGAAATTAAAATCTCTGCTCGGACTTTAACTTTAACACTTTGTGTGGTAATAGGACCCTGTGTCTTGACCCCACTGCATGGTCCCGTGTCGGATCACTGAAATAATATCGAATTCCAAAATATCGACCTGCAAGAATATCGTGTCCAAAATATCGACTGACAAAATATCGAGTTTCAATCTGCAAACAGGTAAGTACAAAAATATCGAGTTTAAAATATCGTTTACAAAAATATAGTTGTAAAAAATATCGACTTTACTAAAAACACTATTAAATTAAATTAATATTAAAAACTAAGTACTAAAATATACTTAAGAATACTTAAATTAACTAATGATAATTAAATAATTAATGAAAGTACAAAAAAAAATATTTTATCATATTTCTTAAAACATATATATATAGTAACAAAATATAATTAAATAATAGCCAATATTATTAATGTACAATAACAATAGAGTAAAAATTACTATTCCCACTCCAGTGGGTGCAACAGTAGGGAAAGCGTTGGATAGCGTAGGGGTTAAAATTACTATTCCAACTCCAGTGGGTGCAACAGTAGGGAAAGCGTTGGATAGCGTAGGGGTTAAAATTACTATTCCCACTCCAGTGGGTGCAACAGTAGGGAAAGAGTTGGATAGCGTAGGGGTTAAAATTACTATTCCCACTCCAGTGGGTGCAACAGTAGGGAAAGCGTTGGATAGCGTAGGGGTTAAAATTACTATTCCAACTCCAGTGGGTGCAACAGTAGGGAAAGCGTTGGATAGCGTAGGGCTTAAAATTACTATTCCCACTCCAGTGGGTGCAACAGTAGGGAAAGCGTTGGATAGCGTAGGGGTTAAAATTACTATTCCCACTCCAGTGGGTGCAACAGTAGGGAAAGCGTTGGATAGCGTAGGGGTTACAATTACTATTCCCACTCCAGTGGGTGCAACAGTAGAGAAAGCGTTGGATAGCATAGGGGTTAAAATTACTATTCCAACTCCATTGGATGCAACAGTAAGGAAAGCGTTGGAAAGCGTAGTTGTAATAATTAAATTAGTAAAAATCACATATTAACCAATTAATCAATTAATATAAAATTATTAACAATTACTATTAAATTAATTAACACATATAAATTAATTATCAATTATTTACTAATTACTATCAATAAATATATTAACATATTTAATTATTATTAATTAAATTACTTCCCACCCTATTCCCCTATAATCCCACAACCCGCTACTGCATTAAATTCGTAAAATTTACATATTTACCAATTAATCAATTATTATTAATTATTTTGCAATTACTATTAAATTAATTAACACATATAAATTAATTAACAATTAATTTTAAATTAATATCAATTAATTAATTTACATATTTAATTAATTATAATTAAATTACTTCCCACCCTATTCCCCTAGAAACCCACAACCCGCTACAGAATTACATTACGCAATTATTATAAAAACAAAATTCATTTAATAAAATTATTTATAACATTAATACACACTTTTCACACATATTATTACATAATAATACACTATAAAATATTATATATTATTAAAAATTCGATATTTTTGCTATCTATATTTTATACAGTCGATATTACTTCACTTACCTTAAAAACGATATTTTTGTAGTCGATATTCTGTCCAGTCGATATTTTGTCCAGTCTATATTATTTACTCGATATTATGTCCAAACGATATTTTGGACTCGATATTATGTCTGTGCACCCCCATGTCTAAGGAAAACTGCCCGGTCTCCCACACTGTCTCATTTTCCCTTAATGTACTTACCCACTCTACCCTCCATCTAATCCGTTCTCTCACTAGCGACATTAAATACATTTTGGCCTTCTGACTGTAGCTTGGAGCTGAAATAATGAAAAGCCAGAAACTAGAAGCAGATGGAGCGCCTGGCTGGCTGCGAGTCCTTCCCCAGAATTGTAATTTTACATCATGAAGCCGGTTTAAAAAAGAAAAAATGCTTGGAATTTTTATGTGTGTAGGTAGCAATTTGTATATGGCTTATCGGTTTTTCTAGCGCTATGATATTCCTCTATCTATGATTGTGCTTACTTGAGATGGGTTTATTTTAAGTGTAATGATGCCTTTGCCTTGACAAGGACCGATGCAGTGTTTCAGCTGCTCAGTTGTTTAGTGTGGAAGTGGTGTAACACCCTGAGCATCGTATCATAAGGAGAATGCAGCCTGCAGGACATATACCGACGGTAGCAAATGTAACACAACTTTAAAATGCAGGGGCAGGGCTTAGGTGACTGGAGCTTGAAGTGGCCTGTGGTGTAACCGAGGTGAACTTTAAAAGTGATCTGTTCATTGGTTACATTTTCTCCTTTAACCTTAGGGCTCTTGGGGTGCAGTGCTCACGGGGTGAGAGTTGTCGGTCTAGTTAACAACTGGACCCAGAGCCGTAGGTGCATCAACCCACTGATCTGTCTCCTTGTATTTGTAACCTCTGGCCCATATGTTGTACACAACACAAATCTCTGTGGCAGGTGCATTTACCTACTAAGATGTCGACTGAGATTAGAACATGGGGCCTGCAGGCTACACACAGATCTGTGTAGGAGTATTTAGTATTTAAAGTCACTAAACTCTAAAGACTTGGAACAACAGAGCTATTAATGAACTGTAGAGCTCCGCAATAGGCACATTAACCCAACGAGTTACCTGATTCAATTTCTAACCTGCAGCCTACAAAGCCTATTCATTCAAGTTTCAGCTACATGCCCTAACATTCTCGATATCTCCTTCTTTGACCCTCTTCTCAGGTTTGAGTTAATTTGTGTCTGCTGATTAGTAATGGGGTAGATCACTCTTGTCAAAAAACTGGGACAGCAACACAGTTAAAGCACTTTCACCCTAAAACTGGCTGATAGTATTCTAGGCATTTCAAACATGGAAACAGTTTTGAATTTTTAAAGATGTATATGGCATCTTCCTCCCCTTTCCCATTCAGTGGTAGCTCAAAGAGGCCTCATATGACAGTTCACAGCATTCTGAATTCCAATAAGCAAGCAATGGTGAGCACTGTAAGGTTCTTGAGGACAGTGTGAAGCTGGCACTGGTGGGCAGAGATGAGCTGGCTCTCATGGGCAGCGTGTGTGAAGGTGGCATTGGTGGATAGTGTGAGGTGTCAGAAACAGTGGACACTGTAAAAGTTAGCACAGGTGAGCTTTCTCTTCCACACTCCATCTTGCTGTCTGTTATCATACTTTTTTCTGCCACACACTCAACATCTGTGTGGTCCTCTGTTTAATAACCTCCCTAAAAGAATCCAACACCCAGAAATTTCTTAAATGATACATAATTCAATTGTTTTGCTTCATTAACCTTCCTGCTTCCTTAAGATTGCTTGAAAAAGCATCATTTGTCCACTCTTTTTTCAAAATTACCCTCCCGTAGGTTGTTTGAGCTCGCTCGCTACACTCGCTCGTCATAGTGCGGTACAACTATAATTTTACGCCCCACTACTTTCAAATGTCACCAGCCGCCACTGTCGGCAGCGCTCCCAAGCCCTATGCTGAGTTCGTTGTCCCAGGGCCACCTTGTCATCAATATTGCGCTTTTGTAGGGTGTTGCAACTGCAGCATGCACATATGTATTCAACGCTTAAAGTCTGTGTGCCTAACGGGCGCCGCCATTTTATCTTGCCCTCTGCATTGTCTCCGCTTTCTGCCCGCCCGCTATGGAAAAACTCACGATGTTCGCCGCCGCTTTGCTGCACGCCCCCGCCGTCAGTTATTAATACCTCAGCTCCGGAGAAAACTCCTCATAGGCGCAGTGGCAGCGATGTACAGGCGCACAGCTCCACTGTTCTATCGGTCGGTGGTCGCCATCTTAGCTAGCGCTGTTCACATCCGTCATCTGCTCTGGGGGTCATTTCTCCACCAATTCCGATTGTATGTCCTTTCAATTGGACTCCGCAATCGCACCTTGCATTTCGATATACAATTCTGTCAGCAGCTCCCTTAATACTGCCGTTTTCACAATTTTATCGCGCAGGACATGTTTCCGTCCCGCTGAGTTGTCTGTTCAGTCAGCCATCCCGCAGTGCGCCCTCTAGCGCCCCCTGAGAATGAAGAACTTTAAGGTAGATACATTCTCCAGAAAAATTGTGCTCTTTGCAGATGACTTAATACTCTTCACCTCAGATGTTCACTCTGCGCTCCCCCAACTTGTATCAGAGGCGAGATCATTTGTCGCTTTCTCCGGGTATAAAATTAATGAGGAAAAAGCTGAAATAATGATTTGGAACCAAAAGGAAAGGGAAATAAAGAGCGCTATAGAAATGAGATACCTGGGGATAAACATAATCAGGGATTTAGAGAAAGTAGCCATTTTAAACTTTGAGAACACTAGCTTAGAAGTGGGGAAATCGTTGGAAACATGGCAGAATCTTCCATTAACCATTTTTGGGCAGGTCAATCTGGTGAGAATGTTTATGTTACCTAAAGTTACCTTTCTGTTGATAATATCCCCTTATCATTTGATTAAAAAACGTATCCTAGCATTATAGGGGAAAATATAACCTTTATTTGGCCCAATAAGGGTGTGCGTCTCTCAGGGAAGAAATTGAGAAGAAAGGCAGGAGTAGGGGAGGTTGAGGCTTCCAGACTTCCAGATATACTGTTGGGCCTTTCAGCTTAGAAATAGCAGATTACTATCAAATCTTGACGAAACCATGGTGGGTGGAACGTGCAGAGTAAGGTTGGATGGATTATCTAAGGAAGGCTTTCTCTATAAATTTGGGGCTCTCACGTATTTCAAGAAGGTTAGGCTGAATTGCCTACAAGCAGAGGCTAGAACCTGGTTTGAGTTTAGATCCCTCCTAGGCATCTCGTATCATAGCAGGCTGTCTCCCATATTGGACTCTCCGGGCACTCCAGAATTTATGCTTGACACCCTTACAGAGCAGAATAAGTAGATGGGGACAGATGCTCGATAACAGATGGAGCATGACATGGGAGTACTGGAATTTGAAGACAGGAGGGAAAATCTCTAGATTTAAAATAATCCAAGTAAGCTTTTGGCTAAGAACCTAAGACTGGACAAAAGAGCACTCTAATTAAATGGAAACCGACCTCCAAGACCCTGGACCTAAGAAAAATGGAGGTAGTATTATGGTAACAATATCTACTCACAGCGGCCAATTTAAAGTTGAAAGCACCTTCCTCCAGATGGGATGGACACTTGCTGGATGCTGAGATGGAAGAGTCAAGAATTGTATTAATTTGTATTCAAAGTTTTAGCGCAAACTTGACCTGAAGGTATCGGGTATCAGAGCTATTTACATGATCAACAGTTGCGTTACACAAGGACACATTAATTTTTGTTAGGCATGGGGAGATTAAGTGATACGCCCAGAATCAAAGGATGTTGAGCGTCATTGCCGAGACTCAAACCTGGTTCTCCAAATTTGAAGTTGACCGCCCTAGCTGTTAGACCACATCCTCCCACTCCCATTTAGAACGCAAATCTAAATCAAAATCATGTTTGGATGAACTAATCTAAGCCAAATTTGCCTTTAATAAGAATTAAACAGAAATAGCTAATTCATATATCCTTAAATCCAGCGATAAATAGTATGGAGGACAAAATAAGACTGGGAAACTACTTGATAATTAACTGAAAATTAAAAAAGATGTTATTAAAATAGAGTCTATCCTGTCTTAAACTTATTCCCTTGTTCATAAAAAGGAAGATATTTGATCTGAATTTACTAATTATTTTAGTAATCTCTATGTTCCTGAAATCCAGGCTTCTCAAGAAAATATTCTCAAATAGTTAGCGTCCATCAAATCAACCAGTCTTCTGATATAAATTTCTCCTCTCTGGATAAAGACATTCATATTGAGGCTATCCTTTTTGCTATGCAGTCAATCAAAAAAGGGAAAGTCCCAGGACCAAGTTTCACTATAGAATTTTATTTGCACTTTTCTAATTTTTTATCTCCCAAATTACATCATCTTTTTGCAAATTTTATATCCCCTAAATATGCTGGAGGTTCTTTGCAGAATGCTTTAATGTGCCATATTCCCAAAGAAAATAAAGATCTTCAGATGTGAAAAAAATTATAGATCCATTTTCCTCCTTAATCTAGATTATAAACTTTTAGCTAAAATTCTTGCCCTTACTCTTGATCCTTTCCTTTTTCAGATAAAAGGTAGCGAACAATCAGGCTTTATTAAAGGAAGACACCTCTTGAATAACACTAGGCTGTTGTAAACAATCTTTGGCAGCTATTGCATTAGATGCTGAAAAGCATTTGAACAAGTTGGTTGGCCCTTTACTTTTTCCACTCTTTCTTGGTTTGATTTTGTCTCTAAATGTATTAATCTTGTTTCTTTATTATATTCATCTCCCAAGGCCTCCATCATTGTAAATGTTCTTATATCCTCACCATTCTCTCTTCATCGAGGTGTTCGACAAGGTTTCCGTCTAAATCCACTTTTATTTGCCCTCACCTTACAGCCCTTTCTAATGAAACTTCGTGCAAACCCAGACATTCAAGGCTGTCAATATGGAGATAAACAGTTACAATGTTCTGCTTAAAGTGCTCCAAAATTCTGGAATTCCCTCCTTATGAGCATCAGAAGCATCCAAAATCATGTGTCATTCCAAAAGGCTATACAAACCTATCTCCTTCCTAAGTAATCTGCTTCCTCTTCTGCTACTCTCTCTGCTCCTCTGTCTGTTTGAGATCAGCACTGGGTTTCCCCTTTGCTAGGACAGCTATGCGCTTTACAAAACCTATAACATAACATAACAAGGAGATGATGGACGGAGCGTTGAAACTTCTCAGACACTTACCCCCAGTCAAAGAACTGGATTGAATCCATCTTCGGTCTTTAGCTCATGATTTCTTATCACTAATATTTTCAACTGTTATACATTCTGTTCTTAGTGTATTTTCATAATTTATGTTTCAGCAATGATATTGTATCCAGATAATTATTCATGGGACATTTATTTGTTCATCTTCTTTTTCTATCTAGTTGTTTTAAGATTTTTCTTCTAATTGCAATGCTTCATTTGATTGTACTCTCATTGATTACTTTCAAACATAATAAAAAGAAAAGGAGTGGACTCCCTGACCAGCAACAGGGACATAGGAGCTGAAATAGTCACTAGCACCACTAAACAGTGGACACCCCGTCTTACCAGTGGTAACTGAACTTGTCCTGGGCTGCACAAGTGCATTGTGGGAGATTAAGTACCAGCTCCCAAGTGGCAACCCAGAGCCTCTGAACCCTTGGCCAGTGCAAGAGGACACTTATCTCCTCAAAGAAACCAAGAACAAGCTAGCAGCCTCAACTGAACTGACTTGAACAAACGTGAGAAGACGAAAAGTCTTGCAAAGCGTTGCAGCTCAGCTGCAAGTTTTAACAGGACCGAAGCAAGATGACGTATACCTTCACAAAGCCTCACTACACAGGTTCAATAGAACTGATGCAAGTCAAAGCAAAGCTTCCTAAAGTCTCAACACACAACTTCATTTGAACCGATGTAGCCCAATGCGATGCAGCACAACATGGGACTTCATATTGCAGCAGCTGTAGCTCCTTAGAACAGATGCCAGATGAGGCGCAGCCTCGCAAAGCAACGCCACACAGACCCCGCACCAAAAACATAAGGTACAATACTCTGCGGGCCTAACTTGGTCCTATGCCCAGCCTGGGCTACAACATGGTCAGCCTGAACTTGTGATTTTGCCCCAGTCCAGCGTGACCAGCTATCCTCAGTTTGCAACTTTTGGTGCAATTTTTACTTAAATCTATAGAAATCAATATCTCTGGTTCCCTATATCAGAGTGTTGTTGTTTTGTTGTTGTTATGTAGATACAAATATTCTCTATTGTTATGAATTCGTCCTGATTCCTGCGGACTGCCTGCTTCCCGAATGAATGAAGAAGTGTGGTTCTGCCCATGCTACACGGAGTCGGGTCAGCGGTCTAGCTTTCAGAGACCGGAAGCAAACATCACTCCAGTCCCGGTGCATCCAGGGTAATCCGCATAACCAATTGCGGTTCCCACCGCTTCAATGCTTTGGATTATTGCCTTCGCCCTGACAGACATCCCGAGAGACCCTGCTTTCATTACCTCGTCTCTAAGGGGGAAACACACTTGGCGCTTCTCCCTGGATTTCAGGTACCGCTTCTGTGCTTGCTAAATCTCTCCACACGTTGTAGAGGACTTCTGTGATTCCATAGCCTCGGGGTGCCTGCTCTGTTATTTCTCGGCTTCCAACACGCTGGTGCGTGGTTGAAGAACTAGCGACTTTTGGTTGCCACGCCCAGGAGCGCATGTTAACTTTCGGGTCTTTATTGCGCTGGAGCGCTTGTTTGTTACCCGGTTTTCTACGCGCAGGACCGCTTGTTTATTTTGGGGGGGTTTTAGGTGCAGAAGCGCTTGTTTATTTTTGGGTTTCCATGCGCAGGAGTCCTTTTGTTTAGTTCTGACTACCACATGCAGAAGCGCTTGCCATATCACCGTCAGTCAGCGCAGGAGCGCTTGTTTCACTTGCAGTCTTCCTTGATGACCTGCTGACCTTGCTTATGGTTTCCGATTATACCTTACATAAGGTCATTATGCTGATCTGTCTGTGTTGATATGGTTATAATGAATGAGGGGGTGTGCATGACTAACTAGTGATATTCCTTCATTGCTCTCCCATTCCAGTTTCTCAAGGGTCATTGGGAACATAGAGGTCACCATCCTGGTTTTCCACAACACATCCTTTTGTCCTACTGGCATCTTCCCCCGGTCCCATCTTCATCCTGGTTAGTGTTTAGCCTCTACTAGGGTAAGGTGGAGATGGTGGTGGATGTTCCTGTCACATCTGCGAGATCACCTCGCAAGACTATGGTAAGACTTGTGGGGTCTGACAGAATCGAAAGCCCAAATAGATTATCTCACCCAGGCGACATGAGCAATCCTGATATCACCCTCCAGGACACAGCAACCATGCGTACTAGCATGCAGGCAGAAAACCTTAGTTTACGTCAGGACATAACAACGTTACAATATCAGGTGGCTGGGGGTATCAAGGGGCCTTGGTGTCCATCTCCTTCCATGAGGGTGAGGCAGGAAGGTTTATGGAGACCACCTTTGTTCGTTCCGGGGGGTTCAGCCTCACATGCCTCCCCTGACACATCCATAGAGGTGATAGCCCCACACAGAGTACAGTTAGCACTGCCAGAATGCTTTTATGCGGATTAACCAAATACAGTATCCTCCTTCATCTGTGTCACTTGCACTTCATGGCCCGAGCTTCAGCTTTTCTGGATGACGCATCTAAGGTCGCGTTCATACTGTCCTACCTAGGTGGCGATGCTTCCCAGTGGTCCGTATCCTTGGTGGAGAATGGTGACCCAATGTTGTACAACCTGCAGTGTTCAAAGACACCATGCGAAGGATGTTCACACGTCACACCTTTGTACAAGCAGCAGATAACTAACTCCTTGGTCTGAAACAGGGCACCACAGACCCACTGCATTACATCACCATGTTCAGTAGATTAGTGATTGAAGCTTGTTGGCCTGAATCCAAAAGGTGTCCATATTCTGCAGAGGCCTACATGATGAACTCAAAGACCTAATCTCCCAGATACCGGAACCCCCAGAAGAAATAGGCCCCTTCATCAATTTGGTGGTCAAGCTTAATTTTCGGGTGCAGGAGCGAAAGACCGAAAAAACCAAGGGTAGCGACTCCCGGTTCCTAGCGTACAAAGAAAGGAATACAGAAGAATCAGTTCCATCCCATGATGTTCCTGAACCAATTCAGATAGGCGGTATCCAGGCGTCTCTTACCAAGGAAGAACGTGATAAGAGGAGGAAACAGAACCAGTGCTCATAATGCGGAAAAAGTGGACACTTTGTTCGGGAATCCCTGGTAAAGCCAAGCAGACCAAAAGGAAAGAACCCGTTTGCCCTTCTGATTACCAAGGGAGACGGGCCAGGAAACAGGGAAACCCTGTAGACTGTGGGGTCCGACTACTGGGTTCTTTGTCCTCCAAGACCTTGACCCTTGCCTTATGTCACAACAACCATCATATAGGTGTGGATGTTAAGCTACAGACTCTTTCTGGCCAGAGATGGTAGGTAACAGCCCTTATTGACTCAGGAACCACCGGAAACTTTATCGACACCCAATATATGATGGATCTAGGTATGGCCACGGTACTCAAGGAGAAGCGCGAAACCTTAAAATCAGTAGATGGCACAGATCTCAAGTCTGGTCTTATCCATTTTCAAACCAAAGATGATGTTCGGAAACAACCACACGGGACCCATTGCCTTCAACGTAATCGATGCACCCCAGTTCCAATTGATATTAGGCCTTCCTTGGTTGGTGTACCATAACCCCCATATTGATTGGGCATCCAGGGTAATGTCATTGGATTCAGCTCGCTGTTCTGCATACTGATACCCGCAGACAGACACTCCCAGTACCACGGAGCTAAAGGCCCATGCGTTACCCCTAACCGGAATGGGTATGGTCTCCCAAGGGGAAGTACCCAAAGACTACTCAGACCTTGCTACCGTGTTCGATAAAAAGGGAGCGAACAACCTTCCTCCGCATCGTAGCTTTGACTGTAGAATCGATCTAATACCTGGCTCCACACTTCCTTGTAACTGTATATATTCCCTTACGGAAAAGGAAAACAAACACCCACGTAACTACCTGGATGAATCCCTACGTAATGGGTTTATACGCCGTTCCATATCGCCTGTGTCATCTTCCCTCTTCTTCGTGGCCAAGAAGAAGGGGGACCTAAGGATGTGCATCGACTTTATGGCCATGAACGCAATTACGGTAAAAAAACTGTATCCCTTACCTCTGATATCCAATCTGCTGGACCAGGTGAAGGACGCCAACATATATGCCAAGCTGGACCTATGCGAAGCCTACCATCTCGTCAGAGTCCGGAAGGGTGACGAATGGAAGACCACATTCAGAAACAAGTTCGGTCTCTTCGAGTACCACGTCATGCCTTTTGGACTCTGCAACACTCCTGCTGCCTTCCAGTACTTCATCAATGAAGTACTGAGGGAATACATCGATCTGTTTTGCATCGTCTACATAGACAATATCCTGATCTTTTCCAACAACATACCCAAGCACTTTCATCATGTACGCACTATCTTACAATGACTACAGCAACATGGCTTGTATGTGAAACTGGAGAAGAGTGTCTTCCACACCGCTTCTGTTGAATTCCTGGAACACATCATAACCCCTGTGGGTATTCAAATGTATAACAAAAAGGTTGAGGCTATACTGCAATGGCCATCCCACAGCTCCGTGAAACACGTCCAGAGATTCCTGGGATTCACTAACTACTATCGCCGCTTCATCACGGGTTTCTCCAAATTGGTCACTCCCATCTCCTGGTTATTACGTAAATGTATCTAGTTCCAATGGGACCACAAGGCTGAACAAGCCTTCCAAGAACTAAAAACAAGGTACACCACGGCTCCCATTTTGATACATCCCGAAGCTGAGCAACCATTCATAGTAGAAGCTGATGCCTCACAAGACGCCCTGGGGGGTGTGCTGTCTCAGAGAAATGTCATAATGGGCCTGTTGCACCCGGCGGCTTTCTACTCCAGGAAACTGCTACCAGCCGAACAGAATTATACTGTATCAGACTATTAGCCATAAAGGCTCGTTCGAGGAATGGCGTCATTATCTGAAAGAAGCTCGGCACCCTGTGACCATTTACACTGATCACAAGAACCTGCAGTTCCTTCGTTCAGCTCGAGCCCTTACCTCCATTCAGTTACGTTGGACTCTGTTCTTCAACAAATACACATTTCACATCACTTACTGACCCAGCAGATAAAATGCCAAAGCTGACACCTTGTCCCGTCTTGAGGAAACTGAAGAGTCCACATCCTTGGCTGAATCCATGCCCATTATCCCTGAACACTGTTTTCAAGGGGCGATCCTGACCTCGGCCTTTCTCTCTCAACTCCATGACGACATACAACAGATATAAACTGCATCATGGGCAGGGGAGCTTAAGGGAATCACAGCATAAACCGGATATCTGTACAAAGGAGACTGCTTCTACTTACCAACGACAGGTCACCAACATCAATCACTCTACATGTGTCATGACCACCTGTTGTCCGATCTTCCAGGACATGCTAAAACCCTAGACTTGTTACAACAACATTTCTGGTGGCCCTCAATGGGTACTGGTGGTCACGCCTACATAACCAGTTGTGCCGGTTGTGCTCAAAGAAAAAACACATTCCAGTCTTCAGTAGGACTGCTACATCCTATTCCTGTACCGCCGTATCCCTAGCATACCGTCTCCATGGAATTCATTGTCGAGCTGCCAAGGACTCATGAAGGATACACCACTATTCTTACCATTGTGGATCACCTTAACAAAATGGCACATATTGTAACCTCAGCGGCCGAGTTGGCATTGGTCTTTCGCCAACTCTGGGAGCCTCTGTTCGTGATCACTACTGACGGTATGCCGTATAACCTGATTACGTTATGCATAAACGTAATCAGGTTATACAACATACCGTCAGTAGTGATCACGAACAGAGGCTCCCAGTTTGTGTCTAGGTTCTGGAATGAGGTTTGTGATGCCATGGACATGGAAGTGCGATTATCGTCAGCTTACCACCCCCAAACTGACGGACAGGCGGAGAGAACAAACCATACCACGGAGCAGTACCTAAGCTGTTTAATTTTAACGGTGGAGAAAGAATGGTTGGAGGTACTTTGGATGGTGGAATACGCCTACAATAACAACAAGCATTCAGCAATAGGCATGTCACCTTTTTTCTGTCTCCTGGGACACCATCCTCACACAGTCCCCTGGGAAAAGCCACAAGCAAGTCCTTTACCCACTGTGCAAGCCTATCATACCCTCCTTTGTGTTCTCTGGCAACAAGCCGATTAGAGTTGGCGAAAGATAAGGAAAACTGTAAACAGAACGCAGATAGCCACAGACAGCCCAAACCGCACTACAAAGGGGGGGATAGGGTGTGGGTGTCCATACGTAATCTCAACCTACACGGTCCCAAGAAATTGTTACCACTTTACATAGGACCTTATGATATTGTGAAGGTGATAAAGCGTGTCTCCATGAAACTCTCCTTGCCTCCCCAGATGAAAATCCATCCAGTTTTTCATGTGTTCCTTCTAAGGCCTGCTCACCCTGAGTGTGTAGTCTCCTCTCCGCCTCCTCCTGTTCTCAGAGGCGACCACGAGGAGTACGAAGTCAGGGCTACACGGCATACCGGAGAGGTCCTGGGAACCCCTGTTCCATGTCCGTCATGCCTTCTGGTTGGTTCGGGCTTTTCATGCTAGTCATCCCCTTTGTCTGCTGAGTCCTGATCCTGGTACTGCGGTGCCTGGCCTGCCCCCATGTATGCCCCTCCGAGGAGAAGTCCCCTGTCCTTAGCAGTACAGTCAAGCAACGGGTGACAGTTGTCACTCCCACCCTATTTGGACTTTCGCTATGGACTGGACATTGGCCTTTGTTTTTTTCTGGACTTTACATTTGATTTTCCAATTTGCTGAATAAAGCATTTGTTGTTATCCTTGTGAATTTGATTTAGGTGTACCTTATGTTGATGATGTTTACCATGACCTTGCTGTTATAATGCTGGATTTTCAATGTTGAATACTGTGGTGTTGATATGATGTACTCCATGTGGTCCATGAGATATGTATCCTATTCTGGTCAGTATCCAGGTCATCCTTTGCAGCAAACTGGGTGTGTCATGATTAACTAATTTTTCACAGGGATGTCAACATTTCATTTGCATTGTCACATCTGTGGCTTGCACCCATGCACATATGATGTGCTTTCCATTGTCCAATGTGTCTATTTCCCTGACTGTGGGCCCATCTCCACTGGAGATGCAGGTGAGGGCATCATTGGTGTAGGAGTCAACTGTGTCCTCTGTGCAACTTGCTAGACATATGTGTTGAGTATGTGGAGATGACTTAAGGGACAATCCCGTACCCAGGCTGATGTGCCCAGAACCTTCATTGGGTGGTAACTGATGGCTGACTGAACTAGTGTTCTGCTGACATGACTGAGACGTGCTGAAACTATGTTTGGTGCAGCTGTGCTTCCACAGGGGTTGAGTCCCCTCAAGTAGGTGTGTTGTTCTGTGACATTGCCTGGGCCCATGGTGTGTGTTGTATGTGCATGTCTGTGTGTTTTCCCATCCCTTTTTCTACACAGGTTGTGTTAATATTTTCGTGTTGGTGATGCTTGCTGAGTTGTCTTGTGTTCATCCCACATCTTTGTCCTGGGCTTCCAGATATGTGGTTGCATGACACACTACTGTTCATTTGTGTGTCATCAATGGGATTTGTCAGTTCTGAGTGGCGATGATGTGGTCAGACGCAGATAGTTTTTGTAGTGTATCAAGGGCCCCCTGGTGAGGATAAAGATCCTGGGTCAGGGAAAAGGTACAATGTGAAGGTATCAACCCAGGCTATCTTGCAAAGAGACAACACTAGCTATGTTCCAAAACAGTTTTTTCTTTTCAAAATTAAGCATAAACTATAACACAATTGATATCAAAAAGATTTTTTAATTTAAAAAGAGATAGTGATTTCACATTTATATCTTATACACATGATAAATTGATACGGTAAAATATATATTTTTAAAAATAAAACATGTAGATTAAAAAACATTCAATAGACAATATTGTTGTCATGTATATTATTGCTGCAGCTGTAGTCTGTCAACGCGTTTCGACACGACGTGGTGTCTTCATCAGGACGAAATATTTTGCAGCCAAATACTCTAAAAAGAACAGGACATTTTTAGTTCTTATTTATATAAAAAAGAAGAAGTGTTATAGTGCATATTCATATTTTGTTCACTTTTGACAAAAAAAAGAAGAAAAGAACTTTCTATTGAATTTCTGATTTCTGTTCATTTCTTTACGAGCAAAACCCATATCTTTACACATAGCTTAGTGTAGAATTATACAGAGGATATTCCATTGGAGGAACCTAAAGGAGGCGGGAGGGAGGGAGGTCCTAATAAAATTTAAGAACATATTCCATTTATTTAATTGGTGACATCGATAAAAAGATATTTTTCTCATATAGAGTAATTTTCTTATATTTGATACAGTGTACACTTTTAATAAAACATTATTGGTGACGTTTCATTGATCACATTTTAGTCGCATTTTAGTCAATAACTAACAACTAGTTGCATCAGTGTCTTACAACATCTTCCGGACCTCCAAGTATAGACCATACGTTTCTCATTTTTTAATTTAAATGAAGCGAGTTAAAGGTAAAAGAGATAAGAAAGAGAAAGTAAAAAGTTCCAAAGATACAAGAGAATATTTTTATATTCTTTTTATGGCTGGTATACCTCGTAAAGCGAAGCTAACCAAAGTATTGTCTATTCGTTCAATTATTTATTTATTTATATTTCGGTATTCCCTAACATTTCATTTACATTCATCATATACAAGTTTGCAGGTTTAATTATAGTTAAAAATCTTATCTTTAGTATTCTTTTTTACCTTGTGTGACTCTATTTTAAAAAACTTAAATTCTTCATGCAAATGCAGCGAAGAGTGAGGCACCTTTAAAAACTTTTTTCGCGGTATGTGAAATCTGAAAAGACAAGAATGCGTATCTAAATCTTTCATCTGCTTGTGTTTTGTTTTATCAAGATTCAGCTTTTAATTTGCATAGACGCGATCTGTTATTTACATAATACCGCGTTACCTTTTTACCAAGATTTCACTGCTCCCATCTCACTCTTCGTGGT
This sequence comes from Lissotriton vulgaris, assembly GCF_964263255.1. Lineage (NCBI taxonomy): Eukaryota > Metazoa > Chordata > Amphibia > Caudata > Salamandridae > Lissotriton > Lissotriton vulgaris. The sequence continues at coordinate 1,309,365,493 of NC_141695.1, read as the reverse complement.
TTGAATTTTGTAACGTATATTTTTTCTTTTAGAAGACCAGTACTCTCTGTTAAAAGATTTATAACATTTTGGGTTACGATCTCATTTGACACTTTAAGGTGGAAAAAGATTTTTTTGTATTCTAGATAGCTGCTACGTTTCTTACCGCTTTGTTATTTGCTTTCAATGAGAAGCGGTACAACGTGTAATGCCGGTAAATGGTGGTGGATGATGGTAATGGGGACGCTCAGAACGCTGCAGATTGAGCGGATATTCCTATTCTATCCCTAAAAAGATGAAAACTCTAATGATTATTCTTGTCATTTTTAGAAGATTATCTCTAAAGCAGTTTACATTGTATGTCAGCGCATCTTCCTACCTTTTAAAATTCTGTTATCGCAGGGGATTGATCCAAGGTTTCGTCTATCAGACGGACCTCTTGTGATGTTCTCAACGTTACGCTGCGTGGCCGTTCCACAAAACGTGATATTCTTCTTATGGGGCTCTACGGAAGTATGACGGCAATAAGTCAATTCTATATTATCTTACTGTGTTAGAAGGCCATTACTTAGAGAACGGGGGCCAGGGGGAGAAAAACGCTTACCCGCAAAGTATTCTCTGTTCTCGTATTACCACCAGGTACCGGCTCGTTTGTAGGAAAGAAGGGATTTGTAAACAGCTTTCCTATTGGTATTTATACTGTGAGCTTCTGATGACATTTATCCTGAGAAACGCCCCTACTTAAAGCTATACTACTACTTTAGTTGACTATTTTTTTTTTTAGTCATTCAGATTCTTGTTTATAATTTAAAGCAAAAAACAAAAGGATACGTATTGTTTATGCCCCTAAAAAAGAAAAATAATTATTTTCTTGAAATCATCTATAGTGTCTGATTCAGTTGCATGGGCTAGACTCTGATTACTAACAGTCTCATGTTATGTTCAAAACGGGAACACAATCACCCTTTATAAAAAGAGTTCTCAAAGAGATTCCGGTCTCTATAATGAGTAAGGATTCCTTGTTTTGAAGATGAGCTTTTTTATATTATGGCATTCTCCCAGGGACATTCCTGGTTCAGACCGTGTTCAAAAGTATTAAGAGTGAAAATCCAGTATATTTCCTCCTTTAGGTTCCTCCAATGGAATATCCTCTGTATAATTCTACACTAAGCTATATGTAAAGATATGGGTATTGCTCGTAAAGAAATGAACAGAAATCAGAAATTCAATAGAAAGTTCTTTTCTTCTTTTTTTGTCAAAAGTAAACAAAATATGAATATGCACTATAACACTTCTTCTTTTTTATATAAATAAGAACTAAAAATGTCCTGTTCTTTTTAGAGTATTTGGCTGCAAAATAATTTGTCCTGATGAAGACACCACGTCATGTCGAAACGCGTTGACAGACTACAGCTGCAGCAATAATATACATGACAACAATATTGTCTATTGAATGTTTTTTAATCTACATGTTTTATTTTTAAAAATATATATTTTACAGTATCAATTTATCATGTATATAAGATATAAATGTGAAATCACTTTCTCTTTTTAAATTAAAAAATCTTTTTGATATCAATTGTGTTATAGTTTATTCTTAATTTTGAAAAGAAAAAACTGTTTTGGAACATAGCTAGTGTTGTCTCTTTGCAAGATAGCCTGGGTTGATAACTTCACGTCAGACGCAGATAGGACACAGTCAGGGCTCCCCAGGGCACTTGTTTGTTAGCAATATCATGCAGTTGTCCATAGGTGGTACCTTTCAGTGATTGAGACATGTTTATGTGTGTGTTATTGCTCCCACTCGTCAGGTTCAGAGGTGCAATGTTGGCAGGTGTAAGCATGTGTGCCTTGTGGTTCTTGGCTTCTGGAATTGTCCTGGGACTATGGCAGGGATTCCAAAGATTACGGGAGCTTTGAAGTCATGGCCATGTACCGCATACTGTGCAGTATTTATGTCATTCACCCTGGTTGTAGACTGTCCTTGTATGATGAGTCTGTGCACCTTAGATCAACCCAACATTACTGTGTTTGTAATGGGTGCCTGTGCGATGACATAAATCCATGTGGGCTTCACTGATGCACAATGGTTCAGTTCAGGGTGTGTGGTGTTAAGGGTGGACAGATGTGAATGTTTGCATGGCTCAGCCCCTACCTCCCTTTTGTCCCTGGTTGACGGGCCATGCTGAGTGATTTGTGTTTGTGTTGGTGTGATGTACGGTTGTGGCACAGGACACATGTCTGAGTTTCCCAGTTTGAACTACATCTACCTTTGGCATCACAGTGGACGTATCATGCAGGCTTGTGTCACCCCACTGTATGGACCCTGGGGGTAGTGCTGTTGTGGGTCCGTCTCTTGCTGTTTTAGTTTCTGTTCATTCCAGCTTGTGTCACATGCATCTGTTGGGATCCCTCTCATCTTGCAATGTCTGATTGCCTACTAAGGGGTGCCCAATTCATGGGTTACTTTTGTATGGCACTGTGTCCACATCTGTGTCATTGTGGTTCAGCCCCCCTCATGTGTTGTGTAGGTGCCTGGGGATACTGAGACACACACAAACACATGTTGTGTCAGATGTGCAGTGTGAGGTTGCCTGTTTGTGTTTGTGCATCTGCACCAGTGCATAGGTATTATTGTTGTGGGCCATTGGCTGGATGTTGTTTGGGTGATTTTCCCTGCTGTCCCTGTGAGTCATATCTCATCATTCTGCACATTAATCCTGGTTGTTAGGTCTGATTACTGCCATGGAATGGGAGTTTGTGAACTGACACCTACAGTCTACACAGGATGTATTTATTTGTGTGTCTATTCTCAAGATGTGTGTATGCATTATGTTGGTCACTTCTGCTTTTGTGTCATTGTACACTGTATGCAATGTCAGCCCCCATGGGTGGTGTTTGTCTGCACATGGACTAGAGTATGTTTTATTTTCACAGCACTGTTTGCCTCACCACATCTCTGTGGGTATGTGACACAACCACTACTTTGCCACAAAAGTGTTTTATGTTTTGGGACCACGAATCATACATGCTGTTTGGCTTTTGCAGCTTTTACCATGATGACACTTACCTTTTGGTCACTGTGATGATGGGGGCTTTAGACCCCATTACCACAATGCTCAACATTTGCTGCAGTTTAGAACCCCATACTTAACTTTTGTTCTACACAGTGAGGGGGGGGGGGGGTTAGAGCACATTGACACAGTGCTATTGTGATGCTTGACTTGTGTAACCCACACTCAGCTCTTGGTCACACATGTGATGGTAGTTACATTGTATGTTCAAAGTCATATTCACTGTTGTGGGAATTTGTCACAGACTACACACTGTTGTCATGATGCTAGGGGGGGATGTTATTTGCTAACATACATAATGTTGATGTATGATGGATGTGTGGCACATCACCCATCCTATGGGTGTGGGTGTTGATATTGATAGTTACACAGCACCCAATGAGTGGGAGTGGCAGTAGTGACAGGAAACATACCCCCTATGAGTGGGGGTGGCAGTAGTGATAAGCAACATACCCCTAATGAGTTGGGGTGGCAGTAGTGATAGGCAACATACCCCCTATGAGTGGGGCTGGTAGTAGTAATAGCCATGCAAACCTTATAGTGGCCTGTTGCTAGTGGACAGGATATGGACCCCCTAGGTGTGTGTGACATTTGGCGGGTATGTGTCATTTGTTTGTGTGGTGGGTGTCTGACTTACCATCTGCGCCGTCCGCGTCTGATCCTGATCCGGTCATAGATGTACAGTACTGGTATGACCTGCGCGATGGGATTCATGATGTGTTTGTCTCATACAAGCTGCTAGTTGCTTCGTCTCGTACCCGTTGCTAGCTGGTCCATCTCATAGCTGTGGATTGTGTTCTGGCGCGAATCGTACCTTATATGCTGCTTTCCCAGATGCTGTGACATGCTGTACGTGGCGACCCGATTGGCGCGTAGGAAGTACTCATCGTACTTGACCGCCTGGTAAATGCTGTGTAAATAGTCCTGTGCGACTCGATTTGGCGTTTATGGATCCGGCTCTTACGGAAATTGTGGATGGAGTCGGAGCGTACGTGTGGGTCGGGAATTTGGCACTTTTCTGTATTGTACTTCTTCGACTGTCTGGCTTCGGGCGTAAGGTAAGGCTACGGACAGCTCTCGGTGAGCTGTCCGACTGAGATCGGAATCTACCCCTTAATGCTAAAAATGGCAGCTAAATGGAAATAAAAAAAGACTATTTTCCCATGCAAATAAATGACTGTGTATTAATAAATATTAAAAATATGAAATATATATGATACTCATGCATAACAAATTATTCTAAATGCTACAAATGTAATAAACAAATACAACATTATTTGTAAAATATATATCACAATGTACCAAAAAATAAATATTTTTCATCAATGGTACAATTTAGTATATATTTATGCACTACATATACGTTTTCAAAGTTTTTCATGTATTTTTAAATATTTAAAAAATGTAATAAACAAATAAAATTATTTGTAAAATATATATTAAATTGTACTATAAAACAAATACTAATCAATAGCACAATTTAATATATGTATACACTATGTATTGTTTGACAAATGTTTATGTACAATTTACTTTGAATTAAAACATAAAACAATGCAATTCTTTATCTTCATACTTTTTTCACATCTTAAAAAAAGTATTACAACTAAGTATTACTCTTAAATAATAATATGTACTATGCACACTACAATATAATGTATTTGAGAGAATGTGTTATACATTAAAACGTGATATCTACTATTCAAATTCCAATCTGTTTTATTTTGGAAAGGTGCTTGAGAGTAAACGGGTCCGACTTAGCATCCCCACTCCAATCTAAGGGCTAGATTCTGAGTTTGGTGGTGTGGCAGCAAGGTGACATGCGACCACCCCACTCCCACACCGCCAAACCTCACCGCTGTCCGCCTGCCAGATTACGAGTTATTTGGTGGTGTGGCGGGTGCTCTTTTGTGTTGCCAAGGGGGTGCCTATTAAAAAAGCACTGCAGTGGGAGTGCCAAAGCACATTCCTGCACAGCATGAACTGTAAAGTCCATGCTGTGCAGGGAAAGGGGTGCATGCAGACAGGGGGGCACACTATGTGCCCCAATGCATACATCACATGGCCTTGAGGCACCAGGGAGCCTTGTAGGACCCCCTTAGTTTCCTCACCACCACAGTCTTCAAGGCCGACTCTCCACCACTTTGCCACTCTAGGTTGTGTGTGTCCACATACGGCCAAACTTGGAATCGGGCCCTAAGCCATTTTGGATCCCATTTACTATTTCCACTCCAATCTAACCCATTTTGGGAAAGGTGTTGGACATTAAATGTATCTGATTTACAATTCCAACTCCAATATGAGACATTTTGGGAAGGTGTTGGACACTACAGGGATCTGATTCACTGTTCCCACTCTAATCTAAGGGGGTCATTAGGATAGCGTGTGGAAAACCACCCCGACCGTCATGATGGCGGAAACCAACCGCCCGCCTGCACCGTGGATACACCGCCGGCCACATTAGGATCAACCGCCACTAAAGACCGACCGCGGCGGTAGCAGGCCAAGCAAAGCCGTCCGACGCGGGCGGTGATGGCCAAAAATCGACTGCGGCGGTCGGAAAAGCTGCGGAAAAGCAACAACCCGCCGCAAGGACAGCGGACACACCGCACGGGAAATTAGGATATCCCCGAGGGTGTCGCGGTCGGAACCTCTGTCACCGACCGCCGCGGTTGCACACAGGAGTGAATGGGAAAAATAGCGAAAGAGCTGCAGCATAGACACCGCAGCGGACGGGACATGAAAATCATGGCAGACGATGCCTAAACAACGCAGTGATGCCAAACAGTGCACAAATAAGATCAGCCATGCCCTCAAAATAAATAACACACCTAAAAATATAAAAAATAAAGAAAAAATATATGAAAATACCCTGGAAAAATCCCACAACACACCTGACACCCAAAATCCACTTGGACACACCCACACAGCTGAGTATAAAGCCACCCCTTTCACTAACAACAATCCTTTGCAATACTCCAGATTAGAAGGCCATACCCCACAACTAACAGGAGAGGCAAAAGACCACAGCACACACACACATTCACCACCACCACCACCACCATCACCACCACCTTTACACCAGCACAAATAATCCCCCTGCACACAACACAACTCACACCTCAACACCATACCCCTGCACCCACACCCCTGCACCCACAAAGACCTCAACCACCACACACAATGACAACTCAAAAAATGCCCAAATTCACTGACAGTGAGTTGACAGTTATGGTCAATGAGATAGTGAGAGTAGAGCCACAACTGTTTGGTAGCCTGGTCCAACAGACAACATTAGCCACGAGGACACAAATGTGGGAAAGGATAGTCCAAAGGGTGAATACAGTAGGGACCACCCCAAGATCCAAGAAATAGATCATGAAGCGGTGGCATGATCTGAAGAGGGTTGTCAAGGAGAGGAGGAGTTAGAACTGGACGCTGGCGAACGTGACTGGCAGTGGCCCTCCCATCCCACCGAAAACATTCACACCATGGGAGGAGAAGGTGCTTGCCATACTGCTGCCTGAGAGTCTCACAGGAGTAGCTGGGGGAGCGGAGGCTGGTAAGTACAAACAAATGCCAAACAACACACTGACAAGTACTCCCTTGCAAAACCTGAACACCATTACACTGTCCACGCTCACCCAACAGGTAGCTAGCCTTCTTGCTCAGGAGGCCTGAATGGGTGAGAGAGGGAGGCCTGTACTACCACTCCCACCATGCCCCCTGGGCCACAGCTCAGCAGGATACAGGCCTCCCCCACCCGGGAGCATGTGTCATCCATTGCACTGTGAACAAACAAACTTACAGGTAAGTAGCCATCTTAACTTGGAGGGTGTTTGGGGGTGGGAGGCCTATATCTCTACTCCCAGCATGCCCCCTGGCCCACACTCCTGCAGCATGGAGGCCTCCCCCACCCAGGAGCAAGTGTCAGCCATTGCACTGTTAACAAACAAACTTACAGGTAGGTAGCCATCTTCACTTGGAGGGTGTTTGAGGGAGGGATGCCTGTATCACTACTCCCAGCATGCCCCCTGGCCCACACTACTGCAGCATGGAGGCCTCCCCCACCCAGGAGCAAGTGTCAGCCATTGCACTGTTACCAAACAAACTTACAGGTAGGTAGCTATCTTAACCTCCCCCCCCTATATATATAGGCACAGTGCAGCAAAAGCGGGCAGAAAACCGCTGAATGGCAAGTGAAACGCTAAAGGGGCGCCCCACTACAGCAGACGAGCCTCCACCTGGGGAGGCCCGTTCACGCCGCCTCCCCAACCCCCCCCCCCCCCCCCCGCCCCCCCGGGGTGCCCCACGCAGTTTTTCGGAGCAGCATTGTAGGATACCGAAACCAGTGCGGCAAGTAAAGGACATCACCTGGGTGCCGTCCAGAACTCAGCACGTTGTGCTGACTTCGGACTATTCGCACAACAGACCACTACTGACCATTGTTGCTTCTGTTTAAAAAATTTTTTTAACGTGTTTACTGTTTATGGTGCGTTGTATATATTTATAAGTTATTAAAGTGTTATAATCCTACTACTTTGATGGAGTGCTATATATTTTTAATGTGACATATAATTGTGAAGACTTTGATATACAAAAAGGCATCCCTGGAATCTTCCGCTTCAGGCTCGGTCCCACACACCCTCATAGTGAGAATCCCCTCCCCAATTACAATACAGGATCGTTATCAGATAGTAGGAACGAGTGTGGTGTGACGGATCTCATCGGGTGGGGGCCTTGATCTACTGTAACTCCTTTGAAGAGGGGTGATTCTTTACAGTTGAGGCCATAAACTACATCCGCAGGGCTAGGTGATATCCTGGGACCGGCCTGGACAATCAGACACAAAGGGAGAGGAATGTCAGAGGGTGCGGTAGTGAATAGGGTGAAAGGGTGGTGTCGGGCGGGCACAGGGTGTGATTCTCAGGGAAGAGCAGCGCAGATGGGGGGAGGTTTATGGCCCATACATAAGACAGAGAGCGGGGGTGACCAGTGCGTGGGGGAGATGCTTGCGAGGGTGGGGAGCCATGCTGAGGATCGGCGTCGTGCAGAGAGTGGGTCTGGTCAAAGCATCTAAAATGGCTGCCGTGCACGACAAAAGTGTGCCATTGGAAAAAAAGCAAGATGGCGCAGACAATGTTTATCAATACGGATTAATTTATAACAATTATTTTTAACAATATATTTACTCGCAGTGTCAAAATGGCGGTCAACACTTCCTGATTTCCTTCGAATCGAACGTTGACAGACGTAACACAGCAAAAAAAAATTAAAAAAACGCTTACGCGCAGCCGCTGGAAGACAAGTATCAACATATATGAGCATCCTCAGCCACCCTCAGAAAACATAGGGGGTCAGGATACGTCTCCCGTACCCCCTTATACCCATTTCTCACATTGTTTTTCCTCCATCTTGTAATTTAATTAAAACGAAACACAAAATGGCGAATTCCCGTTTCGTGTCCCGGTTCACTACCCGGTTCGCGAACCGGAAAGCGCTTCTACCGCAAAAAAACAATATTTTTTTATTTGCCCCACGGGACCCTTTAATAACCCCAACATCATTCCTAGGGGGTCAAGAAGGGTCTACCTTGCCCCCTTTCATTAAATTCCCCCTTCGTTTTTCTCCTCCTCTTGTCTCTCGATCCTACCGAGAGACAAGATGGCGGCCGCTCCGGAATGTTTAGAATGTTGACAGACACCGGAGAGCCAATCAGCTCCGTTACGCGAACAGTTCGCGAACCGGAGCGCTACCCGGGACGCTGTCACATATATATCTGTTTTTTAAAACGTTAATTTCTCAAAATCCACTGGAGCACATATATTGAGATGCAGCAAAGGCACATCGGGCTAACAGTCCCTACAATTTTGCCAAGTTTCGTGCAAATCCATTCAGCCGTTCGAGCTAAAAGTGAGGCCAAACGCCCTATGGAAAACTCAATGTTAAAAACGAGTTTTAGGACCCCCCTTTTTTCTCAGCCCCCCCTTGACGAATCCCCCCCAAAATTTAAGGGGCTGCTCAGAAACATAATGTGCCATTTTCCTGAAAATTTCAGCCGATTCCGTCCACAAACGCCAAAGTTATTAGACATAGAATTTTCAAAAGTCCCATAGAGAAAAAATCCTAACTATATATACCTACTGGCGACCGCCAGTAGGTAATATATATATATATGCATATATATAATAAAATAAAATAATAAATATTAAATATGTTACATAATAAAATTAATATTTAAAAAATGAATTAGATTTAATATAAATTAAAAAATATCATAAATAAAATACATTAAAAAAGTTAAACACACATACATAATAATTCATATATATATTTCCTTTAAAACAATGAATAAACTATTAATTTTAATTTATTTTATAATTTTAAAATATATGAAAAAATAACATATATATATATATATATATATATATATATATATATATATATATATATATATATATATATATATATATATATATATATTCCTCCCACAAGCGCCGGTAAACAAGTCAGGCTGTCAATGGGCGGTCCCACTCGGCCACCGGCAGGCACGTAAAATATATCCAAAGTTCTCCGTATTTAAGAAGAAATGCGGGACACCCAGAGCTTCTGTAATGGCATTTTTATTCAGGCAGACGAAAAAGTCTCACGACGTGTTTCACCACTTAAGGTGTGATCAAGCCTTAAGTGTTGAAACGCGTCGTGAGACTTTTTCGTCTGCCTGAATAAAAGTGCCATTACAGAAGCTCTGGGTGTCCCGCATTTCTTCTTAAATACGGAGAACTTTGGATATATATATATATATATATATATTCACAGAAAAAACCATAGGTTTTAGGCCATATATAGTTAGGAATTTGCATTTACAAAACCTTGAAAATTCACTGAAAAAACCATTGGTTATAGACCATGTATAGTTAGGGATTAGCCTTTTCAAAACCTTATTTTACTCACACAAAACCATTGAAATTTCATATATAGTTAGTTGCACTAACTATATATCGCGCACCCGCAATCCACTGCTGATGATGTCACATATTACATCATTCATGACATGGTTAGTGACATCACTGATGACATCACTGATGACATCTCAAATGACATCACTGATGACATCTCAAATGACATCACTGATGACATCACTGATGACATCTCAAATGACATCACTGATGACATCACTGATGACAACATCCAGTGACTGTATGTTTCTGTAAAGTTAAAATATGTCTTACATATTGAAGAATGAGTGGATGAATAAGTGTCTGGAAGAAGGATTTAGTAGGTGCATGACTGACTGTATGAGAGAATGATTAAATGTTTCTTACTGAGTGCATGGGTTAGTGACTAAACTGTCTTAATTTGTGCATCATTATATCTGTTGTTCTACAAACTGCTGCATGTGTTGATCAGTAGCTATATGAGTAACTGTATGGGTTTTTCATTGGTTGTCCAAGTATTTGTATGGGAAACTGAGTGTGTGTGTATGGGTGGCTGGGAGGTGTGTGACTCTGTACATAGATGTGTGAGTAGTTGATTCTTTATATGTATGGGTTCAAAAGTGCATGTGGAAAGAGCTGTATGGGCGGTTGACTGTGCATGAGTGTATTGGTGAGTGAATGGATATCTCAGTGCTACATGTCAAAGTAAGTACATATGTAAAACACAGTACATGTGAGAGTTGACATATATAAATAACTGTGCATAAGAGCCAGTGAATGTGTGAGTGGCTGTATGGATCATTGTGAACATGTATCAGGGATAGTATAAGAGAGTAAATATGTGTTAGTATATGTTTGAATAAGTAAGGTGTGTATATTTGTATAGTTGAGAAAATGGAGGTGTGATTGATTCTTTGCATGACTGACTAGGTGTGTGAGTAACTCCATGGATGAGTGACAGTCTGTGACTGTCTGTTTACACTGATTGTATCTTAGGTTATATTAGAGTCTGAAGAGGTTCATGGTATTATCACATGAATGATATCATCAGTGATGTGATCAGTAATGTCAAATGAGATGTTATCAGTGATTTTATCAGTGATGTCATTTGAGATGTCATCAGTGATGTCATCAGTGATGTCATTTGAGATGTCATCAGTGATGTCATCAGTGATGTCACTAACCATGTCATGAATGATGTAATATGTGACATCATCAGCAGTGGATTGCGGGTGCGCGATATATAGTTAGTGCAACTAACTATATATGAAATTTCAATGGTTTTGTGTGAGTAAAATAAGGTTTTGAAAAGGCTAATCCCTAACTATATATGGTCTATAACCAATGGTTTTTTCAGTGAATTTTCAAGGTTTTGTAAATGCAAATTCCTAACTATATATGGCCTAAAACCTATGGTTTTTTCTGTGAATTTCAATGGTTTTTTAATAGCAAATATCAAAAGCTGTCAAATGTCAAGTACGTGATAGGTAAAAACTTTTTCGTGTTTATGCACGCTGATGTGCTTTGAACGCTGCCCCCCCCCTCCCCTCTTTTCTCTTAGTAGTACTCTCTCTTTGCAGATAGTGAAGGGTAGTTAACGCAGGCCTTTGCCTCGTTGTAATCCGTCGTGCCTGCTTCCCTCTCCATTTGATTGATTGTTATCCAAGCATTTACTGTTTTACAATTGATTCTCTTTGGTTCATTCTCTATTTACAAACAAGCACAAAGTCGCAATACTCTGTTTAGTCTTTGCAGATAGTGAAAAATCGTGTAAAAAAATACAAGTAATCGAGCAAAATCAGTAGGCCACTAATTGGATCTCTTTTTGACCTCGCTAAAATAGAAACATTAGGAACAACCCTTCATGAGAAATACGAAAATAGTGAGATGAACTGAGCTCCACACCATGAGGGCTGCAAGACAGCTCGGCTCCGTCACCCACCCCGCCCAAAATAACGACAAACCCTATGCAAATATTAAAAATATATACAACACACCAGTAAAGTAACAGGGTAAAACATTTTATTAAATAACTATTTACATAACTATTTTATACTTTTTGTTGCCCGATCCGGCTAGCTCAATCGATCGAGCATGAAACTCATGCACTCTGATAGCAAGCGTTGCTGCTGATGCTATGCAGACCAAAACTGGTTTTCAGTTTGTACTTTCTTCTAGATTTTTCCATCCAAGGTTGGTTGAGTTTGTAGAACGATAGCTTCAGATTTTCAACATACGGTGTGGTGGCGCGGACTGGGAGGGGGCGCTTGGCTCCTGCCCCCTCCCCAAGTAAGATTTTCATACGTGAAAATACGTTCATGGTTTTGGTCCCTGAGTTGCTTCGATGTCACTGCCATTCTCAAATGGCATAAGTTCTGGATGTTGGGTGCCATAGTTCAGAGTTCTGAGCAGCGCTTGTAACACTGTCTGAAGCTTATTTGCACCTACTGCAGCTTCACTATTCTCAAAGTAAGTGAGGGCCGTTTGTGGACCTGACTGCATTTGAAAACAATGTGATATGGTACCTCCCTAAACCGCTTGACAGAGGCCCCCGAGGGGCGGTGTGATGGCACGGACTCGGAGAAGACGCTTGGCTCCGACCCCCTCCCCAAGTCTTATAGCACTGGTGTAGCCTGAGATCGCCCCCGACATAGGCGGCCGGCTCCCCGGGTCCGGCGGAACTTTTTGCCTTTTGATGACTCTTCTATTCTGGACCTTGTCCCACAATCCGTTTGACCTGAAGACACGCTGTAGTGGGGCGCCCCTTTACCGTTTTAGTTGCCATTCCGCCCACTTTTGCTACACTGCGCCTCTTCCGCCATTCAGCTGTTTACCGCCCGCTCTTGCGACTACAGCGTCTCGCTCACCATGTAGTTGAGTTGCTCCCGCTCTTGCGATGCAACGATAGGCGGCTGCCACAGGACTCTCAAAATTGCGGCCGGCTCTTCAGATTTGGGCGTGGTCCACTAAAATGGCCCTGGGACACCTTGGAACTCGGACGCTTGCCTGCTAGGGCTTGGGTCCCATTCTCGAAAGCGTCCCCTCAGCCGTGAAGATTCTACAAAAGTCTTGGGGGCCCCCGACTCCCGCAGGCTTCTGGTGGGGAGCGGCTGCCATGATTGCTCGTGGAATGGCCACGACGGAGCTACGAGATGGTGGTGCTCTCATGCTGACGCCAGCTTCAGTCTGAAACATCCAGAAGCACTGTAGACTACCAATTCGATCAGTTCCGGTAGTGCCCCAACATGACCCGGTAGAGAAGAACTTGCCCTCCCCTCTTTGACTGATGGTTCTTGTTGCCTGTCCCCTCTGTTGTCATTTATCAGAACTTTTTGGACTGCTGAAAGGGGTTGTGTTCCGAACGCTGGTTGGTGGAGACATTTTGACTATATTCTTGACCTACGTTGTCGCGTAATGCGTTATATGACACGCCGCGTTAGCCCACCCGGAAGTGATCCGGGGCGCGGCGCGCAGCGCGTAACGTAAGCATAACAGGTCATGTGACTTGTTAATAAAACTTTTCATTGGTTCATTTTACTTTTGTTATTTTAATGATGAAAAGCTTGGTCATATGACCTAAAAATTACGCTTTTTATTGGTTTCGAACATTATTTTTTTTTAAACATATATGTTATAATGTTCCAGGCTAATGTACTTTCCCGGAAAATTTACAACTGTCCTGCAAGTAAAATATATTCCTTTTTCGAGAAAAAGGGCGCTTCTTCGTCCCATGACGGAGCCGTTGAGTAAAAGAGGCTCGGCCTGCTGTCTTAGTCGCCGATACGCCTGATTATCAGATTCTTATCGATCACTTTATGTTGCAGGAGTGGAAAACACAACTGCCCTTGACCATTTATCTTTACTGCGTTCCTACGTATTATACCTTTTATCCGTCATGTAATTGGACTGCTTTATTTCACTTGCCTTTTACTGATTCGAAAACAGTGACTAAAAGTAAAAACTTTACCAATGTAAATACTACTACCATGTTTTGTTTTAAAAACCTTTATTGTGAAAATGTCAGTATACAAATACGGGCCTATAACCACGTGGGCCGGCCACGGAGCAAACTGAAATCGTATATGATAAGGAGACATTTACATTGTAGAGGAACGTAACGAGCATGCCATTAGGTTGCAAGAACTAAGGTGTCTAACAGTTGCGGAATCGGTGGACGTACATTTTGTAATTAAAATACGACAGGGCCACTTACAAAAAAATTATCTAGATATACATTTGCGGGCAAGTACCATGGGTGACGTTAATTCGAACTTTCAATAGTACAATAATCAATAACACATCAGAACTTAATATCAATAGGGATGTCGAAATGTTCAATCAGTACTCGTCCCCGCCCGCCATGAGCATCAAAACTGCATTCATATCTCGTGATATCAAGGTTGTTCAACCAGTACACAACAAGGAGTTACGAGTCCCATTTATACCGGCGCCATTTTGGGCGAGGCCGGGCAGGTCCAAGATATAGTCAGAATGTCTCCACCAACCATCGGCCAGACCAGAACCCCTTTCGGCCCTTTATGCTACAAAATGGTGTCTTCCATTCTGAAAATATTGTTGGCAGCATTTTGAAAGGAAAGATAAACAGCCGTTCTCCTAGTGAGTCTCACATTGTTACATTTAGGAAGAATGTTGAAGAGTAGTATGTTGAAAATCTGAAGCCATTGTTCTACAAACTCTCAATCAGCCTTGGATTGAAAAAAAATCCTGAAGAATGTACAAACTGAAAACCAATTTTTGTCTGTATAGCATCAACAGCAACGCTTGACTCAGCTTTGTGTGAAGCCGCCATTTTGATTCAATCAATAGCGTCCCCCTGCACACATTCAGGGACCTGGTCGTGTCTTCAGGTCAAACGGATTGTGTGACAAGATGCAGAAAGGAAAAGGAAAAAAGTTCCGCCGGACCTCGGGAGCCGGCCGCCTATGTCATGGGCGATATTTGGCCACACCAGGGCAATAGTGAAGCTGCAGCAGGTGCAAATAAGCTTCAGACAGTCTTACAAGCACTGCTCAGAACTCTCAACTATGGCACTCAACATCCAGGACTTGCCATCCGGATCTTGGCGCCTTGTGCTGGTTCCGACCTATTCACACATCGGTCCACTACTGACATCACCTCATAAGCCAACGGGGCACCCCACGCCGACTTTCGTCGCAGCATTGTAGGATGGCCACACCAGTGCAGCAACTTGCTGGACACCACCTCGGTGTCATCCGGATCTCGGCGCGTTCGAGTCACTGTACCGCAAGAGCGGGAGAAACTCAGCTGGACACGCCGTCTTTCGGCGCAGCATTGTAGGATGGCCACACCAGTGCGGCAACTTGCTGGACACCACCTCGGTGCCATCCGGATCTCGGCGCGTTCGAGTCACTGTACCGCAAGAGTGACCGGAACTCAGCTGGACACGCCGTCTTTCGGCGCAGCATTGTAGGATGGCCACACCAGTGCGGCAACTTGCAGGACACCACCTCGGTGCCATCCAGATCTCGGCGCGCTGTGCTGCCTTCGGCCTACTGTAGCCGCAAGTGCGGACGCAACTCAGTTGGACGGCGAGTGAAACGCTAAGGGGCGCCCCACTGCAGCCGAGGAGCCTCCATCTTGGGGGAGACACACAGCCCCCACTGACTGACGCGACCTCACAGGCCAACGGGGCGCCCCATGCCGACTTTCGGCGCAGCATTGTAGGATAGCCACACCAGTGCAGCAACTTGCTGGACACAACTCGGTGCCATCCGCATCTCGGCGCATTGTGCTACCTTCGGCCTATTCGCACATCGGTCCGCTACTGACGCCGCCTCACGTGCCAACGGATTTTCTACGCTTTTTGTAGCCCTATGCCGCATAACAGGTCATGTGACTTGTTTATAAAACTTTTCATTGGTTCATTTTACTTTTGGTTTCCTATTGACGGAAGGCTTGGTCATATGACCTAAAAATAACACTTTTCATTGGTTTAGAACATTTTTTTTTCCCAAACAATGAAAGCCCCACCTTGTTTCTGGATGTTTCAGACTGAAGCTGGCGTCAGCATGAAAGCACCACCATCTCGTGGCTCCGTCGTGGTCATTCCGCGAGCAATCATGGCAGCCGCTCCCCACCGGAAGCCTGCAGGAGTCGAGGGCCCCCAAGACTTTTGTAGAATCTTCACGGCTGAGGGGACGCTTTCGAGAATGGAGCCCAAGCCCTAGCAGGCAAGCGTCCGAGTTCCAAGGTGTCCCAGGGCCATTTTAGTGGACCAGGCCCAAATCCGAAGAGCCGTCCGCCATTTTAAGAGTCCTATGGCAGCCGCCTATCGCTGCACTGCAAGAGTGGGCGCAACTCAACTACATGGTGAGCGAGACGCTGTAGCCGCAAGAGCGGGCGATAAACAGCTGAATGGAGGATGAGGCACAGTGTAGCAAAAGCGGGCGGAATGGCAACTGAAACGGTAAAGGGGCGCCCCAGTACAGCAGACGAGCCTCCACCTGGGGAGGCCCGTTCACGCCGCCTCCCCCACGCCCCCCCCCCCCCGGGGGCGCCCCACGCCGTTTTTCGGAGCAGCATTGTAGGATACCAAAACCAGTGCGGCAAGTTACTGGACATCACCTGGGTGCCATCCACATCTCAGCGCGTTCTGCTGCCTTGGGACTATTCGCACAACAGACCGCTACTGACGAGGCCTCCCCCCGCACCACCCGGGACGCCCCACGCTGTTTTTCTGAGCTGCATTGTAGGAAACCAAAAACCAGTGCGGCACCCAGGTAACAACATCACCTGGGTGCCGTCCAGAACTCAGCACGTTGTGCTGCCTTGGGACTATTCGCACAAAAGACAGCTACTGACCATTGTTGCTTCTTTTTTCCAAAAAATGTTTAAATGTATTTACAGTTTTTGTTGCGTTCTATATATTTATAAGTTAATAAAGTTTTATAATCCTACTACTTTCTTGGAGTGCTATATATTTTTTAAAAATCGGGTGAATGGGGCCTTGAATCGGGTTATTGTCATGTGTGGGCTTTGGAAGTGTGCTGCTACAGGATCGGACATTTCAAACTCAAATGCACGTTCTTTTTATTACCTTTCCGAAGCATGGAGCGCAATAGCAGGCAGAGAAAGGGTGATGCAAGTGTTGAACACTGCCTGGCCTGGCAAGTTGCTGGCAGTGCCCCCCCCCGCCCGCTCCTGAAAGAGGGCACACACACACCGCCGCCCCGAGTACTTCACAGATCTTTAAAAGACCATGCGCTTGTTAATGAGGCTTAAATGGTTTATCACCCCTTCTAGAGCCCCTGCATCGGCCCTCTGACGTTTCCTGGAAGAATTAGCACGTAACACAATACCAAGCCCTGTCAGCTGAAACCCCCGAGGAATCGGGTTTTTGCTTGCAGGAATCGGGAGGCGGGAGACTAGCACTGAAATCGGTAGTCTCACGCCTGAATCGGGAGGGTTGGCATGTCTGGATTCTCTACAGCTGGGGCCATAAACTACATCCGCAGGGCTAGGTGATAGCCTGGGACCGGCCTGGACAATCGGACACAGAGGAAGAGGAGTGTCAGAGGGTGCGGTAGTGAATAGGGTGAAAGGAAGGTGTCGGGCGGGCACAGGGTGTGATTCTCAGGAAAGAGCAGCGCAGATGGGGGGAAGTTTATGGCCCATGCGTGAGAGAGAGAGCGGGGGTGACCAGTGCGTGGGGGAGATGATTGCGAGGGTGGGGAGCCGTGCTGAGAATCGATGGCGTGCAGAGAGTGGGTCTGGTCAAGGCATCTAAAATGGCTGCCGTGCACGACAAAATTGTGGCATTGGAAAAAAGGCAAGATGGCGCAGACAATGTTTATCAATAAGGATTCATTTATAACAAAATATTTTATCGCAGTGACAAATTGGTGGTCAACACTTCCTGATTTCCATCGAATCGAGCGTTAACAGACGTCACGCAGCAAAAAAAAAAACATGTATCAACATATATGAGCCTCCTCGGCCACCCTCAGAAAACATAAGGGATCAGGATACGTCTCCCGCACCCCCTTATACCTAGTAATTTAATTAAAACGAAACACAAAATGGCGAATTCCCGTTTCGCTACCAGTTTGCGGCCCAGTTCGCGGCCCGGGAAGCGCTTCTACCGTGAAAAATCATTTTTTTTTTATTTTCCCCACGGGACCCTTTAATAACCCCAACATCATTCCTAGGGGGTCAAGAGGGGTCTACCTTGCCCCCTTTCATTAAATTCCCCCTTCGTTTTTCACCTCTTCTTCTCTCTCGATCCTACCGAGAGACAAGATGGCGGCCGCTCCGGACTGTTTAGAATGTTGACAGACACCGGAAAGCCAATCAGCTTCGCTTCGCAAAGTTCCGTAACGCGAAAAGTACGCGAACTGGAGCGCAGCCCGGAGCGCTGTTACAGATATATATCTTTTTTTGAACGTTAATTTCTCAAAATCCACTGAAGCACATATATTGAGACCTAGCAAAGGCACATCGGGCTAACAGTCCCTACAATTTTGCCAAGTTTCGTGCAAATCCATTCAGCCGTTCGAGCTAAAAGTGAGGCCAACCGCCCTATGGAAATTAACATGGGAAAAACGCGTTTTGGGACCCCCCTTTTTTCTCGGCCCCCCCTTGACGAAACCCCCCCAAATTTTCAATGGCTGCTCAGAAACAAAATGTGCCATTTTCCTGAACATTTCAGCCGATTCCGTCTACAAACGCCAAAGTTATTAGACATAGAATTTTCAAAAATCCCATAGGGAAAAAATCCTAACTATATATACCTACCGGCGACAGCCAGTAGGTAATATATATATATATATATATATATATATATATATATATATATATATATATATATATAGATTATATATATATGTACCAATAACAAAATATAATTCAAAAAAACATTCTATTAGAAATTGAAACACTAAACTATTTAAAAATCTTCAAACTTAAATTTCCAACTCCAGTGAGTGCACCAGTAGGATAAATGTTGGATAGCGGTGGGGTAAAAATGATTATTCCCACCCCACTGAGTGTAGCAGTAGGGAAAGTGTTGGATAGCGGATTGGTCAAAATTACTATTCCCACTCCAGTGAGTGCAACAGTAGGTAAAGTGTTGGATAGCGGAGGGGTAAAAATTACTATTCCCACTCCAGTGAGTGCAACAGTAGGGGAAGTGTTGGATAGCGGTGGGGTAAAAATTGCTATTTCCACTCCAGTGAATGCAACAGTAGGGATAGTACTGGATCTCAGAGGAGTAGCAAATAACATCTCTCTCCACTCAAAATTAATGACAAACTACATTTTAATAACAATAAAAATATTTTTAAAACAAAATAAATAAATAAAATATAAATATGTTAGAAATTCAAATACAAATATATTTAATATAAAGAAATACTTACAAATATTATATTAAATAAAAAAACAAATTCCATGCAAATAAATATTTGTAATTAAAAATTATTTAGAAACAAAAACCTTAATTATTACATATTCTTACTTTTTTATTTCCTACCCTGTAACACCAAACAATTCACAACACACATCTAAATTAAAATACAAAATGTACTTCCTCAACTAACATAATTGTTTACCAATTAAAGAAATATTATTAATTGAAAAAAAATCATAAAAATCCTTAACTTCCCACACTTTACCCCTATAATCCCCACAACCCACAGGTAAAATTAAACTATAAAAGATGTATTACACAATTAAAACTTATTTACAATTAAAAACTAATAGTATTTAACAACTAATTATAAAGTAAGTTAAATTAATTTCCTCCCCACAATGTACCCATTTAACAATAAAACCCACACACCAAAAAATATAAACAAATACCCTAATTAAATATAAATTGATTAATATTAATGATGAACTAACTTTTAATTAATTAAAAAACATTTCTTCCTACCCTTTACCCCGGAAAAGAGAGAGGGAGAGACTCACCAACCAAGGGACTGGGTACTGATGTATTCAACAAAGGAAAGGGCCCCTTGGAATTTTTTTTTTAAAGATAATATACTAATACATAAACACCCTTCAAGCACACTAGTGTCATAGATCAGAATGCTCCTAAACTCTACAAAAATTATCAAAATTATAACGACAAAAACTAAATAATACAAATTCTATTACAAATGTATTATGCAATTGTTACATCAAATATTACAAAATACATAAAATCACAGTGTTAAAAAATATATTCATAAACATACATGATATACCACTAAAATATACATAAGAGACAAAAGAGAAAGTGAATCATATAGAAAACATCTTGAATTATTAATCTGATTTGAATCAATATACTAGGTGCAACTCATGTCAGCTGATGGCACCCTTAATAGTTCTTCAGATTCAATGTTGGCTTATATGCGTCGATGCGTTTCGATGTTGTGACTTGATATTGTACCACCTTTTTCAAGACAAGATAATACGTTGTCTCTTATTCGAATTCTCTAAACTAGAAAACAACAAACACAAATATCAATATATCGTTTTAACATTCTGGAAAATATTTTGAGCGAAAATTGCAGCAAATCCCTCATCCTTAGCATAAAACATAATGATCACTGAACTCTAAACTAACCGTTCAGTGAAACAAAGGATAAGTCGGCCGGACAACTAATCCAAATGGTGATATGGACATATATGTGATAAACCTACAAGGGACCTTACTAAAACCTATTTGATGCACCCACTAAAATTATAGTGTAAGTTACATTCAGTTGATCAGGCGTAACCACTCCTCTTTGATGTTAAAGCCTATTCTAGCAGTATTGAGAACAGATATACACCATTGTTCTCTAAATTTGCGTTTGGTAGTCATGTCCCCGCCGGGTCTTACTTTGTGTTTATTTGTTTGTCTGATGTTTAGGCTCACCGTAACTGGGTACCGCATTACGCTAATACACTACGCAAGGTTTCCACTGTACCTCTTTGGACACATGGGGTGGAATAATTTGTACCTCATTGCGTCCGATTAAGATGAGCAACCTTTTGAAATAAGGTGTACAGTTTAATATTATTAGAGCTACCATTAGTCTGCAAGATAGAGGCAAGATGTTCGCATATTAAAAGTCATACTCTCTTCCCTTTTTAGAACCCAAAGCTTTTTTAAATCTCATTGCCTTGGTAAAAAATATATTAAAGGGATATGCAACATAGGAAGTTGTGACCAGCCGCTTTAAAGAGCTCACAGATTAAACACTCATATTGACTAACACAGGTATATATGACATTGAGAGCTTCTGGTTATCTTTGTATTTAAATAAACATCGTTGCCCAGACTGACCCAATTCTTGACCTGTATTTCAGAGTCTGAAACAGGGACAGTCTTGTTGGGACCCGCATCAAGTCTTGGTCCGAGTACCTCTATTTTAATGAGGTATGTTTTACATTTTTTAGCTTTCTACCTAGCATATATAAATAGGAGATAGCCCTAGTTTTTATATTGATAAAAATTCATTAGACTCATTATAAAAAAAGATTTGATTACGAGTGAGGTGTCCTATGTAGATATCATAGGTACACAGATGATAATTGTCTTATTGAGTGGTGTCGAAGGTCAGAATCCCTTGTATATGTTTTGTGTATTGGTTTAGATTATTTTTTCAGGTTGTTTCACTGAACGGTTAGTTTAGAGTTCAGTGATCATTATGTTTTATGCCAAGGATGAGGGATTTGCTGCAATTTTCGCTCAAAATATATTCCAGGATGTTAAAACGATATATTGATATTTGTGTTTGTTGTTTACTAGTTGATATAATTCGAATAAGAGACAACGTATTATCTCCTCTTGAAAAAGGGGTGCAATATCAAGTCACAACACCGAAACGCGTCGACGCATATAGGCCAACATGAAATCTGGGGAACTATTAAGGGTGCCATCAGCTGACATGAGTTGCACCTAGTATATTGATTCAAATCAGATTATTAATTCTAGATGTTTCCTATATGATTCACTTTCTCTTTTGTCTCTTATGTATGTTTTAGTGGTATATCATGTATGTTTATAAGTATACCTTTTAACACTGTGTTTTTATGTATTTTTAATATTTGATGTAACAATTGCATAATAAATTTGTAATAGAATTTGTATTATTTAGTTTTAGTCGTTATCATTTTGATAATTTTTGTAGAGTTTAGGAGCATTCTGATTTATGACACTACTGTGATTGAAGGGTGTTTGTATTAGTATATTATCTTTAAAAAATGTTCTTCAAGGGGCCCTTTCCTCTGATGATTCCTACCCTTTACCTCCATGAACCCCACAACCCACACCTGATATTAATGATAAAAATTACATATTTATTTTGTAATTAATTAATTATTAGTAATTAACAACTATATTATTCATTATTTAATCATAAATGACTTCCCACCCTTTACCCTAAAAAGCACACAACCCACACCTAAAAAAACACACACAAAATTACCATAATTAATTATCATGTAATTAGTTAATATAAATTAACAACTAATTATTAATTAATCAAACATAAATTATTTCCCACCCTTTACCATTTTAAACCCCACAACCCATTCATAAAATTAATTACACAATTTCCGTAATTAGGTTTCTATCAATTAATTATCATGTAATTAGTTAATATAAATTAACAACTAATTATTAATTAATTCAAAATAAATTACTTCCCACCCTTTACCCCATAAACCCCACAACCCACACCTAAAACAAATCACACAATTACCATAATTATAAATTAATTAGTTAATATAAATTAACAACTAATTATTAATTAATTAAACATAAATTACTTCCCACCCTTTACCCCTATAAACCCCCCAACCGGCACCTAAAATCAATAACACAATTTCCATATTTAATTTTAAGTCAATCAATTATTATAAATGAACAACTAAATATTAACTAATCAAGAATAAATTACTCCCCACCCTTTAACCCTATAAACCCCACAGCCCACACCTAAAAACAAATTACACAATTACCATAGTTAATTAACAATTAATTAATAATATTAATTAACAACCAATTAATAATTAATTACAAATACATTACATCCCATAATTACCGCTATAAAATCTAAATTAAAAAAATGAAAAATAATAATTAATTCATTATAAATAAATTACTTCCCACCCTATTCCCCAATAAACCCACAACCCGGAAACTAAAAATGTAACACATATATTAAAAAACATAGGAAGCAGGGGCCTGGAAAAAATTGAAGATATGCACCTGTGGCCGAATTCCTATCCATGCAAGACTTACAAGCCCATGCCTACTGCACACCACTCATCACCTGCAAAACCTCACGCTGCACCTTCCCCCAAGGGCCTGAAACCCTAAACACCATTAAATGGATACTTGATGGCCCAGCCTCCAGCAGTCTCATCACCTGCCTATACTCCACTATACAGGGCAAAGCTCCTGTGGTTAAAAACCTAAGGCACCAGCAGAATGGTAGACGAACCTTGTCGCTGACTTGCCAGAGGAGAGAAGGAAGGAGAGAAGGTGGTACTACTGCTCCCAAGTAAATATGCTTTTGTCCATCTATAGACTAATACTCATCAATGTTAAATTCTTCCATCACACTACCGCAAACATACTGTCTTATATAAAGTGGGACTGGGACTACAGGCGCGACTCATGCATCTTGCCAGAGGAGGCACTAAGACAACTGATTACTGGTTCACAGTCTTGTACTGCATAAATGCAGTGATTGATGGCTGGGATAGTCCTGGATGCTACTACCAACCCATCTCACCAAAAGGAAATTTTTGAGTCCCTTTAGTACATACCTAGCTCTCCAGTCAGGCCTAGAGAAATCAGACATTAATACTCACTGCCCTCACGTATGGTGCAAGTGGTTAGGAGCATTGGAACAAGTGATCTTTGCACAACTGTCAATTACTATATATATATAAATGTGGACTTCATGGGCCACTTTGCTTTGTTAATCAATCAATCAATCAATCAATCAATCAAAGCATTTATATAGCGCACTACTCACCCAGAAGGCCTCAAGGCGCTGGGGGAGGGGGGTCCGCTACTGCTCGATCAGCCAGGTCTTGAGTTGCTTCCTGAAGGCGAGGTGGTCCTGGGTCAGGCGGAGGTGGGTCGGGAGGGAGTTCCATGTCTTGGCGGCGAGGTAGGAGAAGGACCGTCCCCCTGTGGTGGCTCTTCGGATGCGGGGGACGGCGGCGAGGGCGTGGCCGGTCGATAGAAGCTGGCGTTTGGGAGCGTAGAAGTTGAGGCGGCTGTAGAGGTATCCTGGGCCTTGGTTGTGTAGGGCTTTGTGTGCGTGGGTGAGGAGTCGGAAGGTGATTCTCTTGTTGACCGGGAGCCAGTGCAGGTCTCTCAGGTGACCGGAGATGTGGCTGCGACGGGGGATGTCCAGGAGTCGTGCTGAGGCGTTCTGGATCAGCTGGAGTCTCTTCTGGAGTTTGGCGGTGGTTCCGGCGTAGAGGGAGTTGCCGTAGTCCAGATGGCTGGTGACGAGGGCCTGGGTGACCGTCTTCCTGATCTCGGTGGGGATCCACCGGAAGATCTTACGTAGCATGCGCAGGATGTTGAAGCACGACGAGGAGACGACGTTGACTTGTCTGGTCATGGAGAGGGAGGAGTCCAGGATGAAGCCCAGGTTGCGTGCGTGGTCTGTTGGTTTGGGTGCGCTGCCTAGGGCGTGAGGCCACCAGGAGTCATCCCAGGCGGAGGGTGAGGATCCCAGGATGAGGACTTCCGTCTTATACGAGTTCAGTTTCAGGCGGCTGTTCTTCATCCATTCGGCTACCTCTCATCCCTTCATGAAGGTTGGCACTGGCGGTGGCGGGGTCGTTGGTGAGGGAGAGAATCAGCTGGGTGTTGTCGGCGTAGGAGATGATGTTGAGGTTGTGCTGGCGTGCGATGTCTGCGAGGGGGCTCATGTAGACGTTGAAGAGTGTTGGACTGAGCGAGGAGCCTTGAGGAACGCCGCAGATGACTTCGGTGGCTTCATATCTGAACGGGGGGAGGTGGACTCTCTGTGTCTTTCCGGCGAGGAAGGAGATGATCCACTCCAGTGCCTTCTCCTGGATTCCGACGTTGCTGAGTCGCTGCACTAGTGTACGGTGGCAGACAGTGTCGAAGGCCGCGGAGAGGTCTAGGAGGATGAGGGCTGCTGTTTCTCCGTTGTCTAGCAGGGCTTGGATGTCATCGGTGGCTGCGATCAGGGCGGTCTCGGTGCTGTGGTTGGCCCGGAAGCCAGACTGCGAGAGGTCGAGGGATCCGTTCATCTCGAGGAAGGCGGCCAGCTGCTTGTTGACGGTCTTCTCGATGACTTTTGCAGGAAACGGGAGCAGCGAGATGGGGGGTAGTTCTTGAGGTCGGTGGGGTCGGCTGATGGCTTCTTTAGTAGAGCGCTGAGTTTGGCGTGCTTCCAGCTCTCCGGGAAGGTAGCGGTGTCGAAGGAGGTTTTGATGATGTCCCGCAGGTGGGGTGCGATGACAGCGTCGGCCTTGTTGAAGACGTGGTGGAGGCAGGGGTCAGTAGGAGATCCGGAGTGGATGGAGTTCATCGTGCGGACGGTGTCTTCGGTGCTGATCGGGGTCCAGGCGCGGAGGGTGGTGGTGGGGGCGGTGGTTCGGTCGTGGCGTGCGTCGTTTGAGTGCTGAAGCTGTTGTGTATGTCCGCGATCTTGTTGTGGAAGTAGGAGGCAAGGGAGTTGCAGAGGTCTTGCGAAGGGGTGATGTCGTTGTTTCCGGTGTTGGGGTTGGAGAGCTCTTAAAGGATGTTGAAGAGTTCCTTGCTGTTGTGTGCGTTGTTGTCCAGTCGTTCCTTGAAAGCGGTTTTCTTGGTGGCGTGGATGAGTTGGTGGTGTTTCAGGGTGGCGAGCTTGAGGGCAGTCATGTTGTCCGGTGTTGGGTCTCTGCGCCATGTTCTCTCAAGGGCTCGGCAGTTCTTCTTGGAGCTCTTGAGTTCGTCGGTGAACCATGGGGCTTTCTTGCTACCGGGTCTGCTAGGCGGGGTCTTCAGAGGGGCGAGGTCATCTGCGCAGTTGCTGATCCACTTCGCGAGGTTGGTGGCCGCCTGGCTTGGGTTCGTTGCGCTGGTGGGAGGGTTCATGCTCAGGGAGGTCGCGAGCTAGTCGGCTGTGATCTTGTTCCAGCTTCTGCGTGCAACCTGTTGCTGGTGGTGGTGGATCATGGTCCTTCTGAAGCTGAAGTGGACGCAGCTGTGGTCCGTCCAGTGGAGTCCGGTGGCGTGGCTGAAGGCGATGTCCTTGCTGGATGAGAAGACGGGGTCGAGTGTGTGTCCGGCATAGTGGGTGGGGGTGGTGACCAGCTGCTTGAGTCCCATGTTCGCGAGGTTGCCCAGCAGGGTGGTGGTGTTGCGGTCGTTGTTGTTCTCCAGGTGGAAGTTGAGGTCCCCGAGGAGGATGTAGTCAGCGGAGAGGAGGGCGTGCGGGCTGATGAAGTCGGCGATGTCTTCGCTGAATTGTGTGCGTGGTCCCGGGGGTCTGTAGATGAGGGTGCCTCTGAGGGTGGTCTTGGGGTTGATGTGGACCTGGAAGTGCAGGTGCTCGGCGGGTGCGAGGGTGTCGTCGGTGTTGGTCGTGATGCGGTTGATGTTCCTGCGGATGATGGCGATGCCTCCTCCGGTCTGGTTGATGCGGTCCCTTTGGATGATCTTGTAGCCGTCTGGGATGGCGATGTCGGGTGCTGAAGAGGCGTTCATCCAGGTTTCCGTGAGGAAGGCGACGTCTGGTGAGGTTGTGTCGAGCAGGTTCCAGAGCTCGATGGCGTGTCTGTGGATGGAGCGGGTGTTGAGCAGGATGCATTTCAGGTGGCTGCTGCTGTTGTTCGTCTTGGTCTTGGTTGGTGCTGGAGTCGTGCAGGTCCGGATGCAGGTGAACTTGCAGGCGTTGCAGCAGAAGGGTCCGTGGGTGCGTCTCGGGGTTGCTCGGTAGCATCCTGGGATTCGGCCGGCGTTGAGTGCGTTGAGGGTGGTGACGTCGTACGTCCGGCGGGTGGGCTGGGGTCTGCGGGGGCCAGTGGTCCTGGCGCTGGGCGCGGTCCAGGCGCGGACGGGCGCAGACGGGCTTACCTTTGGCGCACCTTCGGCGCTCAGTCCGGCGCTCCCGCTGCGCGCGTCCACTGCGCGGTTGCTCTGGGGGCGTCATAAGAAGGGGGACGAGAGGGCGGGTCAGCTGGGCGGCACCTGTTATGAAAAAGCTAGTAGCAACATTTAGAAAAAAAGTTATATTTCAACTTACGAAGACTAAACACTTTAAAAACTTTAAAATATATACTATATAATTAAATACAATTAACAACAACAGTACGTAACATAAAGAATATACATAACAATAGTATTTTAGCAACGTTTTATATTGAAAAAAATGAAAATTCTTCAGCTAGAATAAAATTTAAAATTATGAAATATATTCATGTGTTTAACTAAATGCAACATCAATGCTGTCTTGTCCCACTACTGATAAGGATGTATACCTCCACCACACACACACACAGATGTGTCACAAAACAAAGCCAAACGGAAAAACAGAACAGGTAAGTAGCCAGTATGTGCCCCCAGCCACCCTTCTCAAAAAGCATGGTGCCATATGACACCAGCTCTCACATTGCACAAACATACACACAGATCATATTGCCACCCACAGTGTGCAGACAGCAAAGCAAATGAAACTGTCAAAGCAACCAAAGTATGACACACCAATGCACATGTAGAGGAAAGTCTGGGCACAATCATGCACAGCTCTGAATGACATGTGAATGTGCCATGGGGCCAGAGCAACAAGGACCACCTGAAAACGAAGAAAGCATGGTTGGTGGTACAAATCCAGTTATGCACATGACAAGACAAAGGTATGCAGGAGATGACAATGGCCGGTGCATGCCCAGATGTAATGGCTGCCAGGGCAGAGTAATCAGCAAAGAGTCCTCACAGAAAATCTTTGTTGCGCTAGTCCCTAGATGGCAACATGTCCCAGTAATCACAAATTATGACCGTGGCGCATGGTATGTATTGACACCTCACACCATAGACAAGTAATACATGGACCACAACATCCAGCCAATACATTGCCCTCATCAAACTAACAGGTAGGTAGCCATCTTGCCATGGAGGGCTGTATGGGGGTGGGAGGCCTGCGCTACAACTCCCACCAGGCCCCCTGACCCACACCTGAGCAGGATATAGCACCCAGATGCATGCTGCAGCCATACTTTCTCTACAAACAAACTAGCAGGTAGGTAGCCAGTGACCAAGGTTGTACTGTTTGTTGGTGGGAGTCCTGTACTACTACTACCACCATGACCCCTTGTCCCCTAGCCCATCAAGATGGAGTACTCCCCCCCTGAAGCAGTTGGAAGCCATTTTAACTCAACAAACAAACTAACAGGTAGGCAAACATCTTCCCAGGGAGGGCTATCTGTGGGTGGGGGGCATGCACTACAACTCCCCTGTGCTCCCTGTCCCACCACTAAGCAGGATTGAGCACCACCCCCACCCAGAAGCATGTGGCAGCCATTGCATTGTCCACCCTCATCTAACAGGTAGGTGGCCATCTTCCCAGGTTGTTCTGTTTGGGGGTGGGAGGCCTGAAATACTACTCCCAGCATGTTCCCTTGTTCCCCAGCTGAGCAAGATGGAGCACTCGCCACCCACCCAGAAGCATGTGGCAGCCATTGCATTGCCATAGAGAAAAACAAAAACAGAATGCCCTTTCTGATAAATGAGGCCCAATTTGGGTCCTTCTATTAAATTCACAGAAATCGGCTCACTAAGACCAGAAGAAAAAATACTAATTCATTTTTTATTTCATTTTTTTGGATAGATATATTTTCTTACAAAGAATGATAGCATAAATTACACAACATAACAATGCAAAGCGGTTGTAATGTTCAATCAAGTTCACATACCTCCCTTCATGCATTCATAAATACTCAACTCCATACATTCTCCAAACTAACAGATCCTCAAAGTCATACAAACATACTCACACGTCCATCAATCACTCAAAACATTTCACACTATGATTGCCAGATGTTCAAATGATGGATTCAGTCCTGGAAAGAGTCTCCCAAAAGCATGTAGGGGACTAGATGACCAAGCTTAAGGACAGTCTTGAAGCGCCAACGCACGTTTCGGTGCTCGGCCAAATATGTAGCCACCCCTTCATCAGGGCAAACAAAGAAAAAGACAAGGGGGACGAACAAACCGCGAATAATCTAAAATAAACAAACATCTCATTTAGACAAATATACATTCAAATTTGTTATTAATTAACACATAGTATTAATCTAATATCATGGCTTTAGTGTTATAATCATAATATGCTTCTGGTAATCATAAGTGAGCCCAAAACTGCATCATGGTTTCATTTTAATACTCGCAATTAAAATTAAAAGGAACCCATGATCAAAAACAGCACATCACCTCATAGATCAGAGTCACAAACCCTACTTACATGCTCACACGCTCAAATACAAAGACAACAAAAAAACGTGATACCCCACGAGTTCACCCATTTTGGTCTAAAAACGAGAGCTGGCTATTTAGGCGCCAAGAAGAGAAGGTCAGCAACCATTTAATTTATACAATATAAAATGTATATTTCATCCTAGACGGATGGCCAAAATTGGCCCCAAGTTCAAGATTTAAAGTTTAGGGTGTCAAGACAGAACCTACCTCAACTAAAGTCACACTATCGTGTGCCAGGTATCATGGCAAACTCTTTGGTTCAGGATCTAAGCCTTCACAAGGCGATGGATATAGCACTGAGACCCATCCAATAAGTTCGGTAACCTGCACAAAAAACAACAGAATATCGCTCTTCTTAAGAGAGGATTCTCGAGTTTCCTAGAGTTTATTTCTCTAAAGGACCTCTCATCCTACTAGTCTCCTATAGTTTCACATACATCACAAGATACTTACCAAAAAGCCACGAGTAATTAAAGACGTCAGGAACAAATAGGTAGAGTAAATCTCAAACATCCACTGATCACAAGAAGGGTCCGATCTCTCCAAACGGAGAGCCAGATTGGTTTAATAGGATTCAATTCTGTAAGAAGGCGTAGATACAGAAGAAAAGAACTTGGATTATCCTTTGTGCATAGACATAAAAGAAAGTGTGTCCAAAATTAACGATAATACAAGCGGTGATCCCAATAAGTTCAAACCCTTTGTTCGTCAATATTTAAACAAAAAATGTATTTGCCATTGCATTTCCCTCATCAAACTAACAGGTAGGTAGCCATCTTCCCAGATTGTTCTGTTTGGGGGTGGGAGACCTGCAATATTACTCCCACCATGCACCCTTGTCCCCCAGCTCAGCAAGATGGAGCACTCCCCCCACCCCACCCAGTAGCATGTGTCAGCTAATACATTGCCATCTTCAAACTAACAGGTAGGTAGCCATCTTGCCATGGAGGGCTGTTTGGGGGTGAGAGGCTTGCACAACAACTTACCCCAGGCCCCCTCATCCCCAGCCAATCAAGATTGAACACTCCCTCCAACCCAGATGCATGTATCACCTATTGTGTCACTACAAACAAGCTAACAGGTAGGTAGACATATTATGCTGTCTTGTCCCACTACTGATAAGGATGTATACCTCCACCACACACACACACAGATGTGTCACAAAACAAAGCCAAACGGAAAAACAGAACAGGTAAGTAGCCAGTATGTGCCCCCAGCCACCCTTCTCAAAAAGCATGGTGCCATATGACACCAGCTCTCACATTGCACAAACATACACACAGATCATATTGCCACCCACAGTGTGCAGACAGCAAAGCAAATGAAACTGTCAAAGCAACCAAAGTATGACACACCAATGCACATGTAGAGGAAAGTCTGGGCACAATCATGCACAGCTCTGAATGACATGTGAATGTGCCATGGGGCCAGAGCAACAAGGACCACCTGAAAACGAAGAAAGCATGGTTGGTGGTACAAATCCAGTTATGCACATGACAAGACAAAGGTATGCAGGAGATGACAATGGCCGGTGCATGCCCAGATGTAATGGCTGCCAGGGCAGAGTAATCAGCAAAGAGTCCTCACAGAAAATCTTTGTTGCGCTAGTCCCTAGATGGCAACATGTCCCAGTAATCACAAATTATGACCGTGGCGCATGGTATGTATTGACACCTCACACCATAGACAAGTAATACATGGACCACAACATCATGTCAGGAGGCACAGTAGTGCACATAGAAAACAATGTGATGATTAATCAACTGTGTGGTGTATAATCAGTGAATGATTCACAGCTAGAAAAAAGCTTGCAGGTGCACTACAATGACCATTTCCCATCTGACCCACAGTTGACCAGCAACCTGCAGAGCCAGTCTCCCCCCCCCCCCCCCCCGAAACATGGACTCTCGGATGTTGACTCCCGGGATTCTTTGGATGAAGAGCTCAAAGCCGGCCCATCTGGTGTGCCAGGGCGCCACAGGTCCCAGGACTCCAACGTCCCCCCTACCACATCTGCTGCGGCACCAATGTCTCTGCAGACCCCTGCTGTTACGGTCAGTGCATCCTCCACCACCACCACCACTAGTGCTGCCTGCAACACCCTCCCTGTCCTAGAGGATGACCACCCCGCCCCACCAACTGAGGAGGGCAGGGAGAGAATGCGGGGGCCTACAGTGGTGAAGCAACAGGTCCGTGGCAGCAGGGCAGGTGGGAGGGCCAGGGTCACCCACAGACAACCAGAGCCTAGGACAGAATCCCTGGACCACATAAACAGAGTCCTTGGGGCATATGAACGGGCCCAGGGACAAACGGGCCGGTCAGAACAAGATTCCTGTGAACTCCTCCTGCTGATGAGGTCCATGGACACCCGCATGGGCCAAATTGTGGACCTCTTGGGCCAGCTAGTGTCGGTACTGAGGGACAGGCTTGTGTCACAACCAACACCTCCACCTCCCTCTGGTGGGCCTCAGGATGACAGTTCACCATCCTCCCCTGCGGCCACAGTAAGGGGTGATTCCTCAGACCCCACTGTCCCTACAGCAGAGGCCTCCCCACCAAGTGATGAAGGGGCAGTCCTAAGAAAACCCTGGGAGTACCTATTGGCAAAGCACCTGCCAAATGCCAGTCACGGAGCCAGCCATGATGGCAACCCTCTTCACCACTGCATTGACTTTTTGGACTGTCCTTCCCCACACTGTCTTGTGAATGGCATCTGTCTTTTGGACTGTGTCACCACATCTCAATTCTCTCATTTACCATAACTGTCAACTCACTGCTTCACTAATCACCTCAATGTAAATGTTCACCCCCCCCCCACATGTCACCATTGTACATAAAAATCCTTACACACATGTTGTTGTCAGGATGTACAGTCTTCACCATGATTATAATGTACCAGGAGTATGGAATGTATGTAGGCTATGAGAGGTTGAAGTCATCCAGGAAAACACAACAGAACGACATTCACTAGTCTGCATGTGGCATCACAGACATCACATAACACTTAACATCAAGATAATCCTACATGCACACATCACAATGGACAACAAGTGCCAACATACACATCCTGTAGATGTTCCTAAATACCTGTCCCAGAAACATTGTCAGCCACCACTGAGTCAACAACCGACTGCAGTCACAAATCTTACATACACCTTCACAACAACAGC
The DNA here is from genome assembly GCF_964263255.1 of Lissotriton vulgaris. Taxonomy (NCBI): domain Eukaryota; kingdom Metazoa; phylum Chordata; class Amphibia; order Caudata; family Salamandridae; genus Lissotriton; species Lissotriton vulgaris. Next base: position 1,309,332,864 of record NC_141695.1, on the reverse strand, counting down.
AACATCATCAGGCAATGTATCCGTTGTACATTGTCACTCACCTTCAAGCGAAGTAGTGGGTGATAAGCTATTGACGCAGGTCAACACCTTCCTCCTCTCCACTGTCCTCATCACTGGACACGGGTTGGTTTGCAGGCGGGGCCTTGGCTGCTCATCATCCTCCTGGATCAGGGAAATCTCCTTGCGAATGGCTAGGTTGTTGAGCATGCAGCATGCCACTATAATCTGACACACCTTCCTGGGCGAGTACATCAGTGCACCTCCGGTCTTGTCCAGGCAGCGGAAACGTGACTTCAGCAGACCAAAAGTATGCTCCACCACACGACATGTCCTCCCATGGGCATCATTGTAACGGACATCAGCTGGTGTCCTGGGATTCCGCAGTGGGCTCAGCAACCAAGGATGGTTGGGATATGCCGGGTCACCTAGGTATGACAAATACAGATAAACATTGCAATGTCGCTGTGGTAGAGGACAGCAGGTCACATACACAGCACGCATACTCACCCAAAATCAATGCACGCTCAGGAAGGCTCAGGAAGCAGATTAGCCATCAGCTGGGGTACAATGCTGTTACACAGGATGTATGATTCATGGGCCGAGCCTGGAAATTTGGCACACACATGCGAGATGATTATATCTGCCTGGCACACCACTTGCACATTTATGAAGTGGTAATGTTTATTGTTATTGTTTAAATTTATATCTAGGTGCAACAGCTACCCAAACGGGTTTCCCTGCGCCCTGCGGAAATGACAGAGAAGAAAGAAACTACTTATTAAAAAGCCAGGTTTTAAGAGACTTATGAAAAAGTGTAACATTCATCTGTGTGTGAAGGGACAACGGAAGAGCGTTCCACAGAAGAGGGCCCAAATAGGAAAAAGAGCGACCACCCATACGGGATAGTCTGATCTTAAGTACCTGAAATTTGGCCTGAGTAGTAGATCTTAAAGTGCGTGAAGGCAGATAAGGATGGGCTATATTTTGCACGTAAATGGGTGCCATGCCGTGCTTGATTATGAACATATAGTTCAGAGCTTTAAACTTAATTCGATTTTCAACTCTTAACCAATGAAAGTCCCTCAAGGAAGCTGAAATAGAAGCTGTTCTCAGAGTTTGGCATAGCAGTCTGGCCGCGGAGTTATGAACTCTCTGTAGCTTTCGTATCACATCTTTATAAGCTCCAAGATAGAGGATGCCACCGTAGTCCAGCCGAGAAGTAACAAGAGCCTAGACTATGGTTCTCTGAATAGGGCTAGGGAGCAACCACACAATTTTTATCACAGCCACTTCAGAATGGTGAAGCATCTTGTAGCAACCTTCGTGGCTTGTTGACGCATAGATAGTAAGTCGTCAATAATAAAACCAAGGTTGCGAACATGATGGGAAGGCTGCTGTACTGCACCCATTTCAGTGGGCCAATGTTGAGGACCCCAAACTTCTAAGTCTTTCCCCAATACCAGAACCTCAATTTTTTCACCATTCAGCTTGAGAAAATTAGAATGCATCCAAGATGCCACCTTGCACAGCCCAGCCCGAAGAGCAGAAGGCTCTGAGTTTTTAGCCGCAGAGAGTGAGAAGATAATCTGAGTGTCGTCGGCGTAAGAAAATACCGCCAACCCAGCTTCTTCGACGATCGTTGTCAGGGGTCTAACATAAATGTTAAACAACAAAGGACTAAGGATAGATCCCTGTGGGACTCCATACGGGGACAAATGAATCTTGGAGTTAGCTGCAGAGTAGAAGACCTGAAACGTACGGCCAGTAAGAAAAGAGGTTAACCAGCTAAGAGCAGTACCAGTAGCCCCTATAGTATGTAAGGCCTTTATCAACATGGCATGGGCCACCATATCAATTGCCGCACATAGATCCAACAGGACAAGTGCGACTGTATTGCCAGCATCCAGATTTTGGCGCAACATTTCTGTTACACCAAGAAGAGCAGTCTCCTTAGAGTGACCAGTTCAAAATCCAGAATGTGATGGATGCAGAATCCCATTATTTTCAATGAACTGCGACAGTTGACCCTTAATATGTCTCTCCAATAATTTAGAAAAAACAGGAAGCAAGGAAATAGGCTGATAGTTCGATGACACCGTAGGGTCAGCATTGGCTTTTATCAACAGTAAAATGACCTTTGCATGCTTCCATTCCAGGGGGACAAGAAATTCCTTTAAAGATGTATTCAGGAGTTCCATAATAATTGCAAGTGTGGATAGGTCAAGCTTCTGTAGTACAGAAATATGGAGAGGACCACAAGGGGAGCCAGATTTAATACAACCCAAATGCTGTTTAAAGGGCGTCATGTCAAGTGGTAACCAATTGTCAATTTTATTAATGGTATTTATATCAGACATAGAGTTGTCAACGGATGGCCAAATTAATAGGATGGGGGTGGAGAGTAATGAGGCATAGGATGATGACGCATTCCCGGTCAAAGTGGAATATATTACTTCCACTTTGTTAGTGAAGAGTTGGGCAAGATCTTCACATTGCGGCTTATTCAAATTGGGGGGAGTGGGCTGAGTAGCAGCACCTGATAATTCTTATACGATTTTGATAAATGTTTTAGTACAATTCTTGGCTTCAGATAAAGTTAAGGAAACATATTTTGCACGCGCAGCTCTGCAAAGAGAGTGATATTCCTTTTTGGCATGGAGATAGGCCGATTTAGCGTCAGGCGCAAAAGCCCTTCTCCACCGTCTTTCCATATTTTTACATTTGGTTTTCTCAGCTTTCAACTTGTCAGAGAACCAGGGAGCTGGAGGTGGATGATTACTAACCCTCTTATGGGAGGCAGGGAGGCACATATCTGTAACTTTGCGGATCCAATTTTGAAACGTTACTAAATCAGTATCAAAGGTGTTTTTAAAAGTAGGAGCATTATTACAGAGAAGTTTGTTAAAATTATCTATGTCCAACTTTTTCCAATTCCTTGTTAGTTTTAAAGTGCCACAAGACGCCACATGCGAATTCTTCGATGTCGGTAGTTTAAAACCAACCAAAAAGTGGTTGGACCAGCACAAAGGGATAGCTATTAAACATTCAATATTGGAAAAATTAGAAAATAGGGGATCCAATAAGTGACCAGCTTTGTGCGTAGGTCCGGAATTATGAAGCAGAATATTGATAGCTGCTAAATCTGAGATAAGAGTACTGCTAGTGGTACAGGCAGGATCCTCAAGATGGCGATTAAGATCCCCTAAAATTGAACAATTCGCTGAATTAAGCAGAAAGGGAGTAACCAAATCAGGGAAGCTTGTGGCCCATGGACCAGCAGGTCCAGGGGGTCTATAAACCAGGATCCCTGAAAAGGTAAAATGAGGAGTTAGGGTCAGTTTAAACACTGCCGCTTCGCAACAGGTGACCTGTAATCCAACAAACTTGCAGCTATATACATTTGTATAAATTATAGCAATTCCCCCCTCTCTTATTCTCCCTATCCTTCCTAACTATGACATAATTAGGGGGTAGAGCGACAGCTAAATCTGGACCAGAGCGGTTGGACAGCCATGTCTCTATCAGGAAAATAGCGTCCAGTTGTTTATCCATAAGCAATTCAAGAACATCAGCCTGATTTCTGGGTTGTGAACAGCAGTTAATGTTAAAAAAGAGGAATTCCTTAATAGATAATTAGGTACTTTCAGATTGCAGATTAGTTAATTGGTAGATGGGAGTGAGAGATGTTGGAGCATTAGATGACCCACATAGTCCTATGTGCACTGTTAAATTACATCCCGAACAGGAATCTGTAGCTTTCTCAGGATTAAGGAACGTACAATCAGAATGTAAATTAGTATGGTAATCCAACAGTTAATACGAATAGGTCAAAGGGTTTCTATTTAGTGAAACAGGGGCCTTGGCCCCAGGCCCTGATTTGGCAAGGACGGGCGCCTTTGGCGCGCCACCGGCGCGTCTGCTGCGCGGCCGGGATCCCATGATGTTAAATAGTGTCACTGGTACTGAAAAGGAGGGGAGAGGGGGTGGAGCCACGTCCCACTATTGAGAGCGGCAAGATGCAGCAAATGGAGCAAGCAGGGCCGAAGCAAAGAAGAAAATGAGTGCAGGTAAGCCTTGTTTAGTTGTATCACGCACAGAATGCAGGGGAAATGAAATAGCAGTTAAAAAACGAACAGTATTAAAATATCTTAAAAGTGATGACAAGCAGTCAGGTCAGTGCGCTCTCGTCTATGATTCCTGTAGATGTGCTCACGTGCCTGTGGTGGTACAAGCCCAACATGGGTGCAATCAAATGCACCAACAACATGGAGGGATGAGTCCAAGGGGATAAAAATCTCCCTTCACAGCTGCTAATTCAGGCCCCCTGGAGAAAGGATATATCTGTCCTTGTAGATTATCATAGCGGACAGAACAATACGCAGCACCATGCTGACCATAGGTTGCGACATCCCACCTGCGCTGGACACGGTGTGCTGGAATGATCCAGTGGAAAAAAAATGCAGGGCTGCCATCACCTTAGAATTTGGGGTGAAATCTGTTGGATATGTTCTGCGAGGCTGCAGGTGGGGCTCCAACATAGCGCAAAGGGACTGTAGGGTGGCTCTATCCAGACGGAATTTACAGATGATCGCCTCATCCTTCATGTCTGCCAGCACTGTGCAGGGACGATGCAGATTTGGTCTCCTCCTAGTTGAGATGAAAGTGTACACATGTCAATGCAATACATCATGAGATGGGCACAGCATCTCACGCTTTGGCTGACACAATGCCAACAATCACTGTCATCAAAATTGAGTTACAGACCAGCTTACATGTAGGGACACAATCAGCTACACTAATCGCACACTTGTCAACTTACACACAGCAAGTACCTCCAAAACCAGCTCGGTCTCTGTGAATCTCACATAGGGATATGGCCACATTTACCATGGGCACGCCTGGGAGTATATCATCCAGCATATGTGTAACAATGCAACCCACTGTCTCAAACCTAGCTGCTGTACTTGACACACCTTCAAGCGTCATTTAAACCTGGCATGCATCAACAACACAATGCCCACAGGCTGAGCATAAATGAGGAGTTTGTGCATGAACAAACATGAGAGGCTAGGCAAATCTGAACATTATTCATTGAGACAAACATCGCTGTGATTTTCACTGCACTTTAACACATTGACATGTGTAGACATTGTAGAGCCCATAACAACACTGTCCTGTGTACAGGCACATCAATATCACAAGTTACATGTGAGGGAGTACCAGCCAATCTACAAAATCCCATACACAAACATGGTATGTGTAGTCAGCAGTGGGGTAAATGGAACATTGGCAGTGTGGTCAAAATGATGTGCCATTAACCATGTGGCCACTGTGCCCTGTTGATGACTGCCAGATGGCCATTGACACAGCATGATGTGTCCATTGGTGCTGTCAAAGTAATCCACCACCCCAATCCCGGACACCCATGTCACTGTATGGCACCCAAATCATGGAAGCTACCGACTGGCCCCAGCGGTGTGTCATCGCTAATCCCCAAGACACACTTGCCGTAGTGATAGATATCTATGTATTGCCAAATGGCAGTTGGCATGCTCCACCACCCCAATCTGGGTGACTCATGTAAATGCATGGCACAAAAATCACAGTAGGAACCGCCTGTCCCCCGCGGTGTGTCACCAACAATCCCCAAGACACAAGTGCGGTAGTGAGAGCCTTACAGACATGGCTAAATGGCGGTTGGCATGCTCCACCATCCCAATCCCAGTGACTCATGTGAATGTATGAAAACACAACAGGTGATGGACCGAATGTGGATCAATGTCACACACTCACCCCAGTCCAAAGATCTGGGCCCAAATCCATCGTTATTTTGCACTCCACACCACCCTGGGTTAGACAATGGCGATATGCAAATCAGCTCTGACCCTGTGCCCCTTGGAATGTATGGCACACAAATTGTCGTAGCTCCTGCCTGCCACCAGCGTTGTGTCACCAACAATCCCCAAGACACAAGTGCGGTAGTGATAGCCTTAAAGACATGCCCAACTGGCAGTTGGCATGCACTGCCACCCCAAACCCGGTGACTCATGTTAATGTATGGCACACAAATCGCGGTACCTACCGCCTGGCACCAGTGGTGTGTGTCTGCCATGGAGCATGCCCTCACAGCCAATGGGAACCTGCAATCGCGGTAGACTAATGCAGCGGAGCTGGACATTGGATGCAATTAAAAGATGCACCACTGTGGTGGCGCCCTCCTGGACCCTGCGGTGTGTCACCGCCAATGCCCAAGACACACTTCAGATAGTGATAGATATCTATGTATTGCCAAATAGCAGTTGGCATGCTCCAGCACCCAAATCGCGGTGACTCATGTGAAAATATGGCACCCAAATAGCAGTAGCTACAGCCTGGCACCAGCGGTGTATCACCAACAATACCCAAGACACAATTGCGGTAGTGATAGCCATAGAGACATGCTCCAATGGCAGTTGGCATTGTCCGCCACCCCAATCCCAGTTACTCATGTGAATGTATGGCACACAAATCGCAGTAGCTACCGCCTGACACCAGCGGTGTGTCACCAACAATCCCCAAGACACAATTGCGGTAGTGATAGCCTTATAGACATGCCCAAATGGCAGTTGGCATGCTCCACCACCCCAATCCCGGTAACTCATGTGAATGTATGGCACAAAAATAGCAATAACTACTACCTGGCACCAGAGGTGTGTCACCAACAATCCCCAAAACACAAGTGGGGTTGTGATAGCCTTACAGACATGCCCAAATGGCGGTTGGCATGCTCCGCCACCCCAATCCCAGTGACTCATGTGAATGTATGGCACACAAATTGTAGTAGCTACTGCCTGGCACCAGCGTTGTGTCACCAATAATCCCCAAGACACAAGTGCGGTAGTGATAGCCTTAAAGACATGTCCAAATGGCAGTTGGCATGCTCCGCCACCCCAATCCCGGTGACTCATGTGAATGTATGGCACACAAATTGCGGTACCACCCGCCTGGCACCAATGGTGTGTGTCCACCATGGAGCATGCCCTCACAGCCAATGGGAACCTGCTATCACGGTAGACTAATGCAACTTTGAAAATTGTGGTAGGCGTGCTCCGCCACCGTGGAGCCGGACATTGGATGCAATTGAAAGATGCACCACTGTGGTGGCGCTCTCCTGGACCCTGCGGTGTGTCACCGCCAATGCCCAAGACAAACTTGTGGTAGTGATAGATATCTATGTATTGCAAAATAGTGGTTGGCATGCTCTGCCACACAAATCGCGGTGACTCATGTGAATATATGGCACACAAATAGCGGTAGCTACCACCTGGCACCAGCGGTGTATCACAAACAATCCCCAAGACACAATTGCGGTAGTGATAGCCTTAGAGACATGCCCAAATGGCGGTTGGCATCGTCCGCCACCCCAATCCCAGTGAATCATGTGAATGTATGGCACACAAATCGCAGTAGCTACCGCCTGACACCAGCGGTGTGTCACCAACAATCCCCAAGACACAATTGCGGTAGTGATAGCCTTATAGACATGCCCAAATGGCAGTTGGCATGCTCCCCCACCCCAATCCCAGTGACTCATGTGAATGTATGGTACACAAATCGCGTTAGCTACCGCCTGGCACCAGCGGTGTGTCACCAACAATCTCCAAGACACAAGTGCGGTAGTGATAGCATTAGAGATATGCTCAAATGGTGGTTGGCATGCTTCGCCACCCCAATCGAGGTGACTCATGTGAATGTATGGCACATAAATCGTGGTAGCTACCGCCTGGCACCAGCAGTGTGTCACCAACAATCCCCAAGACACAAGTGCGGTAGTGATAGCCTTAGAGACATGCTCAAATGGCGGTTGGCATGCTCCGCCACCCCAATCCTGGTAACTCATGTGAATATATACCACACAAATCGTGGTAGCTACCGCCTGGTACAAGCGGTGTTTCACCGCCATGGAACATGCCCTCACAGCCAATGGGAACCTGCAATCGCGGTAGACTAATGAAATTTGAAAATTGCAGTAGGCGTTCTCTGCCACCACGGAGCCGGTCATTGGATGCAATCGAAAGATGCACCACCGTGGTGGCGCCCTACTGGCCCCTGCGGTGTGTCACCACCAATGGACCATGCCCTTACAGCCAATGGGAACCTTAATTGCTATAGCATGATGCAATTTTGAAAAACGCGGTAGGCGTGCTCCGCCACCGCGGAGCGGGTTATTGGGTGCAATTGAAAGATGCACCACAGCGGTAGCACATGCCTGGCCCTTGTGGTGTGTTATCGCCATGGACCCTGCCCTTACAGCCAATGGGAACTTTAACCACAGTAGCATGATGCAATTTTGAAAATCGCGGTAGGCGTGCTCCGCCACCGCAGAGCCGGTCATTAGATACATTTGAAAAAGGCAGACCTGGAACACAAATTGCGGCAGCTTAGTGCCCCTGAAACAACCCCAGAGGGCTATATATGTGTGGGAGAGAGCCTCACATTTCCACTGCTCCCAGAGCCTGCTGCTTGAGACACATCATCTGCTGCTGCCTCCAGAGACTGCTACCTGAGACCCCTCATCTGTTGCTGCTTCCACTCCAGGGACTGCTGCCTGGGACCCCTAATCTGCTGCTGCCTCCAGGGACTGCTGCCTGAGACCCCTCATCTGCTTCTGCCTCCAGGGACTGCTGCCTGAGACCCCTCATCTGATGATGCCTCCAGGGACTGCTGCCTGTGACCCTTCATCTGCTGCTGCCTCCAGGGACTGCTGCCTGTGACCCCTCATCTTCTGCTGCCTCCAGGGACTGCTTCCTGAGACCCCTCATATGCTCCGGCCTCCAGGGACTGCTACCTGTGACCCCACATCTGCTGCTGCCTCCAGGGACTGCTGCCTGAGACCCCTCATCTGCTGCTGCCTCCAGGGACTGCTGCCTGAGACCCGTCACCAACCACTTCCGCCGCTGCTGTCTCATGTCCACAGTGATGGCAAGGACTGAGAAGATCTGTGCCAGTCCCTTCACAATGGAGGAGCGGGAGGTCCTGGTGGACGAGGTGCTCACACAGTACCCAAGGATGTATGGAGCCCCAAATGTCGTGATAAGTCTTCAACAGTGGGTGAAGGAGTGCAGGGGGGCACACATGTAGTTGGTATGATGCAGTATGTGCCTGAGTGTGTGGGGTTGTGTCATGCACTGCATAACATGCTGTCTCCAGGGGGAAGGTGAGTGTACCCTGTTCCACACGTTTCCCTACCTGCACATCAATATTTGAGTGACATGTGTTGTCTTGTCAGCCATACAGTGACGCAGCAAGTTGTTAATGTAGGAGTCAGGACAATGATTTCTTGAGTGAATGGCTGTGTGGGTCCCTGTTGTCCATCTCAGTGTGAGCCCACCTGGCCTGCACAGTCACCGTCCAAAATGACAAGGACACATCATTTAACTTACAGAGTTCTACATCTGTTTTTTCTCATAGCACTCCATCAATGAGCCATCTCAGCCCTGTAGATTGCACATGACAGGGCTTGTGAGAAGGGTTTTGGATTTGTGAGATCATGTCCCTCAATATGACATCCATGACACAGTAAGCTATTCACAAGGAAAGGACATTGAGGGCTGTGCAGTGTTGGACACTGCACAGCCTACCCTCAAATACATGGTGATATGTGATGTATGTCTTGCTCAACCTAAAAATGGACAGTAGATGTGGGCAGACTACACACGATTTTCAGCGCTGGCATCCTGCATGTATGTGAGATGTGCAGGTACCGTGTGTCCCCCATCACACCAGCATGCATTTACACCTGCTTTTCCCATGCAGATGTTCCATGTGAGATGCATTCTTGTCTCTGTTACTGTTGTATGTACTTTATTCGATAAAAATGTATCATAAAAGCATGTACATTAATAGTTCATATTTAAAAAAACATTATTCCTTACCACCAGTATATACACTCATCTAAAAATTGCATTACAAATATTTACAATAGAAACAATAAAAATAGCTGCTATACAGGCAATAAAAGGCAACAGTACATTAAGAATGGGCCCACACACAGACTAGCTCTTCTTTTCCTTTAACAGCTTGGTGTGAGTTAGCCAAGCACAACCCAAGAACTTGGCTAGCCCGCAAACCATAGTGAGGGAAGTGGTGTCAGATTTTAAAATGCGTAGCGCCACCCTGTAATTCCTAGAGCCCAGCTTTTTACAAATAGGTTTAAGCCATTTTCTTCTTGCAAACCTATATGCTCGGCAAGCAAAGAGGAAGTGGGCAGTGGACTCCGCGGGGGCTGCACAGCCGGGACAAGAAGCAGATGTTAAATTACGCTGTTCCCAGCCTGCTGTATGTTCATTAAGCGGGAGAATTCCAAACCTCAGCTTCAAATAAAGCGTCCTATCTCTTGGAATTTGGATAAAGTCGAGAAAGGGTTCCAGTTTCCGGACAGACTTATGTTCCTGAAACTGTTCGGTGGGGGTCCCCTGATTTGAACTACTTGCCTCCTCCGCCTGTACCCAATCCCAATATGCTTTCTTAATTATTTGTTTGGGTGGTGGAGTCTGGCTATCCATTACCTCCCCAAACCCTATGTCTGTTACAAGCTGTCTAAGCTTACAGATCCATTTGATCTTGTTGCCTGTATCCAGTTTAATAAGTTCACGAAGGGTAGCACCATAATTAGCCAATTCAGGGGTTCTTATAAGGCGTACCCAGAATAGTAAAGGGCGAAGCCGTACAATATCTTTGATGGAACGTTTCCCCATATCCTGGCAAAGTGGTATAAGTGGAGTGGAAGGTGGGAGAGAAACCAGACCTTTGAAGAACTTGTTTTCTGATCTTACTAGGTCAGAGGTATTCTCGAATCCCCAAGGTTCCGACCCGTAGAGTGCCGATGGTAATGCTTTGCCCTCATATACCACAAGGGCCGGGGCTACTGGTCTACTAAGAGAGAGTTGCTGGTCTCTTAAATTTGCCCCTGACACCAGCTTGTGGTAAGAAGCATTTTGGCCAAATGGGAACTCCACTTCATCGAATTATTAACCCGAATTCCCAAATAGTCAAAGGACTCGACTATATCTAGTGGAGTACCATTAAGGGTGATACCATTTCTAAATCGTTTGGACGGGGATAATGTCATCAACTTAGTTTTGGTGGTATTAATGGATAATCCCTGTGAATCACAAAACAGGCTAAACCTATCCAGCAGTTTTTGCAGGTCACTTGGACTTTTCAATATCAGAAGGGTGTCGTCGGCGAAGAGGAGGGTAGGGGATTTCTCACCGGCCAGGGTTGGGGCATCGGCTGGGTCCTCTCTCAAATGGTCTACCACCCCATTAACAAAGAGAGAGAACAAAGTCGGAGCCAGCACACATCCCTGGTGTACCCCCCTATTCACCGCCACCCTTTCTGTCAACTGGCCCTGGTTGCCCCACCTGATTCTAGCGTAATATCCCTCATGGAGGCATTTGATAAAGTCAAGAATCAGAGGGGGAATACCTAGGTCATACAGCACCTGCCAGAGCTTCGCGCGCGGTACCAGGTCGAAGGCGGTCTTCAGATCAAGAAAGGCCAGGTATAAACTGCCTTTCCCGATGACCACGAATTTCCAATGAATCATAAAAAATCCAAAAACCTGGTCCATCGTGCCCACCGTCTGTCTAAAACCTGCCTGAAAATGTGAAAGGATGGTCCCATCATCCATCCAGGACCTAATCCTCGTGAGGAGAACCCTGCCAACCACCTTCTGTATTACATTGATTAAACTAATTGGCCTGTAGTTGGCAGGCGCCTCCCGATACCCTTTTTGGTATATAGTTACCACCTCAGCGCCCTTCCAAGAGTCAGGGACCGCATGACCTCTAGCAATAAGGTTCATCAGAAGCAAGATGAAATGGGCCCAAGGCTTGGGGTCATACAAAAGTAAATCCCCAGGAAGGCCATCAGGACCGGCCGCCTTTCCTGGAGCTATGCTAGCAATAGCCAAGGATACCTCGTTGATCTCAAAAGGTTTAGCTGATGTAAAGCCCTCAGATATAGATAGAAACATCTCGCTCGGTGAGGACAGATTACCTGCAGCACCACAGTACAGGTTAAGAAAGTGGTCATACCACTGATGCTCTGTAATGTGGTTTGGGATCAGATCGGTTCCCCTACGGATACCGTTATTAATTAACTCCCAAAACATAGCTGTATCTTTCAGTTGCGAGGCTGATTTAAGCTCCTGCCAAAGGGATTCTTCCCAGTTGCGCTTTGCTAGCTCATTTGCCCTAGCGTACTCCTTCCTTGCTACTCTTATTGCTAAGGGGTCTTTTTTCCGAAGAGCTAGTGATAGAGCCTGTCTTTTTTCTCTGCAGGTGGCAGAGTACCACGGGTTAGAGGGTCTAGGTGGGCATCCTTTCAACTCGCTACGCTCCTTGATGATAAAAAACGTTCCCAGCCTTTCTATTGTATCTTGGTAAAAATTAGAGAATGGGAAGTCATATATTTTCTCATAAGTACCGTTAATCGGTTCGAGCTCTGCAATCTTCTGGTCTATAAAGTCCCTTATGCTAAGAAATGTATCTTCCTGATGTAGAATCTTATGCCATTTAAGGCGTCGGTTGCAATTAGAAGGCACAACCTCTTTTGTTGACATCATTGGGGCATTAAATGGCTTAGTGGAATTAACTACCCAATTGCTATTGATTTGCATGCATAAGGGATTATGATCGCTATCTAGGGTAGATTTAACTTCCATATCCAAAAGGTCACCCCATAATCGTGTATCCAGCAAAATATAATCTATTTGTGACGGACAATTTGACCTATTATACGTGTTAGCCCCACTTGGATCAGAGCGTGTCCTGCCATTTATCGCTCTTAGATTATATTCTAAAGTTAGGGCATCTGAAGACCCTCAATGCTCCAGGAAAGGAAGTGAATCACCCTTGCATTTGTTCCAATAGAGCGAACATCGCTGTCTTCAACACACCTAGCCCCATCAGCGTTGAATCTCTCCCCCACATCACTTTCTGTCACTAGGCTGCTATGGCAAGAGTCAGTCATGGCACATTTTTCCCCCAATAAATCAGTGGGGGGCTTCAGTGGTGGGACCTCGTGCAGTCAATCAACTATGTTCAGTCCAGCCTCACTCCCCACCCTGACCAGTGTCCAGAGCGGAAAGTGTCTGATCTGAATAGTAGAGTGCTCGGAGGGGAAGTGCAGAACTCTAGGGCCAATAAGTTCTTAGCAATTGCTGCATTAAATAACTGTAGCTCAAATGCAATCGGTCTGGGAGTCACCCAATGTGATCCTCCTCACTTTTGCCATGTCTTCCCATATAACTGACCTACAGCCCCTTACATGGCGTAACCAGTGAAGGGCTTTATTTTTGGAGAGTTACTGCTTTCATAGCCTTGGGTGTTATTATATTTAGGGACCTTGGTCATGTAAATTGTTGGAAGGGCATTCCCTACATGGGTAATACTACCTTGAATACTCGTTCTGACCTGACTGCTCCGGCCTTCCTTGGGAGGAGCAGGACGCAGGTAGCCAGCTTTGGTGGAGGGTTGACCCAAGAATTTCCCATTGTTTCCCCGGTCTGTGACAGTCTCAGCGTAAGATCTAATAGCGCAAGATGGAATAATCATGCCTGGAGAGCCCTGGGCGCGATTGTCTGACACTATGGGTGACCTGACCCCAACCCTCAAAGAACTCCCTAATAATGCCCTATTTGCTATACTATTAGGGGTAGATAGTGGGAGTGGAGCAGGTGTAGCGGGGGGATGGTCAGCTCTGCATATAAGCACGTCAACCTTCTCTCTCAAGGATGCTAATTCCCTCTCAAGAAATCAATTCTCTGTAATAGACCCTTGTTTGTAGAACCACAACTGCCGCAGATTGCTGCATTAGGCTCTATGACAGTATGTTCACCCGATGGTGGAATACCCTCGGTAATATGTTCTAGGACTGCCAACCTATTTGAACAGGGTATTTGTATATTGCTCACACAGTCCTGTTGGGTCCCTTTAGTGGTGACACATGTTGGCATATTTGGGGTTTTAGCTGGCAAAATTACCTCTAGGGTCACATCAGATAAACTATGGACTTCGCAGATGGAGTGCTTATGGGATGATTTCTTGTTAAAAAATGAGGGAATTACTGTTCTCTGGGTCCGAGCTAGAACTTCAGCAAGGGGGTCGATGATATCCACTGGGTTGTTAGTGTTATTAACCCCCAGCACTTCTTCGCATTCTTTAACTATAGTTTCTATTCTGGTTAAAACACAATTGCTAGCTAAATGGGATACTTTCTTAGCATTTTTCCTTTCTTGCTTGCTAGTGTCCCCCCACCCTCCATTGACTTCCTTTTCCCCATTAGTCAAGAGCACTTTGACAAGATAAATAAAAATAAAACCCACTTTCGGATTTGGTTGCAATATTCTACAATAAAAGGAGACAAACTTAACAATCAAATGTCCCAATGTGTGACCACCTGGTCTCGGCCTGATGGTATCAAACAGTACCTTAGGTCCTTATGTCTCGTGGCCCTGACGAAAGAGGGGGGCCCTGCCCTGCCTCTTCCTGGCAATGACGGGCTAGGACCAGCCCGCCATTGGCGCGCACCCCGCGGGACAGAAGTGTCGAGATATTTAAATCCTCCTGGTGGTGATGAGAGAGGGGTTGCGTGACGGCTATCTGTCCCGCTGTGTCCTGGGGCGTGCAGTCCGGCCAAAATGCCCCCGCTGATACTCGAAGCGTCTTTGTTAGACATATCTGTGGATTTGGGATAAGTTAGTATCATGCTACTGTACTGAGAGATGTAGGTACATAACACTGTGTCACTGATGTTTTCCCCCTCTTGTCTCCCATGAATGCAGCTCACAGTACACCAGAGTAAGGCTGTGTGGAGGGCCATTGCGTCCAAGGTGCGGGCTCTGGGTGTCTCAAACTGACGGCGCACCCACTGCCACAAGAGGTGAGACGATATCAGCCAGCTGGCAAAGAACATGGCAGAGATTACCTTGCTGCTGCTCCCTCGCACTGGGCGGTTGGCATGGCGCAGCATGACACCACTAATGGGCTGCATGTTGGCCGTGACACAGCCTGAGCTGGATGCACGTTTCAAGGAGCATCAGTAGCAAGCTAGGGGTGAGTATTCTGGGAAGGGTGACTTTGGCTGTGAGTGGCTGTATGAATACACAGCCTGTGCCAGCGCTGGCCTATGTGATGTTGGTAGTGTGAGGCAGTGGCTTGTAAGTGGCATCTCTGTTGGGTGCAGCTGTCATGCTTTTTCGCTACATGTACTTTCTCATGTCATTGATGTGACGGCCCTTGCATTCTGAGTTGTAGCCTTATGGCATCGGCTGCATTGGGGCAGTCAGGAACATACCATGGCAGTGAACGGAAGTGTCCCTCATCTGAGTGTGCTTTCATCAATGCGTGCATTGCTTTACCTCTGATTTGTGAGTCTTAGACATCTGGCACCAATGTGCAACAGTAGTTGTGCCCCACAGTACAACATGGTGTATGGCATTGGCTCATGGCCATTGTGGAATGTCATGTTGTAGTATGTATCTGTGTTGTCCCCTCCTGCTCCATCCAGATCTTTCAGTGGCAACCTGGGGTAGGGTTCAACCTTGCCCCCATCATGGCCCTAGGTGTGCTCTGAGCTATTTTTGTGTCTGGTTGAACAGAGCCACCAGCAGGATGTTGTGCTGTGTTGTCATCACATGGCTCACTTATGCATGATTTTCTTGTTTACACGCACTGTTTGAGTCAAAAGAAGTGTGTTTGCACGATGTTTTGTCACAGGGTGGTGTGCAATACGTAGATTCATCTACAGTGATGCTTTCCTTAC
Source organism: Lissotriton vulgaris (assembly GCF_964263255.1). Lineage (NCBI taxonomy): Eukaryota > Metazoa > Chordata > Amphibia > Caudata > Salamandridae > Lissotriton > Lissotriton vulgaris. Next base: position 1,309,317,054 of record NC_141695.1, on the reverse strand, counting down.
ATATGTTTGTACTGTTGCTGCCACTGTACTGACTGTACTTCCCTCTCTCATGCAGCATCTCCCGTGGTCATGGAGGGACAGGGGACCGACATCAGTGGTGGGGAATCAAGCACAACAGCTGCACAGGAGCACAGTGACACAGAAGTGACCAGCGGCTCGGAGGGGGACTGGCATCTGCTGGAGGAATCACAGCCAGAGACGCAAAGCTCAACAACATCTGATGCCTGTGGTGACGCATCTATGTTGGCGGGCACAGGGAATGAGGACTCTGACTCATCTTCCACCACACAGCATCCAGTGCCCACCCTCCCATCTACTTCCACTGCTGCTGCCCGTTTTCACACCAGTAAGAAGGGTAGAGTGTCCTTCACTCTAGGCACAGCTGCCCCTGCCCCTGTCCCCCCTGCTGCCATCAGTCCTGAGTTTGTGGACCTTTTGCACCAGCTGTGTGTGGGCCAGACAGCTCTCCTCAATGCCTTCATAGACAACGACAAAAAATTGGCACAGGTGGTTGCTTTCATGGAGGGCATACTTTCAGACGTGGGTGGACTGCATCGGACAGTCCAGTCTTTATCCTCTGCAGTGACGGCAGCCCTTCAACTGGCACAAACTCAGGGTCCAGCACCTGTCCCTTTGTCCACCCCCCTGCCAGGGGCCACGTCTGACGATAGTTACCATGTTCCACAGACCTCAAGGTTACGATACAGCACACGAAGCACACAGCAACAGCAGCAGCCCAATCGGTCCAGGGCGCTGACACCATCCCCACAGAAAACTAATGCCACCCCAGAGCACAAAGACAAAAGTCCACCAGGTGACACCAAGGGCCAAAAAGCAAAGAAGCAGACCTTAGGCTCATATGCCTCAGAGGCATCCCCAGCCAAGGACTCTCCTGTCCCTAAAGCATCTCGCAAAGACAAGCAGACAGTTTCTTTGCCCACTGAGAAGGTGGTGCATATCAAGGGTACACATAAGTAGGGCTCCAAGGCAGATTCACCCACCACCTCGACTCCCCTTCCAAGCCCAGTGAAGCAGGGGAAGGAGGGCACAGTAGGGGTAACACCTGGTAAACAGTAGATGGAGGGGCAAAGGCAAGGCCATGTGAAGCGTACCACTAGATCCAGCACGTCCCCAGAGGGAGTGCCACCCTCTGCACCTAATGCAGCTTTGGTGGTGAGTATGCCTGTTGTGTCCACACCACTTCACATTGATCCCAAGTGAGGGAAGCCATTTAGACTCCCCAAGTAGTGGAAAGGCACCCCTCCACAATCTCCCACCCACACTGTGTCTCACGTCAGCATGACTCCACCTCCACGTGCCACTACGCCACCTGGTCCAAGCAGCCCTCCGGCTTCCCAAGCCACTGATAGCTCTACCCCATCTGGGCCTTTCTCTCCCCGGTCAAGTGCTCAAACTGTCCCCGACACACAGCCACCTCCCAGTCCGACTGACAGCCAAGTCTGTGTGGTAGTCATCCTCGCACATCTTTCTCTCACACAGCGGGCCTGTACTGCGGATTGTTACCCCCCTGACTGTGTTGCTGACCATGGCAGGGTGCAGTCGCACACATTCACTGTGCAGCTTCTCAGGGACTCAGTCTGCCCTTTGTCCTGCCCACTGGCCTTGTTGTTCACTGCTGTGTGCCCCTTGCCTGTGCAGCTTCTCAGGGACTCACTCTGCACTTTGTCCTGCCCACTGGCCTTCTCCTTCACTGCTGTGTGCCCCTTGCCTGTGCAGCTTCTCAGGGACTCACCCTGCACTTTGTCCTGCCTACTGGCCTTGTCATTCACTGCTGTGTGCCCCTTGCCTGTGCGGCTTCTCAGGAACTCACTCTGCACTTTGTACTGCCTACTGGCCTTCTCGTTCACTGCTGTGTGCCCCTTGCCTGTGCAGCTTCTCAGGGCCTCACTCTGCACTTTGTCCTGCCCACTGGCCTTGTCATTCACTGCTGTGTCCCCCTTGCCTGTGCAGCTTCTCATGGACATACTCTGCACTTCGTTTTGACCACTGGCCTTGTTGCTCATTGCTGTGTTTAACTTTTCCCTGTGCAGTTTCTCATGTACATACTCCGCACCTTGGACTGGCCACTGACCTTGCAGTTTTACCCTTCCCTGTGCAGCTTCTCATGTAGATACTCTGCCCCTTGGACTAGCCACTGGCCTTTCTGTTTTCCCCTTGCCTGTGCAGCTTCTCATGTACATACTCTGCACCTTGGACTGGCCACTGGCCATGCTGTTTTCCCCTTGCCTGTGCAGCTTTTCATGGACATACTCTGCCTTTTGTGCCTTGCTCTTCACTACTCTTGGTGCCTATCGGTGCAATATGTGAATAAAGACAGTTGTTCCTGTTGTCTGTTTTGTCAGCGTCCTTACTGAGTAAAGTTTTATCCTGTGTGTATATGGTTTACTGTGCCACATGCTCTGTGTGCCACTTCAACATTGCCAATGTCTTGTTTCACTTACTCTATTTTTTTGCAGGGGTGACAGGGACTTAATTCTTCCTGACACTGATACTTCTGGGTGCAATGATGTTGTTTTTATATGGCATACCGTTATCATTTTCATCCTTTGTTCATGTTGGCTATATTGTACACATGTCAGGTTGGGGGGCACTGCCAGCACATAGTGGGATTCTACCCACAGGTTGCAGCCAGGCTGGCCAGGGTTATCATGTATGTGAGTTCTTACTTTATGGGTGCCCATCCGTGTAGGTGTATGGTCATCTTGTGAAAGTCAGTCATCCTAGTCACATGGTTGACTTTCAATGTGTGCACTTGAGTGGTCAAGAAGTGTGCAGTGTGAAGGGCGTGACTTTGTTGTGAGTGTTGATGTGTGTTTGCCCCTGCATTGTCAACTACACACATGTGTCACCCAGGAGTTGGGTGACTGTTGTTTGGATTTTTCAGCCCTGTGGATGTGGTTTTATGCACATATGTGAGTTGTATGTTGTACACTGTGCGGTGTGTTGGTGTGTCCTTGCAGTTCTGGCTGACTCCTACTTGTTGTTTTTGGCAATTGTGAGTATGCAGAGTGTGTGACTGGCAAGTCAGTGTTGTGTTTTGTTGCTCATCCATGTGTCTTGATACTGTTTGTGTTGACTGTGCAGACCTGCTGATACACACTGGCATTGTGGGTGTGTTTTCTCATGCATTGCAGTCACATGGTGCTTTATTGCCTCCAGTATGGCATGTTGTGTGTGGTGTCATACCATCCCCTATCTGTGCTTCAGATGCCTACCCATTGTGAGTCTGCACTCCCTCTATTTGTGTATGGTACACTCCTGCCATGTCCACTACTGATGTGCACAACACTTCACTTTGATTTCAGCTGTCCCCTTGGTTTGCCTGTGTGTGTGCCTCCCCATCATTTCATTTGTGTCACTGTGCTTTGTGGTGCAGCTCTTTGCAAAGGAGCAATATGCCACTCATGACATTTCCCCAATTGGTTAGATGTGATGTTCTTGTGCTGTTTAGCAGTCATGGTTGCTCATATGCAGTTCAACTGTTTGTGCTGCCCAGTCCTCAAGTTGTTTCCACTTTTCTGTCCCAGACTTGTGCATATGTGGGTGTTGTGTTGGGTGTATGTGTGTTTCCCGTGGTACTGCTTCATTTCCTGAGTGTGATGTCTTTGTGCAGTGCTGATTGGTGTTGTGTGGGTTCATGTGTTGTCACTCATATCTGGGTGGGACTGGTATGTTTGGTGTGCACACACTGCTTGTTGTGCATGCTGTAGAGTGGGTGTATGTTGCCTTGTCCTTGCCTGGTGTGCATCCCCTGATGTCCTGCTCTGTTTGCTATGTGATTTTCCTGACTGTGCATCTGCTGTGTGTTTGATGTGGCTGTATTGTTCTGTGATGGTGCACTTCTTGTCTGTGTTGTGGTATGTTGTCTGTGCATTGTTCCTGACTGATGAGGTTGTGCACTCCTGTTGTGTCTGTGCTCACATTGCATTTCCACAGTTTAGCTGCACAGGGCATGTCTGTTCTTGTTGTGGTTCTGTGTGTGTTTCTGTTGAGTTATGTGTTTGTCTGTTGTTTTTGTGCAGACATTGCTTCTGGCATCCCTGTGTGTGTGTGCGATGTTTGTGTGTGATTGTTTGTCTGTGTATTGACTGGACATTATTGACACCCTTCTCTGTGTTTGACACTAGTGTTGTTTGCTGCTGGTGTGACGGGGGTATGTGTGTAGATTCCTACTTGTGTTTGCCAGTCATGGAGTGTGTCAATGGGCCCTGTATGTTGAGCTGCTGGCATACTCCTGTAAAGTTGCTGTATACATATGTGTGGCTGTTCACAGTTTGACTTCAGGGCCTTCCTTTCATCGCTGTGCCTATACATGGATTGCCTTGCTGTCTCCCTGCGTTGTTGCACTGAGATGACTGTGGTTTGACTTCACTCACTGTGCCAGCCATGTGTGCTTTGATGGGCTAAGGGTGTTGTTCTATGTTCCTTGTCTTGCATGTGATGTACAGATGCTTGGTGGTTATTTCCTTGGCCTGCCAATTGTGTGCACCTCAATTTGACTTTCCTATATGTTGTGCTCCATTGCTGGTGGCATGTGGACTTTGTATGTGTCTGTGTGTCAGTGTGGGGTATGTATGTTTGACTTGGCAGGCTGTGTGTTCAGTAGGATGTTTGTTCATTATATATGTGTGTGTTCATTTTGTGATTGTACTCAGTTTTCTTGCCATGAGTGTGGTGCTGTTGCAGTGTGTGGGTTGCCCTGGGCCTGTGCTTCTGTGCTGTATGTTCCTCTGCAACCACTCCTGCTAGGGCTGTCTCCCTAGTTGTTTGGTGTGTGGTGCAGGGTGTGCATTCACCTAGCTTGTTGTTGTGCATGGTGGTGCACAGGAGGGGCAAATGGCATGTCACTTCATAGGGGGGCTAGTGTGTGGAGGATGGAGATGTGGCCCTGTGGTCTTTGTGACCTGCCTATGCCTGGCACTGGCCCTGCCTTCTGCATTATGTGCATGTATTCCTTTGTCTTTACCGGTGACGTGACGTGACCGGGACATTATTGCAAAATCGCGGAAAATATGTGGCCTGGATGCGGAGGGGTGACTTGGTGGCAGGTAGGACATGTGTAGGTACACTTGTGTATGTGTTCCAGTCCCCACCTGGGTTTCTGATGTGGATAGGGACCCTGTCTCAGCCCAGTTGTGTGCTGTGATTGTGTGTGGATTAGTGTGATTGCGTACTTTCGGCGGCGTCCACGACGGTCCATGAGTTGCAGGTAATGTATCAGGTACAGCACCAGAAAGATGTATAGAGCTGGGTCCATTGCGGTCGTGACCGGGTGGAAGGGACCGGGACTCTGGTTTCGCGCTCTGCTGTCGAGCTTCCGCCGTCTCTGGTTGGGCGGTTTCTCGGCTGCAGTGCGACTGGATGTTTGGGGCATCCTAATTTGTGGAGCGGGGTGGACGTCATTCCATACGGCAGTGAGTCTCCATTGGATCCCACCGCCGCTTTGGTGGGCGCACTTTGATAGCGGTTTGCGTCGCACCACGATGGACGGGAAATGGGCTATGTTTGGCCATACTAATATGGCGGACGTGGGTACCGCTGCTGGCATGCACCACCCCCATATCTGTATCGTTTTTGGCCACTATAGGGGTGGCAGGGTATACTCAGACATGAGTCCCTTTCTCACTGCACCATCAGGATTCAAGCAAGCCGGGCCGAAGACGGCTGAAATGCCAGAAACCGGTCCCCGGTAGCTTGTCTCCTTTCTGGTGAAGAATTGGCTTGATAGTTTAGTCTGCCCTATTCCCATGATGCACTGGGCCAGGGACAGACTGATTTGCATATAGCCAGGTTCTGAACTGGGATGGTGCAGTGAGATAAATAACGGTGATGGATCAAGCCCTGATCTTTGGACTGGGTAAGAGTGGTCTGCTTAATTCAGACACTCTGTTCATCACCACCCCCATATCTGTATCGTTTTTGGCCACTATAGGTGTGGCAGGGTACACTCAGACATGAGTCCATTTCTCACTGCACCATCAGGATTCAAGCAAGCCGGGCCGAAGACGGCTGAAATGCCAGAAACCGGTCCCCGGTAGCTTGTCTCTTTTCTGGTGAAGAATTTGCTTGGTAGTTTAGTCTGCCCTGTTCCCATGATGCACTGGGCCAGGGACAGACTGATTTGCATATAGCCAGGTTCTGAACTGGGATGGTGCAGTGAGATAAATAACGGTGATGGATCAAGCCCTGATCTTTGGAATGGGTAAGAGTGGTCTGCTTAATTCAGACACTCTGTTCATCACCACCCCCATATCTGTATCGGCATGCAGTAAAAGGCATTTTCCGCCACTGCATGCTCTGCGGTTGTGCCACCGTCCGCCATACTAATAGGCCCCTAAATGTTAATTATTTCATTGGCTTGAGACTCTTGCGGGTGAGTAGTCACGCCTAACATATACTGATTGATTGATTGCTTGATTGATTGATTGTTAATTATGTATATTATGTTATACTTATTTACTTTAGTTTTATTTTAGGTGAGGTCTTCTGGGGTCGTAGGGCGTTAAGGTAGGAAGTTAATTAAATAATAAATATATTTTTTTTAGAATAGGAAGAAATTATAAAGCTAATTTTTAAAATAGTACGTAATAATTATTAAAATAGTAAATCATGCTAATTGACAATTATCTATTTAATTCATTATGAGTTAAGTAAATTGTTCAACTGTTTTGAATAAATATATATTGATATATCTTTAATATTAATTAATAATGTTAATATCGAATTTGATATTTTTCTAAATGTATAGGGTTAATCAAATATTTAATGTGTTTGAAGTGAAGTTTTTTCCCAACTGTTGCTTAGACTGGAGTGGGAATGCTGAATTAAACCCCTCTAAAGTCCAAAGCTTTCCTGACTGTTGCACACACTGAATTGAATTGAATTGAATGTAGTCTTGTAAAGCGCGGACTTAGCCCAAGGGCATCAAGGTGCTAGTGCGGGGCAGTCGGACACAGGAAAAATAGGGGCCAGCTTAAGCAAAGGTGTCCAGAAAAAGCCAGGTTTTTAAGGCCTTGCAAAATAACAGAAGAGAGGCCTGACAGGAGATCTCTAAAGGAAGAGAGTTCCACAACTTGGGCGCAGCCGTGGAGAAGGCTCTGTCACCCCATTTGAGTGGGAATAGTACATCCTACCCCTCCGAACTTCAACGCTTTTCCTACCGTTACAAAGGCTTGATTGGGAATAGTAAATGTTACCCTAAGGAAGTCCACCACTTTCCCTACTGTTACTCTAACTGGAGTGGGAAGTCTAAATGTAACCCTTCCAAAATTTAACTCTTTCCCTACTGTTGCTTGGACTGGAGTGGGAATAGTAAATTTTACTGCTCTGAAGTTCAACATTTTTCCTACTATTGTGCTGTTTGTAGTGGGAATACTAAATGTAACCCCTTCTAAGTATTACACTTTCCCTACTGTTGTGTGTTTGGATTGGTAATAGTAAATTTTACCCCTGCTAAATCCAACACTTTTCCTACTGTTGAACAGACTAGAGTCGGAATAGTAAATTGTACCTCCCTGAAATCCAATGCTTTCCCTATTTTTGCCCTGTTTGGAGTGAGAATAGTAAATCCAATGCTTTTCCTACTGTTACACATACTGGAGTGGGAATAAAATATTTAAGCCCTCCAAATACCATAATTTCCCCTACTATTGTGCTGAGTGCAGTGGGAGTAGTAAATGTTTTTTTTTTTTTTTTTTTTTTAGTCCTCATTTTGCAACTTTTAAGTAAGGAGATATCAGGGTCCCACTTTCCCTTTCTTCTCTTGCCTTCCCACCTTCCTGGTGGATTCCGGAAATTTGGGGCCCCTTACTTCCATTTACTTATTTTGAAGGTTACTCTCCGGGGTTGATTGAGCTAGCCATTCTGGCTACTCTATTTGGCCTTCAGTTGGATTGTTGCTTGCACTAATCATAGGACTTAGGAAAAAAAAAAGAAAAAAAAATAAGAAATAAAAAACAACATCCCTAGAGCCTCCTCATTTTCGTTAAGTCTTTAGCCGCTAGTATGATGATTCTCCCATAACTCCCAAAATTTATATTTTTTAGAAAATGGTTTCTTCTTTTTATCTAAACTATAAATTCTTAAAATTGACGTGGACTTGGACTAAAATAGTAGGTGGACTTGGCATAATCCACTTTAGACAAATCTCCCTCCTAGCCAAGAGAATTAAAATAAACACTAGATTTTCTTCATGTTTTGTTAATTTGACTACTGAGGGAGAGCCAAATACCCCAAATAATACTAAATCAATACTCACAGTTAGCCGTTTTCCCAACACCTCTTCAATAGTCTTACCCACTTCTTTCCAGAAACCGTCGAGATGAGGGCACTGCCAGAACATATGCAGGTCATTGGCCTTCATTAAACCACATTTTGGACATGACTTCACCGTAGCTCCGCTGAATTTGGATACTTTTTCAGGCGTCCAATAAGCTCTGTGGGTGGTATATAAGTGGTTTCTTTTTAATGCCGCAGATGTTACTATTGACCAGCATTTACTCATTGATACTTGCCATAGGTAGGTCGTATCCAGCGTTGGCAGCTCTTTCCCCCAAATTCTCTCCGGTATCCGAAATTCTTCCTCCCCTGCAGCTATGAGAGCCCAATACCAGAATGATATTTCCTTCTTGAAGGGTTTATCCAACATTTTCTTTTCCAGTAGGATGTTGCCAGTCTTATTTTCCTTCACGGACTTTATCCAGCTCGAAAGTTGGTAATACTTAAATTTAGAAAGTGAGGAATTCGCGGTTTGGTTCAGAATCTCCCACTCCAAGAGTTTATTCTGATATAGCAGTTGTCCCCATGTCGTTATTCCTGCTGTTTTTAGGGGAGTTGAGAGCGAGTCTTTAAGACACTCGGGTATAGTAGGTGAGTTCCATATTGGGGCTTTATCACTATAGAGTGGAATATTCACTGTCGATCTGATACAGTACCAAGATTTAGCAGCTGCCCTCAGAGTCTTCAATTTAATTTTTTGGAAAAATTTTGGGTGACCGAATTTAAAAAGGAAGTGGCTAGTATTCTTGGTTAACTTCTGTAAATAAAATGGGTATTCTTCATATGGACCTAGCATAGTTCTTATATTTTTAAATTGAAATGCTCTACAATATTCCAGGATGTCCGGGGTAGCTAACCCTCCCTGATTTTTCCTTCTCCCTATTTTAGTCCAAGCAATTCTAGGTTGTTTGGATGACCATATAAAGCTTGATAACTCTCCTTGGATTTTCTTTATGTGCTCTCTATTGAATTCTAACGGAATTGCACCCAAAATAAAAGTAAACTTAGGCAAGATTGACATTTTTAGAATATTCGATTTTCCTAAAATCGTCAGGAGTAGGCCTTTCCATATATTCAATAATCTCTTGACCTCCCCATGTATCTTCTGGAGATTAACTTGTGCTACCTTATATAGATCTTTGACCAAGAAATATCCGATCGCCCAAGACTGGGACGCTACCCTGATCGCGTACCATCGGGCATGCGCCCAGGCCGGTATAGAATGCCATCCCGACGCGGAATAGAGGGGGCCCAGTTAGTTGCTGTCCATGTTGGGCGCGGAATTTCCCCCCCCCCCGCCGCCGCCCCCTCCCCCCCTTCCCTCCCCACCACCTGCCCCGACCGCTGAGTCCTTCCACAACGAGAGATGTCCCCTGCCGCTCCCCGCCACTGCCCTTCCCACCCCCCCGCCCCCCTCCGCCCTGCAGCCGCAGCGACGCCACATCCTCAATTACCCCCGCCCCGGCGTAGCCCAAATAGGGTGCACCACACACAGCCAGGGTTCTGGATACACTACCACACACACAAATGCTAGTCCAACAGTTGTTGAAATGTTTCTCCCTCCCCCTCTTCTTTTACTTCCCAGTTATGTCTTTTGGTTGACGTAGAGATTGTTAATGCTGTACTCACGCTAATGCTCGATCCCCCCTCCCCATTTACGTATCGCACAATGCCAGCTGGATGCTTCCACGTACAGAAGGCGGAAACCCAGCGACCCGTATGACGACGGGGGATATGATCCTGCCCTTGCTCACTACTGTGCTAATCAGGGAACACAACTTAAAACAATGACTGTTGGATTTTCATGACCACTCTGGTCCTTACGCAGTGCTACGAGCCGCGAGCACTGCAACACGAGACATTTCCCTAGCACTGCCACTTGTGAACTAATGCATCTCCACTGGCTACTGTTTATTTTCACTCATACATAATTGACATGTCAGTATGTGCTGCTAGCCGAGTACCGTTTGTAGTAATGATTCATTGTTATGACATTGTGTGACTACTGATTAACTCATCTGTGAAACTAAATAAAGTTTGGGACCGTTGGTCTTAAAAAAAATAAAAAAAAAAAAAAAATAGATCTTTGACCAAGTCGATACCCAAATATCTGATTTTTTCTTTATTATAAGGACTTTGATAGTTCTCATTCCAAGTCATGGTTTCTGTCTTGGACTTATTTATTAAGTAGCCCGATATTTTCCCAAATTTTGATAATGTATCCTCAGTAGCTATGAGAGCCTCCTCTAGATCAGATGGGAAAATCATGAGGTCATCGGCATAAAGAGACACTTTTTTGCGCCAGTCTTGGTATGAAAATGGAACAATATCAGGGTGATTCCTGAGGCATTCTGCTGCGGGCTCGAAGTATAAATTAAATAGTATTGGGGATAAGGGACATCCCTGGCGTGTCCACCTCTTAATCGAAATTTGGTCAGTCAATTCCCCATTTATTAATATTCTAGCTTTAGGTAAATTGTAGATATTTTCTACCATCTTTAGGATATTAATTCCTACATCAAACTTTTTTAACACCTCGCTTAAATATATCCAATTAACTCTGTCGAACGCTTTTCAGCGTCAACAGTAATTATGGACAGAGGTAGTTTCTCGCTCATAGCTATATCCACTGCTCCAATGAGCTCATGAGTTAATTCTTGTAGATTTCTTCCAGCAACAAAACCTTTTTGATTAGAGTTAATCAAGGTGCCTACTACTCGTCCAAGTCTCTTTGCCATTATTTGGGTGAAAATTTTATAGTCACAATTTAATATAGATATAGGGCGATACGACTCACATTTCTTAGGGCTTTTACCTGGTTTTAGGAGGACTGTGATAGTTGCATCATTCCACGACTCGGGAGTAGTAAATGTTACTCATCTGAAATCCAATGCTTTCCTTACTGTTGCCCTGTATGGAGTGAGAATAGTAAACTTACCGCTCCAAAGTTCAACACGTTCCCTACTGTTGCACTGTTTGGAGCTGGAAAAGTAATTTTACCCATCCAAAGTCCAATGCTTTCTCTACAGTTGCGCTGTTTGGAGTGGTCATAATATATTTCACTGCTTCAAATCCAAATCATTCTGTACCGTTGCATAAACTAGAATGAGAATAGAGGCCCATATTTACCATTTTTTAGTGCAACACAAAGCATCTTGCTCCTTTGTTTGAAAGGAAAAGGGCAGGAATGCACCAAATTTTCAATTACATGGCGCATTTCTGTCCTTTCTTAGTGCTAACGCACCTTTGGCTGCCTAGCGCCAATGCAGGCACCCTAACGTCATAGTGAGAAGGTGCCTGCGTTATAAGGAGGATTATTTTTGTGCAGTTAGGGACACTTTCCTGCACATTACAATCCTCAGAGGCATTTTCCTCTTTTTATGTGTGCTGCCGAATGCAGCACATGTAGAAAGAGGGAAAAACAAAGAGAAATAAAGACATTGCTCCTCGTTACACCTGACCTGGGGAGCAGTAGCATATTGATGCATTCCCAATGGTTAAATCTGGGAATGCACCAAAATCCATGGGCGGATGCATGGGAGCACCCATGGAATAACTTCCTGAGGCAGAGTATCACAAGGCACTGATTTGCGCTCCCTTCTATTACTACAGATTTATCAAGCCATGGAAGGCGGCCTTGCGTGGCTTGATTAATCTCACTTAGGTTTTGTGTTGCACTTATGCCCACTTGTGTGGTGCAATGTCAACCCAAAACCTTGACAAATCTGGCCCTGAATATTTAATAATCTTAGATTCCAATATTTATAAATATCTTAAATGTATTACTATGAATACAATTATACATATATAAATACATTTAAAATATTTAAAAATATATAATGTAAAATACATATTGTTATTAATTATATTATATACATTACCATGATAATACATTTAAAATATAAAAAATAATTTCAAAAATAGTTTCTTTCGGATAGTATTTGTACTTAATATTACAAGTATTGAAGCACGATATTGTGGGACACAATATTTTTGACACAATGTTTTGGTAACGATATTGCTTACCACGATATTGTGTCAGTGATCTTCATCCACTCCAGGCCCATCATAAATACACTGTATAATGTACAGCTGATTGCCTGTATAGAGTATGCCAGTCAGCACCAAAGCCAGAAAAAGTATTTTAATTAATCACATCTAAGAAGTAGATTTATTAAACAGTGAATTGAGTTGCATGATAACTTCCTATTGAGAAAGGGAATTTTACATCTGTGCATGTAGAGGTAGAGATTTACATTGCCGTTAGCCCCATAAATAGGCAGGAAAACATGCGAAAAGCTGCAGCTTTCTATGTGTAGTACTTAGAGTGTCATATGATGTTTTTAAATGCTGACATTTCACTAATGCCATTGCATAAAGGTACATAGAGAATAATTAAAAATTATACGCTGTTGAAAGGCAACCTAATGTGCAAATGCACATTTTTTTAACACCTTCCCCTAAACCTTCACCAAGTTTAGGTGTGATTCATTCTCCTTCCCACCCTGGGAGTAGACTTATTTTAATTATTTGCTGGAGTAAAACTTAAGTCATATTTAGGGCATCATTTTGATGCAGGACAGTCGGAGAGCCGCCCGACACCACGGCGGTCTGGGATCGCCTAACAGGCAAGCGGCGGTCTGACTGTTTAATTAAGATGTGGCGGGTGGCTTGCGGAAAAGTGCTTCATAATTCTGCAGCTTGTGCTGCGGCACTGGAAAAGGGCAGCAACACAAGCTGCAGTGTTATTGAGCCATTTGTGAAAATTCATGCACCGTGTGTCAGACACTATGTGGTGCCTGGCACATGGTACATAAATGTGCATTGGGCACTGCATGTGCCCCCAGGGTCACATTACAATGACCCAAGGGGACGGGGCACTGCTTGGGGCCCCCAAAGTCCCTTTCCAGCTGGCTTTTCATGGTGGTTGGACCACCTTGAAAAGGCAGTCGGAAAGGGACAGCGCCTCAATTCAGGATCACAATTCCGACTGCCGCCCTGTCAATATCAGTAGATTCTGTCAGAAGTGGTGATCAGTCCCCCAACCATCAATGGTGCGACCGCCTGCATCTTAATGCGGAGGTCAGATCGATGCCCTGTATGTCAGGCGGACTGCACCGATCGCCTGTCGGTAGCGGTCCACCCAACATCATAATAAGTGCTTTGTTGTGGAAAGGTGTAGGATAGAGCATATCCATGATCTAAAACTCACAGGTCAAACCATGCATTAATCCTCCAACATTCACATTTGTATGGGGTTTAATAATGTTTATTTCTACACACTTCCAATCGAAAATTACACTATGGTAAAATCATTTATGCCTGACAGGTACCCCTTTGTGGATAGAGTTAAGGCATAACTGAAGCCATTTATAGTCTTATTTGTAGATTTATGACTGTAAATGGCTTTATAGTTGCGACCAAGTGTGTATATCAGGACCTTTTGCTCATCCAAAATTTCAATTTTGTTTTCAATTTTGTAAAAAACTGACAGTGTTTAAGCAATGCTGTGCAGTTAAATATGGGTGAGCTGTTTTTCCATTTGCCATGTACACATTTTGCAATTTGAGCCTACATTGAAATGCTGTACATTTATCATTGATACATGGGGGCCCATTAGCATGGGGGGGCGGATCGCCACTGCTGGTTGGGTGGTGGCGATCCACCCGCCAAAGCACCCCGCCGGACAGATTTCTACCCTCTGCCACATTAGCATGGCGGGGGGTACCGCGGAGACGGAAAGATGGCCCGCAGCTGTTCCGCTGGAAGGCAATCGTCACGAATAATATGGTGGCGGTGCCTTGGAGGTACCGCATCCATAACATGATGTGGGCGGTGTTATGCCTTTCCATGGCAGAGACTCCACCATGGAAAGGCTTGCAGGAATCGCTTTGGGGGCCTGTTGTGAGCCCCTGGGGGGCGGCACTTGGGGGGTACCCATGGTACCCCCTACATTGGCATACACAAGGTGGCAGGCACCTCGCAATGCCTGTCACATTGTGCATGCCAATGCACAACATGCATTTTCTACATTGTGGCGGCTGCTGCTTACAGCACCGTCCGCCACAATGTTGAATATGCGGGATGTGACCACCAGGGTGACGGTCGTATCCTAATTGGCGGAGTGGGACCGCCTCACCACTGGCGGCCGGTCCCTGCACTGCTAGGGTGGCAGACGGTCCGCCCGCCATCCTAATGGACCCCATAGAATTGCTAAAAAGTCAACTAAAGTAAAACTTTAATGATTGAGTCAACTGTGCTTCTGACTGTGGAGTTATGAATTCTGGCCTCAGTCAATGTGACAAAAACCTGACCTAATCCTGAAAGTAAAAAACTTGGGCGGTGATAATTGACTACAATCTGCCATTGAAATTGCAGATTAAGGGACTAGTCTAGAGTTTGGTGGACAGGGTAAACTGGACAGGGTAAGCTATTGCATTTGTGATGTAGCACCGTGCCAGCCAAACCGTCTGTTCACCCGCCACATACAGATGCCTATTTCGATGTTGATCGGGAAGGCTTCAACCGAAATCAACAGTTTTAGTTACGATCGCCTAATTTCAATGTAGGCGGTCGGAATTGAAACTGGCCGGTCATTCAGGCTGGCTTCCGATGGGCTCAAGGAGCCCATCAGCCAGTCGGAGACAGGCCCATAATCCCAACGGCATTTCCCCCGTTGGAATTACGATGCTCAGTTTCTGACCGGCTTTCCATGCCTGTCTTTCCGACATGGAAAGCTGTCTGAAAGTGAGTTTGGGGGCTTCTAGCAGGGCCCCCTTCTTTTTGCGGCCTCTGTTTGGGGGCCCAGGCGGCACCTATGATGCCCCTCTGTTAATCCCTGCACCGTGTGGCAGGCACCTTGAGATGACTGCCACACGATGCATGGATGAACACAATCAACCATTTTTTTATGGGATATTGTGATACACCCAGTTTATGGCTGCAGCACAAGTTCCCATAGAGAAATGGGAGTATGCAACTGCCCCATGTGTGGTTGCATTGTAAATGTGGTGTCTGGACCGCCGACCGAAATTCGGAGGCAATTGTGACTGACAACGAAATCGAGCCCAAAGAGTCAAATATATTGTTGTCAAGGCTGTGACGTTTTAACTCCAGCATTTTATTCCTGTTATTTCTTAAGATAGTGGATATTTTTATGTAAAAATAACTGAAAATTGTTGTTGCTTTGTAACGAATGTTCTAACATTTGCATCTGCCGTCTGTCATAAATATGCCTTATCACAATAAACTTTGACTGACCCTTTCCTCTCGTATTGCCTCCACTGAGACTCTTTATATCATCCTAACTGGGTCCTTAAAACCCTCTCTCTATTAAACAATCATCAACAATGAAAAGTCAATTCCAGAACCTGCTCAGCAGCTCATCCTGGTGGTTGCTGCATGGGCAACTGAGCCTCAAATATGCCAGTTCTTAATTTGTAAAAATATATTGTATTTCTTAGAATTATTTTGGTGGGCCCATGTGTTTTTTTTTCAGAAGCCAGCGCTGCTGAATCTTGTAGTTGCCGAATGCTAAGTCCTTGCTTCCGCCTCATACTAAGTGCCTAATTTTAGCAGTTGGTTGCAGGGGGGACCCACTGCGACTTTTTGGGGGGGACCGGCACTTATTTTTTAACAGACTTTCAGAGGGCGAAAGAAGGAGGAAGAAAACGACGGTACAACAATAACAATGGGGGAAAACAGGAATAACAAAGTACCTGCAAGAGTGAGATAAAGAGGCAGAGAGTGTTTGGTGAGGGATGAAAGAGGCATGAGGTAGAATCAAGAACCCCAACCTTTAATAATGCCAGCCATGGGCTTCATAGCAAAACTTTGGAGCACACCAGTTATTTAGTAACATACAAAGTACTGCGCATACCTTTTTGATCCACCACCCGACAGGTTTCGCCTCTTTATCACACTCTTGGAGGTTCTTTTTCATCCCTTCTTCCTCCCTTTGGCCAATGTTTTTTGTCATTCTTTTCCTTCTCCTTACCCCTTTTTCACCGTCTTATTAGCAAGCTCATGTGTTATCCTCATTTTCTTTCTCATTTTCTCTTTAACGCATTGAGAAAGCATGCACATGCTTTTGTTGCTCCTAAAGGTCACTTGAGATACGTTACTTCTTTAGGAGGAAGTGATTTTTAACCAAAGATCCCACATCGTTTACTAAAGCTATTTAGGTATTGAACAATGGTGCAGCTACCAATTATGTATGAATTTACAACTTGACAGTTCTGCAGTGGAGGCATTTTCCATGTTGATTTAGGGTCTCAAGCACCTTTGGAGTTGCACTGTACAAGGTTGCTATTAGTTTGATCTAATACAATTCGAAATGACTCTCAAACCCTGCCCTTGAGATGGGTAACTGAGGACAAGTGAACGTCTCCTTTGGATGAACATCAAAATCAACATAATTAAAGGGGATGAGCTCAAGTAGGTTGTGTATATTTGCTTTTCATCTGGGCAAAGTAAATGCCAGACTAACTGGCTGCCAGATAAAAGATCATTCTGGAACATTTGGGACCATGGCTGTTGGATAAGGAATGACAGGTTGTGGGCTCATCAGCAATACTAACTGGCTGCCAGATAAAAGATCATTCTGGAACATTTGGGACCATGGCTGTTGGATAAGGAATGACAGGTTGTGGGCTCATCAGCAGTCATGTCGCTGATGCGCTCTTGCATTTTATATTTGTCTGTCTTTTTTCGTTAGCCATAGATAATGGCTAACGAAAAAAGAGCTCCTCTATATTGATACTTCTTTTATACTTTTGAATATTAGCATAGAAGAACTTGAAAATAATCTCACAGCATCAACTGCACAATCTATACACACACGATCAAACATGCATCGACAATCACACCCCAAGATGGCCGAAAGGGAAAGAGCTCTGCCCACGAGCTCCTGAGGTAAGGGATAGCCATCGGCTTTAAATCCCTGCTTAACCGAACCCATCGTCCCTACCGTCTAACACAAGCGGTATGACAAGAATCTACACAAGAATCTACACATGAGAAGGAAAAAAAAAATCGAAAGGATAAAGGGCTCATCGATACCTTTACAGCGTGAAAAACCCTGGTTGTTGCGTCCCTCATCTCTAGCTTCGCCCGGTTGATCCGGGACTGCAGGGCGGGACGGATCACATCTGATGAGTCCCCCGTAGCTGTGAGCTGATGCTACAGGAGAAGTGGAGACTGGAATGCAAGAATAAAATTGAGACTGCCTATTGAAATCCATTGTCTGCAAGATTCGAGGTCCCGCGTTGCTAGCTCCCTGCCGACGATCCATACCGGTGAGTAGAACAGACCACTTCGGCGAAACCTACGGGCAGAGACTGCTTCACGTCCTCGAGGGGTGCCCCTGACTGCAAGGATCGTTCATTGGACATGATACAGATACTGGAGACCTGGTGGTAAAATGGCCGGCAAATAAATACCCTTTATTTGACCTTCTGCCCCATCGTCCCAGGACAGAAGTTAGCCGCAGTGGTCTTTTTTGGGGTGAACTGAAGGAATGGATGGCCTCGAGAACGGGGCTGCCAGAGGCGTGGGGTACGGCTACTTGAACCATCGCTACAGGCCTGCAACACCCCTCTCACGTAGAGTGTAAGAATCGGCTCGCCTCGCCACCGGCTGGGTCCTCGCTGCCGGCCCTGACATCATTCGCATCGCATCGCGTCTGGATCCCGGGAGGAAGATTAGTTGTACGGACGGGCTGTGAGTGACAGAGTTCTGTCAGCTCATTTGCGACCTCGGCACTTCCGCATCTCTGCAGTGCCTCAAAATCACGAAGCCCGAACCCATGGAGTGAGGCTCTGTTTGTCTGGTTGTGTCCCGTGCAGTTCCTGAATACCAGAAAACCGGAATACTGCTTGCGTACTCGGCACTTTCCACATCGTCACTGTGCCTCACAATCACGGAGCCCAGACCCCTGAAGTGAGGCTCTGCTTGTCAGCCAGTTTCGCCCACGGAAAACACCGGAACACCCGGCCTGCATAGTGTGAGTTGACACGCACTTGTGGACCCTTGGAGGGATGCTTGTTTGTTTTGATACCCGGGCAGGTTCTGGATACCCAACTGGACAAATGTGAGTACACACGCACTAATTGATCTGGTCACAAAGATCGCTGTTTTGATATTTTGTTTTTAATTCTCATTTTGGAGAAACGTGACAATAAAGAAAGTGTCCTTTGGCCACAGAGGGAAGCCATTTCACCCCAAACCACTACCCCTAATTACAAGGCAGATTAAAATGGCTGAATCTCCTAAATCCAGCTGCCTATTTTTTACATAGATGAGGACTCCCCCAAACCCTGGCAGCCATCTTGTAATGGCTACTACCCTTATCGCAGCAACCTCTTACAATTAGCCCCCTACAACAACAGTGGCCATCTTATAATGGCCCAAACAATGGGGTAGCCATCTTGTAACGGCTAACCTATACTTACTTTCAATCTAAGTTTCGATTCACCCAAGTTGATTGTCAGTTGCCAACACCCACTTAGAGGCAGCTATCAGCGCCCATCTTGTAGCGTCCCTAACTAATCCTGGCAGCCATCTTATAACGGCTATGGTATATATAATCTCAATCTGACATAAGTTTCACTTACGTTGATTGTTAAGTCCCAACTCCTTCTTAGATGTCACATTAACCAATTGATAACAGCTCTCAGAACTTTCGTTACTTTACTGTCGCTCTTCACTGCCCACAGTTAATCTCTCATCATGACTGGACCAATCATGATACTTGAAGGAAACAGTACCTACTCAATTCAATACCCGCCTACTCTTTCAAAAAATGCCTCAGAAACCTTCAAACACAACCTCCTAAAAAAAAACCCGGATACCTTATTCCTGAATCACTCCTCCAATGCCAAAAAGGCATTATAATCAATAACCTATTATTTTTCACTAGAAAATAGCCAAATAGAGATCGGCCTTTCACCAGCTATTATCCATTCAAGACCATAAAAACATTCCCTACGGAACTAGAATTACAACGAGCCCCACGCAGAACCTTAGAGCCGCATTAAATATAACATCCTACAAAAATGGCACTGTTCTTATTCAAGCAGCGAACAAAGACCTAGATCTCTTCGATAAATACTTTTCCACACTAAAAATCCACACCCTTCGCTCATTTTCCGCCTCTCAGGTCCTTACCACCACCACCACCCCTTCAGCTACTGAAGATCAGAGACCACCCAGACATGATGCTAGAGTCACTACCAACTCCCCGAGGTCAGCACACACTACATTGACACCCTCTGTCACCTCACGCAGCACCTCTCCTCAACCCCTTCCCTCACAAAGAAGCAACACCAACTCGCCCTCCTCTCCACACAATGCACGGACAACCCCTTCTACCACAAGCAGCACTCCTCGGGTCCTTAACACTACCCTCTCCGCAACCTCCGATCAGGAGGAACATAGATCCCTATCTTTCAGAACTGCTGAGAGAAGCAACAATTCCATCTCCGTATCTTGTACTGCACTGCCACCCTCAGCTTCTTCAACACCCTGCAGCACGCCTAAGGACCCTACTACTACCGCCACTGCACATTCTTCTCCGGAAGAAAAATGACCCAGCCGTGCACCCAGATACAGTGAAAGAATTATGAACAACTCACCCTCATTAGGAGGCACTGCTCTATCCTCCTTAACTAGAACTACCATGAGAAGCAACATTAATACCACTCCCTCTACTCCCCATATCCGGACTCCCCCACAGCATCAACAGTCGGAACAAGACTGTCTCAAAACCTCTTACCGCACCTCTAGAAACCTACAAAACTTTATCCTAGAAGTCAAAACCATCCTACAACTTGCTGAAAAATCGCTGTCTTAACTTAAGTATCTTCAAAACTCGCTAAAGACATTCGACAATGTGATCAAAACTATCCTTCTGCCTCTAGATAATCGATACTTGCGCACGCGCAATCTCGACAATTCCTTTTCGGATCAGGAAATACAATCTTTGTTAGGGTTGTATGAATCTACATCCGACTATGTCTTAGACAAAGAGGAATACGCTATTAACCTAGTCGCCATCCACCCATGCAGAACATCACATCCAATCCATAGAGAAATAAACCGAATAATCTTCACTCTATAACCCCGAACCAAAATAACCAGGAAACCAGTTTAACAAATTCTTCTTACAAGTTTTCTTGCCTTCTACTTAACTCATGCTCAGCCCCTAAACACGCCTCTGACATTGCCGACCTCATCCTCAGCCTGAAAATGGACATAATTATCCTTATGGAAACATGGCTCAAGGAATCATCTTCACCATGCCTTGACCTTCTGGTCCCCCCAGATTACAACATCTTTAGATTAGACATACCTAAAAAAAATAGGCGGAGGCTTAGCCTGCATACATCGATCTGACCTTGCTATCTCAAAATTTCACTCGGAACCCCTGGACTCCTGTGAATACCTTGGAATCTCTGTGACCTCACCAAGCAAACACACCCTTTAAATTACATATACTCTACCATCCCAACATAAGTTTCACAGAACTCATCACGGCAAACTCGTCCCCCTACTCGAATGACATATTCCTTGGTGATTTCAATCTCCACTGGGAGAACACTCTGGACAAACAGGTCAACACCCTTAAAACATTCCTTATTGACCACTCCCTGATCCAAGCTGTCTCAGAGCCCACTCACTCAAAAGGTGCCGCGCTAGACTGGCTCATCTCTAAACTAAACTCTATTGAGCCGATGTCGATTACCCCTTGTGACTGGTCAGACCATCACATTATCACCTTCCAAAATCCCATCCTGTAACAAGAAAAACCTTCCTCAATAAATTAAACCTAAACAATGGATAAGAGACAAAAATAACATCAACTGGAACGAGCTTACCTCATAATGTGAGAAGGCTCTTATCCCTTCCAACAACATAGAACATCTGCCCTCACTGATCACTATAACCACACGATGTCCAAAATATTGGACCAAGCTGCACCACCTAAACTCAAAAGAATTCCTTACAAGGATAAAAACCCATGGTTCAGCGAAAATCTGAACAAGGAGAGACGCAAACTCAGATCAACTGAACGGAAATGGAGGCAAAACCCTCCCCCACTCAGCTGATACTACTTCGAAAAGCAAGGAAATTATACAATAAAAGTATTCTAAAATCAAAAAAAGACTTCTTCAAATTAGAACTGGAAAATGCTAAAAATAGACCAAAAAAACTCTTCGAAATTCTAAATCAACAATCGAACAAATTGGCCAAATCTTCTCTCCTAACAGCATCCTCACAGTTAAGTAGTGACGAATTTTCCACATTCTTCACAGCAAAAACTAATTCCCTAAAACTTGAACTCAATAAAGCAGCAACCAACTTAGCCACACCAAAGAGAAGTCAAGCAACTAACCTGGTACCACATAAACGATCTCCACCCAAAAATTACTCTCACTGGTCCAATTTCAAATCTTATGATATCAATGAGATCACCAAAATACTACCAACTACTAAACTCAACAACCACTTCAATAACCCTGTCCCAGCAAAGTGCCTGCCACACATCTATCATATCATATCCCCTCTATGGACCAAGATCATTAATGCCTCGCTATCACAAGATCTCATCCCGGACTGCATAAAATCTGGTCAAGTTACTCCTATCCTACAAAAACAACATCGAGCAATTCTGACCCCAACAACTTCAGACCAGTAATCAACATTCCCATGCTAGCAAAGGTCTTGGAAAAATGTGTTCAGCAACAACTGAATTTACACATCACAAACTTCAATTTATTGAACATCCACCAATCGGGCTTCAGACCTGGCCATAGCACTGAAACAGCCATCCTACATATAGTAGATGATGCTCTCTTAGCTCTTGACAGCAATGAAACATGCTTACTAATCTTGCTCGACCTATCATCTGCCTTTGATAGGGTCAACCACGACAAACTTCTAAGAAGACTAGAAGACAGGATGGGCTTTTCTGGCACAGTCCTTCTATTGTTCAAATCCTTTCTGGAAAATAGAACACAATCATTCATGACCGACAAGATCCTTTCTCCTTCTTCTCCTAACCTTCTAGGTGTACCACAAGGTTCTACCTTGTCACCCACTCTTTTCAACTTATATGTCGATCCTCTCACTGATCTACTACAGCAGGCGAGCATCTCCTACCACATGTACGCGGACGACACCCAACTTTACATTAAAATCAACTCCAGAGAAGAGATAAAGTTAATGAATCTAGCTCTTGAAAAAAACGTACAATGGCTAACGACCAACTTCCTCAAGCTAAATTCACAAAAAACGGAATTTCTTTTAATCTCCCCCCCAATAAAACACAAGAAATAAAGGAATGGACCAAAATGATCACTGCTCTGAATTGCACACCAACGTTGGTGGACTCCACAATATCTCTTGGTATGACATTGGATAAGAACCTTAACATGCAAGCTCACATTAACTTGTTGGCCAATAATGGCCGCTTTCACATCAACTATCTCAGAAAAATGAAGCAATTTATCGAGATCCCTGACCTCAAAACGGCAGTGCAGGCCTTAGTCATCTCAAGGCTAGAGTACGGTTGCTCCACCCTCTCAGGTCTTCCCAAAATCTCTACCGTTCCCCTAAAAGCCTGTCTCAATGCCGCAGCAAGACTCATTACAGGATCAAGGAAATTTGACCACATTTCACCACACCTGAAGGCACTCAACTGGCTACCCGATGAAGCTCGTATTCACTAAAAGATTGCTTGCATTACTCACAAGGCGCTACACCACAACACCCCGTAGTTCCTAGCCCAAAAACTTACACTATCTGGGAGAAACAGACACTCTAGGAGCGCAGACAATCTTCTCCTGAAACCCGCAAGGTTCAACAAGACTTAAAACTTCCAACAGAGCATTTTCGGGAGTGGTGCCAAGAATTTGGAACTCTCTTCCGCCATCGGTGTGGAGTGCAAAAAAACGATGGATTTAGGCCGAGATCTCTGTACTGGGGTGAATGTATGACATTGTTCTGCATTCTGTCCATCAACTGTTGGTTTTGCATTTGTCACCCCGAGTGGGATGGGTATGCTCAGACGTGAGTCCCAGGCTCTCCACACCACTGGAGTCAAGCTATCCAGGCTGATGAAGGCTGATAGCCAGAAACCGGTCCTTGGATGCTTGATTCCGGTCTGGGAAAGACATGGCTTGGTAGTTCGGACTGGACTGTTCCCATGAGGCACAGTGTCAGAGCTGATTTGCATATAGCCAGTGTCTAACCCAGGGTGGTGTGGAGTGCATAAAAACGATGGATTTAGGCCGAGATCTCTGTACTGGGGTGAATGTATGACATTGTTCTGCATTCTGTCCATCAACTGTTGGTTTTGCATTTGTCACCCCGAGTGGGATGGGTATGCTCAGACGTGAATCCCAGGCTCTCCACACCACTGGAGTCAAGCTATCCAGGCTGATGAAGGCTGATAGCCAGAAACCGGTCCTTGGATGCTTGATTCCGGTCTGGGAAAGACATGGCTTGGTAGTTCAGACTGGACTGTTCCCATGAGGCACAGTGTCAGAGCTGATTTGCATATAGCCAGTGTCTAACCCAGGGTGGTGTGGAGTGCAAAAAAACAATGGATTTAGGCCCAGATCCTTGTACTGGGGTGAATGTATGACATTGTTCTACATTCTGTCCATCAACTGTGTTTTTTGCAATTTTCACCCCGAGTGGGCTGGGTATGCTCAGACGTGAGTCCCAGGCTCTCCACACCACTGGAGTCAAGCTATCCAGGCTGATGAAGGCTGATAGCCAGAAACCCGTCCTTGGATGCTTGATTCTGGTCTGGGAAAGACATGGCTTTGTTAAAAAGGGGTTTCAAAGACAACCAGTAACCAAAGACCCTTTTTTGTTGCCCGGCGGTATCGCCTCTATGACCCACCAATGTTAATCAATGAAGAAGCAGGCGCTGGAGACTGGAAGGCAGGAAACGAGGATTTTATTCTCTCCGGAGGAGAACACATCAATTCAGACAGCAAGTATCGTCACGAGGTGCTCTAACCACATCTCTGAGGCCTGGCCTCTTATACTAGGGTTTATGACCTTTATTGCACGTCACACATTCTCGCAACATTTTGACATTTGAAAGAACATCCTCGGAATCTCCCCTTCAGGCCCGTTCCCACATACATTTACAGTTGAATTCCCCACCCCGGTCACAACAGGTGATGATTGTCGCGCAGCAGGGCATTCCGCTGATTCACGGAATGCATGGGGTTGATCGGATCTCATAGGGTGGGGGCTTTGATCGGCTCGAGGGTCTTTTGATGGGGAGGGGAAGCTTCCTACTGTACGGGGTAATAAGCAGTATCCGCAGGGCCAGGTGGCGGCCTGGGAACAGGGAAGACAAACGGGGACACAGGAAAAGGGGGTTTGCATCAAAAGGGTCTGCGACCATGAAAGGAATGAAGGGAGGTGTCGTGCTGGGAACAGGATGGGATTCTGTGGTGAAGCTGCGCTGAAGGGGGGTTTATGACCCAAGGCATGAGAGAGCGGGGGTTGCCAGTGTGCGGGGGGGATGCTTGCGAGGTTAAGAGAGAGAGAGACGCGCTGGCTATCAGCGAGGGGGAGGGAGGCCATGGTGCTCAAAATGGCTGCCGCTTACGCGCACGAATGGGCTCGAAAAGGGGCAAGATGGCGCCGATAATGTTCACCAGGTTTGTATTAATTTTCCACAGTCCTCCCTTTAACATTTTCAAGACATCTTGCTGGCCTATTTCCTATCTATACCTATATGCAGCGATCATAAGTAAGGGAGGGAGGACTTAGGCAAAGGAACTGTACATTTACATCATATTATAAACGTCACATTGAAAAATCTCATCATCTAGTAAGCAGGTTCATCGTTAAGATGGTTGTAGAAAAAAAAATCATCGTAATGTAATATCAGACTAGAATTACGTAGTGAGGGCGTTGGGTACAGATCATAGGTACTTATAGTCATTCGAAATAGGAGCTGGTAAGTTATCATATAAGTAAGTCCTTTTTGTATTCGGCGGGAGCATAGTTAGTCCAATGGTGATTGGGAGAGAAAGGAGATACAGTAAAAAATATCAGAGTTCTCGTTGTCTTTTGTCGTCTTCTGTCGGCACTGTTGAGCACCTGGATTACCTATCAACAGAAATGTTCATGTGGATTGAGTCGTTGGGGGTCTGCGGGTAGGGGTGCATTTTGTTTGGTTTTCGTCAGACCTCGTAGGAGAAATGCGTTACGGTTTTGGAGCAGGTGCATCTTCTTCCGTAACGCAGAGCATAGATTTGCAATGAAAAATGCAATTGTTCCAGAATTGTGAGATCTGTTTGTTTCTTGAGTCTCTGTGGTGGGCATTTCCTGTTGCTTCCATCATCTTCGAGGCGTTCAGCAGCGGGTAGAACCACATACTTCGTTCATCTTCTCTTTAGAGGCGACCCTTGGTGGAGTTCTAGGTCACCGTTCTAAGATTAACATAGTTCGTGGTCTACTTAGTCGGAGCTCCCTCCCTTCTGACGCAGGGAGTACTCTTCTCTGGGTAGCTCAGTAGGATTTGGAGGAACTTGGAAGTTTAGGTGGAAAGGTGTGGGTGTGAACAGTCCTTATGGTAGGTCGGAGGAGGAGGGGATGGAGCAGGGCCAAGTCGGGAACAGATCAGGGGGTCGGAGAGTTTGCGACAGGCGGGTCCGTAACCATGTTCAGAGAGCGGGGACTTTTTTTGGCACACGTCGATCATAGAGCAGGGGCTTCAGGTCAGCCCTTTCCTTAGCTTTGTCTGAAACAGTGCCCCGTCCTGCGACTCCTTACTGCTGTGGTCTCGCCTCGGCCTCCGTCGCTGATGTTCCACAATCCGCAGTCAGGCCGCGTGCTCCCACATCCGGTCTCTTTCTCCTCCGACAGTGATACCCTTAAATGAGTTTTGAAAAGACAGTCTTTAGAGATTTTGCAGAAGAAGGTAATTACATAAATCTATTTCTCTCCCAACACCAAGCAACTGGGGTAAGCACTCGCTACATTTGAGATTTTTGCGGCTAACGTATAAACAATTGATGATGGGTTTGCTGGATTCCTTACAACTTCCTTTTGTTGGCTAATTCTTTGGCGCTTTGATGATTATTACGTTCATTTGTAATAGGTACGAGGTCTGGTACTCATTTATTGCATACGTCTATTATAGTAGATGTCAGTTCTTCTGGTAGAGACCCATTTCCCTAGTACGAGTCTTGCAAGGCTAGGCTGGTCTTCAGGGCCTTGTATTTTACGAAAAAGTGCAACGTGCTATTCACCACAGTCTGATAGGCATCCTTCTGAGGGGTGAACATAGGCTAAACAAGTCTTCATTACATCAAAACATCTTATTTTCAACAAGGCTTACTGCAACAAGTTCTTTCGATTTTCGATCTAATTTTTAACTTTGCACACATCTTTCTAACTTTCTATATAAATCCTCGCAACCTGGTTACTACAAAAACTCGGGGGGTGGTTTGCGATAATTATTAAACTTATCCTCGGGGAAGGTGGGATCTTATGGAAAACAATTAGGAACACAGTGAATTGGAGCAGGGGGCGTTTTTCAGGCTCTCGTTCAGGGCAGCTGATACCAAACTGGGGGCATTTTGGGAAGACGGGGGTGTCTCGATCATTCCTTACTGTTTGGGGTATGGAGACAATTTGGAATGGGGATGGTCGCATTACCACAGACATATTTTATCATAGAAGCCACTGACAAATAGTTCCCTGGTCGTGGGTCAAATTTGGAGAACCTTAGTTGTCTTACCTGTCCTTTTCCTTTTGGTCAATTTAAATTTCATCCATATTTTAGTAGAAAAGGAGAGGTAGTAACGTGGTACCGATACAATTTTATTTAGGACAAATTTGTGCAAATACTTGTGGTATTTGGGGCCAATCAGGAGGTGCACCAGGTTCGTCAATTAGGTGCCAGTCGCTAGGAAGAGGGAAAGTGTGGAGGGGTGAAAGAGTGAGAGAGAGAGAGAGAAAGAGAGAGAGAGAGAGAGAGAGAGAGAGAGAGAGAGAGAGAGAGAGAGAGAGAGAGAGAGAGAGAGAGAGAGAGACAGACAGACAGACAGACAATAGGCCAAACAGTACACGTGTGACATGGAGAATGACCGTGTATTGTTTGGGCTATTCAGTGCGTTACCCAACGTTAGACGTTTTGGGTCTAGGTTAGGATGTAGAAAGCATGCAGTTTTGGGACGGAAGAGCATTAGGTCAGGTACAGAAAGATCGTGCATTGGGTAGGGCGTCTTTTTGTGTCGTCTTGCAGCGTTAATCCGTTTTCATGCATCGGGCGTGACGTGGCTCCAGATCCTTTACGGTACCCTAATCAGGACCCCAATGTAATCTGCAGAGAGAAAAAGGAGGGAAAAAAAGGGGGGGGAAGGTGGGGGAACAACATTCGAACACATCAAATGTGAGGGCACGAAAAGTCCTTTACTTACCGCATACTCGTACTTATCTCTTCGGGATATAATCCTTAGGGTCTTGGTCTCTGAAGTCAAGGGGGGGGGCGGACAATGTGATAGATGGTTCATGGGGGG
This sequence comes from Lissotriton vulgaris, assembly GCF_964263255.1. Lineage (NCBI taxonomy): Eukaryota > Metazoa > Chordata > Amphibia > Caudata > Salamandridae > Lissotriton > Lissotriton vulgaris. Next base: position 1,309,289,200 of record NC_141695.1, on the reverse strand, counting down.
GGGTTCGAGGATGGCCTGAAGGATCGTGTGTAGGGAAACGCTAAAAAGGAATCAGAGGTGCCTAGCGTGAGGTACCCGGTTTTGTAGATGTATCCGGCCATCGGGATCCTTAAATCATTCCCAAAGCTGTGAGGTTCTAAGGCAGATCAGTTCTTCGTTTAACCCGGTACCTTAGTACCTTTGACCACCATATCTTTATAACATTTTATCAATCACACCGCTTTACTTTACCCATTCTCAGACGTCGAGGTCCTTCTCCATACGTTAGTTCCTGAGCTTAGTCGCATTTTTTTTTGGAGGCAACGTATCATACCTTCGACTCGGTCATCAATCCAGGGCCGAACAACCATTTCTTCAGATAACCTTAAAAAAGGAGCAGAACGGTTGCGTACAGAAAAACCCTCCCACCGATACCCGCATTTACAAAAGTATGCGATGCCTATTCATAGTTTTTAAGACCTTTATTTGTATAATCATTCAGTACGTAAAATGTGAGAGCGCAATCATAATTTGGCCTGACATGTCGATGATGGAAGCACATACAGTAGGGGGTTATTTTGTGGCACAAGAACATGTTAAAAAACCTAATTAGTTATTTGCAAGTAACTAAAAACATTTCATTGCGTGACGAGGGATCAGGGGCATTTCAGTTCATAAATGGAAACACAGTCAAGCTCATTGTAATCACATTTCCTAGATGTATACCGTGGGTGTGCATCATGAGCGACATTATGTACCAGTTACAATAAATATCAAAATAAATCGTTCGTTGAAATCAACATTTTTACGGAACCCCTTTCAAATGTTCGCCAAGTGAACCCTCCTCCCTTTTTCATCGAGTGCGCAATGGTTCGTATATATATATCTTAGTACATCAAGTTTCATTAGCTAAGGAACACCACGAGGCATCTGTTAGTTCCTATTGATACCGGCGCCATTTTGGGCGAGGCCGGTTTAGTCCGGAAGTAGCATCAGGGGCAAAAAAATGTCCCCGACGATTGGCGGTTGGACCAGGGTCCCTTTCGGCAGTTCAAAAAAACTGTGCTAACAGAGGGGCTGGTGGCGTGGACCGTCAATCAAGAGAGGGAGGGGGTAGAGTCTTTCTTACCGGGCCATGTTGATGTTCAGCCGGAACTTACTCGAGTTCGTTAGCCCATAATGTTCCTGGGTGGTTCAGACGGAAGCTGATGCAGACACGAGAGCACCGCCATCTTGTTGCTGTGTCGTGGTTATTTCATTTGAGATCAATGCAGCTGTTCCTCACCGGAAGCCTGAAGGGGCTGAGGGCTCTTGGGACTTTGGTAGAATCTTCAAAGTCGAGGGGATGTTTGTCGATGGTGGGGGCTTGCGCCCAGGTGGGCAAGTGCCCGAGTTGCAATTTCGGACAAAGTTACTCCAGCGGCCTAGACCCGCCTTCCGAGGGCCCAAACGCCATTTTGAGACCCTGCGGTAGCCGCCCGTCGTCGTATCTATCAGGAGTGGAAGAAACTTCTTGTGGTGATGAAAGACAGAACATCATGCTGTTGGAGCAGGACATTTTGGTTCGGGGCGCCAGGGTGCAGCAGTGGAGCCTTCATCTGGGGAGGTGAGGGAGGCTCGCCCGTGCCGTCTCCCTCTCCCGGCGCATCCCACGCCGTCCCTTTTGAATCAGGGGTGCACATGATGACCACCCTACACCCCTGATTCCGACTCTTGGGGGACCATTGTACATCCGGTGCTCCGTAAATATGCCCGTCGGACATTGTATGTCCTGTGCTATGCAAATATACCAGTCGGGCATTGTATGTCCTGTGTTGCGGAAATATACCAGTCGGGCATTATATTTCCTGTGCAGCGTAGGTATATGGCCGTCGCCCGGCTGGAGGACATCGGCGCCGGACCAGGGCAGGGGAGCCTCCTACCTGTGGAGGCGGGAGAGGCTCGTCCGCGTCGCCTCTCCCTCCCTGCCCACCCTGCATCCGTTCGATGGAGGAATTCGTGATGGCCGGACCAGGAGATACGAGGGAGGGGGTCATTTGCATCCGCCCCCTCCCTACTCGTGGCCCGGGGGGCGCCATCTCTGGAAGGGTAGTATGGGAAGACCATTTCATTGCCTGCTTTGTGGAGCCTCCAGTACCTTCTCGCCAGCGATCTCTTTTGGCCCATGGCTGCTGGCAGGCCCCGCCCCACACGTGCTATGTGTTTCGGATGGGCGGGACCATCGAACTGTTACATTTCGAGGACTTCCGGAGTGAGCATAATACGTTTTATATTTCTCCTATTAGTACAGTTTGTTTTAGAGAGTGTTCTACTAGTTATTCTATTTACCGTTGGTTGTGTGTTTTCTTTACCGTAATTAAATCCTAAGTTATATAATAGACGCTTGGCTTCCTTGAGTCCTTTCTCTAACGGGGGTTGTTTACACTGGTCTGTAATTGTGTTTGGTTTTCAGAGTGGGGGAGCAACAGAGAGCAATCAGTCCCAGAACTCTAACATGTCGTTAAAATTGGTCTGACGAAATCTGTGCCATCGAGCATAATCAAACGGGGTGGTTCTGTCTGTCCTGTCTGCACTAGTCTGATTGGTTTTTATCTCGCGCCTTTTCCCTTTCTGTCGGCCTGTCCTTTCTGTCGACCCTCCGTTCTTACCTATGCTCTGCAGAGTCGGGCATTGGGCTTTCCAGTGCCCGAGGCATTTACAGAAAGCACATTGGTTCTGTTTTAAATCTATTCGTCCTGTGCGCAGTGTCGGGGGATTACCTTCGGGTCGTTGTGTCCCGGGGTTGACTTGTCGGCACATCCCTTTACACCGTTCTTTTTTCATGTCTACTCCTCGGGACTGTGCCATCGCTGGCCCTTCCCTTTGCCTACTAGACGTTTGAAGGGTTGTCCGTCGTGTCCCTTCACCTTTTCTGAATTCGTCGCCTTCCCTTCGTCGTGTGGCTTCTTTGCGCCACATACCGAGACTATCGAGCATAATAGGTGTTGTTTCATTCCTACGAAGGGCTATTTCTACCGTTTCTATTTTGTCAAGATCAAAGGATCCTCTCAGTGGCCACTGACTTTCTCGATCCTTTTTCGTATATTTATGCCACAGCTCACTATAGGCTATAGCGATCAATCCATGCTTCATGAACATGTCCTTATTAGGGGTGCCTTCCAGTGGAGCCGGATGGTTCATCTCTAATAAGCGGTCCGGGCTAAACAGGCTACTAACCAGTGGGGAGAAGACAGGCATGACGGATCACAATGGGATAATAGTCAGCACTACCTATCTTATCGCTGCGTGCAAAGACTAGACAGAATATTTCTATTCTACGTTGTTTGCACGTAGTGAATACCTCATGAACCAATCTTGAGCAATCAATGTTAGGTCAAAAATAAAAAATCAATATGGTCAATGGGGAGAATAAGTAGGCTCGCAAAGGTTCGCGTCACCTACCCTTTCACTATCTGCAAAGAGGGGACCTATTCTTCCCTGTTTGCAGACAGAGAATCTCCAGAAAACAATCTATAACAGTTAATCAATGGGGGGAGGGGGCAATTGTTCAATGGGGGAGAAAGATAGGTCCGACGGGTGCGTACCTATCCTTCGCTGTTTATAAAGGGAGAGCCTGTTGTTTCTCCGTTTGCAGACAGTGAATCTCCAAATAAATTAACAAAAAGTAATACTAGTATTTTCTCATCAATTATCAATCACTTTCAATTATCAATCACTTTCGCAGTTTGTCGTGTTTACACAACCTTACCCGGACCGCATGGACAGTTTCTTGTCTTCCGAATCCAGCGCCCGATCGTCCTCTTCTCTTCGTACTTCTCGTGGCACTCCTGATGGTTCCCAGTCAGGACCGCAGATCACTCGGGAGAGGTCTGTTCGGAACCAGTGAAGTTCGGATGATCGGCTGTCAGACGAGGGTCTATCGGACAGGGTACCTTCCGATCGTTGCAGTCGTTCACTCTGTCGTCAGGACCTCTCCCACTGGATCCACGAGTCGCTGATGGGCCCCACGTTTGGGACGCCAATTGTTAAAAAGGGGTTTCAAAGACAACCAGTAACCAAAGACCCTTTTTTGTTGCCCGGCGGTATCGCCTCTATGACCCACCAATGTTAATCAATGAAGAAGCAGGCGCTGGAGACTGGAAGGCAGGAAACGAGGATTTTATTCTCTCCGGAGGAGAACACATCAATTCAGACAGCAAGTATCGTCACGAGGTGCTCTAACCACATCTCTGAGGCCTGGCCTCTTATACTAGGGTTTATGACCTTTATTGCACGTCACACATTCTCGCAACATTTTGACATTTGAAAGAACATCCTCGGAATCTCCCCTTCAGGCCCGTTCCCACATACATTTACAGTTGAATTCCCCACCCCGGTCACAACAGGTGATGATTGTCGCGCAGCAGGGCATTCCGCTGATTCACGGAATGCATGGGGTTGATCGGATCTCATAGGGTGGGGGCTTTGATCGGCTCGAGGGTCTTTTGATGGGGAGGGGAAGCTTCCTACTGTACGGGGTAATAAGCAGTATCCGCAGGGCCAGGTGGCGGCCTGGGAACAGGGAAGACAAACGGGGACACAGGAAAAGGGGGTTTGCATCAAAAGGGTCTGCGACCATGAAAGGAATGAAGGGAGGTGTCGTGCTGGGAACAGGATGGGATTCTGTGGTGAAGCTGCGCTGAAGGGGGGTTTATGACCCAAGGCATGAGAGAGCGGGGGTTGCCAGTGTGCGGGGGGGATGCTTGCGAGGTTAAGAGAGAGAGAGACGCGCTGGCTATCAGCGAGGGGGAGGGAGGCCATGGTGCTCAAAATGGCTGCCGCTTACGCGCACGAATGGGCTCGAAAAGGGGCAAGATGGCGCCGATAATGTTCACCAGGTTTGTATTAATTTTCCACAGCTTGGTAGTTCGGACTGGACTGTTCCCATGAGGCACAGGGTCAGAGCTGATTTGCATATAGCCAGTGTCTAACCCAGGGTGGTGTGGAGTGAAAAAAAACGATGAATTTAGGCCCAGATCCTTGTACTGGGGTGAATGTATGACATTGTTCTACATTCTGTCCATCAACTGTGTTTTTTGCAATTTTCACCCCGAGTGGGCTGGGTATGCTCAGACGTGAGTCCCAGGCTCTCCACACCACTGGAGTCAAGCTATCCAGGCTGAAGAAGGCTGATAGCCAGAAACCGGTCCTTGGATGCTTGATTCCGGTCTGGGAAAGACATGGCTTGGTAGAACGGACTGGACTGTTCCCATGAGGCACAGGGTCAGAGCTGATTTGCATATAGCCAGTGTCAAACCCAGGGTGGTGTGGTGCAAAACGATGGATTTAGGCCCAGATCCTTATACTGGGGTGAATGTATGACATTGTTCTACATTCTGTCCATCAACTGTGTTTTTTGCATCAATATTGGGAGCATAAATATTCATAACATATAAATCATCTGAGCCATTGGACAAGCAAAAGATCAGCCATTTGCCATCTGTATCATGTTCAGCAGTAATAATAGACAAGCCAGAATTCTTGGAAATCATGGTTACAACCCTGTTCTTTTTACCAGCGGCTTCAGAACAAACAACATCCAGAACCCACTCCTTTCGCAAGAGCAAAGCTTCCTTAAAGGCAATCTTAGGGGCCCATTATGATGTCGGGTGGATTGCCCCCGCCAGGCTGGCGGTAGCCACCGCCAGCCTGGCGGGGGCAATCCGCCCGACATCCGCATTTGTTTTCCACCGCCATATTAGTATGGCGGGGGGGACCTCGGCGGATGGGAAGACCGTCTGCTGCTTTTCCGCCCCGGTTGCCTTGCGGCCATGGCGGAAAAGGAATAATATGGTGGCGGTGTCTATCAGACACTGCCACCCATATTATTATGGGCAATTGTGGATGCCTTTCTGTTCTGGCAATGCCGCCACGGAAAGGCATGCGGAGAATCCCTGCGGGGGCCGTTGAGGGCCCCCAGGGACTGCAGGGGGGTGCACATATGGGGTACCTATGGTACCACCCATCAGTTCCATGCACAGCATGGCAGGCACCGCGCGGTGCCTGCCATGCTGTGCATGGAAGGGCACAGCATGCTTTCCTGCCATTGTGGCGGGCGATGCTAAGCGCACTGCCTGCCACAATGGTAGGAATGCGGGATGCGCCCGCCACTTGGCGGGCGCATCCTAATGCTGCCGACGGGACCCCCGCCCTATTGGCGGGCGGTCCCTACTACCGCAAATATGGCGGGCGGGCAAAGTCCGCCCACCATCCTAATGGGCCCTTTAGTCTCCTGAAGAAGAGCAATATCACTAGATAAGCTTTTGCAGTAGTCTAGGATCTTGGTTCTCTTAACCGCATCGATGCGGCGCATTTTCCCGCTGTGCGCTAAGCGCAAACGGAAACCTATGCGTTCATGACGAGCTCAGCTCGTCATGAGCGTGCAAGAGGTGTACCTCATGACAAGCTGAGCTCGTCATCAGCGTCGATGTGGTTAACAGGATGATTCAATCCACAAACATTAAGAGAGATTATGTTTAGGCCAGACATAAAAAGACATGACACCAAACAAGTACGAACATCTGATAACAGAGAAAGGGAAGACTATGCAACCTGATAGCAGGTACATGAATAACTAAACAACAGGAAAAACCTAAAAAATGAACCGCAGCAGGAGTCCCGAAAGAAGAAAAGATAGAAATAGGAGAAGAAAGGATGAGAGAAAAAAGAAGAAAGAGAAAAGATGCTCTAAAGACAAGAGGAGCATGTAAAAAGAAAATACCCACCAGGGGATGTCTTTAGTAGACAAATTGCATGGGGAGAACAAACGTGGAGGCGCAAAGACAGAGGCCACCACTACCAGTGCAGACCACTCGGGAATAAATACATTTGTCATTAAGCAACAGAACTTAAATGCACATGAATTCTACATTAACAACATTCTAATAGGCTCAGAGAATAGATATTCCAAAAACTACTAAATCTAAGAGTAAAAATAGTATATTCAGGTATCAAGGATACCAATAAAAGAGATATGTCAATAATAGGCTAAGGCAAAATTTTAATAAGGCATCATAACTAACAATAATAAATAATAATTATAACAAGCTAAGGTAATAAACGATTAAGTTATAATAAGTAACTAAAATAGATATTATAAATAACAGGCTAAGGTAATATTGAAATGAAGCATCATAAATAACAATAATTAATATCAGAAAGAACAGATTAAGGCAATATTAAGTTATGGCATCGGAAAGAAAAATAATAGATAATATAGAAAGCCTACGGTGATATTAAGGAAAGGCATCCTAAATAGCAATAATAGACATTATAAATAGTCGTCTAAGGCAATATTAAATTAGGGTATCATGAATAACAATCTTATATACTATGAATAACAGCCTAAGGAAGTACTAGGTTACGACATGAAAAACATAACAATAATACATAACAATAATACATATTATGAATAAAAGACAAGGCATGGTAAATGATCATGAGTGATGCAATAAATAATAACGTGAGGCATTAAAAATGGCAATATAATACGTTATAATTCATAACCCACTAATATGTCCAACATTATAGAAATTGATAGCAACTGTACCATTATAGACCATGTATTGATCTCTGCAAATATTTTATCTTTCTGTTCCCCTCCGGGGATAGAAGACTGATTATTAAGTGATCACAATTGTATTACCATGACCTTAGCTGTATGGGACAAAAGTGGCCCAGTAGTTCAAACAACGATTGGCAATATAGCTCCATGTAGATCTAATGGTACTAGGATAAAGTGGAAAGGGGTAAATCCGGACAAGGTAGATTTTCAAAAGTCTGGATGTTAATGTCGAATCAGTCCAGATTTTAACACATTTTTGTAAAATTAATGGAATTATTAATAGTATTATGACCACGACCAGAATAGAGGATGGTTTAACCATGCATGCACTTACTCGCTGAATCAGCTAAATCAAGCACTGTCCAGTAGGAATAGGGATTTGGTGCTAGTTAAGAATTTAAGACTGGCCTACAAAATGCAACTAAACCAGAGAATGAAAGAGCTTCAAGAGGAGGCATGGGATAAATTAACAATGGCTGCGGATACATCTAACAGCCAGCTGTTCTGGGAAACAGTTAACTTACGTTTCCTAAAAAATGAGGAGGTTCCTGAAATGACATCTCATGTCAGTAGTGAGGCATGGTTTGCACATTTCTCTAGTGTTTTTAATCTAGGAAATGTAACTACAATGGATCCTGGGGATCCACGTATCTGGCCAATTCTACCCCTAAATATTACATTAGTGGAAGTAGAACAAGGAATTAACAGCAGCAAGGGAGGGAAAGCACCTGGCCCGGATGGTGTTCCAATAGATGTGTATAAAGTCATACCTACTCTCTGGGGCCCCATTTTAAATAGAGTTTTTGATGCCGCTGTAATGGAAGAGCCCCCTCTACGTGGGGGGAATTGGGCTGAGGAAAATGGGATTCTAACACAGTCCCAATATGGTTTTAGGAAAGGGCGGGGAACCCTAGAACAGTGCATTAATTTGGATTTAATAATTGGTAAATATACACATGCAAAGCAAGGGTCCCTCTTCCTATGCTTCGCTGACCTTAGCAGCGCATTTGATTTAGTGGATCATCCCCTGTTATGGCAGATTTTACTAGGTCTTGGTGCCCCAGAGTCTATTATTTTCTTTTTAGCAAGACTTTATGAAAAATTATTAACATCTGTGCGGTATGGCCAATGGGGAGAGTGTACCCCCAAATTTGAGGTAAATTAGGCATCCGGCAAGGCTGTGTCCTTGCCCCACTGCTCTTTACACTTCATAAACGAAGTAGACGCAGCACTAAAACTCGTAAAGTCGGATGCACCTCAGGTGGAGAGTCAAGATGTGCCGGTTCTGTTTTATGCAGATGATGCCATACTTTTATCTAGAACACCTATCGGCCTACAGAGGTTAATAGATAAGTTTGTCGACTTCATTAAGGGTAGAAAGTTGCAGTTTAATAAGACCAAAACCTATAACATGATTTGTGACTCGAGGCCCGGGAGAACTAAACCCTTTTTTGTAGAAGGACAGAAAATACAAACAGTAGACAAGTTCTGTTACCAAGGGATAACTTTTTCTGGTAACCGTAAATGGTCGCAGGAAATGATGAATGTTAGGTCTAAACTGGTAAAAAGTGTACACAGGGTTTTTAGGTTTGCTGCCAAACTAGGGGACCGCCGAATTAAAGATATGTTGCACATTTACCAATCAAGATGTACCTCAATCGCACTCCATGGTGCGGGGGTATGGGGTCATTCCCACCATGATGATTTGTAAACAGAGGAAAATAAATTTCTTAAAAAGTTGCTCTGTTTACCCACTTCAGCGTCCACCGATTTAATACATAGCAAAGTAGGGATCAATTAACTGACAGACCTTATTGGGTTAAGACCATTGCTGTTATGAAGATCTATATGGATGAAAGAAGAGACCGCATTCAATAGAAGTATCATTAAAGATTGTCTCCAACTAGATAATTGTTTAAAGATACCATGGATTAATTTCATTGTACAAACTTTTAAGGACCTATTTAATATAAATATCCTGGAAAACCCCAATGGAGCACAAGACATTCCTAAAACTGAATTGATAAATAAAGTTTTGTGGGAGAAAAAACATGAACGTCAAAAAAGTAACGGGCATTTAACAACTTGCCAGTACTATTATTCATACATAGAAACTGAGGGATTCCAAGCATATTTATGTCAGGTAACTAGATCATCCCATCAATTTGTTCTCACAAGATTGAGATTAGGCCTCGTCCTTCACCTGGTAGCATTTCCCTGTGTAAAAAAGTATCCTGCTTTTCCCTGCCCATGTGATTGACATACAAAACAGTGCACATTGCACTTTCTCCTTATATGTGATTTGTATTTGAACCTCCGTATTGCTTTCCTTAAACCTTTGTTTAAAAAATATCGCACTTTAACTACAAATGCTGCTATGAGTCTGCTATTTACAATGAGATAGCCCGATATCTGCTTTTATACTGTAACATATATTTTAAGATTAATTGATGTAAGGAAAAGTATGTTATTTTAAACTGTATCAATAGTTAAGATTGTATTCCATTCATTATTGAATTGTATAGGTTTTTAATAATGTTTTAAATGTGCTTTTATGGTTGTTTTATTTGAACCGCATTGAATTGATAGAAATTGTGAAAAAATGCTAAAATATATAAAAAGATAATTCATTAGAAGCAATGAGCAATAAATAAATCACAAACAATAGAATATAACAAATCTGATGGATATCTAACATTTTATCATTTCAGAAAATAAAGATAAATATGTATACCAACAAGAAATAAATAACATAATCTACTTAGAATACGAAACATGTCATAAATACAGAAAAAATAAAGGAATTAATGAGTATACTCATACTATGAGAAATGTACAAGCAAAATGAACATAGATATAGGAGAAAGAATAAGAGAGGAAGATACAAATTAATCCTAATTACACGAAAAAAGAATAAACACCAGGAAAATAGCAAGAAAAGAATGGAAGAAAAAGTTCAAGCACAACGGAAAAAGAATCTACAAGAGACCTAAAAAGAGTAAGGAAAGATATATAACAAATATCATAAAAAGGGAACGGAAGAAAGAAAAGCTCAAAGGAGACCAACCACTTTAGAATTACACACCAGCAAAAATTCATCAAAATAAAATAAAATACAATACAAAACAAAAAGAAAAATACACAAGAGGAAGATGAGAGAAAATAGCAACCATAAACCCAATAAGAATAGGACAGAAATGAAAGGAAATGATAAAGAAATTGAGGAGAAGGGAAAGAAATATATAATGATATCCACTAATAACAGGACAGGACCAAAACAACAATAACAACACAGATATACCTCTTAAGAGACAAGCATAAAGGTATGCACAACCTTGAGAAGTGTAAATGAAAGGGCTGTTAAAAGAGAGCAACCAATATACAACAATATCAGATGCAATGAATATTCATCATTGTAAGAAAAAGAAAACGGAGAGGCACTATTAACCATGAATAATGCAATAAAGCACCAAGGGTATGAGACATGCTATCAGTGCAAGGGCATTAAGGTTGAGAGGTGCCAGGAGGAGATTCGGAGTCCATCAGTGACTCAAACTGATTATCCAAAAAATAGAAAGCTCTGCAGGCTCATAAAAAATCAGTGGGTGACCTCTAAAAGTTATTCTGAATCGCGAAGGACCTGCAAAGGAAAATGGAATATTCATGTCTATAAGTCGTCTACGTAAATTCAAGAACCCTTTACGACGAATGACGGTGTCTCGAGCACAGTCCTGTGATATTGATATTCTGTGCCCCTCCCATTGCAATGTTTTAATCTTCCTCTTGTGAGCTAGGATTTACTCAGCGTGTTGATGATGCAGAGGTTTAGAAAATCACTGGTCTTGGAGAAGAGAGACTTTTAGGTTTAAAGGTGGGGACTCTATGAGCACATTCTATTTCAAAGTCTTTTTAAAATGATATTTCAGAACTGAAGGAATCCAAGTAAACAAAAAGTCCACCATTGATGGAGCCACTTTCTCATATTCTACCAGAAGACCAAAAATACGAAGTTTACTTCTACCATTTCTGTCTTCCTGTTCAGTCAAGTCTCTTCTCAGAGAAGCCAAGGAGCCCTCCACATTTTGGAAATGTTTAGCTTGCTTATTCGCATAGTCCTCAAGAGAACTTATTCGTGTCTCAGCATTCGAAAAGCGTAGAGAGAGATTTTTGAAGTCACTGTGAATTGCCGCCACCTCAACTTGAAGTAAATCAGTGTTCGTTTTAGTACTTTGTGCAATGTCATGGACTGCATTAAGTTTCAGTAAAATAGTATCTAACGTTGAGGCAGAATCCATATTGCCCTTTGCTGCAATATCAGGAGTGGGGGAATTCTGTTTACATCTCTTCAGATTTACCTTCGAATCTCTATCTTTGGGGGTGACACCCATGCCTTCCACCATTGGAATGACGAACCAAAAAGAAGACCGCACAGGATAAGTATAGGGACGTAGTTGTTATCGTAAAACAGACTAGAATGCTGTTTAAAATACTGAAGAACACCACCACTGGAAAGTACAACAGCAGGGAACAAACTCCCACAAATGCTTCAGAACAATGGTGCTAGATACTGCTCAACCAGTCAGAATCAATAGGATCTTCAGAGGTTCCAAAAAGTACAAACTAACTGTTGAACATGAGGAGAAACACCCCCACTGGAGTAAAGCCAACTGGATATCAGGCCGTAAATAAGGCCCTTAGAACCCCGAACAAAAGGTCAGTCAGCGGCCGCCATTTTGTAAGCAAGTGAATCTCCTCAGAATAAAGTCCCCTCAAGAGCACATGACACAAAGAGGTATAAAAAATAACTCACAATGTCTCATCCATGAAGGGAAATGTGCACAACAGTCCAATAAGTATAGCAGTACTTTACCTTTCCATCCCGTGAATCTGCAGTCATTTTGGAGTGCGAGTCCGAGGGAAAAGACACCGTAGAAAGAAATACTGAAAAAGCGGTCCAAACGACATGAAAAGTGTCCACAATTGTCTTCAGGTGTTCCACCGCCTAATTCCACTATTTGGAGACCGAAAATCACCAGCGCAGTATGATTAAAGGAGCGTTCACACCAGAGGTCTGACGGAGCCTAGAAAGGAGCGGCCATCTTGGTCGCGCTTCAAGCCACGCCCCCGGCTAGATGTATTTCTACCGGCTACATGTGTAAATCAACACTCTAGTTAAAAAATATACTTGGAAGGCTAGGGTTAAGTAGCAGGGCTGGATCACAGATAAAAGGTGCCATCGTTTTATTCAATGTAAAAGTGCGCAGTTAAGGAGTACCTTAAAACAGAAAGTGCTCTGGCGAGTTAAAATGAATAATGCAAATTCAGCCAATCTTCAGTTCTGATGAGCATTAGTGGTACTCCTTAATTGTGGATGTTACCTCAAAATAAACTAGTGGTGGATGAAAGGAATAGGTACATTTATTCTGAAAACATGGCAATATTATTGTCATTACTTTTGTCCTAATAAACATGATACCTAGGCAGCATCAAAGCTACTTTCATAAGAACATCACTGTCTTACAGAAATTGCAGGTTGGATGTCTGGACATTGCTTAAAGTTAAATGCTGGAAAATCAGAGATCCAACTTTTCGGAGGCGCAATTTGCAATTTGGGATAATAGTTGGTGGCCCCAGACACTGCGCACTGTCCCCGAACCCAGGCACGCAGCTAAGAATTTGGGCATGATCTCTGATGACGCCCTGTCCATGCAGAATCAAGTACGACTATTTGTGAGGGAAAAGCTTCGCCACACTAAAACTTTTTGGACAACTTTTTCCATGGATCCCTTAAAACTGCAGGGAAACGGTGACAGAGGCACTTCTTGTGAGCAGGCTGGACTATGGCAATGCACTGTATGTTGGCATGGTGGACTATCTTTTTACCAGACTCCAAGTGGTCCAAAATGCCGCTGCTAAACTGATATGTAATAAGAGCAAATTCAGTTCAGCCTCCTTCTGTATGAAGGAGTTACATTGGTTACCAGTACGCCAAAGAGCCAATTTTAAGCTCCTGTGCCATGCACATAGAATGCTATATAAAACTGGCCCACAAATACTGCATGGCAAATTAGATTTTCATGTACCCTCGCGCAACCTGAGATCCCACCATCAGGCACTGTCGTCAGTCAAGCGTACCACTAAAGTCAGGATGGGTGACCGATCATTCTCAAAATTAGCAGCGGTCCTCTGGAACAAACTCCCATCAGAACATCGCATGACGGAAGATTACCTAATGTTTAGACTTGTTTATTCCCCAGCTACTAACTAGACAATTAGAATTTCGCACTCCTTCATTAGCCTGCACTTTGCTTTGTCTTAGCGCCGTGATGTCCCTTGAGAGGAATGTTGCGCTCTACAAATACAAATACAATTACAAACTATTCATGAAATAAAAAAGGTTTTTGGTAGAAGAATGTGAAGAAATCTGTAATCTTGGGCTTAATCTCTGACTGTTATGTTTTAAAGGTGTATAAGTAGTTGGAAACTAATGAGGAAATCAGAGGGTATCAAGGTATTGAGAAATTAGTATTGTGACCAGTATCTTTGTAAGCACTTGCCAATGGACAAAATAAGCATTGGCATACACAATAGGTCTGGCTTTAGCCGACAGCCTTTTGGCTTTGTCAATGCTTGTTATGTTTGGTCAATTGTTTTTGCAAAACATTATTATTAGGGAAGCTGCCGGACCCTCATCAATCTTAAAAAATAGCTATAAGCAAAAATATTAGTGTGGTGCAAAAAACACATATTGCTATCATAGTCTTTTATCAGCAAAGGGATCTACTTTTTGTATGAATGTGTTCCTTGAGAAAGGGCAAAATGCATTCATCACAGAGAAATTTATGAAGTAGGCTGACCCCCTAATCCAAGCTGCATGCTGTAGTGGGCAAAAGAAAAATGTGAATGACACTAACAGACAAATGTAGAGGGATCGATGAAAGCTCTTATAAGTACGTATATTACATATGTTATTTTAGTAAAATCAAAACGTTTTGGCTAATGCCAGACCTAAAAACGCAAGAACCTGGTCTCAAATGTCTGTAATCATAGGGTAACCAGATCAACAATCTGTGAGAAGGTTGGGCAAGTCCCTTTCATTTTGTCTGCAGCAGCACATTGTGTCAACTAGTTTTATCCCTGCCATTGTGAAAGTTGTAGTGGCTACTCTGCTTACTACTTTGAGTAGTGGTTGCCAACTTGATCAGCCCTGGAGTGGCAGTGGTCCATGTATACATGCTACGGTACCCAAATATGTTGCCTATGGTTTCTTCCCTGGGGTTTTCCCACCATATGTCACTTTGTCCTTGGGAAGCATATCTACCCTGACCAGTGGCTCCCCAGTTGTGACATATGCCCAGTAATTAGTCACTATTATTTGAGACAACCAGTAAGAGTTTAAGATATGAGGAACAGATATGCCTCCATCACACACAAATCCTTAGAGAGTGGATCGCGAGAGCATGAATGTCTTCCCTTCCCTCGACAAAGTCTAGATTACACATTTGATCTTCTGAAAGCTAACCCTAAAAACCCACTAAGGTTTATTCTGTAGAACTTGGAAAAATATAGGGAGACATAGCATTTTAAAGATGGATGCCTACTCCAGTATCACAAAAGCCAAGGTCCCCCAATCAAACAAGATGCCAACTTGTGCCACTGGCATGCAGGTTGTGGACCATTAATTGTACCAGAGATCTTTTGAGCTCCAGGCCACAATAACAACAAAAATTGCTTTTTTATGACTACGGAATTTGCAGGTGCATAGCTTGCTCAATAATGTTAGGGGGTGTGAGTCTACAAATTCCCAACAAGCAACATGGTGTACCCAATTTAGAAGAAAGGGCAGGTTTGGCCACTGGACAGTGGTAAAGGACAGGGTTAGGTGTATCAGTTTTCGGTTATTTGTAAAAGTAAGTCAAGTCAGCATAGAGCCTCAGTGAGGTAGCCTAGACTATGTTGTCCACTCTAGTCGTGATCCTTCTAACAGCAATGTAGGACAGAGACGGCTTGGAGAAAAGGCTATCATAAGCCCATACCATGTGAAAGTCCTGCAACATTGATGTTTGGGACAGCATTGATCATTAAGTTACATCGATGGACCTATCAGAGAAAGAAGGATGAAAAAGCAACTCATGAGAAGGACTTGGTTAATTGACAACAGATGAAAGCATATGTTGACCAAAGACGACATGCGAAGAACATTGTCTTTAAGAAAAGGGATTAAGTGCTTTGAGAACAAATGTGGAGAAAATCTGATGATCCAATTGATTAAGAACCCTTTTAAGAGGTGTCTACCAAAGGACTGAGGGTGACTTCCCAGTGCCCTGGGAAATCTATTACCAGAGACTCTTCTAATTTTTGGCATTTCACAAGTCATTTATCAGATCTAACTGTTGAAGGAGAGACCGAGACTTAAACCACAGTGACTGCTGTTGCTTTTACAGTTGATGCAGATCCTAGACATTGGTGGTGACAGTTTCTAGTTTCCAAGAACAAGATCAGGTCGAACAATTGAAGCATCAAATAATGGACTGAAGTGATTTAATTATACATGTCTACGTATATATTTTTATAAATATTTGTGTTTTTTTTTATTTAACAGAGGGGGGATGTAGTGTCTTGTGAGTCAGAAATGACGGAACCATTTTGGCACCTGATGGACTCCCTAGAACTGTGACGTAAGTGTTAGAGCTGAATGCAATGAAGGCTGAGTTAGAATATAGCGTATGTAGTTACATGCAGACATATAAAGACGTCATTCTAAGCTCTCTGTGTGGCATAGACATTGGTGGATACCCAGGTTGGGTAGGGTGCTGTACAGTGATCCCTATTTCTGTATCCCTTTTAATAGAAAATGTATAATTATTATTACAAATTTAAAGAGATGAATGCTATGCGCAATAATCCATTTCTCAGCTTCATGTGGTTCTTAGGTTTTGAGCTACCATTCCTATTTATTTGGCTTTGTTGCCATTCTAAGTGTTTGTGTATATAGTAGGTTTAGTCTAACTTGTTTACAATTGATATGTTGATGAATGATAGCATATCATTTGTCAGTATAACTTGAAGGGATGTACCACTGAGGGAACAAACACTTGTACAACGGTATGACTTTGAACTGTATTGTGAATGTGATGGTGACAAATTTAACTCTTTCCCTACTGTTGCTGGACTGAAGTGGGAATAGTAAATGTTACTGCCCTGAAGTTCAACATTTTCCCTACTATTGTGCTGTTTGTAGTGGGAATATTAAATGTAACCCCTTCTAAGTATTACACTTTCCCTACTGTTGTGTGTTTGGATTGGTAATAGTACATTTTCCCCCTGCCAAATCCAATACTTTTTCTACTGTTGAACAGACTAGAGTCGGAATAGTAAATTGTAACTCTCTGAAATCCAATGCTTTCCCTATTTTTGCCCTTTTTGGAGTGAGAATAGTAAATCCAATGATTTTCCTACTGCTACACATACTGGAGGGGGAATAAAATATTTAAGCCCTCCAAATACCACAATTTTCCCTACTATAGTGCTGACTGCAGTGGGAGTAGTAAATGTGACTCATCTGAAATCCAATGAATTCCTTACTGTTGCCCTGTATGGAGTGAGAATAGTAAACTTAACCGCTCCAAAGTTCAACACGTTCTCTACTGTTGCGTTGTTTGGAGATGGAAAAGTAACCACAGATATCCAGTGAGCAATTCCAACTATAGAGGACTTGGCATACCAATTTGGATCTTTTTCAGGTTATAAATTAAACATAGCTAAGACTCAAACACTATGGCGTCGATTCCGATCCGGTAAAAAAAATCCCCCGTACGCATCGTATTTGTAGCCGAATCCGTACGATTTGTAAAAAAACCATCCGACCTGCGTAGTACGATCCTCTGGCGCATATTCCCGTACAAATATCAGTCATCCGTACGAACAACAGTCGAAGCCCCCGTACGACTCTGCGTCGGAAATGTAACCGTACGATTTGTAAACCTGCCGTACAACCACACAAGTACGATCGAGTTGGGGAACCCTGTACGCGATTCGTATGGGCCAAATTAGTCGCGCATGAAGATGGATTCGTACGGGATCCCATGCCTCACAGCAAGCGCAATCAATACATACCACACGTGTACCCCTCGCGCAAGCCTACGCGACCGCGACCCCCCCCAACAGCCCGTACTGGATTGCGCGCCCAAGTACCGCACGCACACCCCCCAACAAGCGTACGCGAGCCCCCCCGACCCGCCAACGGCCTGTACAACTCGATCGAACGGCCAAGTACCGCACGCACATCCCCCCAACAAGCGTACCCGAGCACCCGACCCGCCAACGGCCCGTACAACTCGCACGCATGCACAAGTACCGCACGCACACCCCCCAACAAGCGTACCCAAGCCCCCCCCCCCGCCAACGGCCTGTACAACTCGATCGAAAGGCCAAGTACCGCATGCACACCCCCCCAACAAGCGTACCCGAGCACCCGACCCGCCAACGGCCCGTACAACTCGCACACACGCACAAGTACCGCACGCACACCCCCCCAACAAGCGTACCCGAGTCCCCCACCCGCCAACAGCCCGTACAACTCGATCGCAAAGCCAAGTACCGCACGCACACCCCCATAACAAGCGTACCCGAGCCCCCGACCCACCAACGGCCCGTACAACTCGATCGCACGGCCAAGTACCGCACGCACACACCCCCAACAAGCGTACGCGAGCCCCCCCGACCCGCCAACGACCCGTACAACTCGCTCGCACGCACAAGAACCGCACGCACACACCCCCAACAAGCGTACGCGAGCCCCCCCAACCCGCCAACGGCCCGTACAACTCGCTCGCACGCACAAGTACCACACGCACACCCCCCCCAACAAGCGTACCTGGGCCCCCCACCCGCCAACGGCCTGTACAACTCGATCGTAAAGCCAAGTACCGCACGCACACCCCCCCAACAAGCGTACCCGAGCCCCCGACCCACCAACGGCCCGTACAACTCGATCGTATGGCCAAGTACCGCACGCACGCACCCCCAACAAGCGTACGCGAGCCCCCCCGACCTGCCAACGGCCCGTACAACTCGCTCACACGCACAAGTACCGCACGCACACACCCCCAACAAGCGTACGCGAGCCCCCCCGACCCGCCAACGGCCCGTACAACTCGCTCGCACGCACAAGTACCACACGCACACACCCCCCAACAAGCGTACCCGAGCCCCCCACCCGCCAACGGCCCGTACAACTCGATTGCAAAGCCAAGTACCGCACGCACACCCCCCCAACAAGCGTACCCGAGACCCCGACCCACCAACGGCCCGTACAACTCGATGGAACGGCCAAGTACCGCACGCACACACCCCCAACAAGCGTACCCGAGCACCCGACCCACCAACGGCCCGTACAACTCGATCGCACGCTCAAGTACTGCACGCACACACCCCCAACAAGCGTACCTGAGCTCCCCCCCCCGCCAACGGCCCATACAACTCGATCGAACGGCCAAGTACTGCACGCACACCCCCCCAACAAGCGTACCCGAGCACCCGACCCGCCAACGGCCGGTACAACTCGCACGCACGCACAAGTACCGCACGCACACCCCCTCAACTAGCGTACCCGAGCCCCCCCCGCCAACGGCCCATACAACTCGATCGAACGGCCAAGTACCGCACGCACACCCCCCCAACAAGCGTACCCGAGCACCCGACCTGCCAACGGCCCGTACAACTCACACACATGCACAAGTACCGCACGCACACACACCCAACAAGCGTACCTGAGCCCCCCCACCCGCCAACGGCCCGTACAACTCGATCGCAAAGCCAAGTACCGCACGCACACCCCCCAACAAGCGGACCCGAGCCCCCGACCCGCCAACGGCCCATACAACTCGATCGCACGGCCAAGTACCGCACGCACACACCCCCAACAAGCGTACGCAAGCCCCCCCGACCCGCCAACGGCCCATACAACTCGATCGCACGGCCAAGTACCGCACGCACACCCCCCCAACAAGCGTACCCGAGCCCCCCCGCCCGCCAACGGCCCGTACAACTCGATCGCACGGCCAAGTACCGCACGCACACCCCCCCAACAAGCGTACCCGAGCCCCTGACCCGCCAACGGCCCATACTATTCGATCGCACGCCCAAGTACCGCACGCACACAACGCCAAAACCCAAAACACCACAACAACACCAAACATGTCTCCTGTGTGCACACCATTGAGTAAGAATGAACTGGTCACAGCTAAACAGAGGTCAACACTGACACCCACCCCATATATGACACACCCCACCAATTCAAAATAAGCCACACCCACATCTTCACCTATAAAAGGCTCCACACATACAACCCATCATCCTTTGCAACATACCCATTATAGCAAAGAAACTGAGAGCACACCAACAATTGCAGCCACATACCTTCACACATACACCCTATCACATCTACACCCACACCACCCCCTTCACAATCACAACCGCACACCCTCATCCATACACACCATCACCCCCTCAATCACATACACACCACACCATGGGCACACCCAAGAATCCAAAGTTCACCAACCCGGAGATGGAGATCCTTACCGATGAAATCATCAGAGTCGAGCCACAGCTGTTTGGCACATTGGTCAGACAGACCAGCATGGCAGAAAAAACTCGCCTGTGGGAGAGGATCATAGACCGGGTAAATGCTGTTGCACCCATCAGGCGCACCAGGGCGGATTGCCAGAACAGGTGGTACAATCTGCGGAGGATGGTCAGGAGGAAGATGGACCAGGAGTACGCCGCTGCACACCACACTGGAGGTGGTGGTCCCCGCAGACCTCCTGTATACCATCCCTGGGAGCAGAAAGTCATGGAGCTGCTGGCACCGGCGGGAGTACACGGAATAGCAGGAGCCGTTGAGCCTGGTGAGTGTACCAGAAAAACATGTGACAGGGGTGGACTTACAACAGTGCCCAGCAGCATGGGGTGGGTGGCCATGAGTCCCAGCATGACTAAACAACATGGGGATTGATGCAAGGGGGAGGCACTAAGGGTGGAAGGTGGAGGGTAGGAGGCTACTCCCATCCCATATGTCCCAGGGACACACCCAAGCACCATGCCCAATGCACAGGGATAGGGAAATATCACACTACATAGTATACTACAGTTGCCAAACAATTTCATGTGGTGGACACACCTCCCGCAATAAACAGACCACGCAGTGTCAGCGTAAAAGGCCATTTCATTAGACCAGAACTGCAAATCTGAACATAACAGTAACAGCAACATAATAATAACAACAAACCCCCACTCACACTGCCCCCTCATTCGTTTCACTCGTCCCGCTTCATCACCAAGCCCTAGAGGCTCCAACCACGCTTTATTCTTGCCCCCCAATCCCTCGTCATCCAGCCCCACTCCTTGCGTCGTGCCATTCACGCTTCTATCCGCCCTACGAACTCCCCCCCGAAGGGATGGGTGTGCCCGCTCTTGCCCCCCTTGTCCCTTAAAATCCTGACAACCAGTGAACCCCCTGTAATGTGGGTCACTGCCCCCCCCTCAGGGCTGCCCATCCACCACACACACACCATTCACTCCCTGCGACACCAGATAGCCTCATTCCACAACTTGCTCAACACATCTCTCATCTCCATCATGTAGTACGCATTGCCCAGCTGGGGCAAGTGCACCCCGTCATCCCTGAAAACTAACCGCTGCTCCAGTCGTATCCCGCCATGTGCAATAACCTCAATGTCCTTGTCCACACAGTAGAGTCTCACAGCCCTATTGAGCTTCCTCCGAGCCTTCTCTATGGCTCCATGCTTCACAGCCCCTCCCCTCACTTTTCTGGGGACCAACTCCGTCCAGGCAATGCAGGTCCCCGCAAGCCTCTATTTCAAAACCTCCTGGTCCCGCTGCATGAGTTGTAACAATGGCAATGCAGACAGTTGCACCAGGTCGTTCTCCCCCAGAAGAATGATCAACAATTCCGGCCATCCCCTCTGTGGGACCACTTTTTGCAAGCCAGGGCAGTAGTGCCACCCATCGCATTCCACTTCTGCCCCACCATTGTACCTCGTGCAAGTGTCCTTTCAAGTCCCAGGTTACGGCCGTAAACTTACTGCTGCTCCGCATATTTGGATGCCCAATGCACGAAGGAGTGGCCAACAATCCAAGTCACTGTCCTACCGCCCGGTCCACCCACGCAACCTACAAAGAAAAAGATGTCAGAACAAGAAAAACAGTCCAAAACAACCAACATCCTGCCTGGGACCATCCTACTTCCTCACATACCTCTCACAACAGCGCAACTTCCATCGCCCAATCCTCCTAATCCTATCCCTGGACCAACCCAACCTTGCCGCCGCAGTTGCAGCCCCAATCCGAAAAGAGTGGGTCCCAAATCCAGCCTCATCCATGCCCAAACGCCTCAAGGCCTTACGCAACATGGCTAACAACTGGCCCGCCGTCACTCTCGCGCCAGATGCATGATAAAAATTCTCCCCACAACGCACCCCCCCTGTCCCCTGGAAAGTTCACCATTCCAACACTGGGCAAACCGCCACGCCAGACTCTTTCAACCACACCCACTTGCCTCTGCCCAATTGATCCGTCTTGGAGCATCGCAGCCAAATACCCATGCGCCCCTCATCCACACAAACCTCCTCAAACAACCTCCCAGCCCCACTTCTCGTACCCAAAAGCTCAGACACCCGGAACGCCCCAAAAAACATCCACACCATGCACAAGCGGAAAAGACCCACCTCACCCAGGTCATAACTGCATTCCGGCAACACCCCCACCTGCCTGACCAACAACTCAAACGTCACCGCCTCTCTCAGCCTACCCCCACCCACCCCACTTTCCCTGCCCCAACCCTGCAACATTCTGGCCAGAATCACATCCTTAGTTGGGTCAAAGCCCAGGAACAAAACACAGTAGAACGATATCCCTGCCAACTTTCCAGATATCGTAGCCGCAGTCAAACCCCGATCCATGCAAGCCAACACGTAACTCCTCAGCCCCTGTACCACAGTTGACTCCCCACTCACTACCCCATCCACCGTCCAGCCCATGAAAGTGCTAAATTCAGACCATGCTAAACGATAAGTCCTCCTTGTGGTCGCAGCCAGTGATCCTTCCACCAGCCCAATCATCCTCACTCCCCCAAGGCCCAGATGCCGGCCGGCAGCTCGGTCTTGCACGTATCCGCTCCCGGTGCCAGGTGTCGAAAACGCTGCCACTGCGAACGAGACAAAGCATCCGCAATGTCATTATTTGCCCCAGGGACATGCTTAGCCCGAAACACCACATTCAACTGCAGACACACCAACATGAACCTCCACAACAGTCGCAGCACCCTCAGGTCCCTTGCCCTCTGATGATTCACCAGCCCCACCACCGTCATATTGTCGACGTGGAAGAGCACTGACCTATTTCGAAATTCCTCCCCCCACACCGCCAGTGCCACCAGCAAAGGGAAGAATTCCAAGAAGGCAATGCTCCTGCCCTGTTTGATCCAGGAGGCCGGCCAGCTCTCCGCACACCACCTGCCATCCCACAAGACACCAAACCCCGCTGACCAAGCCGCATCTGAGTAAATTTGGCATTGCCAGACCGCCCTTTCCTCGTCAAAGTCCTAAGACACACCGTTGAAGTCGTGCAAGAAGGTAACCCATGTCCTCAAGTCCGTCCTCACACCCATGGAGATCCTGACCCTGTGATGTGGAAGTACCGCCCCCGACATGGCCATGCCGAGCCGCCTGCAGAACGTCCGCCCTGCCCGCACCACCCTACACTCAAAGTTCAGGAAACCCAGAAGCTTCTGCACTGCCCTCAAAGGAATCCGCCGTTCCCCCACAGCCCACTCCAAACATGCCAGAATCTCCCTCACTTTGGCCGCAGGAAGGTGCGCCAACCAACGCACCAAATCCAGTTCTATACCCAGGAAGGTGAGGCAACAGCTGGGACCAGCCGTCTTCTCGGGCGCCAGAGGCACCCCAAAATGCGAGGACATCTCCTGCAACCATGACAGGGCCCTGCCGCAATCCCCGGTCTCCGCCTGTCCCAGGAAGAGGAAATCATCCAAGTAGTGAGTGACTTCACGACACCCACTGACCCGCACCAAGACCCACTGCAGAAAATAGCTGAAGAGCTCAAACAGAGCACAGGAGATGGCGCACCCCATGGGCCAAACCTAGTCCACGTAGATGGCCCCCCCAAACTGCATGCCCAAGAGCAAAAAAACTGCCGGGTCAATAGGCAGTAAACGGAAAGCAGACTTGATGTCACAGTTCGCCAATTCCGCTCCCGTCCCACACACCCTGACCAGGTGGATCCCATTGTCCACCGACACGTAGAGCACTCTCAAATCTTCAACTGCAATAAAGTCCTTCACCGAATGGCCCTCCGGCCATGACAGATGGTGAATCATCCTGAACTCCCCTTCCTCCTTCTTCGGCAGCACCCCCAACGGGGAAATGATCAGGTCCCGCAACGGCCAGTCAGTAAACGGCCCAGCCACCCTTCCTTCCTCAACCTCCTTCCTCAACTTAGCAGACACTACCCTCGGCAATTCATTGGCAGATCTCAAATTCTCGGCCCAACGGCGCTCCCTGGGACCCTGGTAGGCCACCCTAAAGCCCTCAGTGAAACCCCAGAAGAGCCGCGCCGCAGCCTCCTGATCCGGGTAGCACGAGAGCCACGGGGCCATCGCCTCCACCCTAACCGGTGTAGGCGCCCTTCGGTCCAGGTTGGCCCCGCCCCCTGGTGTACCCCCATTGCTCCGAGGGGGTGGCGAGTGTGAGGCACTGCGTAAGAGCATGCTTCCTGCAGCAATTTTAGCACTCGTGCTTGAATTTACAGGGATACCTGGAACAATACCCCCTATTGTAACTCCAACAGGCCCCCGTGGAATAACCCCCCTGCTTGGACTGCTGCCCCAAGACAATGGTGCTGGGCACTGTTCCACCCCCCGCCCCGCCTTTGGCGGGACGCGGCGGAAAAGACAGACACACCACCGGTAGGCCGCTGGCCGTGTGAGTGGACGCCGTGGAGTGCGACAATGCCATCCACTGCATCCAAAGCTCCTGATCCACCTCCCCCCAACACATCTCGGCATTCGCGCTAACCCTTGCTCGAAACTCCTCATCATAGCTTAACCAAGCAAAACCTCCGAACTGCATCTGTGCCTTGCAAATGATATCCATGTACTCAAAAAGTGCAATCGCCCTGTCCAAATACCTCTGGCAATAAACACTGGCATAGATCAAGAAAGCTGACGTCCAATTCTCCATCGTCACCGGCACCCTAGGGCACCTCGTCAGCTCCCACTCCTCCTCTTTAGACCCCTCCATAGCCTGTACCTCCCTATGGAGCAACTTAAAGACATCGACAAACTCATGTTTCCAGATCCGCTCCTTGAGTTTCTCCGAGAGATGCGACCCCAGAGGCATCGCCAGCCCCATATATGGGAGCTTCTCAGGCACCTTCACTCCCTTCTCATCCTTACCATCCCCTTTGTCCGTCTGCACCCCCAAAGTCACCGACTTACCATCTACCTCCTTACCATCCCCGGGTGGATTGCCCGATGGCCTCACCGCCTCCCGCACTGAACCGTCCCCCACACCCACCGACGTGCAAGTCCTCTTCCGACCTTCCCCCCCCCCCCGCGGGGCGTCCTCCCAAGCTGCCCACCAGGCACCCTCACCTGTGAGTGCCGAGGTCCGCTCCCGGGGCCGTCCTCTGGACTCCGTCACCTGGACTGCCGCCGATCCGGCCTTTGTCTTTGTTGCCGTTTTGACCTGTAACACACCAAGGTCGCCGTTGGCCGCTGCGCCGCCTACGCCTTCCAAGTCATCCCGCACCTCCCTGTCTTCCAGCTCATCACTCTTGGCACCATAATCCAACTCAAGCACCGGTTCCAGATCCACACCCACATTGTCCACCTCCTTCACCGCACGTTTCACACCTTTCTGCACACCTCCCCGCCCACACACTCCAGATCCGCCACGCGTTGCAGGTGCCCGAGCCCTCGGTGGAGGGACAGCCGCCACGGACTGCCCTACTGCTTCCGTCTTGCGTCTTGGAGCCGTCTTGCACCCCGCAAGGCACCCCAGGGCTCTGCCGACAGCCGCCGGCTTGGATCCCCGCCCACCCCACAGGTCGCTCAAACCTGAGCGGGCCCCGGCACCATCGGGCCTCAAAGCCGTCCTGGCCGTCCCTACACCTGCCATACCCCCCCTGGGGGGGGTGGACCTGCACTGCCTTCCTGGCCCTGACCCTCCTAGACTCCTCCTCCCTCTCCGCTTCCCTTTCCTCCTCAGAGGTCGGGGTGGGAGGGCCCTCAACCTCATGGCCCCACACAGCCCCCACCCTGGCCCGTGTCTCCTCGGCCCACCTGACCTCCTGAATCTGCTCCAAGATCCTCTCTCCCCGGGCCCTGTCCTCCCAGGAAGCGGCACCCCAGATCCGAGGGGGAGGGTGCGGGCAGTAGCCAAAAAAATCAGCCCCCTGGGGGAAGAAACCCACCTGCGGAAAACCAGGAACCCAACCAGGCCCGGCAATGGGAACCAGAGTGGGGGTCCCACTCAGGCCCCTCAGGTCCCCCACCGCCACCTGCCTCGCCATGGCCGGCGTGCCAGCCCTAGAGCCGGTGGACAGGTCAATGTGGGCCTCCTCTTCCAGCCCTTCAGACTCTCGCAAGGCGTCCCCAAGCACATCCTCCCCAGGATCATTGAGAGCCGGCTGCCCGGAAAACCCAGGCCCCCCCCCCCACCCGGTGTTCCCGCCTGCTCCAGGGCAGGCCCAGACAGGCTGTCCGCCTGCCCCTAACCCTGCGTAGCGCCGGCCGGCACCAGCAGAGGCCCTTGGGGCGGAAGCGCGGGGGCGCGGCCCTCACGGCCGCCCCCGAGGCCCCAGGCAAAAACTCAAGCAGAGGGAAGGCCCGCGGGGGCAGGCTCCTGCGTTTCCAGCCTCGCGCCAGGTCCTTGGGCATTCTGCCCCCCCTCCGTTCGTCAATCTGGGCCCGCAGCGTCCTGCTCATCATCCTGGCAGGCCACCACCCCAGCATTAACCCCGGCCGAGGCAGCGCGCGAGCCCCTGGTGGCCCCCACCCAGGCCTGGACCAAAACCCCCGGCTGGATAAGGTCTTCCTGACCGGCCCTCGCGAGCAACAGCAAGGCCTCCCGGACCTGTATTGCGGATACCCCCGACAGCTCGCCAAAAACCATGCTACAGGCTTGTACAAAAATATACCCAGCTGGCGTGAAACAGCTCCGGACGAACTCCTACCCAAACCTGACACTACGGTCACTCCAAGAATAACTAGCCCTGAACTAACCTCCTTTTGATCTCCCTCCCGATGGTGCCAGGCGCAGAAAGAGGAAGTTCCCTTCCTCCCCCGCGCCTAAATACCCACCCCCTGACTCCTCCCAGGGGCGTAACACAAGCCCACGCCGCCCCCGCATTGCGGGGGGGCCTCTCGCTCCGGGGGCCCCCGGCCGGGCCCCTCACGTAATACATCTGCCGCACAGTAGGCTGTGACTAAATGGTGCGCAGCGCGGGGCCCCTGTGAGTCTTTGAAATGGTGTGGGCAGGGCCCCGGCCGGGGGCCCCTGGGAGTCTTCAAAATGGTATGGTGTGGGGCCCCGAGTCTTCGAAATGGTGCGGGGCCGCGGGGGCCCCGGTCGAGGCCCCGAGAGTCAAGTCCGAAATGGTGTGGGGGCCCCGGCCGGGGCTTGTCACCCGTGTGAGTGAGGCACTAGTTATGTGTGGGCCCCGGACGGGGCGGCTCAGGCAGCTGGTGATGATCGTAATAATTGTACTGTGCAATATACCCTCAAAAGAGCCAGCGATGCCGAGTTGTTTGTAATTTCTAACCCTAAAAACTTCGATGGCTACTGGATAACACTTGTTTACTCTCTCCAGTCCTGACTTTCAGTTTCCAATTCCGCCGCGTATGCGCGTGGGGGGCGGGGGCAGGGGCAGGGCTGGCTGGTGAGTGGTGATCTATGCCCTCGGCACAGCACATGCGCAATCGCCGGCGGCGCAAACACTCAAATGCAAGGTGCAGGGGAGCACATAGCCAATAAGCCATAGTCGACAACTTGAAGAGAAGACAAAGCCAGGCCCGCCCACGCTCAGACAGGACTGTCCGAAGTAAGTCCGTCCCGTCACCGGCGGAGCCTTTATAATTTAAATTGCCCGGCCCCGGCCCCTGTCCTGGCTAGCCTTGCGCTGCCCGCATCCCCCCACCAGCCCCCCAGCCCCTGCCTGCTGCCTTCAAGTTCTGCCCATCACCTGCGCTCGCGCTGCCCTACAGTCTGAGCTGCAGTGCAGCCTCCTCAGGCCAGGTCCAAGTCCAGCAGCAGGTCCCCGAAGATGCTGCCAGAACTCTGTGCCTCGGCCCGTTCTAATCCGGTAACACGCTTTCTAACCAGCCACACTGGCTGGGACCGGAAGTCTAGTTTAAAAGCAGATACAATACTATCGCCAGGCCGAACCAAAACCGCCTTTTAATGACCTATAATAATACCAAATGAACATTCATTATTAAGTACCTTCCAAATGTGTATGCAATACTAATATCTTTGTGTGTACAGCGCCTATAACAGCATGGGCGCTATATAAAAAAAAGTAATTATACCTTCTTGACTACTATATGCCAATCAGTCTCAGTGGTTCCAGATGAATATTCTGTAGAATATCAGTGGAATAAGCAGTTGCGGCGCAGACCTGAAAATCGCAGGCAGCTCTTGGATTCTAATTCCGACATTTCATAGTTAGTATTTCATCCTTCTGAGGTTCATAAATTGTGCTTGTTCTCTTCCTCAATGCCTAGACCGACATCTTCCATGACAGTATATCCCCCTTAAGGAGCATTTGTGCTGCCAGTCCCTTTGCCCACTCTGGCCTCTCTCTGGAGGCTTGTTGTGCAGTGCTTGGCCCCTCAATGAGGGCTCCCCCATGGGTGCATATTTCAAGATCTCTCAATGAGATTGGCCTTAGTGCCACATCACAAAGTGCGAGGGGCTATTAAGCAGGTCGGGTGGATGTGACCTTGGGCATCCCACTGGTGAGGGCTTAGACTTTGGCAAGGAGTACAAAGCTTTCCAAATTGTAGGGATAGGCGTCTCAGCCGCCGTGGACAAGGAACGAACATCTGGAACTTGAGATGCCCCTGGCAGGCTAATCTAGCAGTAGGCACAGAAACACTGGCCGACACTGAGGCATTCCCAGAACCACTGACCAACCTCAGAGCGTGCAAAGAAACATTATACATGACTCACTGGAGGATCTCTGCTACTGCTTGGTACTCCTTGCCATGCACTGGACGCCTCCCCTTTAAGGATAGCACTGCAGCCTGTGCCTCAGCAACAGAGGTCTGACTTGATGGGCTGGCTCAACCTTGTGAATGAACTGTCCCTAGACCTTCGCTGACCTCACTTTCTCCATTCCTTTTCTCTCCATCTACCAAGATTTATAGCTACCGGTGCATATTAGATGGGGTGCTTGTCGTGAAGGAGAGGAGCTGGAAGAAATTAATAATAGAGCCATAGTGAGTACAATATTCTTACTTTTGTTCACCCACTCCTTTCACATGCTCACGAGAACAGTCTCCTGACGACTGACTTATGCATAACTGATAGAGACAACGATGTCATTCAACAAGGCCTGAGAACACTTCTTTGCATAATAGCTGGAGAATACGTGTGGCATAGAGCAAGACAGCCCTTAGGTGAGTGAGACTACGCAGCCTTCTGTTTCTTTTCTGTGGCAGTTCTAAGAACTCGTTTATACAGCTACGTTATACACTTTTTATTTTTTAGAATAACACAACCTTTGCCCCCTGCACCGAGATAACAGGGCCTCGCCACCTTACAATCACACATGCTGCTGCAGGCTAATGAACGCCTTCCGAGTTCCGACATTTGGTTAACTTTTTACTTTACTGGTTTATCGAGATGGTACCACATGCTGTTTAAGGCTGATTGACGTTTTAGAGCACCGTGAGCCCAGACATCTTTGACTATAGTACCTGCCTCACTGTCGGCTTTTAAATTAGAAAGACACGGCACATAGGCACTGTATTTTCGGTACTCTGTCACCAATTACGTCGCAGTCTCCAGGTTCTCACTTTGTTTTTTAACTACGTTTTTTAATTCTTTTCACTCAGCTCGGTTGCAGTTGACTTTCACTTTTCACTGCATTGATGAGCGGACAAAGGGAGGGAGAGGGAGGAAGAGAGATAGAGATAGAGATAGGGAGAGGGGGAGAGAGGGAGGGGGAGAGAGAAGGAGGGGGAGAGAGAGGGAGGGAGAGAGATAGGGAGGGAGAGAGAGGTAGGGGGAGGGAGAGAGAGGTAGGGGGAGGGAGATAGAGGTAGGGGGAGGGAGAGAGAGGTAGGGAGAGAGAGGTAGGAGGAGGGAGAGAGAGGTAGGGGGAGGGAGAGAGAGAGAGGTAGGGGGAGGGAGTGAGAGAGAGGGAGGGAGCGAGAGAGGGAGACAGAGAGGAAGGGAGAGATAAAGAGAGGAAGCAAGAGATAAAGAGAGAGGGAGACAGGGAGAGAGAGACAGAGGAGGAGAGAGAGACAGAGAGGGAGAGAGAGGGGAGAGGGAGGGAGGTAGACAGAGAGAGGACGGGATAAAGCGAGGAAGGCAGACAGAGACAGAGAGAGGGAGGGAGAGAGAGAGAGGGAGGGAGAGAGAGGGAGAGAGAGGGAGCGAGAGAGAGGAGAGAGAGGGAGGAAGACCGAGAGAGAGAGAAAAAGATGTGTGTATGCCGGGTCTCATGGTTAGTTTTTTATGTTCTAGCCCTGCCCCTTCCCCACTGACCCCGTCCCCACCGGTGCGGCCCTCGCCAAAAAACCACACTGTCTACACTGCCTTACTGTGTCCCAAAATTATGCATCTCCAAAAAGTGTGTCACCAACATGAAAACTTTGGAAAGCTGTGGTTTAAAGCAATATGGAAAGTAATTATAATTAGATGAAGCGAGTGATATTCATTTACAGAAGTCAGAAGAACTATGATAATAAATGTACAGAAATACAAGAATGTAAAATACATGCAAAAACACACATGAGAATTTGTTTTTTATGCTTGAAATGCTCCATAAAAGGTTACATTCAGAGTTTGGAAGAAAGAGGAGTGTGAATAACTTGTAGGCAATTAAGTAGCTCACAGATGTATGGTGAAAGGTACATTTAACAAGGATGTATGGTGAAAGGTACATTTAACAAGGATGTATGGTGAAAGGTACATTTAACAAGAATGTTTCTGGCGGGCTCTGGAGAGAGTGTAAAGCCTTGATGTGAGATGTTACTGGCCTGACAACCTGCCTAACAGACGTTTCCACAGAGATAAACAGGCTACATTAAGCTTGTGTACTTCTCATGTATATTGTCAGTCGAGTTTTATAGAATTGCAGGTTTGGGTTTCTCTTTCAAAGTTTCAAGGTATTGTCAATTCTATATCAGACCCTTCATAGTTGTTCTTTGTTCTTCAGCCATAGGCAGGTCATGAGACAATAGTATCACTCCTTGGCATTGTTCTGATTGCTGCCTCAGATAAATAATCTGCTTTTGACAGGATTGTTGCAAATGGCATAGCGTGTATGTTGAGAGTGTTTTCCACTTTCTCACTAGAACTTACAGAAAGACAATATAGAAGCATTTCATTTAAATGTTGGAGGTTTCAAAGCAAAATATGCTAGATTTCTGGGTGGTAGGGCAAAGTGGTACATGGTGGGCCGCACTGCCGGGGGGAGGCATGGTGGGCCACGCCGCGGAGGGGGGGGGGCCCCTCCATGTGCTTTGCAGGGGGGCCCCCTCAAGTTTCGTTATGCCACTGACTCCTCCCCTTCCCCTACCTGGCCTATCCCCTGCGCAAAAGACCCCGGGGGAAGACTAGTCTGCGACTCTGCTTCCCCCGGGGCCCGGCATTCCAGAGAAGCAACATTTTGTGGCACAGTAAGGCAGTGTAGCGAGCAAGCACGCACAAACAACCTGGCTCCATCCCTGTCTCCCTCTCTCTCCCACTACCACTGTCGCCCACTCCCTCTGTTGCCCTCTCCCTCGGTCGCCCCCTCCCCCTGTCGCCGCCTCCCCCTGTTGCACTCCCTCCCTCCCTCCCTCAGTCTGCCTCCATTCCTCTGTCTACCTGCCTCAGTCACCTCACCTCAGCCCCCTGGGCACGCAGACAGTTGCACCCAAGCACTGCACAGGCATTCAAAACACCATAGACATGAATGTCCAGGGACAGCAGTCATCTACTAATAGCCTGCAACACACCCACAATTTGCAGTGGACAATGTACTGTGTCAGGACACACATTTGGGAACGGTCTGTAGTACACAATGGGCACAGGTGTAGGCACCACAAGTCTCTCATGTGATCACTGCAAACACAAACACCAGGACAAGGTCACACATCCTGTGCATGAACCCAAAATCACAATTATGCCAGCATGCCACATCAGGGGGCAGCCAAATTATTAACGATAGAGGCTTGCTAATCACACACAAACTACTGACATGGCCTGTCATACACACCCCTTACAGAAACTCATCACCTGGGGACAAGCATAGGAGTGCAACAATGTCACAATTGTCATGTATCACAACTAAACACTCACTCATATGAATATGCATACAAGTAAGACATGCACATTGCAGAAGCTCCAGTCCGTTGTGCCTTCCAAACAATGCACTTGCCCCATCTCATGACTGATGTGGATGCACGTAAGTAACAACGTGGACATGGGTATTGACAAGGTGATGCGTCTTAGAGAAGTGACACGTTCAATAGCAATGATCGATAAGTGTGTGTACAGGTCCAGGGCTGTTGGCATTGTGTGGCCATCACGGAACAGCAAAATACATCCAATGTAGTTGATGTCATGCTAATTTATGATGCCCTGTCTCTTACATCAACATGCTGCATCTAAACTCTGTGCATGCTTGACGCAGGCATAAGGATTTTCACCATATCCTGGATGTTGCGTCAACCTGAGCAATGCTTAACATGTGTTGTGCCGGCAATACAAGACACAGCAATGGCTGTGTCAGTCATTGTCAAGAGAATGGAAGAATGAAAAATACCCCTGAGTACATGTCAATTTACTACCACTACATGCACAACTGAACAATGACAACAATGTAAAGCATGTGGAACAGTGATGCAGATAATGGATAACTAAACAATATGTCACTTGATAGTGCCTTAACAGTGTCTCTCTCTCCCACACACAGGGCAACGTGTGGAGTCCAACCCACCCCAGGGGGGAGAAGGATCCCAGTCCCAGGCTCAGCCGGACACAAACCCCACCGACAGCCAGGCCACTCAACGCACTGTGGATGACCCCAACCAACCTGGCACCTCTGGATCCCAAACACCTGCAGCAACTGTACCAGAAACTTCTCTGCCAACCACCGGAACCATTCCCAACACATCACAGCAGACAGGTCATAGCCTTGCACATGATCCATCAGAGGGCCTGTCTGAAGATGAGGGACACCCTTTGTCGGGCGCCCCTGAGGTGGCTGACAACCTCCACTCTGCCAGCACTCGGGGGGCCCGTCGACCGGATGTGCCCACAAGTGCAGGCGGTGCACATGTGGGTCAGGGTGGTGGCAGAGGTGCATGGCGGAGGCGGGAATCTGGACAGCCAGCTGCAGGGACCGGTATGCCTGAACTCACTAACATCCTGGAGGCAAACCGGCGGGACACCAGGGAGGTAGGCCAGCTTGCGGAGGTCCTCAACCAGGTGAAAGAACAGCAGGCAGAGCAAATAGCCAGGCAACAACAACATTATGGACGGGTGGAGGAAAGTCTGGCTCAGCTCTTGACGGTGCATCGGGAAATGAGCCAATCGCTACGTCAGATAGCTGCCAACATGCAGCACCCTCCCTGTGTCACAAGGCCATCAACATCACGGCAAAGTGTGACACCAGCCGCAGGGAGGGGGGAGGCGGAGGAGGAGGAACTCTCTGACGTAGCTTCCCATGCATCGTCCAGGCCTGCACCTGAGGGCCCCCAAGGAAGGTTGGTCGTCCCCGGCTAAGACGTTGAGGGGCAGTGGCCCATGCACGACTCCCAGGACACAGGACCTGGCATTTTGCCCCTGGGTGCAACAGTATCCCCTATGCGACTCTCCCACATGGACCTGCTGGTCACAGTCTACCCGATGAGGCCAAGCACTGTGGCCTGGACTCTGTTGAGAGTAACTGTAAGGCATCTCATCTCCCCACCACTGAACTTTGGATTCAATCCCTTTATGTACAGCACCTATTCACGTTTCCAGCACAAGATCACCAAATAAATACACTGAACCACATACGCATTTGTCGATTTATCTTTGAACCACAGCATAAAATGTCATGTGTGTGCAAATGTATACAATGCAAGGGTATGCAACAAACAGCAGCAATCCACACACTTGTATCAGATTCCGTGTGAGGACACACATCGGTCAGAAATCACTAACAACTACATACATGGATGGCAAGACACAACTGTGTGGGATAGTAAATACTGGAGGGGGGTTTGGATGCCAAACTGCTATCACAGCCAGGCCCAGGAGAGTCACATTGAGGGGTACAGATCGTTGTGACAAAACTAGTTGTCCACGTAGGAAGTACCTACAATTGCGTCCTAGGGTTATGTGAAATATCATCAACATGATGCAGTACTGTGGATGTAATAAATGGCGCAAAGGACAAGGGTGGCAGGACAGACTGTGGGCAATGGGCTGTTTCTCTCTACACAAGCACACCTGAGTAGGTGACCTACCCCTATGTAGCTACAAGTACTAGACCCCTGTTATGGGAGCAACGCATACAGAACAACTACCCACGTCTGACACATACCTACACCAGACTGGGTAAATCACACCACACCCAAGAGATGTGGTCATGGTGTGTGTCCCCTGTGGCAACTTGACTGACTGTGACAGCTATGTCGAAGTGGTGTGACCAGGTTGTGTACTGCCACGTGACTGTTAGCAAGATGATTTTTCCTACTGTGGTGTTGACAAGGTAACAATGTACACTATTATGCCTATGGAAGGTGTGTGTGTGCTGTACACGGCACATGGCCTGGTGGTACGTAGACCCAATGTCATGTGAATCTGCATAGTTGTGCCAGTATGTGCTGCACACACAGACACATAAGCTGCAGTGGCTGAGTCTGAAGCATTGTGATACCAGGAGGGTGATTGTCTGGTGTTGTCTGTGTGTAGGGTGGCAGGAGCATGCTCTACAAAAGGATGGAAGGAGGGTCATCCTGTGGGTGTCTGTGTACCTGGATCGTGTGTGCTGCATCGTGCCTGTGCATGCAGCAGCAATGAGTGAAGACATGACGGCAGGAGGGCTGTGACAACTTGCCAAATGGGCACATACCACAAGGGCATTTGCAAGCCACAGAGTTAAATGTGAATGTGAAGGCAGGAGTGTCTGACTCACTCGGGGTCAATGCAAAAAAAATGGCACAGTAATGACCAAAGATCACAGTCACTGTATCAGGGCCCTTACAGACAAGTGGGGCACAGGACACACAGCATCAGCAGGTGTAGACTACAGCTAGGGTGTGGAAAGCTGAACAGCTGCTACAAAGCCATCGACCTTACACAAAATATAGTATTACAGCCTTCCCATACACCATGCATGTGCCCGCTGGACACGTCAACACAACAAGCATAAGCATACTACATGCCAAATACTAAACATGCACATTAGAAGGACATGTCCGTTGACATGAAGGCGGCAGAATCTTAAATATAAACACACGTCATGCACAACATGAGTTAATTACATTGTGAGCCCATGGAGCACTGTCAAACATACATGTGCATTGGCAAGGACTCAAATTGACACTATTAATGATGTCACCTGTAATGCAGCAGTAATATTGGGTAGAAGCCTGTCAAGGACTGGCCGTACCTTTCTTCATCAGAGTGGTGTGATGCTCAAAGGGTTCCACCTCCAAATAGCCCCTTGGTCTGAGTACAAATGACAGACACAAAAGGGTGATCAGGCGACGGAAGGAGAGGATGGGAACTGCTGGGAGGGAGACCTGAAACAGAGGCAAATAACCATTAGGAGTACATTCCATTGTCACTGCTAATACAAAAACCTCATGTGATACACTGTACTAGTCACACCGGTGAAGTAAAATGACTGGAGACAACATTACATTAGTCATCATGCTATCACATCAGATCCAATGCAATGACACGGACACATAAAACCTAGGACAGTCTGTGATCCATTAGAGTATTGTGAAACGCTCACAAGTGAGCAACCATGCAATGTGACCTATGTTGGTAGAAATACATTCACTGGCTCAGATGCGGTGGACCTCACAAACAAATGAAAACAGTTGGCAATGCTACTTACGCAGACTGTAATATCTGTAATTGACCATGTGTACCCATAAGGGCCATGTAGGCAATATTTACTTCACCCACAACAGCTGTAAGAATCACATATGATGAGGAAGCTAATGACCTACATGCAATGAAGGCTGTTGGACTTGGCCCGTCTGGCAGGTCCGCTCCTGAAGTTTTTATGGTATATGTAACCTGGGGATGGTGATTCCCCCTCTGAGTGCGTGTGAAGAGAGAGCGACCTACCCTTCCATAGGAATACATGGGGAATGGATGAGTCCTCGGTAGTTCCCGATGCGTAGAGTGTGCAGGGTCAAGTCTGGTATGTATGAACTCGTGAGATTGAGTGCTGCGCAAAGGTATATGTGGCATTAGTGTGTCTAGTGTAGAAGTCCCCCTTTTAGAAGTTGGCATATTTGTGGAATGTGTGCCTGGTGTATGATTGGCTGAGGCTGGCTGGTGAGCCTGGCTCCCAGGATCTGGGAGGGTCTGCCCCGGTGGTGAATGGAGTGTTTAGCATGCTGATGTGAGGGGAGGAGTGAGCCTGGGTCTGCTTGTGGATTGACTATCTAGTTTGAGTGTCATGAATGAGGCTGGGTTTTCCCCAGACAATGCTGGCTCCACCCCCTGGGGTGCGGCTGATGCTCCTAGCCTGGCCAGTGTAAAGAATCCCCCCATAACCAGTTCCAGCTGGTTCTCTCCCTGCCTGCCCCTTCAGACCAGGAATGTGTGTATGAAAAGGATGCTGTGACACTCTGGACTTGTTCTTGTTCTTAACTTGAATCTACCAGGGGCTGCCGCTGCTTGGGCTCAGGGTTGGCTTGCCTCCCTGGGCCCTGCCCTACTCCTGGACTACTGATGACCTTTTTCCCTTCTAGGGGCTGCTGAGCTCCACCTGAGGTCCTGGACTCTGTTTGGACTGCTGCTCTTCCTCCAGCATTTTCTTCTGACCCCCCAGCGCTTGGGGAGCGCTGTTCTTCCTACTTAGCGCCTGGAAGTGCTGCTTTCTGCCCTCGAGCGTCTGGAGCTCTTCATCGAGTTTACCCGCGCTGGGAGTGCTCTACCTCCCCTGCAGAGCGCCGTAATCCTGTCCTAGCGCCTGGGGGTATTATTTCCTCCAGCCCGTGCCACCCGGCCTTTTGCCCTGTTCTTTGGGGGGGTTCTATTCCCCCAGCGAGTGCCTACCTCGCTAACTGCCCTTCTCCCTTGAGGGAACCGAGCCCTCGCCAGTTTCCCTGAGGTCACCACCACCGGCCCGGGTTCCTTCGTGTTGTCTGTCCCGGGCCGCGCTGGGATTGGCCGCTGACCCGGGACTAGCTGCTGACGTGTCCCCAGGCCGCGCTGGGATTGGACCGCAGCCCGAGGAGCATAGGAGGCGGAAAGGAGAGAGCGAGCGAATGCAGGGAACGGCGGGAGCCTACTCCGCGCCCCTGCTTTCCCCCAGGAGACTGCCGCTTCCCCCCCGGGGCCCCAGGAGCAAGAGGGAGCCCCGGAGAGCGAGGAGAAACCAGCGCGTCTGCCAGGTGACCGGTGAGTGCTGCAGGATGGGAGGCGGGGCGTCGGGGCGCATTGCCGGTGCCCGCCCCTCCCCTCTAGCGCGAGCCCACATGCGCTTAGAGGCCCGCAGGGCCCCCACTGATGCCGGGTCCCCCGAGGGGGGCCCCGCCTGCCCACAGTTCCTCTCCTGAGCCCCGAGAGGGACTCCCCCGCTCATCATGAGCCCCGAGAGGCTCCACCATTGCCCCCCTGTTCCCTCGAGCCGGCGAGGCTCCGCCCAGCATCTTTGCTCTGGAGCCCTGGAGGCTCCCTCATGGAGTCATCCTTCCCCGAGCCTGCAAGGCTACATCAAAGCCCCTCAGCGGCCCAGCACTTCGTGGGCCGCTGCCACGTTTAGGTTTGCCCCGGGCCCCTTGCAGCCCACTCTGAACATCGAGACTCTAAGGCGCCCTTGCCCCAGGAAGGCCATCTGGTCTATGGGGTGCTACTGACTAATATCAAAGTGATGCTGAGAATTATTCTGTGTTGCCCTGCTGATGGGGGCCTCTGTTGTGTTATGTACCTTGTCCCTTCCCTCCTGAATACCCGATGTCCCATGTATGTGATCCCTGGTCAGAGTGAGTTCTACTGCTAGTTCTAGGAAGCTCCCAGTGGATATGTGTTCTAATGCCACTTCTTCCGTGTAACCCCGGCCTGTGCCTCGGGCCCCTTGTCCAATGTGTGTTCCTATGTGTCCTTCTTAATACAAAGACTATTTTCATATATACTTGGTGGGGAGTCCTTTTGTGGGAGGCCCTGGATGTTGTTGTTGGTGGGTGCGTGCGCAAATGCTTTACACATGTCCTCCGAGATAGGCCTGACTGCCCACACCGCGTTACCTAGAGGGTGAGCAGGGGTCGACTTTACATAGGAGTGGCGGTCTCTGACAGGCTGTGGCGCAAGCCCTGGCCGGCCGGGGGTCCCATTTCCTACAAAGGCACTCTGTGGCCAGTCTTTTGATCTATCAACATAGCATTACTAAGCTAAACATGAGATGCTGTTAGAAGAAATATCAACTGGAAGTCAAGTTGAACCAAACCACAATATGATACCCTACCATTGCACATAAATGCTGCACGGGACTCGAGAATCATGTGCATGACCACTCTCCACTGGTGCAACACAATAATTAAGATATGCATCATCCCAACATTGTCATGTCTCAAGCAAAACATACATGGCATCATGTGATTCAAAACAGAAGTGCTACTCACTGTGAAGGCTTGGGAAGCAGTATTTTCAACCTGCACGGAGGTAACAACATGACAGTGACATGAAATAGTGCAACGAGGGGCAATGCATCCATGTCCACAGATTCACAGGACATTTCTCAGGACATGTGGAACATATAGTGGGCAACACCTACACGACATGGTGGAATGGCAACCAAATTGGACTGTCCCACAAGGTGGAGGCGAGGATCCAGTCACTTTCAAATGCACACAGTGATGCTGCAATCCCCCACAGAGTCCGTGTTTGAGAGCTCTGACACAATGTCAAACCATGGTATGTGCAATGTTGCAGTGGCAATGTCTACACACATTGATGCATCCACCAGAGTATACAACTACAACAGATGACTGTCAGATGGGGTGACTATCCTGTCATGTGAGTGGGCATACATGTAATAAGTAACATATTGTTGTTGCATGTATTCATGGTCGCACTACATGCACATGAACATGTACCACACGTTTCTACACATACCAACCCTAAACAGCCTCGTATGAGTCCTTACCCAAAATGACTTCTCCACATGTCCATGCATGCTCCGTTGATTAGGCTGACGTTGCAATCATCTTCAGCAATAGCAGGGTGACCACAATGACCCAAACTGACAACAGGCAGGGTGAGCTGTGGATGAGAGTGGCACACAAGGGGTCAAATTCTGTACAATGTCATTCAGACAATGTCCTGTACAATATCCAGTTGTTGTAGTACACCTGTACATTCCAAG
This sequence comes from Lissotriton vulgaris, assembly GCF_964263255.1. Classification (NCBI taxonomy): domain Eukaryota; kingdom Metazoa; phylum Chordata; class Amphibia; order Caudata; family Salamandridae; genus Lissotriton; species Lissotriton vulgaris. Next base: position 1,309,249,755 of record NC_141695.1, on the reverse strand, counting down.
TACACACATAGCACGTATGTGTGTTGCATTACATCTGCACCTGTGTGACACAGCACTACAGACATCCAAGTGACATTGCATACAGTCTGCTGCATACACATCATGCTACCCATGCAACTCTCTAATACATGTATTACATATAACCAGCTATGACTCACCATTATGAGAAGAAGTTGCGGATGAGGTGACTCCGGATATCATCTTCTACATCCTCATCACTGGTATCCTGGGCAAGGCCTTCATCCTATACGGGCGGATGTTCCAGCTCATCAGGGTCAAGGTAGAGCGGCACGGCCTTCTCCACTGCCATGTTGTGAAGCATGCAGCACACAGTGAAGATGTCACACACCTTGCGTGGGCTGTATTGGAGGGCTCCGCCTGTCCTGTCCAGGCACCTGAACCGGCTCTTCAGGACTCCAAATGTCCGCTCTATCACCCGCCTGGTCTTCCCATGAGCATTGTTGTACCGCTGGTCTGCAGCTGTCCTGGGGTTGCGTAGTGGAGTCATGAGCCACGGCATGTTTGGATATCCAGCGTCTCCTGCAAATCCACATCATGGAAATGAGTGTGTAATATGATTCAGATGAAGAAGGTGTGACATACTGACATACATAGCTGACAAGTATACTCACCAACAAGACATGCCCGGTGGTTGTGCAGCTGCAGCATCATCTGTGGCACCCTGCTGCGCCTCATGATGAAAGCATTGAGGCACGATCCTGGAAAACGTGCAGATACATGTGAGATAATCATGTTGGCAAGACACACCACCAGGGCATTTATCGAGTGGTAGTGTTTCCTGTTGCGATACGCCTGCTCCTGAGTCTGTGGTGGCACCAAACTAACATGTGCACCATCAATTGCACCAATAACATGTGGCATGCGTCCCAGGGCATAGAATTCCCCCTTGACATCTGTCAACTTTTCCGGAGTAGGGAATGTGATGAATTCATCATGGTGGAGCAACATCGCAGCCAAAACATCTGTCAATACACGGCTGAACATGGTCTGAGACATCCCTCCCACATCAGCTATGGTCAATTGGAATGTACCTGTGGCAAAGAAATGGAGGGCTGCCATCACCTTTACCTTGGGTGTCAGCGGCGTTGGATACCTGTGTCGTGGTTGCAGGTGAGCCTCCAGTCTGTCCGTCAGGTCCTTGATCATCTGTCTGGTGAAGCGATAACGACGGATGCAATTGCGTTCCCTCATGGCTTCCAAGTCAGGTAACGGCCGTTCCAGAGGGGGTGCCCTGCAAAACACATATATTAGGAAATGTGTTCAACTGTCTGACTAAGACAATAACAATGTACATGGCACAAGCAACACTGCTTCAACAAATCTAGACAAGTGTGAGTGTGGCGTGAGAGACACACTGTTGTAACATGTTCAAACTCCCAGCCACTCCTCCGTGAACAGTACAAGACCTGTGGTCTGTGGAATGGATATGACATGCATACAAAATATCTGATGGAAAGGTCTTATTGAGCATGACAATGTATCATGTCAGTGACACACGGCATGTGAATGTCAGTAGGAGGTTGTCTGCACATCCAGACAGCTTACAGCAATACCCACACTACATGTGGCATCATTTGCACAGTTCTGACATAGTCATGTTGCGGTGTGATATTTCCCTAACTATTACCTGAACATCATCATACTGCATTAATGTTTGATTAGTCACAAATGGTCTGTGATGCCATCACACATATGAGCGCTTCATTAACACAAGTGGCATGGTTTGCGTACATTAGAAACCCTGTAATCACGGCAAGGACACAATATGGATGCTCCTACAGAAGATGTACTGAAATGTATGAACTGGTTACTTACCTTTCGTAACAAAATATCATAATGGAACAGTAGTAAGTAGCATGTTCCTGACTTTGAATACATACCAATCTTCAGACAAATTTGCCTCCCTGGATGCCATCTATGTGAGTCGGGGATATTGAGCCATCACTGGATGAAATACGGTGTTGCTGACTGGCATCCTACAAGTGCTTGGCCAAGTATTGCCAGTACCTACAACGCACACTCTGCCAGCAGTTACACAACCATGTCCCACAGACAGTGTGGGAAGCAGACAAAGAGGCATGTGATGTTGTAAGACCTCAGTCCCAGACTCAGGGAGGATGATGACATCTGTCCGTACTGCTCAGACCTCTTGGATACCCTCTACAGCAGAGATAGGGGGAATGTGGTCTGTGATTTGGCGGGCAGGATGCCCATGCTTCCTGGGGTGGGGTGGGAGGACAGGGCACATGGCCGGTCCAGGGAGGGGTGTGGTCGTCTGACAACGTGCCTATCTACAGCCAAACATGCAGCGTGCCTGTACATGCAGAACAATATAGATACAGTACATTCCTCAGGATAGGCCTGCAGACGCTCAGCGGAGCGTGACTGCACTTGAAGGACCTCAGTGAGGAGGTTGGTCCTCACCGCGGCAACGGGGAAATGATTGGGCAAGGCTATGGCCGCACACATAAATATTACACTGTACGTTGGCCGGTCATCCATTAACAGGTTTGGAGTAGAGACATCACCAGTGTCTGGCTAGGTGTCCAGACCACTTGCATGCCCCAGTCCACCTGTCCTGTCACCTTGGGACCGACACTCATGTGTCAGTGGGTCTTCAAGACCCTCCCAATACTCTTTAACACCCATTTCATGATAATCAGGCCTGTCATGAGCTGTGGCCGGCTCGTAGGAGTTGAACCCCCCCCTGCAGCATTAATGGCGGTATACTGCTGCACAGTTCCCACGCCAGTGCCGTACAGGGTGTGGTATCGGGGACACCACCACCGAGAACGCCGCAAAGGCTGGCACCTGGGGGACAGTTGCCAGTGAGGTTGTGAGGTGAACCAGCGAGGACCAGGATCAACATTCAGATCCTTTCGGTCACAGCGGGTCTGGCACAAATGCGCCGCCTGCGTCAGGGACGAAGTGAGTGATGGCGTCACGGGCAAATCACCAGACGCGCAAGTGCCCCCAGACGGGTCCGCTGGGCCAAAATCCGCCACGTAGGCCTTTGGTGGTGTGAGGGACATCATGGACATGAGGACCACAGGTCGTGGTGCAGGCTACAACGGCTGCAAATTTGACAGAGCCGCGTGGGCGGTGTCACCCGAATCCCATGCAGCATTGCACGTGCATTGTGTAGATTTTGAAGTGTGATGACATCTCTTTCACATACATTGGAGTTCTGGACTTTATTAAGGTCCAGAGGTGTCAGGGACAACACCCGAAGACCCCTGAGTTCTACCTGTCTCGGTGCACAAATAAACAGAAACACGGGCTTCTCGATGGTGGCGTCATAGACCAAAGGTTTATTACTGTAGGGATACAGAAGTCACAGAAGCTACACACGGGCAGATTCTAGGAGCCTGTTCGATTTGCACTAAGTGAGTTGCTCCTTAAATACAAGTTTTTTTGCTGTGGGCAACATTCTTCACATACTAGTACATTTCTTAAACTTTGTATCCTAAACAATAGATATTTGGCGTCAAACAGGAATCGTCAACGAATTTCTGATGTCAAACATTACGAATGAGGGGTTCCCACTGTTCGATCATAATCCCATGTCATCTTCTCATTCAAGAGCCGGACCGCCTCATCGTAAATTTCGTTACCTCCCCCTAATAAAGGCCCAGAAGGAAAGGAGCAGAGCCAGGTGTAGAAGATAGAAAAACAGGATAAGAGATGTTTGTGGGTCATAAATGGGCAAGGCTACCGACTTCGGCCACCTAATCATGATCAGGCCAACAAGCACGAGAACCAGTATAGCAGGACTGGCCTCAGGCAGAGGAGGCAGCTTCTGCCGAGTCATGCGGCCACAGCGTTTCTGACTTAAGGTGTACGTGTCATTTAGAAAGGTGAATCGCCGGCTAAAGCCTATGTGTCCTTTGAGCGAAATAAACTGATCAGAGGTCACTGTTTGTTCATTGACTATGTGAGGGCAAGAATATAAGATGGATGCCATAATCTAAAATGGATGCCATCGGTGTACCGGAAATGTGCTCATAACAAGAGTGCTCTTGCTCGTAGCATAGCGAAAACACCAGGATATACTATATGGATCATTTACGGTTCACTGGTACCGAAATTATGGGTTTACGACGATGTCGAAAACACGGGTTTGAATCGTCAACATGGGTTACCTGACGACTTGGCCCTGGAGGACTGATGTCAAATCCAGGGGCAATGATGTCTCAACACCCACGCCCAGGCACTCCTCATACGTCCAGACCATGAGCCATTGTGCTGCAGGGACAACTGCTGGAATCTGAGCGGCATGTGTGACCTATCACACCTGCATTCATATGTCTGGTCCCAGCAGTTGGAGCAGCTCTACTTGTCTTGCTTGACGTGAACACTGTGGAGACACCGACGGTGAGGGTCAGTCACCAACATGAGAGGGTTGCAATCCTCACAGGCTTTGAAATGGACATCCCTATTGGCACCGTCCTGAGTCAGACAATCCAAGTGAAATGGTCAGAAGTGATCGTACTATGATCTTGTTTCAAAATTGAGTTAGGTTACACTTATACGGGACCAGCGCAGGTGTTGTTAATGCAGAGGACCTGACGTGAGCACGCTGAGGTCACGTATGAGTACCCAGACAACGTCATCACGGCACACACAACGCCAACAACACACGGTGGGCCGCAGGACATGCCTACCGACACACAAGTGTACTACTGAGCGGAAATTGGCATGTCCAGCATGACACGTGGGGATATTCTAAGGTGAGTAAGATGATACTGTCCTGAACATTTCATATGCAAACAGCAGGCACAATATCACATATGGCACACACATGACGTGGTGACTCAGGGTCATGCTGTGCGTCTATTACACCTCTGTCACAGTGGGCATGTTCCTGTCATCATGTGCCAGTTCCCTGTACTGATTGGTGTGGCAGTCCAGTGTTCATGTGCATCGCAATATGTTGTAGACGTTAGGCCGGTGCAAAGTGTTGCATGCATGTGATGCACATGTGCTGAAGGAGTAATGACAAGTCTTGCCAGCTCTTCACACATCAACTGAGGCACTAGGTCACAGTCCCTGTGCTTCTTCAATGTCTGCCACACTTGGGGCATGCTGATGTGAGGATGCCATGCTGATGTATGCATCCACATTGTCAACATGAGGGTAGAGTACATCCCTGCTATGTGATTTCCTGGAGTCACTCTTCCAATGGTGACATGAAGGAGGTCAGGAACGCAGCCTACACAAACGTTCACATGAGCATGTCTGACGCACTGTACATACGCCTCGTTTCCCTATAGCTTTTCAGCCCTACGCGAGCAAAGCGTACCCCAATGGTACGTGCGTGTGTACGCCTCGTTTCCCTATAGCTTTTCAGCCCTATGCGAGCAAAGCGTACCCCAATGGTACGTGCGTGTGTACGCCTCGTTTCCCTATAGCTTTCCAGCCCTACGCGAGCAAAGCGTACCCCAATGGTACGTGCGTGTGTACGCCTCGTTTCCCTATAGCTTTTCAGCCCTACGCGAGCAAAGCGTACCCCAATGGTACGTGCGTGTGTACGCCTCGTTTCCCTATAGCTTTTCAGTCCTACGTGAGCAAAGCGTACCCCAATGGTACGTGCGTGTGTACGCCTCGTTTCCCTATAGATTTTCAGCCCTACGCGAGCAAAGCGTACCCCAATGGTACGTGCGTGTGTACGCCTCGTTTCCCTATAGCTTTTCAGCCCTACGCGAGCAAAGCGTACCCCAATGGTACGTGCGTGTGTACGCCCCGTTTCCCTATAGCTTTTCAGCCCTACGCGAGCAAAGCGTACCCCAATGGTACGTGCGTGTGTACGCCTCGTTTCCCTATAGCTTTTCAGCCCTACGCGAGCAAAGCGTACCCCAATGGTACGTGCGTGTGTACGCCTAGTTTCCCTATAGCTTTTCAACCCTACGCGAGCAAAGCGTACCCCAATGGTACGTGCGTGTGTACGCCTCGTTTCCCTATAGCTTTTCAGCCCTACGCGAGCAAAGCGTACCCCAATGGTACGTGCATGTGTACGCCTCGTTTCCCTATAGCTTTTCAGCCCTAGGCGAGCAAAGCGTACCCCAATGGTACATGAGTGTGCACGCCTCATTTCCCTATAGCTTTTCAGCCCTACGCGAGCAAAGCGTACCCCAATGGTACGTGCGTGTGTGCGCCTCGTTACACCATTGAATGGGTTGCATTAGCAAGGGCAATGTCACCTTACTTGTGTGGGTATTTGATTAAATACATAGGGGACATCTAGGGGAACAGTGGACAGATCAAAATGCAACCAGGTTGTCATGGATACTGAATTTTTTGAGCCTCCTACAGGGGTTAGAGAAAATTCAGTTGGGCAAAAGTATACAATGTTGCAAAAGTTGTTGTTCAGCTCAGGCTCAGTTTTCAAACCATGCATATGTGTTTCATGTCCTTATGTGTGAAGTGATTGGATGGAACGTACGATGCTAACTATGGTGGCCTATCAGACACTAGTCCTTGGACTCACAGCCCCTCTGCAGCACAGATATAAGGCAGCATGTGGCTGTGGTAGGGCACTTGCCTGCACAACATTGGTGTGGTAACCACAGCTGCTGTCTCTGAATCATCTGGACCCTGATTGGCTTAGCATGGAGAGGGCACCTGCATTCACTGATGGTGAGAACAAGGCCCTGCTGGATGCCCTCCTGCCTAACTACAGCAAGTTGTATGGGAGACCAGAGGATCAGGTGAGTGATGTGTGCAATACCTTGGAGTGTGCACCTGTTTTGTGTGTGACATTATAGCCACTGTGTATGTATAGTGTCTACATGCAATGTTGTTGGGAGTGAGTGCCAGGGTGTACAGTGTTGTTACTAGAGGCTTATTTGTTGCAGTGGGGTGTGTGACAGCGTGCCACGTGCTGCAGTGCACCCAGACGTAGCATACATTGCTCAGTGAGTGTCATGCTGGGAGAGTGTTTAGCACCCATCATGTCATCTGTAGCCTTTCAATGGCATGTCATGCAGTGGTGTTTGCTCACACCCACATACTCGGGCCCAACAGTGCTAATGTGTTTATCTTACAATGCCCTGTTATCATCAAGTTTTTTGTGCACACATGTGTGTGTTTGGAACATGGACCAGGTGTACTGATGCTGTTTTACTTTACATTTGTGACAGGTATCTGCCTATGAGAAGGGTGAAATCTGGCTGGACATCGCCAGGGCTGTCAGGAGCGAGGGGGGGCCTCGCAGGAGACTCCGGCACATCAAAAAGAGCTGGCAGGACATCCGGTGCTGGAGCCGCCGCATCGCCAGAGTACAGCTAAAGCTGGAGGCTCCACGCCGGCATGGCGGCACCCGCCACCTCACCCCCAACATGCTCCGGGTCCTGGAAGTGGTGTTCCAAGACCTCCATAGGCAGTTGCAGGAGGGACAGCAGCAAGCAGTGGGTAGGTTTATGTCTGTTTGTTGTGATGTGTGTCACATGCTCCCTGCAGTGCTCAAAGGCATGTTAACACTCCCATAGTTTGAGTGTTGTGGTCAGACAGGCACTCCATGCATTGGCCTCAGAATGTCCCCGTTTCTGCAGCTGCTTCTTTACATGCCTTGCCCTAATCTACTTTTGACCTGCACTTTGGATGATGTTTGTTTTTCACATGTACTCCTATGGTGCAATGTCTATGTATGCATCTTCCTTTGCACATCATCATGTTGGAGGGGGGGTCTGTGACACCTGTTGGAACCTTACATGTGGCACCACATGTGCACTGTGTCTGCTGTTCTACATATTTATTTAGGCACTGATCTTGAGTCTAAACATGTGTCTTCTGCACGAGTCAGCCTCAGTGGCCTTTGTCCATGGTACTCTTTCAAATAGTCATGTGTTGGATACAGGTGCACAATGTACAAGTGCAATATTTTGGGCTTATGCATACTCACACTGGGCAGTGCGTGTGTGCATAGTTGCCAAATAAGTTGAATGTTGTTTGTAATTACTATTGATGGTCAGTCACACAATGAGGCTTGGGGTGTCAACAGCTGTGATGCCAGTGTGAGGTGATGTTACACTTGGTTCAGGTCCCAGGATGGCATAACATGTCACTTCAGGAAGGACTTTTCCCATGTGGCACAAGGTGTAAGGAAATTCAACATGTGCAGGTCTGGGTTTGGGTGGCTGGGTGTGTAAATGAGCTGTGATGCTTCATCAGCTATCCTGTTGTCAGGCAGTCAATCATCATTGTGTCGCTCATTATAGATTTTTCCATTCACTGTTGCTTGTATCCTACTATACATTATGCATAGTGTCTCTCGCAATTGGCCACAACTAGACTTATCATTGTGCAGTGTTCAGTCTCCTGTGACTCATGATGCATGCCATGTTCAGAAATGAAGCCTAATGAATTGTAGCTGACATGTCTGATGTGTACAGGTGACTGATATGTTATTATTCTTCTCCTTGCCCACAGCATCATCATCTGAATCTGGAGGGGACACAGGCGCGGACCACGAAGAGGGGCACACCGACAGTGCCACCTGCTTTGAGGAGTCGGAGGGAGGCAGTGGCACGGAGGGTGATGAGAGTCTGCTGGCCGGACGACATGTGACTGACACATCTTACCATGCTGACAACTCCGAGTCAGACTCTCAGGAGGAGGGGGAATATGCAGCAATGGTCTCTCCATCATTTTGGCTGGCGTCCCCTCCTCCAATACCATCTCCACCCTCCCAGTCATTAGTGTCCCTAGGGTCCGTGCTAGCAGCCGTGTCTCCTTTGTTCCCGGCACTGCAGCCCCTGCCCCTGTGTCCCCTGCTGCCCTCAGTGCTGAGACTGTGGACCTACTCCGACAGATTGCAGTAGGTCAGACATCCATACTGACTGTCCTCCATGGACATACACAACTGATTACACAGTTGGTGTCGTTCATGGAGGGCATGTCGTCGGCCATGTCTGATCTACGTCGGAGTGTGGCTGCCATAGAGTCAACACTGACGGCAGCAATGTACTCCCAGCAGCCTCTGTCTCCCCCCCATCCTTCAGACCTATCCACCTCTGCCTCTCCCATATCTACACAACATACACGCAGACGCCACAGGTCACACACACCCAGCACACCCACACATCAGAAAAAGCTCAAAGCTCCACGCACGCAATCTCAAGGGGATGTAGGCACACCCACAGGGAGAGGGGACACAACGCACACACGCATCCACACACCCAGGAGTACAGACTCACAGCCCTCTACCTCCACCCCCAATGTGTCCCCGGGTTCAGGTGGTAGTTTTTCCACACTGGCTGAGGTGTGCAGCCAGGTTTTATGAAGCTACTTTCGTCGCTGCACCAGCCAGTGTGGATGAATCCACTACACCTGCACCCATTCCGCCTGTCCTTCCCTCTCCTGTCCATGCGGTGCCGGAGGATTCCACAGATGGTTCCCCCATAGTTACCACTGCGGATTAAACGCCATGTGCAAGCATGTTAGTGTGTGATCACACCCATGGAGGCACATATTGTTGCTCGGACTTTTTTGGACTGGCCATTGGCCTTTAATGAGCAAGGACTCTTATTTGCTTTTTCTTTTTTGGAGCAGCTGAATAAAGCATTTATGTTAATTTTCTGAATTAGAGTTTGTGTGATAATGTCTGTGACTGCTATGTGCCTGGGAGCTGATGTGATGTTCAAATGTAGGTATGTTAACATGTGTCAATCTCCTGATGGTAATGATGTTCACAATGGTATGTTGTTCTGTAACAGCTGGGCACTGGTGGGCACTGGTGGGGGTGTTAGCCACACACACACTCTGATGCTGGGCACTGGTGGGCACTGGTGGGGGTGTTAGCCACACACACACTCTGATGCTGGGCTCTGGTGGGCACTGGTGGGGGTGTTAGCCACACACACACTCTGATGCTGGGCTCTGGTGGGCACTGGGGGCACTGGTGGGGGTGTTAGGCACACACTCGGATGCTGGGCTCTGGTGGGCACTGGTGGGTGTGTTAGCCACACACACACTCTGATGCTGGGCACTGGTGGGCACTGGGGGCACTGGGGGGGTGTTAGCCACACACACACTCTGATGCTGGGCACTGGGGGGCACTGGGGGGCACTGGTGGGGGTGTTAGGCACACACTCAGATGCTGGGCTCTGGTGGGCACTAGTGGGCACTGGTGGGGAGGTGTTAGGCACACACTCTGATGCTGGGCACTGGGGGTCACTGGTGGGGGGGGTGTTAGGCACACACTCTGATGCTGGGCCCTGGGGGGCACTGGGGGGCACTGGTGGGGGGGTGTTAGGCACACACTCTGATGCTGGGCACTGGGGGGCACTGGTGGGGGTGTTAGCCACACACACACTCTGATGCTGGGCACTGGTGGGCACTGGTGGTCACTGGTGGGGGTGTTAGCCACACACACACTCTGATGCTGGGCACTGGTGGGCACTGGTGGGCACTGGTGGGGGTGTTAGCCACACACACACTCTGATGCTGGGCACTGGGGGGCACTGGTGGGGGGGTGTTGGGCACACACTCTGATGCTGGGCACTGGGGGCACTGGGGGGCACTGGTGGGGGGGTGTTAGGCACACACTCTGATGCTGGGCACTGGGGGGCACTGGTGGGGGTGTTAGCCATACACACACTCTGATGCTGGGCACTGGTGGGCACTGGTGGGGGTGTTAGCCACACACACACTCTGATGCTGGGCACTGGGGGGCACTGGTGGGGGTGTTAGGCACACACTCTGATGCTGGGCTCTGGTGGGCACTGGTGGGCACTGGTGGGGGGTGTTAGGCACACACTCTGATGCTGGGCACTGGGGGGCACTGGTGGGGGGGTGTTAGGCACACACTCTGATACTGGGCACTGGGGGGCACTGGGGGCACTGGTGGGGGGGGGGTTAGGCACACACTCTGATGCTGGGCACTGGGGGGCACTGGTGGGGGTGTTAGCCACACACTCTGATGCTGGGCTCTGGTGGGCACTGGTGGGCACTGGTGGGGGTGTTAGCCACACACACACTCTGATGCTGGGCTCTGGTGGGCAATGGGGGGCACTGGTGGGGGGGTGTTAGGCACACACTCTGATGCTGGGCTCTGGTGGGCACTGGTGGGGGGGTGTTAGGCACACACTCTGATGCTGGGCACTGGTGGGGGGGTGTTAGGCACACACTCTGATGCTGGGCACTGGGGGGCACTGGGGGGCACTGGTGGGGGTGTTAGGCACACACTCTGATGCTGGGCTCTGGTGGGCACTGGGGGGCACTGGTGGGGGTGTTAGCCACACACACACTCTGATGCTGGGCACTGGTGGGCACTGGTGGGGTTGTTAGGCACACACTCTGATGCTGGGCACTGGGGGGCACTGGGGGGCACTGGGGGGGTGTTAGGCACACACTCGGATGCTGGGCACTGGGGGGCACTGGTGGGGGGGGTGTTAGGCACACACTCTGATGCTGGGCACTGGGGGGCACTGGTGGGGGGGTGTTAGGCACACACTCTGATGCTGGGCACTGGGGGGTGTTCTGCTCACCACTTACACTTACAATCACATTGCAGGCGTATGTGCCACATGTAAATTGCACTGGTGTAGTGCGGTGACGTACCGTACGCCCTGGTCGATGACGTAGGTACGGCCGGTCTCCGTATTGCACTGGTGTAGTGCGGTGACCTGCCGTACTCCCTGGTCGATGACGTAGGTGCGGCGTATTGCGCTGGTGTAGTGCGGTGACGTACCGTACCCCCTGGTCGATGACGTAGGTACGGCCGGTCTCCGTATTGCACTGGTGTAGTGCGGTGACCTGCTGTACCACGTGGTCGATGATGTAGGAGCGGCGTATTGCGCTGGTGTAGTGCGGTGACGTACCGTACCCCCTGGTCGATGACGTAGGTACGGCCGGTCTCCGTATTGCACTGGTGTAGTGCGGTGACCTGCCGTACCCCTATGGTCGATGACGTAGGTGCGGCGTATTGCGCTGGTGTAGTGCGATGACGTACGTACCCCCTGGTCGATGACGTAGGTACGGCCGGTCTCCGTATTGCACTGGTGTAGTGCGGTGACCTGCCGTACCCCGTGGTCGATGACGTAGGTGCGGCGTATTGCGCTGTTGTAGTGCGGTGACGTACCGTACCCCCTGGTCGATGACGTAGGTACGGCCGGTCTCCGTATTGCACTGGTGTAGTGCGGGAGTGTGTGGCGCAACATGGGCAGACATTACAATCGTGTAATGGAGATGTGCGCGTGTAGCAAGACGTACAGGTATGTAGAACCTCGTTGTACTCACCTTCTGCGCCGTCGTCGGTTTCTCAGTACGAAGTGGTGGGCGTACAGGATAGGGATTACACGGACGATGGCGTCCATGTCCTGCTTGTCGCGTACCGGGGTGCGGGTCGTGCCGAAGTCTGGTTTTACGGTAGTTTTGAGCTGTCGTAGAAAAAGAGCTGTACGGAGTGTGTGGAACACGGATCGTACTTTGTGGTTCGGGAGACGCCGTTTATGTACGTACGGACGTAGCGTCGAGCGTCAGCCGACTGCTATTCGTACGGACTTTCGATTCGTACGGCGTTTTTTACGAGACGTACGGAGTGACGCATTAAGTTGTGATCGTACTTGCACATTCGTACGGGGACGCCTTCGGGTTCGATTCGTACGGGGAAAAACGCTCCGTACAGCAATTCGGAGCGCTTTTTACCGGATCGGAATCGAGCCCTATATATCGGCCCAGACCCTCCAGCTAATATCAGAACGGAGACTGAAGTTACATATCTAGGTATTAAAATTGCATTACCACTCTCCACTATTCCGGAATTAAACATAAATACTGTTTTGACAAAGGTTAAGTCAATGCTGGAGAGAAAAGATCATCTTCATCTACATCTGCATGGGTGAGCTAATGTTTTAAAAATGTCGGTTCTTCCTAAATTTTTATATATGTTTCGGGCTATACCGCTGGAATTTCCATCCACAAGCTTTAAACAATTAGAAAGGATGTCCGCTCGATTCTTATGGGGCTATAAGCATCTGAGGCGGGCATATAAAAAGATGATAATTTCTAAAGATCAGGGAAGTTGGGGTATCCCGCATTTTTTCTTTCACTATCTAGCATCTGTTTTGCAATTTATTAACCCTTTGGTGATTGGCGAAAGGGCACGAATTTTACAGTTTCATTCGCCCTTAATTTATGAATTTGCATTGGGTGAGGAATATCGAGGCTGCTTTCTTAAAGTGATAGAACCTAGCTATTACAAAAAAAAAAAATTAAGATTTTGAAATCAGCTTATTTGGTGTGGAAATGTATTAAGCGTCACTTCGGTATTACTAAGATTCCGCCCTACACACCTTTAGCAGCACCAGGCATTCTTCCTCCAATTTTTTGTGATCCTGTAATTAATAGTTGGCGTAGTAAGGGAATTCAATAATTGGGTGATATAATGCTGGATGGACAAATACTTACAGATCCACAGGTATTTTAATTCTCTAAGTTCCCAAGCAGACTCTCAAATGCGGAGAATTTCCCTAATTCAGAATATGTTTAGGAAAACATAAATTGGTCAATACTATAAACCTTTTATCTCTTTATGTCAGGATGATTTGGAAGTTTTTCAAAATAAATGGTCAATGAAGTTTGGTAGAAGTTCCATTAATATAGAAGAGTCAATAAGTTTGGCTAATACTATTTTAATTACCGGAAGGGCGCGCTCACAGCATTTCATGGCTTTATTTGATCTTTATTACACACCTGATAAGATTACAAAATGGGGGACGAATGTTGGGGTCTCATGCAGTAGATGTGGTGAATTTGCGGCTGACGGATCACTGAAATTATATCGACCTCAAAATTATCGAGTTGCCATAATATCGTTGATAAAATATCGATGGACAAAATATCGACTGGCTATCTTTAAACAGGTAAGTACTAAAATATCGACTCTAAAATATCGAGTTACTAAAATATAGACTGTAAAAATATCGTTTTTTTTAAATGTCTTTAACCTAAGTTAAAACTAATGTAATAATAAATATATTTATTATAAACTTACTTAAAATTATTACATTAATGTTATATCAATAGATATTTATTGTAAATTAAAAAAAAACTAAAAATAATACATATATATTTATATGAACATTTTTTATTAAATAAACATATATAATAATTTTACCGTAGCATAGCAAAATGGTTAAAATTTATTGTAACAACTTTAGTGAATTCTACAACAGCTAAAGCGTTGGATAGCGTAGGGGTAAAATTTACTATTCCCACTCCAGTGGTTGCAACAGTAGGGAAAGCGTTGGATAGCGTAGGGGTTAAAATTACTATTCCCACTCCAGTGGGTGCAACAGTAGGGAAAGCGTTGGATAGCGTAGGGGTTACAATTAGTATTCCCACCCCAGTGGGTGCAACAGTAGGGAAAGCGTTGGATAGCGTAGGGGTAAAGATTACTATTCCCACTCCAGTGGGTGCAACAGTAGCGAAAGCGTTGGATAGCGTAGGGGTTAAAATTACTATTCCCACTCCAGTGGGTGCTACAGTAGGGAAAGCGTTGGATAGCGTAGGGGTTAAATTTACTATTCCCACTCCAGTGGGTGCAACAGTAGGGAAAGCGTTGGATAGCGTAGGGGTTAAAATTACTATTCCTACTCCAGTGGGTTCAACTGTAGGGAAAGCGTTGGATAGCGTAGGGGTTAAAATTACTATTCCCACTCCAGTGGGTGCTACAGTAGGGAAAGCGTTGGATAGCGTAGGGGTAAAAATTACTATTCCCACTCCAGTGAGTGCAACAGTATAAAAAGGCAAAACTTCATAATTAATTATAATTTATAGAAATATTAGTACCAAGTAAATTTAATTTCCTATACCAATAACTTTTATTTACCAATTAATTTTAATTTCATGGACAATTATTAATTAATTAAACACTTTAATTAATTAACTTAATTAATTAATTAATTATTGCTTTACTTCCCACCCTTTTCCCCTATAAACCCACAACCCGCTACTGAAACTAATTTACTATAAATTAATTATTTATCAATTAATCAATTATTAATAATTACCAATTATTTTTTATTTAATTAACTATTATTAATTATTTTACAATTAATATTAATTTACATAATTAATTAATTATATTTAAATTACATCCCACCCTATTCCCCTATAAACCCACTACCCGCTACTGAAACTAATTTACTATAAATTATTTATTTATCAATTAATCAATTATTATTAATTACCAATTATTATTTTTTTATTACCAATTATTAATTTTGTTACAATTACTATTAATAATTACATAATTAATTAATTATATTTAAATTACTTCCCACCCTATTCCCCTATAAACCCACTACCCGCTACAGATTTATATTACACAATTATTAAAAATTAGTAAAAACTTACCCTATTTTCCATTTTCTTTTGTCAATATTCTATCTAGTCGACATTATGTCTAGTCTATATTTTTGATTCGATATTTTGACTATTAATATCGATATAACTCGATATTTTTGTAGTCTATATTATGTCTGGTCGATATTTTGTCTAGTCTATATTTTTTCCTCGATATTATGTCCAGTCTATATTTTGGATTCGATATTATGTCTGTTTACCGCGGCTGACTCATTACATGTGTTTTTTTCGTGTCCAAAATTGTCAGATTTATTTTTCTCTATAGAAAAATTTTTGGATACCCTATTGGGACCTTCGATTAGTATAACAGGGGAATTGGTATTGTTAGGGATAACCGAAGACATTTGTTCTGAAGACAGGAAAAGATTTTTGTTTGTTTGTAGGGCGCTAGTACAGGCCTGCATATCACAAGATTGGAATAATCCTGTTCCCCCGTTGTTTGAGACTTGGCGCGCTCGCCTATTAGCCATGTATCATCTCGAAATGGCCATATATCGAACTACGGGTCGGAAAAAAATATCTATGGGTATGAAGATTTGAACTCCCATCACGGATTGGATATGAGGAGAAATTGTATTGTTGTCTTCTTTCTTTTTTTCTGCAACTGCTTGCATCTAAAACAATTTTTTGTGTCTTTTCTGTAAATTGCATTTTATTATTGCCACATGTAAATGATATTATTCTTTGCTCTGCTCCTCTTGCATAAAATGGGTGAAAAAGAATGAATAAAAATAGTTTTTTAAAAAAAGAATTCAATGCTTTCCCTACTGTTGCCCTGTATGGAGTGAGAATAGTAAACTTAACCGCTCCAAAGTTCAACACGTTCCCTACTGTTGCGCTGTTTGGAGCTGGAAAAGTAAATTTTACCCCTCCAAAGTCCAAGACTTTCTGTACAGTTGCGCTGTTTGGAGTGGTCATAATATATTTCACTGCTTCAAATCCAAATCATTCTGTACCGTTGCATAAACTAGAATGAGAATAGAGGCCAAAATTTACCATTTTTAATGCAGCACAAAGCATGAAGCCATCTTGCTGCTCTGTTTGAAAGGAAAAGAGCAGAAATGCACCAAATTTTCAATTGCATGGCGCATTTCTGTCTTTTCCTAGTACTAGCGCACCTTTGGCTGCCTAGCGCCAATGCAGGCACCCTTACGTCATGGTGAGAGGGTGCCTGTGTTATAAGCAGGATTATTTTTGTGCAGTTAGGGACCCTTTCCAGCACAAATACAATCCTCAGAGGCATTTTCCTCTTTTTATGTGTGCTGCCAAATGCAGCACACATAGAAAGAGGGAAAAACAAAGAGAAATAAAGACATTGCTCCTCGTTACACCTGACCTGGGGAGCAGTAGCATATTGATGCATTCCCAATGGTTAAATCTGGGAATGCACCAAAATCCATGGGCGGATGCGTGGGAACACCCCTGGAATAACTTCCTGGGGCAGAGTAACACAAGGCACTGATTAGCACTGTCTTCTATTACTCCAGATTTATCAAGCCATGGAAGGTGGCCTTGCGTGGCTTGATAAAACTCACTTAGGTTTTGTGTTGCACTTATGCCCACTTGTGTGGTGCACGGTCAACCCAAAACCTTGACAAATCTGGCCCAGAATATTTAATAATCTTAGATTCCAATATTTATAAATATCTTACATTTATTCCTATGAATACAATTATGCATATATAAATATTTAAAAATATATCATGTAAAATACATATTGTTAGGAATTATATTATATACATTACCATGATAATACATTTAAAATAAAAAAATAATTTCAACAATAGTTTTTTTCGTATAGTTTTTGTACTTAACATTACAAGTATTGAAGCACGATATTGTGGGACACAATATTTTTGACACAATGTTTTGGTAACGATATTGCTTTCCACGATATTGTGTCAGTGATCTTCATCCTCTCCAGGCCCATCATAAATACAATGTATAATGTACAGCTGATTGCCTGTATAGAGTATGCCAGTCAGCACCACAGCCAGAAAAAGTATCTTAATTAATCAACATCTAAGAAGAAGATTTGTTAAACAGTGAATTGAGTTCCATGATAAATTCTTTTTGTGAAAGGGAATTTTACATCTTTGCATGTAGAGGTAGAGATTTACATTGCCGTTAGCCCCATAAATAGGCAGGAAAACATGCGAAAAGCTGCAGCTTTCAATGTGTAGTACTTAGAGTTTCATATGATGTTTTTAAATGCTAACATTTCACCCATGCCAATGTATAAAGGTACATAAAGAACAATTAAAAATTATACGCTGTTGAAAGGCAACCTAATGTGCAAATGCACATTTTTTAACACCTTCCCCTAAACCTTCACCAAGTTTAGGGGTGATTCATTCTCCTTCCACCCTAGGAGTAGAGTTAATGTAATGATTTGCTGGAGTAAAACTCTAGTCATATTTAGGGCATCATTTTGATGCCGGACGGTCGGAGAGCGCCCGACACCAAGGTGGTCTGGGATCGCCCAACAGGCAAGTGGTGGTCTGACTGTCTAATTAAGATGTGGCGGGTGGCTTGCGGAAAAGTGCTTCATAATACTGCAGCTTGTGCTGCCGCACTGGAAAAGGGCAGCAACACAAGCTGCAGTGTTATTGAGCCCTTTGTGAAACTTCATGCACCGTGTGTCAGACACCATGTGGTGCCCTGCACATGGTACATAAATGTGCATTGGGCACTGCATGTGCCCCAGGGTCACATTACAATGACCCAAGGGGGCGGGGCACTGCTTGGGGCCCTCAAAGTCCCTTTCCAGCTGGCTTTTCATGGTTATTGGACCACCTTGAAAAGGCAGTCGGAAAGGGACAGCGCCTCAATTCAGGATCACAATTCCGACTGCCGCCCTGTCAATATCAGTAAATTCTGTCAGAAGTGGTGATCAGTCCCCCATTCATCAATGGTGCGACCGCCTGCATCTTAATGCAGAGGTCAGATCGATGCCCTGTATGTCGGGCGGACCGACCCCGATGGCCTGTCTGTAGCGGTCCACCCGACATCATAATAAGGGCCTTATTGTGGAAAGGTGTAGGATTGAGCATATCCATGATCTAAAACTCACAGGTCAAACCCCCTGGTTCTTGATATTATACAACGCCTGCACAACGACAGGTATGCAAAAATCAGGTGGGGATCCCAGGGGCAATTGACAGAGAGGATCGCAGTGAACAGGGGGGTCCACCAGGGATGTGTGTTGGCTCCCACCCTGTTTTCTTTATACATCAATGGGGTGGTTGATTTTTTACGACAAGATCCAGCTGACGCTCCCCTATTAGCGGAGGAGAAAACACCAAACCTCTTGTTCGCCGACAATACTCTTCTGTTCTCCACATCACCGGGGGGACTCTAGAAACTTTTGATCTACGTTGCTAAATTCTGCAGCTCTCGGGGGTTGATAATTAATACGACTAAAACAAAACTCATGAGCATCAACCCATCAAAACGCTTTAGAAATGACATTACCCTGAATGATTGTCCCCTAGAGACTGTTGAGTCTTTTGACTATTTGGGAACCCGTGTCTCTCATAACATGAGGTGGGGTTCTCATCTAGCCAAAATGCTCTGAGCCATAAGTGGGTCTCAGGGGCCACCATCAGAGAGCAACACATATCTAGGAGTAGGCCAGTAGCCCCTGCTCTTGCAGTCTATGATGGCAAAGCACTTCCTTCGGCCCTTTATGGGTCCGAACTCTGGGGCTTCGAGAACGTTGATGAGCTTGCCAAATCTGAATATAAGTTCATGAGAGATCTTATCTCCCTCCCTGTCTTGACCCCCTTGAAACCTTTACTCTATGATATGGGAAGGCCTTCCATCAAGGATATTGCACGACTGTGCCCCCTCCTTTTCTGTGCATGCATAAGAAGGACCACTGGATTGTCCAACTACGCGATAGCCCTTGACGAACTGATTGCAGCTGATACGGGGGCCAGGATTAAGTGGATAACTGGCCTCCACCAGCTCCTATCAGATATAGGCCTCAGGGCGGCCTAGACTAGCTAGGTCCCCCCCACAAAGCAGGCTTTGAAGCGGGCGTACTGGGACTGGGTTCAGACACATGAGATTATGAACCTCAAACCAGGGAAACTAACTGAGGAGTTCTTTGAACATAAATCCATCTGTAGACTGGAACCCTACATGGACTTCATACAGGTTCCTAGGGACAGGGCACTGTACGTGAAGCTGAGGCTAGGGACTCCCCCTACCAATAGTGTGACCGCTTCCTGGAAAGGGCCAAATTTGACACCTATGCCCTGTCCATGTTGCGCCTATCATAATGAGTCAACTGCGCATCTTTTTTTTGCCTGTCCGCCTATAGATTGGCTAGAGCTAAGTGGCTCAAACCTGTCTGCCAATTGATTGGCCCAATGAATCATCGCGCCATACTCCGCATTCTGTGCACAGATACATCTTCAACTGACACTGATCTGCGGGAAGGAATAAGACCTTGAGAAAAAAGACAGCATGCCCTACCAGCTCTGCCACACTATGAGAATTGAGTCTGGGTTCAGAGTGCCACACGTCCATCCTAATTGCTGCTACGCTTTTGTTAAGATGTTCTACCTTATGAATTGCCCTAGCTGTTTTATACTTCTGTTGCCTTTTTAAAATGAATAGGATCTTAATATGTAAATTTTAAGTATAGTATGATGTATGTATATCTTAAATTGCTGTATATTCTTTTAAACATTTTTATCCTCTAAAAATATTGTATATGCTTTTATGATATTTTATGTATCGAATAAAGCTCATACTACTACTGCATTGGGCACTGCATGTGCCCCCAGGGTCACATTACAATGACCCAAGGGGACGGGGCACTGCATGGGGCCCTCAAAGTCCCTTTCCAGCTGGCTTTTCATGGTAGTTGGACCACCTTGAAAAGGCAGTCGGAAAGGGACAGCGCCTCCATTCAGGATCACAATTCCAACTGCCGCCCTGTCAATGTCAATATCAGTAGATTCTGTCAGAAGTGGTGATCAGTCCCCCATCCATCATTGGTGCGACCGCCTGCATCTTAATGCAGAGGTCAGATCGATGCCCTGTATGTCGGGCGGACCGCCACCGATGGCCTGTCGGTAGCGGTCCACCCGACATCATAATAAGGGCCTTATTGTGGAAAAGTGTAGGATAGAGCATATCCATGATCTAAATCATTACACAATGGTAAAAACATTTATGCCTGACAGGTACCCCTTTGTGGATAGAGTTATGGTATAACTGAAGCCATTTATAGGCTTACTTGTAGATTTATGACTGTAAATGGCTTAATAGTTGCAACCAAGTGTGTATATCAGGACCTTTTACTCATCCAAAATTTCAATTTTGTTTTTAATTTTGTAAAAAAGTGACAGTGTTTAAGCAATGCTGCACAGTTAAATATGGGTGAGCTGCCTTTCCATTTGCCATGTACACATTTTGCAATGTGAGCCTACATTAAAATGCTGTACATTTATCATTGATACATGGGGGCCCATTAGCATGAGGGGCGGATTGCCACCGCCAGTCGGGTTGTGGCGATCCGCCCTCCAAAACACCCCTGCTGGACGGCTTTTTGCCCTCTGCCATAATAGCATGGCGGGGGGTACCGCGGCGGATGGAAAGACCGCCTGCAGCTTTTCCGCTGGTAGGCAATCGTCACAATTGCCTACCGGGTGGAAATGGCCAATAATATGGTGGCGGTGCCTTGGAGGCACCGCCATCCATATTATGATGTGGGCGGTGTTATGCGTTTCCGTGGCGAAGACTCCACCATGGAATGGCTTGCAGGAATCGTTTTGGAGGCCCGTTGTGGGCCCCCGGGGGTGGGGGCTGCACTTGGGGGGTACCCATGGTACCCCCCTACATTAGCATACAAAAGGTGGCAGGCACCTTGCGGTGCCTGTCACGTTGTGCATGCCAATGCACAACATGCATTTTCTACATTGTGGCGGGTGCTGCTTACAGCGCCGCCCGCCACAATGTTGAATATGTGGGATGCGACCACCAGGTGACAGTCGGCGGTCCCTGCAGTGCTAGGGTGACGGACGGTCCGCCCGCCATCCTAATGGACCCCATAGAATTGCTAAAAAGTTAACTAAGGTAAAACTTTAATGATTGAGTCAACAGTGCTTCTGACTGTGGAGTTATGAATTCTGGCCTCAGTCAATGGGACAAAAACCTAACCTAATCTTAAAAGTAAAAAACTTGGGCGGTGATAATTGACTACAATTTGCCATTGAAATTGCAGATTAAGGGACTGGTCTAGAGTTTGGTGGACAGGGTAAACTGTTACATTTGTTATGTAGCACCGAGCCAGCCAAACCGTCTGTTCACTTGCCACATACAGATGCCTGTTTCGATGTTGGTCGGGAAGGCTCTGACCGAAATCAACAGTTTCACTTCCGATCGCCTCATTTCAATGTAGGCGGTCGCAATTGAAACTGGCTGGTCATTCTGGCTGGCTTCCGACGGGCTCAAGGAGCCCATGAGCCAATCTGAGACAGGCCCATAATCCCAAAGGCGTTTCCCCCGTTGGGATTACAATGCTCAGTTTCTGACAGGCTTTCCATGCCGGGCTTCCTGACATGGAAAGCCTGTCCAAAAGTGAGTTTGGGGGCTTCTAGCAGGGCCCCCTTCTTTTTGCAGCCTCTGTTTGGGGGCCCAGGCGGCACCTATGATGCCCCTCTGTTAATCCCTGCACCGTGTGGCAGGCACCTTGAGATGACTGCCACACGATGCATGGATGAACACAATCAACCATTTTCCTATGGGCGCTTGTGATACGCCCAGTTTATGGCTGCAGCACAAGTTCCCATAGAGAAATGGGAGTATGCAACTGCCCCATGTGCGGTTGCATTGTAAATGTAGTGTCTGGACCACCGACCGGAATTCGGAGGCAACTTTGATTGACAACGTAATGGAGCCCATTGAGTCCAATACATTGTTGTCCAGGGCATGACGTTTTTAAAAACGATTTTTAACTCCAGCATTTTATACCTGTTATTTCTTATGATAGTGGCTATTTTTATGTAAAAATAACTGAAAATTGTTGTTGCTTTTTAAGGAATGTTCTAACATTTGCGTCCTGCCGTCTGTCATTAATATGCCTTATCACAATAAACTTTGACTGACCCTTTCCTCTCGTATTGCCTCCACTGAGACTCTTTATATCATCCTAACTGGGTCCTTAAAGCCCTCTCTCTATTAAACAATCATCAACAATGAAAAGTCAATTCCAGAGCCTGCTCAGCAGCTAATCTTGGTGGTTGCTGCATGGGCAACTGAGCCTCAAATATGCCGGTTCTTAATTTGTAAAATTATATTGTATTTCTTAGAATTATTTTGGTGGGCCCATGTGTTTTTTTTTCAGAAGCCAGCGCTGCTGAATCTTGTAGTTGCCGAATGCTAAGTCCTTGCTTCCGTCTCATACCAAGTGCCTACTTTATGCAGTTGGATGCAGGGGGGACCGGCACTTATTTTTCAACAGACTTTCAGAGGGCGAAAGAAGGAGGAAGAAAAAAGACGGTACAATAATAACAATGGGGGAAAACAGGAATAACAAAGTACCTGCAAGAGTCAGATAAAGAGGCAGAGAGTGTTTGGTGAGGGATGAAAGAGGCATGAGGTAGAATCAAGAACCCCGACCTTTAATAATGCCAGCCACGGGCTTCATGGCAAAACTTTGGAGCACACCAGTTGTTTAGCAACATACAAAGTACTGCGCATACCTTTTTGATCCACCACCCTACAGGTTTCGCCTCTTTATCACACTCTTGGAGGTTCTTTTTCATCCCTTCTTTCTCCCTTTGTCCAATGTTTTTTGTCTTTCTTTTCCTTCTCCTTACCCCTTTTTCACTGTCTTATTAGCAAGCTCATGTGTTATCCTCGTTTTCTTTCTCATTTTCTCTGATGTGTCATATTTACAGTATGATGCATCACATTGCAAGGAATGACAGATATGTCACTAATAGTATTACTGATGTATCTTCCAGCTCAAAAGTCACGTATTGCTGGAGTTGTGTCGGAAGTGTGATGCAACTCCAGCAATGTTCCTTTCATATGGGGCCAGGGCCATGTGAAAGGTGCATGTGTCACCCTTAAACCTACCATGAGGCAGGCATAAGGTTTTGATGCATTGTCGTCCTAGAAGATAGACAGAACATAGATTTAAATGCGCCACTCCTACAACCTTTTCTTGAGGGGGAATGCCCACCCTGCATACATTATACCTGATGCAGGTATATTGTAGCCCTGGGGTTCACTAAGTGACGCCTCTGCCTAGATGCGTCACTCGTACATATTGTGCAACATGGTGCATTACTTACGCCACCGTTGCATCACTAATAGTGATGCTACGGTGTCGCAAAAAGGACGTAGGCGATGGGCAGGGATCCCTCGTTCCCCTGTGGTTCTGGGGTGATGTGCAGGAAGAGGGGTGGCCAGCCACACTCACCATATGGCTCAAAAACAGTTTTCCCGGGAGCCGCGGGAGTCCGCGCTCTGTTGTACAGTCTGGCTAAAAGGCTAGAAGGCACACAGTCCACCCTCCAACGTCAGAGCTCCGAAAGGCTGCCACTCCTTGTTGCCACTCCGGATCACCACTACGGGGTGGGTTGCAAACCCCCTAACGGAAGGAAATAAGCCCAGTCACTCCTTTCTGTTGGGCTCCTTTCCCAGTCGTGCCCGTCAGGTAGGCCGTCTCTACATGCTCCGCGCCATGGTGCGGCTCAGGCCGTGCGCGGCCCGGCGATCAATTCCTGTGCTTCTCCCGCTCCAACGTGCACAATTGCCACCGATGTCTTCGGGCCTTAGATCATGCCCTCAGTTAATTCTTTAATTTCTTTGTCCGCGTCGTCTGCCCTGGCTTTCTCGTGCTTTTTAGTCTCTACAAGTTGTACTGGCAGCACTCCCTTGAAAGCCTTCCAGCTTTGTCCACCTTAAACACTGTCGAGTGCAGTGTAAACAGCAGTGAGCGCAATGGAGTCAAGGCTTGTAAGACGGGCAAAGCAAAGAGGGCCTTTCATCGGTAGTCAAGGGCTTTCTGCGTCGTACCCGTACATGAAGTGCATTTGGTATATTGAGATTCCTGGCATGTATGCCTAAGCCAACCTCCACATCCTGAATCAGGAAAATTACAATATGCGTGATGTTTTCCGTAAAATAAAGGGAACTGTAGGGACTATACTTTTCACTGTAAGAAAACCAACCACTTTTTTAGATTAGATTATTTCTTCATTTATAGCAGAGGTCTTCAAACTTTTTGATGCCGAGACCCCCTTGTAAAACCTTTTTAGGCGTAAGGACCCCCTTCCGACAAAACTTTCTAGAAACTGGTAATCCTCATCATCAACTTTTGACAACCATAAATGCGCCTGTTAGACCTCATCACATCCATCCATCATTCATCCGCCCACCTTTTCACACATCCATCCATCATTCATCCATGCAACCTTTCATCCATCCATACATCCATCCTTCATCCATCCATCCACCCTTTCATCCTTCCATCCATCCATCCTTCATCCTTCCACCCTTTCATCCTTTCATCCAAACATCTATCCTTCATCCATCCATCCTTTCATCCTTCCATCCATACATCCATCCTTCATCTATCCACCCTTTCATCCATCCATTCACCCATCATTCATCCACCCATCTGTTCACACATCCATCCATTCATCATTCATCCATGCAACCTTTTATCCATCCATACATCCATCCTTCATCCATCTACCCTTTCATCCTTCCATCTATCCATCCTTCATCTATCCAACCTTTCATCCATCCATCCACTCATCATTCATCCACCCACCTTTTCACACATCCATCCATTCTTCTTCCTTACATCCATCCATCCATCCTTCATCAGTCCACCCCTTCATCCATCCATCCACCCATCATTTATCCACCCACCTTTTGTGCCTCTTTCATTGGGGGGGCGCAGGGGAGGGGGTGGTCAGTATCTCTCTGCGTCTTCTTCCTTCTTATTTTCCACTCATGGGAGGGCATCTCTGTGCCTCCCTGCTGGGGGTGGGGGGGTGGAGGGGGCGGATAGGTTGTAACAACATCTCACCATGAAGAACAGACTCTCAGGTGGCACATTTCTCCCACACGGGCGCCAAGTATGATGGCTCCTGGGACTTGAACCAATGATTTATGGGACGTGTCACGGGACCCACAGCTCCAGGCGCACAACGTCCATTGAACTCAAAGAGCTACACTACAGCCTCCTCCCACCCCCCCCCCCCCAGCTCTTGTATGTGAGCCCGGCTGAAACAGCTTCAGGGACACACACACAGCCACACCCAAGTACTTCACAGGTCTTTAAAAGACCTTTTACTTGTTAATGAGGCTTTGATGTTTTTCACCCCTCAGTGTGAATTAAGCTTCCGCCGTGAGCACCCTTATCAGCCCAACGCCAGAAACTGCATGCTCTGACAGAATCTGCGACCCCCTTCCAAGGCCTTCACAACCCCCCTGGGGGTCGCGCCTCACAGATTGAAGACCTCTGATTTATAGGAAGGAGGCGGAGAGAGTGGTAGGCATGGAATATCTCCCTATTCACCTTTCAGACCAAGCAGCTTTGTCTTTAAAAATTGATTTAAGAGGCGTGGCCAAGATGGCGGAGTGAGGAGACGCTTTCGCCCGGAGCTCCCGACCCGATCTGGGCCCTGAGCCTTCTGAATAGCTTGTTCTCCCCCCCCATCGGCATAAAACAGATTGGGAACGGTGCGGGAACCGGTCAGGCTGTGCTAGACCCGAAGTACAGCTTTGGAGTGGCTGGGGACCCGTAGTCCGGACTGCGGCACGGAGCGACACCAAGACCGGGAGCGTAGACGGATGGCGGCCTAGCCGGGGTTGAGCAGAGCTCTGTCTCCGAAGCTCTCAGAAGTCAACGGTGGTTCAGTGGAAGGAAGTAGGGGGCACACCAGGGTGCCGCGACGGTGCTGGGTGGCCCTGAGAAGCGCCTGCTGCCCTCAGGAAAGACCCGCCCCTGGTGGTCGGTCCCGTCGCAAATCGAGGCCGCGGCTGCGGCCTAGCTGACTGGAGGCCCTGCAGGCCGGAAGGGTGGTGTCGCTGGAAGCGTAGGCGGAGTAAGGGCCGCAGCGACGAGGATTGGAACCGAGGCCCTCCAAGGGCTGCACCGGAGGTGTCGGCTCCTGGGCAACTGAGCCTGGGTACGAACGGTGAAACGCCCGGAGGCTGCGCCATCACCGGAAGTGGAGCAACAACCTGCAGAGGCACGAAGAGCCGCCATAGTTGCTTTTGGAAGTAGTGACGAAACCGGCGGCTTTCGGTGGTGCGCGGTGCCCTTGAGAACCGCGCCGCGGATGGTCGGCGCGGTTCCAACATGGAAAGCCTGTCCAAAAGTCAGTTTGGGGGCCCCTAGCAGGGCCCCCTTCTTTTTGCGGCCTCTGTTTGGAGACTGAGGCGGCACCTATGATGCCCCTCTGTTAATCCCTGCACCGTGTGGCAGGCACCTTGAGATGAATGCCACATGATGCAAGGATGAGCACAATCAACCATTTCTCTATGGGCGCTTGTGATACGCCCGGTTTATGGCTGCAGCACAAGTTCCCATAGAGAAATGGGAGTATGCAACTGCCCCATGTGCGGTTGCATTGTATTTGTGGTGTCTGGACCACCGACCGGAATTCGGAGGCAACTGTGACTGACAACGTAATCGAGCCCATTGAGTCCAATACATTGTTGTCAAGGGCATGATGTTTTTAAAAACGAGTTTTGACTCCAGCCTTTTATACCTGTTATTTCTTATGATAGTGGATATTTTTATGTAGAAATAACTGAAAATTGTTGTTGCTTTGTAACGAATGTTCTAACATTTGCATCTGCCGTCTGTCATTAATATGCCTTATCACAATAAACTTTGACTGACCCTTTCCTCTCGTATTGCCTTCACTGAGACTCTTTATATCATCCTAACTGGGTCCTTAAAGCCCTCTCTCTATTAAACAATCATCAACAATGAAAAGTCAATTCCAGAACCTGCTCAGCAGCTCATCCTGGTGGTTGCTGCATGGGCAACTGAGCCTCAAATATGCCGGTTCTTAATTCGTAAAATTATATTGTATTTCTTAGAATTATTTTTGTGGGCCCATGTGTTTTTTTTCAGAAGCCAGCGCTGCTGAATCTTGTAGTTGCCGAATGCTAAGTCCTTGCTTCCGTCTCATACCAAGTGCCTACTTTATGCAGTTGGATGCAGGGGGGACTCACTGCGACTTTTTGGGGGGGACCGGCACTTATTTTTCAACAGACTTTCAGAGGGCGAAAGAAGGACGAAGAAAAAGACGGTACAACAATAACAATGGGGGAAAGCAGGAATAACAAAGTACCTGCAAGAGTGGGATAAAGAGGCAGAGAGTGTTTGGTGAGGGATGAAAGAGGCATGAGGTAGAATCAAGAACCCCAACCTTTAATAATGCCAGCCACTGGCTTCATGGCAAAACTTTGGAGCACACCAGTTGTTTAGTAACATACAAAGTACTGCGCATACCTTTTTGATCCACCACCCGACAGGTCTTGCCTCTTTATCACACTCTTGGAGGTTCTTTTTCATCCCTTCTTTCTCCCTTTGGCCAATATTTTTGTCTTTCTTTTCCTTCTCCTTACCCCTTTTTCACTGTCTTATTAGCAAGCTCATGTGTTATCCTCATTTTCTTTCTCATTTTCTCCTTAACTCATTGAGAAAGCATGCACATGCTTTTATCGCTCTTAAAGGTCCCTTGGGATACGTTACTTCTTTAGGAGAAAGTGATTTTTAACCAAAGATCCCACATCATTTACTAAAGCTATTTAGGTATTGAACAATGGTGCAGCTCCCAATTATGTATGAATTTACAACTTGACAGGTCTGCAGTGGAGGCATTTTCCATGTTGATTTAGGGTCTCAAGCACCTTTGCAGCAGCACTGTACAAGGTTGCTATTAGTTTGATCCAATAAAATTCTAAATGACTCTCAAACCCTGCCCTTGAGACGGGTAACTGAGGACAAGTGAACGTCTCATTTGGATGAACATCAAAATCAACATAATTAAATGGGATGAGCTCAAGTAGGTTGTGTATATTTGCTTTCCATCTGGGCAAAGTAAATGGCAGACTAACTGGCTGCCAGATAAAAGATCATTCTGGAACATTTGGGACCATGGCTGTTGGATAAGGAATGGCAGGTTGTGGGCGCATCAGCTTTCATGTAGATAGTAGCATGTCGCTGATGCGCTCTTGCGTTTTATATTTGTCTGTCGTTTTTCGTTAGCCATTATCTGCATGTGAGAGCTCCTCTATATTGATACATCTTTTATACTTTTGAATATTAGCATACAAGAACTTGAAAAGAATCTCACAGTATCAACTGCACAATCTATACACACACTATCAAACATGCATCGACAAAGGCAGTCGGTCTTGCCAATTTTACATAAATGCATAATTTACAGTGATGGCTGAACATTATGTGGTTAGTGTGGATACATAATCCTACAACACACATTCAGTTACCTCTAGACATGCACAGTCTCTGTGGTATTTTGCTGCAGCTCAGTGCCAAGTGTGCATTAAGATCCAAAGGGACTAATTTATGAGAGGTGGTGCATCGCTGAGTCAAAGTAGCGATGCAACACTTCTCAGAACGCCCTCCTTGCGACAGCAATGATGTGTCATATTTACAGTATGATGCATCACATTGCAAGGAATGACAGTTATGTCACTAATAGTATTACTGATGTATCTGCCGGCTCAAAAGTCGCGTATTGCTGGAGTTGTGTCGGAAGTGTGATGCAACTCCAGCAATGTTCCTTTCATATGGGGCCAGGGCCATGTGAAAGGTGCCTGTGTCACCCTTACACCTACCATGAGGCAGGCATAAGGTTTTGATGCATTGTCGTCCTAGAAGATAGACAGAACATAGATTTAAATGCGCCACTCCTACAACCTTTTCTTGAGGGGGAATGCCCACCCTGCATACATTATACCTGATGCAGGTATAATGTAGCCCTGGGGTTCACTAAGTGACGCCTCTGCCTAGATGCGTCACTTCGTAAATATTGTGCAGCATGGTGCATTATTTACGCCACCGTTGCATCACTAATAGTGATGCTACGGTGTCGCAAAAAGGACGTAGGCGATGCGCAGGGATCCCACGTTCCCTTGTGGTTCTGGGGTGATGCGTAGGAAAAGGGGTGGCCAGCCACACTCACCATATGGCGCAAAAACAGTTTTCCCGAGAGCCGGGGGAGTCCGCGCTCTGTTGTACAGTCTGGCTAAAAGGCTAGAAGGCACGCAGTCCACCCTCCAATGTCAGAGCTCCGAAAGGCTGCCACTCCTTATTGCCACTCCGGATCACCACTACGGGGTGGGCTGCAAACCCCCTAACGGAAGGAAATAAGACCAGTCACCCCTCTCTGTTGGACTCCTTTCCCAGTCGTGCCCGTCAGGTAGGCCGTCTCTACTTGCTCCGCGGCATGGTGCGGCTCAGGCCATGCGCGGCCTGGCGATCGATTGCTGTGCTTCTCCCGCTCCAACGCGCACAATTGCCACCGATGTCTTCGGGCCTTAGATCATACCCGCAGTTAATTCTTTAATTTCTTTGTCCGCGTCGTCTGCCCTGGCTTTCTGGTGCTTTTTAGTCTCTACAAGTTGTCCTGGCAGCACTTCCTTGAAAGCCTTCCAGCTTTGTCCACCTCAAACACTGTCGAGTGCAGTGTAAACAGCAGTGAGCGCAATGGAGTCAAGGCTTGTAAGACGGGCAAAGCAAAGAGGGCCTTCCATCGGTAGTCAAGGGCTTGCTGCGTCGTATCCGTACATGAAGTGCATTTGGTATATTGAGATTCCTGGCATGTATGCCTAAGTCAACCTCCCCATCCTGAATCAGGAAAATTACAATATGCGTGATGTTTTCCATAAAATAAAGGGAACTGTAGGGACTATACTTTTCACTGTAAGAAAACCAACCACTTTTTTAGATTAGATTATTTCTTCATTTATAGCAGAGGTCTTCAAACTTTTTGATGCCGAGACCCCCTTGTAAAACCTTTTTAGGCGTAAGGACCCCCTTCCGACAAAACTTTCTAGAAACTGGTAATCCTCATCATCAACTTTTGCCAACCATAAATGCGCCTGTTAGACCTCATCACATCCATCCATCATTCATCCGCCCACACTTTCACACATCCATCCATCCTACATCCATCCACCCTTTCATCCTTTCATCCATACATCCATCCTTCACCCAACAACCCTTTCATCCTTCCATCCATACATCCATCCTTTACCCATCCATCCACCCATCATTCATCCACCCACCTTTTCAGACATCCATCCATCATTCATCCGTGCAACCTTTCATCCATCCATCCATTCATCCATCCTTCATCCATCCATCCATCCACCCTTTCATCCTTCCATCCATCCATCCTTCATCCTTCCACCCTTTCATCCTTTCATCCATACATCTATCCTTCATCCATCCATCCTTTCATCCTTTCATCATACATCCATCCTTTATCCATCCACCCTTTCATCCATCCATTCACCCATCATTCATCCACCCATCTGTTCACACATCCATCCATCCATGCAACATTTTATCCATCCATACATCCATCCTTCATCCATCTACCCTTTCATCCTTCCATCTAGCCATCCTTCATCTATCCACCCTTTCATCCATCCATCCACTCATTATTCATCCACCCACCTTTTCACACATCCATGCATTCTTCATCCTTACATCCATCCATCCATCCTTCATCAGTCCACCCTTTCATCCATCCATCCACCCATCGTTTATCCACCTACCTTTTCTGTGCCTCTTTCATGGGGAGAGGGTGGGTGGTCAGTATTTCTCTGCGTCTTCTTCCTTCTTCTTTTCCACTCATGGGAGGGCATCTCTGTGCCTCCCTGCTGGGGGTGGGGGGGTGGAGGGGGCGGATAGGTTGTAACAACATCTCATCATGAAGAACAGACTCTCAGGCAGCACATTTCTCCCACACAGGTGCCAAGTATGAGGGCTCCTGGGACTTGAACCAATGATTTATGGGATGTGTCATGGGACCCACAGCTCCAGGCGCACAACGTCCATTGAACTCAAAGGGCTACACTACAGCCTCCTCCCACCCCCCACCCCCAGCTCTTGTATGTGAGCCCGGCTGAAACAGCTTCAGGGACACCCGCACAGCCACACCCAAGTACTTCACAGGTCTTTAAAAGACCTTTTACTTGTTAATGAGGCTTGATGTTTTTCACCCCTCGGTGTGAATTAGGCTTCCGCCGTGAGCACCCTCAATTAGCCCAACGCCAGAAACTGCATGCTCTGACAGAATCTGCCAAGGCCTTCACGACCCCCCTGGGGGTCGCGCCTCACAGATTGAAGACCTCTGATTTATAGGAAGGAAGCGGAGAGAGTGGTAGGCATGGAACATCTCCCTATTCACCTTTCAGACCAAGCAGCTTTGTCTTTAAAAATTGATTTAAGGGTCTCACGGGGGCCTGGGATATGGACTGTGAATAGAGGGATTTACTCTCTGATGGGATAGTTGCAAAACTAGCGCATGACTCAAATTAGTTTTTTTCCTGGAATTTGACATCAATGCCCTTGCACGTGGCATGGGATGCTTAGAAAGCATATTTAAGGGGGACACTAAAAAGTATATCGATAAACTGGGCAAGGAGAGAGAAATTGGAATTCTCTAGATTAGAGGAAAGGATAGGGAGGATCAAGATGAGGTTGAAAGATGCGTCTTTGGGTACAGACAAGAAGCAAAAGATAGCTGTAACCCTGGAAAATTTACTAACAGATTTTTAGGCCAAAATAGAAGAGAAGGTACAGCAATCGTGCACGGTCAGCAAGCCCAGAGATATATTGCAGGGCGAATGCTTTGGTAATCTACTAGCATGGAAAACAAGGCTAGAAAGGAAATCAGAACTATATAAGGAAGATTGAAGTGGGCAATTCTGGACAGACCACTGAAGACAGTAGCAGAATAAGAGAGGTTTTTAAACTCTTGTGTGCTTCGGACGGCCTCCGGCCGTCTGACATCATGATGGGCATATGTAGAGGATGTCAGGAGACCGTCCGAGCTCAGCCCACTCAATAAAATGTCCACACAGCGTGAAAATTCACTCAGCGCAGAACGGATTAAGAATTCTTTCAAGAATTACATACGGAAGAAACAGTAATAAATAGAGCCAGTATTAATGCTTGGCTCAAAAACAAGCATCTTCCTAAATTGTCTCAGGAGCAACAAGGGTTCCTTGGTGAGAAAATAACGGGGGGAGATATTGGCAGCAGTAAAGAAAATAAAAAAAGGTAAAGCGGCCGGCCCTGACACTATTCCTAGCTAGCTCTTTTCTAACATTGCAGAGTAGATTATTCGAATCTGGATTAAACTTTTTGGTTCAATCCTAATAGATGTCAATCCAATACTGGAATCATGGAACGAGGCAATGATAACACTAATTCCAAAGGCTGGTAAAAATCTCTCCCAGTGCCAATCTTTCGATCCCATCTCCTTACTTAATATATAGCCTTATAGCCCGCCGTAGCGGGCTATACCGGCTATTAAAGGCCCGCTGAATCTTTAAAGGCCTGAGCTGAAGGCGAGGAACTTTAACAAGACAGCGGGACTTTAATAGCTGGTATAGTCCTGCTACGAAGGGCTATAACGCTATAAGAACATTCTGCCACTAGAGGGCAGAATGTTCTAACAAATTAAACAAAGGGTTCTCGAAGCTTGAGGGGATATAAATTCCCTCGAGCTTCGAGAAGCCTTTGTAGAACATTGGAATGTTGCGCTGCGGGCCTTTACCGGCCCGTAGAAGCAGGGAGCACTCCATTGTCTGCAATGGAGCTCCCAACATTCCAATGTTCTAATAGTGATTATAAAATCTTCACTGGTATTCTGGCTGCTTGTTTTAACAAGGTAGCGGGGAGTTTAATTCACAAGATCAAAAAGGTTTTATCCCCAGAAGGCAGTTAAGCGAGTTGAACCATGCCCTGATTGGCACTATACACTTAGCTACATCGATGGGGGCTCCCCTTGCAGTAAGAACTATGGATGTGGCCAAGGCCTTTGACTGGGCCTACTGGAGTTATCTTATGGCAGCCTTAGAAAATTTCGGCACAGGTAAGCCCCTTTGATATACATACACAAGAACATTTATAGAAAGCCAAAAGCGCATATTTTAGTGAATGAGAGCTTATCAACATCAGTCAAGATCAACGCTCTACCCTATCACCCATTGTGTTTCACCTTTATATTGAGCCATTCACCCAGAGTATTAGACTGAATGAGGGAATAAGGAATTTTAAGGTAGGAACATTCACCAGAAAAATTGATCTGTATGCGGAAAATGTAATGCTTTTCACCTCTGACTTCCATTCTGCCCACCCCCAACTCGTAGCGGAGGCAAGAGCGTTTGGGGCTCTGTCTGAGTACGAAATTAATGAGGAAAAAACTGAAATAATGATTTCAGCTAAAGAGGAGCGGGAAATAAAAAGCGTAACAGAAATGAAATACCTAGGGATAAAGATAACTAGAGATGTAGACAAACTACCTGCTCTGAACTTTGAGAAAACAAGCGCAGAAGTGGGGAACTTGTTGAAAGATGGTAGAATTTGCCATTGACCATTTTTGGGCTGGTTAATCTGGTAAGATTGTTTCTTTTGCCTAAAGTTACTTTTCTGTTTGATAATATACCCTTAAATTTTTACAAGAAAAGCATTTTAGCCTTGCAGGGGAAAATCACAACATTTATTTTTTCCAATAAGGGTGTGCGCCTCTCATGGACGAAACTGAGGCGAAAGGTGGGAGCAGGGGGTTTGGGTCTTCCAGAATTGCAGCTGTATTGCTGGACCTTTCAGTTAAAAAACTGTAGAATGTTACTAATAAACCCTGATGAAACTACAGTGGGTGGCATGTACAGAGTAATGCTGGAAGGGATTTCCAAGGAGGGTTTTCCCTATTTATTTAGGGCCCCCAAATACCCAAATACTTTAAGAAGGTCAGGTTAAAATGCCTACATGCTGCGGCTAGAACCTGGTTGGAGGTTAGATTCCTTCTAGGTATTGCATACCATAGTTTGCTATACCCCATATGGGACTCTCCCAGTACTCCAGAGTGTATGCTTGATTCCCTTACGTTCCCACTAAAGCTGAGCGGAGTAAGTAGATTGGGCAGATGCTAGACAATGGGCAATGCTTGACATGGGAGTACTGGAACCAGAAGACAGGATGGGAAATTTCCAGATTTAAAATAATTCAAGTACATTTGTGGCTGAGGCCTCAGGATTGGGCAAAAGTACAATCCGATCAAATGGAGATAGACCTCCAGGACCCACAACCAAGGAAAAGGAGGGAGTCCAATGGTATCAACATCGCCTCACAGCGGCTAAAGCAAAGCTGAATGCATCTTCCTCTGCTTGGGATGGTTACTTGCCGGACACCGAAATGGAAGAGTTGTGGCAAGTATCTCTATCTACAATATATAATGTAGTTAAATCTGCTGCACTAAAGAAGAACCATTTTTACACCCTGTACAGAGTCTACTGGACCACGAAAGCATTGGTGAAAATAAGGGGAGGTGGTGACTCCAAATGTAAGCGGTGTGGGAGCAACGATGTGCACGTTTGCCATCTGCCCGATGTTGGAGGGATTCTGGTCATCTGTGGGTAAGACTATATCGGAGGTGCTGGGCTTCGAAGTGGAGGTAAGCACTATTCTGAGTATGTTTGCGATTAGGCTTGAGTTTGCACATAAAACAGATACATCTGATGTTCTTCTTAGTTTTGATTGCAATAAGGGAGATATCTAAACTAAACTGTGGACCCAAAATACACCCCTTTATGACATGTTTGGAAGAACTCAGTGGCCTTCTTTGAGAGGATGGACAAGTGGGAGGATAAAAAGCGAGGGTGGACTGGCCGATTGGATTTACTTTACATATATAGGTCACAACTTTCTGGCTCTTTGAACCGAGCTGTCCAATGATTACATCTTCTTAGTGCAATGGGCTTCATAGGTTACGGAATACACAATAGCCCAAGAATGTATCTGCTAGAAGAAGAAAGCCCAATCTGATTGACATACGGAAGCCACAATATCCAAGGTGCCAGTTACTGTAGATTGGAGATAGTATGAAGATTTTTTAAAAAGTAAGTAGGACTGAGTGTGAATGAGTGACACTGAGTGTTGAGAGTGAGCAAGTCAGAATCAGTGAGAAAGAGTGGGAATGAGTGGAACTAAGTGAGTATGAGTGAGTCAGAGTGAGATTGATTGAATCATAATGAGTGGAACTGAGTGAATGAGGGGGACTGAGTGAGAATAACTCAGAGTGACACTGAGTGAGTTAGATTGCGATTGAGTGAGTCAGAATGAGTGATAATAAGTAGGACTGAGTGAGAATGAGTAAGAGTCAGACTAAATGAGAATGAGTGACTCACAATGAAATTAAATGAGTCACATTGAGTGAGAATGAGTGGGACTAAGTGAAACTGAGTGTGTTAGAGTGAAATTCAGTGAATCAGACTGGGAGGGACTTAGTGAAACCAGGTGTGAATTAGTGAGACTGAGTGGATCATGGAGAGTTAGAGAGTCAGTTTAAGTAAAAGTGAGTACAAGTGAGAATGAGAGTAAGGCATCAGCATATCTACACAAAATGACCAAAGACCTAGCTTTAGTGTATCCATGGTGTCTGGATAATCGTAACTCCTAAGAGTTCACCTGTTTCTCTAAAAGACATAATACAGCCTCTAAGACTGGATTCTTTTTGGTTTAATTTCAAGGGAGCTAGAAGAAATCTTGTATATGGTCCAATCCCTTTTCAGACCATAAAATCCCATTTGTTGAACTGAACATTAGATTATTAACAAATAAAGGCTGAGTGCAAGCAAGGGTAAGCAAACCTTCTGGACCCACCAAAAATAAGTCAGGTTCACTCACTGGAATTCAGGTTAAGGATTACACACCACCACGTTTAAAGGTCAGTAGCCACAACTGAAAGGTAAGGTATTATACAGCACTACTGAGGACCACTCCCATATCAGCTTTATATTGTTGTATATTTATAAAAGCAATATTTGTACCCCCAAACTTCAACTTTTCCATTTTTGAAAATACATACATTTTGCTACCAAATACAATTTTTCATTTTGATAAAATACACAGAATTTTCTGTAATAATACTTGATCATTTTCGAGCAGTTTAAAGGCATGGGAGTAGATTGGGGCAATTCATCTGTTATCGTAAATTGCAGATGGGAGATCGCCACTCCCTACACCCTGAGTAAGTGACCCCCAAATCTTGTTGGTTTTAGTGCTGTTGGTTGCACAGGTTTTCATTGATGTTTGTCCCACATGTCCCTGTGAAATACATTTCATTGATGTCCTCTGTGCTGATTCCTTTTTGGGAAATTTTCCCCTGAGAGGTACCATAGTGCTATGGTGCAGGGATTTCGCAGGTAGGGGCCGCAAGACACATCTATGCTGCACAGACCGCTTCCGCAACCTCTGCCTGTTACCACTCCACCTAGAGAGGCACCTAAAATCTCCCTTAGGCAGCACAATCAACACCTTCTTTGCTGCTCGAATTCCACGATACCTTAGTTGGATTAGCTTAATTTTCATGCATCACTAGTGTCTGGCTGTTCTAAATCAGCATGTCCCCCACTCCTGGCTCCGTTATTTTTTTAATTATAAATTTCCCGTTCAGAGGCCCCCCTCATGAATGAACGAAAGAGTCTTAGACCTTGCGTCTGGAGTCGAGAGACAGGGAAAGATTAGACTGCCTGCTAGGATGTTTCCTTTTTCCAAAGTACGATTGCCTGGGGGATTTGTCAATAGAACTCTGCCTTCAAAACACTGCATGCTCTGCCCGTTAGCATCGCCAGCTCCTCACATCACTGTCAAAATCCAGGGGACAGCAAAGAGTAGGGTGACCAGATTCTCAAAACAAAAAACGGGAACAGGTCATAGACATAGAAGTAGGACTACGTTTGCAGTGACCATCAACATAAAAGTAGGACTATTTTACAGCTTTATAGACATAGAAAAGGGACTACAATGACTGCTCCCTCCACAGACCGAGATGAAGCATTAAAGACAATAAATCCGAGGTCTTTTATTGGCACCCCTCTCCTTTACGCAGCACCATTAGTACTTTTTATTACATTTACACTTTTAAGGACTATGGCAGATATTTGCTAAAAAAAGAGAGCATGCACGCGCATGCTCAACCGGAACAATGAAAAACAGGGACATTTCTGTGTTTAACCTGGACACTGTTCGAAAACAGGGACATTTGAGACACTTGGAGAAAAGTGTCGGGACACAGGGACACTTCTCCAAAAACAGAGACCGTCCTGGGAAAACAGGGACGTCTGGTCACCCTAGCAACGAGTGGTAGAGCGGCCTGACCGCAACCATCCAGCGACCATCCAGCGCATCCGGGAAGTGATTCAGCTCCTCACATCCGAGTTGAAATCCAGGGGACGGAGCGGAGCAAAACTGCCCGCCCGCAACCATCCGGCTTGTCCTCACCTGGAAGTGGATTCCGCCATGGAGCATGACGGGAGCTCCCACACGGCCCTCGATGGGCAAGAGGCTGTATCTTAAACTTCTGAAATGAGTCAATTCTAAGTCCAGACGGCAGGGAAGACTGCCAGGTGTCAAACTATTCACAAAACATAAGCCTACCCACTGATGTGACCATTATGACTGGCATCTTTGCCAATATTAAGGAGAAAGTCACAAATCCAAGGGCCAGTGAGGGGGTTAGGGTCAATGCTTCAAGTATGGCCAAAATGTTGTATTCTGTTCTTTTCGGCTGGACCCAAAGTACATTTAAAAGACATAAACACTATTTCGCAAGGAGAAGTCCAGGCTCATGATATGCAGGTCATGGCGAAAATCACATCTGCACCTAATGAAAGCTTGCTACGAGCGGACATACTTCCAAATCTCGCTCCAAGTCCTCAAGCAGAGCTATTATCACCACTAGCAATGCCTCAGCTGATTTCATTAGAAAAAATGTTACATTTAATTTGGATTAAATTACGCGAGATGAAACCATCCCAGGAAGATGCTAATAATAAAACTAGTGAACAGCTAAACCAAATCTCCAACTCCCTTTTCCAACGTACGTGACGGACAACCCAGGTGCAGCCTACAGTTACCGATCTGGAGGAGTCAAATAATAATCAAAATGAAATTAGCACAACATTTCAAAAGGAGCAAGAGAAGCTGCACCTCAAGCTTGATAATGCTGAG
The DNA here is from genome assembly GCF_964263255.1 of Lissotriton vulgaris. Classification (NCBI taxonomy): domain Eukaryota; kingdom Metazoa; phylum Chordata; class Amphibia; order Caudata; family Salamandridae; genus Lissotriton; species Lissotriton vulgaris. The sequence goes on along the minus strand of NC_141695.1, from coordinate 1,309,211,099 downwards.
AACAGATCCAGATGGGCAAATTTAAGAGTTGTTCAAGTTCCGCAGAAACGGGAGGCAGGGCAAACTGTCACTTCACTAGTCTCTGATCTGATACTCAAACATGTTCTTACAGTGAAGGATTCAAAAGGGCTGGACTAATCATCACTTGTGTCCATTGGGTCCCTATTAGTCACCCTGCTAATCCTAAATATCCTAGAACGATCCTAGTAAACTTTGGAGACTTTTGTGTTGAAGAGCGAATCTTATCATGCTCTATAAGGCAGAAATCATTTACTACACCTGAGAACTTTGCATTTTCTATATTTCCGGACATGTCTTTTATAGCAGCTTGTTGACCTAAAGAGTTTGTTTCACTTATTGGTGATTTCAAGCATCATGGGGCCCTGGAGGACATTGTGCAGAAGTCAAACTTAAAGTTCTCTATCAGGGTCGCGTACAGATTTTCCACTCTGTTCCACTTGGCCAGAAATGTCTTGTACTCAATTTCAATTCAAAAAGTCTTTATTTCGATTCACGTATCATAAAAGACAATACATTAAAAATAGATTGGACATTCCATTCTCATTAGAATAACAAGACTAACACAGCAGAAAATTGAATCATCAAATTACTCCATCCATATACACAATAATTTAGTCTAAAAGCAGAATAAAACTATAAAAAATGTAGAAAATCCCGACCCATAGTACAGTGAGTACCACAGAATTGATATGACTAGGTTATTATTTATATTAAAAAGCTTTTATATCAGGCTTAGCTTATGTGCATGGATTGCCCACATCCAGTGTAAAAATTTGCCAATAGCAATGGCTATACATTCTGTACAATCTGTTTTTAGTATCCTTAGCGCCTCAATGCCAGTTTTGATGCCCTTCAACGGGCACATGGGCTTCAACCAGGTGTGCCTCGGTTGTTTGTACACTGGGCATATAAACAGAATGTGTGCTATACTTTCCTGCTGTGACGGACCGAATGGATATCTCATGCTAGGCTTGGCGTGCCATTTACTGGTGAATGAATTAACTGGGAGTGTTCCCATCCTAAATTGGTGGTACCGTTTCCTATCGCAGGAAAGCGTAATAAAATCCCAGTGCCCTTCATAAGCGTTGTCATCTTTGATCTCCAGGAAATCTCTTGTTCTCTTGTTAGAGAGGGAGTGGTTAAGATCCTAAAAGGTTTCATGGAGACCATGTTCCAATATACTCCTTAAAGTCAAGTCAAAGGCTTTATTTCGATAAAAACTTATCATAAAAGCTTCACATTAAAACACACAATTTCATTTTTAGAAAAGAAAAGAAGAAAATATAGAAATTTGATTACATTTAACCTTAGAATCCTAATTTTCAGATAAAAGAAGCACATCATAAATAGTTATTTAAAAAGAAAATTAAACATTTCCTTTAAGCCTTTTGCTTCTAATGCACCAGGCCCATGATAAAAACTTGGAAAGGGCACAGACATACAGTGGGCGAGAGTCCGACATTAAAATACGCAGTGCCTCAATGTGATGCCTGGTTCCTAACAAACGGCACAATTGCTTAAGCCATCTTCTTCTTGGTTGAGCATACTCCTGGCATTCAAACAGAAAATGTGCCACTGACTCTTGTCTGGATATGCAAATAGGGCAAAATTCTGTGGTCTGTGCTGGGGGTTTCCACCGAGATGTAAAAGCGTGCAGTGGAAGAGGCCCAGTCCTAAATTTAAAATAAAGGGTCCTGTCAAATGGTCTCTCAATAATGTCTAAGTAAAGTTCCTGGATCGGCAAATCCTTAAATTTCAAAAAGTCCTCCGTGAGTCTACCCAATGTACAGTTAGTGCTCCGTTGAGTCACAATCCAGTTCCAATACAAACTCTTGAGTGTTGCCTTTGGGGGGAAGACCTATTTGCCCAGGCTTCACTTAGACCCAAGTTACACAGGAGGGCTTTCATATCTCTCAGCCATTTTATCCTGTGCCACCCCGGTAATGATATTACTTCAGAGAGCCCTTTAGCATATTTGGCAAGCTCCGGGACTCGCCACAGCCGGGCCTATAAGAGTAAGGGCCGGAACTTTGCCAAATCTCCAATAGGGCGGCAGCCTAAATCAAGCATTAGTGGGATCATAGGAGTACCCTGGGGAAGTGACATGATGGCCCTACAGAACTTCCTCTCGGATCTTGACAATTCGCTAGTGTTACATGAGCCCCATAGCTCTGCCCCATAAAGAGCAGAGCTAACTCCCCTTGCTGCATAGATTTCAATAACAGGGGCTATAGGTCTAATTGCACAGGAGCGCTGCTCCTTCAGAAGAGCCCCTGTTACCCTCTTGTGGGCTAGCGGCATTTTATCTAAATGAGGAGCCCATTGCACATTGTGCGACAAACGGATGCCTAGGTAATCAAATGCATCCACCCGCCCCAAAGGTACAGCGTTCAACTTTGGGGGACGCACAGATTTTTGGGGGGAATTCATCACAAGGTATTTTGTTTTATCGGTATTGATTACCAGGCCCCGTTCTGCACAAAAAGACTGGAAGTTATTGAGTCGTTTTTGAAGACCCATTGGGGATTTGTATAGCAAGAGCGTGTCATCCGCAAAGAGAAGGGTGGGGATACGCTCCCCCGCCAGGGATGGTTCATTTGAAGGATCTTTCAACAGATGCTCAACCACACCGTTGACATACAAGGAGAAGAGGGTGGGAGCTAGAACACATCCCTGGTGAACCCCTCCTTAAAGGCCTTTCTAGGCGGAAAACCATTAGCTGTGGGGTTTTCCCACAGGGAATTTAGACCCATTGCATTATAGGTTGCTTTAGCCTCTTTCATCCATGAAATTTTGCATGCACTATCGGCATCTCTAACCTCAAGAAAAGCCTGAGCAATCTGGGAGAGCTCAGAGGTGACCCACAGCCTCCTCCAGTAGGCCTAAGGTATATAACGTGCCACATCCTCTATGCGTTGGCATCCCAGATCATAAAAGGGGGGCAATAGTGGCATAGATGGAGGGAGTCCAGTTATTCTCCCCCACCCAAACTTGTTTTGGGAGCTCGTCAGCGCTGCTAAGTTACTGAACCCCCAGAGTTCATACAGGACCGACGCACTCATTTTTCTGTTATAGATTTTAAGCACGGGGCAATCAGTTTTGTGAATGAGAGGCGCTGTTCCTTTATTGAGGCACCAGCTACTTGTGCATGTTTGATAGCCAACTGATTAGTATGAGGTTCCCAGTCTAGTTTGGAGACTAGGGTATACCGAGGTAGGAAAAGACTTGGGTCTGCTCTAGCGTAGCTTCATTCATAACCACCCTCCCTCTTACTGACTTATCCTTATGTAACACCATGAACTTTGTCTTGTTCACATTAATAATAAGACCATGGTCCTTGCAGAACACCTCAAATCTCACAATAGCCTTCTGGAGCCCTTGTTGTTTTTGGAAATTAACAGAGTGTCATCTGCAAATATTAGCAGAGGGATCTTCCTGCCGTTAAGTGTAGGGGCGTCAGTAGGATGATTCGTAAAATATTGAATCACCCTATTGATGTACAAGGAAAAGAGTGTTGGTGCAAGGACACACCCTTGATGAACCCCTCTAGTGATAGGAAACCTATCGGTTGCTCTCCATTGCTGTCCCCAACGTACTTGTGCGAAATTCGAATTAGCCAGGGACTGAATGTAAGTCACCCATACTTCCTTATCGTATAAAAACAGGTCAGCTGGTACACAGTCCAACCCGGGCGCTTTTTCTACTCGTGTCGAGCACCACTGAGGGTTGTAGCAGCATCTAGCCGCCGCCACTGCGGATAGCTGCATCAGTTTAATTATTGAAAGCGCGGAAGCTGATATACTGCATTACCACTTTGAAGCAGATTGGATACATATCCAGATCCCGTTGTGTTATCGTATACCATACCTGCACGACAGAAGTTAGCGTTTTAAAGTAGCATCAAGGTATTCTCCCCTGAAGAAGGGAACAGGGTTTCCCAAAATGCATTGGGCAACGCTTCTTCACAAACTTAGTCAGCATTATGATTTTCCATGTAGCACATGAAATGGATAATTATGTGATTCTGTCCAGCATTCGATGATGAAATGTATTGTCACAAGATTCTGTTATATGTATATATTGTCAGCATTTAAGTATCAAAGTAAACACTGATGCTCTAATCAGAATAGTGTTTGATCAACTAGATGTCAAACAAATAAATATGTAAATACCTTGAATTCTTGGAAGATTATGTTGTTTTTTGATTAATTATTCCTTGCATTGGTTTAAAAGCCAGAGAAAGGATTTCTCTAGGTACAGTGCATTCTGCAGGTAGGCTTCGCGTACCTATACTCATACTGCAGTTCACATACTGTGCAGCCAAACACAGTTAGCAGTTTTGCACCCATATGTTGAAATTAGGCTAAAGTTCATAAAATAGATTAGGTTGAGTGCTCCTCTCCTCCCCCATGTTTTGGAAAGGCTAAACCCAGCATAAGGTCAAAAAGACCATGATCCTGAGAAGAAAAATTGAAGGAGTTGGAAAGACTTCCAGAGACAAGAAGAGGGAGGGAATAAGGAAAGGAAATATTAAACATATTAGAGATATAGCTCCAGACCTTGTCCTACAAGTTAGAAACTGAAGGGCAAAAGAAAAGGAGGTGTAGAAGATCAGCATTAGGAGAATTACAGGTCCAACAGTTGGAGTCAATGGAATGGAAGAAACGAGCTATAGATATAGGTGTAAGATAGAGTCTATGATAAAGGAAAAATATAGATTGGGTGAGAGAAGCAGACTGAGAAATTTTAAGAGAACACAGGACCAAAATTTGTCCCAGAAGCTAATGGTCCATTCACACCCCAGGTCTGATTCCCAAGAAGGTTCCAATTTGGACTTAGAGCGTTCTGGATTAGGAGCTGAGAAGTATTTACATATGAGAGAAGCTTTGGGTAGAGAAAGGTAGGCAGTCTTATACCATGGATGCACACAATATGTCATCAGGTATCACCATTGTGCAGGACCCACACATCAAATGGGTATCTAATGTCAAAGAAGCCCACACTAGGCTAAGAATTACCACCATTTTGCCAGGGATAGCAATATTAGGTATGTGGGCACCATATACTATGAGTGCCTACGAGTGCTGAAATGACACACATTTTGGTCTTAAATGCACGCTTTTCAATTCAGGTATGCTTATATTAATTCCACCAAGACCGACCTTAAAATTTAGCAGGCTGGGCATCACATAGGAGAGCTATTTACAGGGACTTGGAGAGCTACCAGTAGCTCACAAGCTTCTCGTGGGAGAATCCTGAAACACAGTATGAAAGAGTGGAGTTCAATGACCTACATCATACTCATTTTAATTTAAAAACATTATGTAAAAATATTAAGTATGGGCGAATTTTGTGATTTTTTTATTTTTGCGAGTTCGCGGGTGTTCGCGGGGCGCTTTGCATGTTCGCGGGTGTTCGCGAGGCGCTTTGCGTTTTCGCGGTTTTTTTTATTGCCTGGTTAATCACCTCTAGTTTTGTATGCCCATCTGCCCTCTGTACCACTCGTTTCTGTGCCCTTCTGCCCTCTGCCCCACTCATTTTGTGTCCCCTTCTGCCCTCTGTCCCACTTTTGTGCCCTTCTGCCCTCAGCCCCACTTAGAATGGCGCCGGCAAGCTACCAGCGCCATTCTAAAATAGCTAAAATTAGCTTCAACAGGAAGCACTAATAGATAAAGTAAAGCAGGTGTTCGAGTTGAAGGTCAAATTAAGTTACACAATCATTAATCAGCCCAAGTTTGGGGTGATTAATGATTGTGTAACTGAATTTGAGCAGCACCTGCTTTACTTTATCTATTAGAGCTTCCTGTTGAAGCTGACTTTTGTAACTATTTTAGAATGGCCCTGGCAGCTTGCCGGCGCCATTCTAAAAGAGTTACAAAAGTCAGCTTGAACTTCTGACCCAATCAGTTCCGCTCGCGGATTTTGCGGGAAATTCGCAAATCTCGCGGATTGCGAATTTACCGAAAATACGCGAGCGGAACGGATTTTCCGCCCATCCTTAAAAAATATGAATAATAAGTTATATGTTTTTGCCGTGTGTGCATCCCACAAGCTAACATTAATACTTATTGGTCTCTTATCTCCTTGCTAACTTTATTCCCATCACATTCCAGCATTAGGCTGCCCTATTTTAAGAATATGTGTCACCTCGAGAAAAGAACCTAGTAGATGGATATTAAAGTTGTGAATGGGGGATCAGGAAGTTAGGGCTGAGGGAGGTTATTAGAGGTATGAGTTGCAGGTCGAATCTGGCCAGTCGCTGGGCAACAGTTTAGCCATTTGTCGTGGTGGGTGAGCATTTCGTAGGAATGGCCATACAGAAGGTCACAAGGCGAGGGTTGTGCTTACGGAATACAATAGGCCCTTCCCCGCCCTGTCACTGCAGCAACAACTAGCATGGGAGGTTGGAGGAGTTCTAGCTGAAATCCGATCCACCTTCATTCCATAGAGCAGAATGTGTATGATGTGGTCAGGCCACCACTAGGGCAACCAACCCTCCTGGGTGAGAAGGCATAGCAAGGGTGTCCAGACCTGTAACCAGGAATTAGCCCCACAGGGCACAGAGTCCAATTGAGATGCATTGTCTTCATGTTAGAGAGATGGGGCAAATCTGTCTATGTAGGTTTGCTCCATTTGGGTGGCAGGAGGAACAGCGCCTCATCCCTCATAACAGATCGGACTAGTGGTCCCCTGATACCATGCTTGTGGAGAAGAGATGTCCTCTACCTGGACGTTTAACAGACCATCTGTTTGATGTAGTACCTCAATGGAAAGATGTGTGTGTCTTTTGGGCCAGAGGCGAATATATATGATAAAATTAAACAACAGATAAGCCGTGGTTGGAGGCTGACCCCTCTATTTCATTATTGTATCAATTTATTTCCCTTTGGCTAATGGAATAACAGCCACACACCACGTCTGTGTAAGGGATTATGTTCCTTAATACTGAGCATGGCAGACAGCCACAGTGGTGTGCAAATCTACATTTGTGGGACATAAGGTGGGACATAAGGAAAGCCAGGTGAAGGCCCTTGCTTGCTCATGTTTATGGTTATACTTCAAGGCTTGCTTGGTTGGTTCTACTTTTCACACACCTTCTCTATCTCCTGTCACTCCACAAAGTCTGGTACTCAGTACCCCCACACCTCAACAGGATGTCATCTATTCATGGTCAGTTCCTGGCACTGGAAGTCACTCTCCAGAGAAGGTTATGGGGTGAAAATGGAACTAGGTGAAAGCACAGTGATTGTGTAGGTGAGTGCAGTGGTTGGTATTTACTGAATTTGTTGTAGCTGAGGTTTAAAACGCATCAAACATTGAGTTGTGTCTATGATGAGCGTGTTATTATTTGGTAAATTGTGGCTCTGATGAGTGCGCCACTCAGCTTGTGGCATAAGGAACTGTATCCTGTAGTGAATTTTATGTATTAGGTATGCTATTGTAAGGTGAAGGAGTGACACAGTTCTTAGTTCTTATTGGCAGTGGTGTGGGAACTTTTTCAGTGGTAAAGTTGCTGCCACAGCACAGATCCAGTGTAAAGTTGCAGTGTGACTGGCAGAGATGATAAGCAGGCGGCATACTGGTGGATACTTCAGGGGCAATGAATCTTGGCCACCTGCATAGTATGAGACATGGTTGAAGGCTCTGTACCAATTGTTGAATTATCAACTCACCAGTATTTAGTGGATGGACCCACTTTTTACTTCTATTCTTCATCCTTGTGACAAAAAATGCATCCATAGACTTTAATGTGGTCACCTGCTTTTCAAACCTATATCACGCTCCAAAAAGTGTGTATTCTCCATTCACCTTCATGGTATCAGCCTCTTAAATTATATATATATATATATATATATATATATATCTTGGTTTGAATGGCATTTGTGGAGCTAAGGACATTTTATCTTTGTTTATTGTTTAATAAAACGATTATTGATCCCCATGTCCTCTACCCTGCTTGGTCCACCTCTGGTTTTGTACATCTTCTGTCACTGATGGGTACGCCCGTCGCGACAGAGTTAACACCCACCCTCCATCCATGCTGAGTCGGTTATAGGACAGCCAGAAAGGAGGCAGAACCTGTCTGGAGAGAATTGCTCTTTTCAACTGATTCTGCAGACTGCCGGTGGACCATTAACTTTAAATTGAGCCTACGTTGTCCCCACAAAACCTCATTTGAATAAAGAAAGAAGTTCACATAGACAAAAGGAAAACAGATTTATAAAATGAAAATAAAACACAAATTGTAAAATTAATTTAGTAAAATTAGTGGCCTGAGGTATTCCGGTTGAGGTTCACCTGCCTTGTTTTCTGCAGGAGAGCTGGGAATGAATGCATCAGATACCAGACCCTGAACGAATGAGGGGGGAGGGACTATGTGAGGCAAATAATTCATTCAGGCTAGTTCAGCTACATCTTCAAGTGGCTGACATGCCATTAATTCATCCAAAGAGAGAAGTTCCACGGAGATGAGAAAGTGCTAATAGGTGTACAGCACGTAATGTAATTACTTGGACTATCAGTGAAGAAGCAAAGCACACAGGACACCTTTGGGTAGAAGGACACTGGATCTCTTTATTGATGTCATATTTCCACAATTCTTGATGAAACCTCTTCTCATACTATCTGCAGTCACAAACAGCTGCAAATGTACCGCTGTCCACAGGCTTCCACCCAAAGGCTAACAAATGTGCCCACAGACCTCCAGCCACAAACTGTGCATTCACAGACTGCTGATGACAGCCTACAGCTTACAAACCACTAGCCACAGATTTCCATCTGAAGACCACAACAGCAGCAAAAGTCTGGCATCTAGATCTCCACCCACAGACCTGCCCCTCAAGTCTTCACACAGAGTGCCCTCTAGTGGTAGTGTTTGGACAGAGCAATGCAGGACACTGCCAGGAACTTCTCCCAGGCCGCGTGCACCTCAGGGGTGAAGGCGGCTCCCAGCTTGCGGGCCAAGGCGATCACCAGGCAGTTTCCAAGGAGCTGAGAAGGGAAGCAAAAGGGAATGTTAGTGATGATGTCACAGGCAGAGAAAACCTAGAATCAGTGCCGAGGTTAGAATTAATAATACATGAGATTTTAGAGAGAATTGTTATTCATCAGTAAGAAGGCTAGACGGAGGCCAGGGCCTAACTCAGAACAAAAAGCAAGTGTGGTAAGTTTTGTCAGACCAGTTCCCATAACGGAATCTAGTGAGCAAGCACAGGTAGTGAGCCTGGCCTCTGCACGGTGGGTGTCTGGGCGGATCTCCCCTCAAGAGAGGTCTGCAAAAATGGCAAATATGGTATGTTTTACAACACATTTTTCATTATGGAACATTGTCCAATCACTAAATGGATGGATGGAGATTGGAGACAGGGCTGCATGGCACAGTGAAGGAATACGTGGATTGGTAGAAGTGAGTGGCTGAATTAATACAAGATTGGATGACACTTAATACAGATTTTTAGCTAGGTGGAGCAAATGGTCTCAATGGAATGACCTAGAGTGAGTGCTCTGGTTTTCATTTTAGCTTCTGCATTAAAACATCCCCTTCGTCAAACACTGCCACCACCAATCCTTATGAAACATGCGTAGCCCAGGCGTATTTAACATAGTGCACCGATTTAGTGCCTCAAAAAAATTACAAACAAAGCATTAAGGTTTGATCTAAAACAGAGGAAAGAATGTGATAGCCATGTAAATGATGAACTGCACACCGTGAGACCAGTACATTTTCCATCAATCCTAGCTTTCACTTGACCACAATGTGTGATCCTAGACAAATACTTTTTTCACAGTGCCTCCTTTGCCTTCATCATCACATGAGATCATCTTGCAGTACATGAGTTTGGGGTGCAATCTGTACAAAAGCAAAAGGCTATACTTTTACTCTATCTATAGTAATACTCTAGTCCATCTATAGGGGGCAAATAACAGGTGGCTTTCCTCTTGATTCAGCAACAGCATCAGGCAGTGGTGGTGGGTACAGGATTTTTTTCTAAATTAATGATCAGAATCTGTCATTTCTAACAATTGCCTTTCAATGCAAATGTATAATTTAATTTACTAAACTGAAACGTGTTGCAAATATCACATTATAACAAAATACACTGCTATGAATTTTGAAGAGTCTTCATCCTATATGTAGTGCATTCTCTGAGCCAAACTACAGCAAAACTCAAAAACACCCTCCCCTTCCAAACCATGAAGGTCAGCCGTGCTTTTGGGAAACTACATGAGACAGGAACAACCCAATTGCAAAAACAAATGGTTTTGAAGCATACTTTAAAATCGTTTGTCTTGCATTATTTTCCATGTGGGGAATAGCTGCAGGTAGGACATGCTACTGCGCCATTTACAGCAACAAAACCTTACCCACCAGCAGTGATACCCCCAGTCTACCCGCCCACTGGCCCAGAGGAGCACCAGCCCAGGCTTGACACAGGCTGAGCTATCTGTGCAAGCCAAAGGCACAGCGCGTGTTCTGCCTCGGTGGTTATGCCCCTGAAGAGTGTTCTCTCACCCTCCTGTTCCCGTCTCGATACCCAGCTCTCTCATTCTCTTTCACTCTCTTTTCTGCCCGCCTGCCATGCCTTTATCGCTCACTATGCCCAGTGGTTGCAGGTGAGGGGCACCGGCGACGATTTTTGAGGGCCAGCACTTATTTTCTTCAACAGACCATCCAGAAAAAACACAAAAGTCAGAAAGAAAGGGGAAGGGAAAACAGTGAGGAAAGGAGACGGTAGAGATGAAAAAGAACATGTAAGATTGTGATAAAGGGGCAAGAAGTGTCTGTGGATTTAAGAGCCACGAGGAGGAACTAAGACTGTGCAGACTTGTTATTCGGCACGCGGCCTTCTGATAGCGCCGGCCGGGGCCTTCCGAGGAAAACCTTGATCCACGGCACTTATTCTTTCACATATTAAGCACTGCCTCTGCCTCTCTTTCAATTGTTCCGCTTCCCTGTCGCTGAATTTCAGTTCTTCCCCTTCACATTCTCAACCTGCTCCTTAAATACACAACTTCTTCCTTTGGTCCGACCTCTGAATGATGCTTTTTTCTCCTTCGAATTCAGCCCAAACAAAAGTCAGTTCTGGTGGCTATTCTGTCCTTTTAGATATTGGAAAGAGAAGTTCTCTCTCTTCCTCGGGTGCCCTCTGTCAATAGGAGGTCAGACACCGCAAGGCCCAGCAGTCACATTACAGAGCGATTTTCTACTTACCCGGAAGTTCTGAGGATCCACGTGCAGGGTGTCCGCGTGCAGCTCGCTCAGTTTGGACAACGTGCCCTTGATGTCATCGAGGTGGTGGACGGCTCCTCCCAGGGCGGACAGGACCTTCTTGCCATGGGCGGCCACCTTGGCGTTGCCAGCGATGGCGGCCGCGCTGGAGAGGGACCCGAAGTTGCTGAAATACCTCTGGGTCCAGGGGAAGACGACCAGCACCCTAAGGGAGCAGAGACAACAACGGTGACAACATTTGGCTCACTCTGAGTACTTCTGTTATTCAGTCTTTTTAAATAATAAAAACGCATGAACTGAAAACACTTGCAGAAATGTCCAGTGGCTAAAAATAAAGTGAAAAAACAAATGTAAGAACTGTGGTACAAGGAGACTTCAAATCGCTGTACTTGCTCTGATTCTAAAGAGGGTCCAAGTTCTAAAACTTCAAGGTCTAATTTAGAGGTGGGCAATCATGTGGCATCCCATAACAATTGATGGCTGTTTCATCCGCCCCCCTCGGTTCTCCCTCTCTTTTAGAGGTCAGGAGAAGAAGGATTAGCTGTCATTTCCACTGGTGGTAAATCGATGCAGGTATGGCATGTGGCAGTATAGCATCAGAGGGGCTTTTAAGTCCATTTAAGAGCGACCCCTCTGACGTCATTTTGTCAGTGTTTCCAGAACTTTTACATAAACCATAACGGTTCCAGACAGAAAAAGTCCTTCAATGTCACCCACATGCTGAGAAGTGCACGTGGGTGGTATTCAGTCTGTCACTTCTGAAGATCGATCAAGCTATAAGAGCCTGCTTTAGGAAATGACATCAGAGCGTAAAGTGCCACCATGCTGGCAAGGCATTGTGGGCCTGCCGTCACTGTGGGGCCGGTTCACAACCTGCTGGAACACCCGCAATGGATAAATGCAGCAGGGCGGTCCTTCCATGAGTGTGGGACCCCCACCACGAATGCGGAGCCTGCCCCACGGGTGTGGAGGCTCTTTGTGAATCGTACCCTTTTTTTTAAATTTTATTTACTTATATATATAAACACAGGTAGAGGGCACAAAAACAAAAAAGCAAGAACAATAAATACCATTTCAAATAAATAATTTCATCATCTTACTAAAAGCCTTTTATCCCAAGAAGATTTGGTATTACAAAGTTAAGAAAGAACCAAGTCCTAAAAATGGCCCTGTGTGTTTTTGAAGAGGTTCCTGCCACGGAGACTGAAGCCCTTTGATGGGAAAAATTTCCGCACAAACGGGAGATAAGTCTGAATACGGTCACTTACTATTGCCACAGCTGTTGGGCGGCCGGTCAGACGAACTCAGAGTATCCCCTATAGTCTCACCCGCGTGAATACTTTGTGGTCTACCATAAAGTATTCTGTGTATTGATAATCAGCAGATCCTGCTAGTTTCTGCACTTTGCATGATTAAAGTCGGGGGACTTTTCCATTTGGATGTCTGAGGGGAGGATAGATTATTGTAGCAAATTGAATAGGTGGTAATGGATACCTCTGCATTTGAGCTACACTAACCGAACAGAGAAGAGGAAAATGAAAATAAATGAAAGCCCAAGAATGGCAAAGAGCAGTGGTCCAAGGTGAAGACCAACACATTCATTTGAAACTGATTATGAAAAGGAAAGGTGGTAAACATTGGGAAAGTAGTGCAAGAGGTAGACAATCAGGATGAACAAAATGGATGAGGTAACATTTGGCTTTAAATACCTGGCCAGGGTTTCTTGTCCATCAGCCGCAACATCAACTTGGCTCCACACAGAGGTGATGGCTGCCTTCTCTTCTGCTGTCCACTGAACCATGGTTGCTGTTGGTGGTGGGTGGCTGCACAGTTCACTGAGTAAGATTATGCTCCAGGAAGTTGCTTCTGCAAGAAACGTCTCAGACCCTCTGAGATTTATAGGGACAGCAGCCAGGTCCCACCCATAGAGTTCACTCTGCTGAGTCAGGCCGCCCTTCTTATCTCAGCTGGCAGACGGCACCAGACCTCTCCTGGGGCCCTTTCTGACGTTTGCTTCCTTTTGTAACCACTTAACCTTTACGTAACACATTTTCAACTCCCAGGTCACTCTGGAATGCAACATCTCAAGGTGAAACTTCTTCTACATTTAGTGGTGATCCTTTTTGCCGAGAGAGGCCTAAAAGTGGAGCCTGAAACCACATCTGCTGCCCAAAGGTGATTCTGAAATACAACATATATTGCAGTTTCCCAGGTGAAATTTTGCTTTCGCCTTGTTGAAGTGGGCCTCTGCGGTCCTCATACGGCCCTCAAGGCAGCACCTTTGAGGGAATGCCCTCTCTCCGTGAAAGCAAGTCTCTTTGCTTGCAAGCCATCATTAACAGCTAACAAACGCTTTTGAATCGAAAGTCCTCTCTGTTACTGTGGCAGGCGCTCTCTAGCACAACACATGAAGTGCTCAGCAGTGAAATGTAAGGCCTGTCTTACATGATGACCCCAAAAGTCTGCTCTACATTGGTGTATCAGGATAACTGATTGCTTTCCACTGGACTATCCTGTACATACCCATTAACTCCCAGTGTTTGGATGGGAATCTCAGCGGTTAAGTCCCATCTCAGGATACAGGGTGAGGGCTTATTTTCTTAGGTATACTTACAGTTCTTCATAGGTAATTTAATTAGTAGATTAGTGCTGCCGCAAATTTGGACCATTTTAGATTTATTTATGTAAAAGTAATGTTTTTTGTAAATTATTGATGGTTTGTTGATGATTGGCCGTTTTCAGGGAGGGGTGAGGTTGCAGAATAGGCCAGAGATAAGATTTCATTCAGCTAGCCTATATCCAGACCTTGACATTAAGCATAGTTAGTCATTTTCAGACCATTTTCTGACTTGAAGTCTATTTAGAGAAAAAGAGATAGGTGAAAGAAGGTCAATAGGGTTCAAGTCATGTGCATTGAATGGACCCATCCCCTAATATCTGTACTTAATCGTCAGGTTGAGATAGGGCATATACTGGGATACCGACTCCAACCCTTAGTTGTCCTCTAAACTCTCAAGGTCACACTGCCTGTGACTTTGTCTAAAAAAGTCAGGGGCTATTCAACTGCATTTGTTACACAGCCAATGCAGGGACATTGGAGCACATGAGGTGTGATCTATTAAACACAGGTCAAGCTGATACCAGAACATTGTCCAGTCTTTTGTCTTGAAGGCCACTGTAGGTGAGACATGAGTGCCCTTGATGCTCAGTTGAATCTTCTGTGTGGAGGAGAATCAGGTTTTCATTGGCATTCTTGTGGTAGTCGAGGTGCTGCCAGCGGGCATCATGCAGATGCAGATGAGGATTAACAACAGTGCGGATCTTGGTGGCAACCTGCAGCCACTGGTGATAGAGGAAAGGAGGTAAAGATATATTTGCACTTTATGGTAGTGATTTGCCAGAAATTAACCCATGCAAAGCTGTGCTGTATAATCTTTGGATAGGGAAGATTGGTCGAGGAGGCTCATCGTGCACCCTCAGCACTGATTTCCGGAAGAGAGACACTGTTCTTAGATGATCATAATCATGGTGTCTGTTGCCAGGAAGGGATGGATATTGGTTTGTAACTTCCTCAGGAAACAGTTTCTTACTAGGAAGGATGGGAGCTGTGAATCTACTGCTTCTGCAATGATGTAAATGTCACGTTATGAAAATAACTGTGTCCTTTGTATTGTAGATTAACATCTTCAGTGGGACAATAAGTCCATTTTATTGGACCACTCATGCTGCCCACAAACTCCTCAGCAATTCTCATGGTGGATGAAAGCAAATGTTTCCAGGATTGAGGAGGACTCTGGCCAAGGCCTTCTTTCAGCCACCTCAGCTCTCAGGGTCTTCATGTATGCCTTTCTGATCTCTGCAGCAGAGAATCTTTAAATGCTCAAACCCAGCCCTTGGCCAGGGGTAGGATTTAGCTTGTTATTTGGAGCTTCATCTACCTTACAAGGAGAATTGCATGTGCTACTACTGACAAGTGGGGATCAGTTATGGTTCATTGACTGGCTGATGGAGCGAAATCTGGTTCAATGACTGGCTGATGGAGCTAATTCTTGTTCAATGACTGGCTGATGGAGCGAATTCCTACAGCAATAATTGCTGGTCAAAGATAATTACTGCCGCAATCCCCCTGTTGGCGGCAAATGAGGATTTGTTGTCTCAATAATTGATAGTGTGATGTCCCGTCTTGGATGTTCAGTGGGTGTGAGGAGATGTGTGTATTCTATTCCTTGTACAGCCAGTGAGTTGTGTTTAATAGAAAGGAAGGATATTGTAGAGCTTTGGCTGGACATTTACCTAGAAGTGAAGTGATGGGTGAACAAGATGGTCATCCTGCGCCTAGTTGGGCATCCTGTGAGCATAGGTAACGCGATCAGGAAATACAGCAGGAACGTTTTGTAAAAGCTTACGTCATTTATGATACCTGCACACATTGGACTAGCTATTACTTATCTTTCCTGCTTGTGTCCAAGGCATCCGACTAGCGTCCTATCAGAGTAGCTGTGAGATCCCAGAGATATCCGATGCAGCCTGGCACATAAAGCTTCATATACTGACAAGCAGAGGAACGTTATGTTATGTTATATGTTATGTTATGTTATGTTATGTTACGTTATGTCATGTCATGATATGGTATGCTGGAGCGAGAGAGAAGGAACTGTCGGCAAAAGTGACTCTTCTGTCTCTTGGACCTTGAAGTAGAACTCTGTTCTCAAAACAAAGTGCCTACTAGAAGTTTACCAACAATTTTTTCTCCCAAGAAATATATGTTTTTTTATTTTTAAAGTAGAGTTCTTCACAACCTATTAATAATGTCTTGCCAAGGAAATGCACTCGACCAGACCTGCTGAATAGACAATCAGGTCCCCGTTGAAGGCGAGGCCGCGTTTCCCTGTGTATATTTTCTGAATTGGGCCAATGTCTCAGTCAGCCTTGAACTTCAATTCGAGGTCATCAGTGGTGGGCACGGGCTCTTCTTCCTGGTAACCCGGACTTATTTTCTCATCATCAGACCTTGAACCAGAGCAAGAGAAGAAGGCAGAAACAAAGAAATAAGAAGTAAGGGAATGATAGGAAGAAAATGACAAAGAGAGAAAGCAGGATTGAAAAAAACCTGCAAGGGTGAGATAAAGATGCAGGAGATGCAGGGTGATAGAAGAAGGATGCAGGAGATGGAATAAAGGTGTCCCCACTCCTGTTAATGGCTCTTCAATCAATAGTCTCCACACGCAGCTGTTTTCCTTCTGCTTTACTGCACAGCGCCTAGACACCCCAGGGTATCTGCGCACTATATAAGTTGAATAAATAAATAAATAGCTACGGATAATTTGCCCCCAAGGGTTGTTTTTTTACAGTTACGTGATTTGTGCACCTAAAAGGTATTTTACACGTAAATGGGACTTTTGTTCCTTCCTTCTGTTTCATCACAGATGATTGTGCACATCAGCGTGCTGTCAACTTCATGCAATGCCATTTTGATCCGTGTCTTTTACAGTCAAAGTGACATGTTACGAGCACCTTTTCCCTGTAGACAGAGTGTTAACACAAGACTGCCATTCGCAGCTATCCCATACTGCTCTGTTTCTGAAGGTCAATAGCCTAGAATGTTTTCTGTTATCTCATTGTGGCACCAAAGAAAGAGAACTTCATATCAGGGCAGGCTCCAAGAATCATGCAACAACACGTCAGATATCTTACCTCTTGCCTATCCAAAATTACCCAAAATAACCATGAACACTGAGCTGTGGTGACCAACATGGGAACCTTAACCAGCAACAAAGACAATAGTCTCAGACTGGGCTCCATCAAAACTGGCCTAGTCTTTGTTTCAGTAAAGACATTCCTGCCTTGGACCATTACACATTTTTTCTTCTTAGTCTCAAGGAACACATGGCTTACAGAAGAAACATTCGATCACAGGTTATGATCCAGTCCTCTGCAATCAGTCGTCTAATCTTCGCCACATTCTTTGCTGCCCTGAAGGCTCTAAAAGCTATGATGGAGGCATAACCTGTAGCAAAGCTGCTACTACACTGACTCAATCTGAAATACTGCCAACAACCACGATTACCAGCCTCTCGGTAGCCACCACCTTCCCTCAATGCAACCTCAGTTTGTCAACGAATCTCCCAAACCAGCTAAACCAAAATACCACTACCAAACTGACTCTCCACAGAAAGAATCAACCATCTTTAGGCATGATTGAAATGTGAGGAGCCATTACTTACCTCATGCTTCCAGTGCTTAATTTGTAAAAACCATAAGTGGCAAGGCTCTTGTCAGGAGGCCACTGCAGCTTGCAACTCCCATTGCTACTGCCAGCGCTGCTAATGACAGTACCAACACAACTACTAACAATCACATTCCGACAATGTGACATTTCAAACTATTCCAGGCCCTCAAAGCGATGATTCGCTTGGGAGGCAGGTATTAGTCATTTTTTTAACCCCTTCGATGCGGCCGCAATTTTTCCGCTGTGCGGTAAACAAAAGAACAGGGCAGGGCCGTGACGAACCCCAGCCATCATCCGCACACGAGCACTGCGGAGCGTGGCGGCTGGGGTTCGTCACCAGCATGGGAGGGGTTAATGTATGTTAAACTAATAAACAACTGTTGTACTCATCTCTAAATTAAAAAAACAGTGCCACCATGTGGCAGACTGTCATAAGTGCTGGTGTAGACTGTGGAGTACTGGTACGGAGTACTGGTGTGGAGCACTGGAAACTACTGGCTCAAATTGAGCAGTGTAGCCTTCATAACAGCCACTTTCTATAGTCCAGAGCACAAACCTTCTACCTATTTCTTAAATTGAAGTGCTTGACAAGAGGTTCAAGGTGCATGACGTGTGTAAGATGATACAAAGTCTGAAAACCACACTCAACATCTTTTTGACCCACAACAGTCTCAGTTACTGCTGTTCTAACCCCTCCATTACGTCTCATTAGATTCGTTTACTCCTAAAGTGCCCATTACCCACACCTCCCCAAGACTTCAGACTATTCGTCCACACGCATTACCTCTAACTCACATAGACACTCAAGTACTCTGTCAAGATTCCACAACATAACTTATTATTACAATTTTCAGAGCTTGTTGTTCTAAGAACAAAGATCAAATTTCCCTGAAGCAAGGGCGTAGCTCCAAGGGGCCGGGGGGAGGGAGGTTGGGGTGTGACAACCCCCAAATAAATGCTTTCTTGTCTTATGTGTTGGGTCTGGGTCATTGAATCAGGTCATATCTGTCTGTTTTTAGTCTACACCGAGAAAATAAGACAAACAGTGACTTTTTTTTTTGTTCAATAAGTTTATTCAATTTTAAGAAGCGTAAAAATAGTTAAATACAATACAGAGTGATACATTCGATGAGGAAAAAGAAAAATCCCGAAATACAGTATAATATTTGGTTCTATGACAGACCAATTTTCTCAAATAATATATAGATAAATTATGAAGAAATACCAGGGGGGTTATGTCAATGAACCACAAAAACCATCAAAGGTATCATCATCAGAAAAGAAAAAAAAATAGAGAGAAAGAAGAAGGAAACTAGGAAAGAAGAAGAGAGCGGGAAGTGAGGATAGTAAGAAAGTGAAAGAGAGAAGAATGAAAGAAGTACAAGGGGAGAGGGGAAAAACATACAGTGACCTTTGATGGTAAATGAGAGAGAAAGGGCAGATACAATAATATCCATCTGGTGGCTGCATTTCAAAACGTGAAACCAAGTAATCTGGAATCAATACCAGCTTCCCAGCTTCTCCAAACTTTGTGATCCTAGGCAAACGTTTTATTTTCCAGAACCTCCTTTTTCATTAGTATCACATATAAAAGTAAGTAAGTAAGTAAATATTTTATTGTATATGGTTAATCAAAACCTTTACAAAATTTGCAAAGAGAATATAACATAAAATCATTAAAATGAAAAATGAATGAAAACCTACATTTACTCTCTGTTTTAAAAGGGAAGACAGAGAAAAAAAACAAAAAAAAACAATTTGACATTTGCTGAAATCGGCGTCTTTTGTAATCCTTAATCCTTTGATTTGATACCATTGTTCGCCATTTTTTCAGTTTGCATTATCATTAGTATCACATATAAAAGCATTTTTAAATGTTTAAGTTCAGGATGTGCTCTGTAGAAGCACCTTTTATGGTTAACTTAATGCACTATGTATTGTTCCATCCATTGTAAGAATCTAGGTATCGTTTAGAGTTTACCTGAGTATTATCTTACTTTTAGTTCACTAATGGTATTGTTGCTGGGGGACGAGACATGAATATTTTTATGTTCACGTTTAAAAACGATCACTTTTATTAAATGTCTATCTGTGCTGTTATATCGTTTGATGTACTAAGGTAAAACGCTTCTGCATGTTAAAGAAATACATTTTATTTTTTAATTTTGAAGAGACTGTATCATATTTTTACATTAGGTTTGTTGCATGATATACAGGTTCAACATTTGTATGGCTCCCCTAGTGGATGGAGTCTTTCTTAGAGCCAATCCAGACCCATGGCTTGGCTCTGACTCAGCTCGCCGTATTTACTTCCGGGTACAGCACTTCTGTTTGTGAATGGGCCATAGTGCATGAGGCGGTCAGTCAATTGATAAAAGGATTTCTAAAAACATGATGACTGAAAACATGGAGTCCTCCCTACGTTCACCAATTTTACAACTCTTCCATCAAGGTTTCTCATAGCAGAGGCAAAGAAGAATGCGTGCATGCAAATACATTTAAAATAAGTGATCCCAGAACCGGGACTCCAGGACGTTGTAATGCATCATAGTCACGAGTTTCCAGGGAGAACTACCAACAAAGATGACTTTGTGCCTTGCATCAACCTAAATATTCACCTACCAAGCTTGTCAAGTTTTTTGTGATGCCTGAGTCACAAACATCATGCAAGGGCCCTTGTGTTCTGGTAACCTGACTAGATTACTCAAAAAATATAAATAAAAACAATATCTAGGGACACATTTTGAGGCAGGGTCGTCTTATGGTGCCACCTCATAGTAGCTGATGTTGCCTGCGTCCTCGTGACTTTATCACATAAGCAGACCAGATCTGTTTTGTGATATATATAAATGTGTTTAAAAGCGAGAGGGAGGTGCCATGAAAAGAGTTGGTTTCAGGTCTAAAGCGCCTCAACTCCTCCATCTGTGCGAGGGCCCTGCCTCACAATATAGTTCACCCAAAATATTGTGACATGCTATGTAGGCTTGTAGTTGAACTGCTGCTACTTCTGCTGATGTGACCAGAGATCCTTGATATTAGAAGACAGATGAATGGTAATACAGGATCCAAGGTGGATTTCTTTAGCATAAAAACAACTGACAATTTTTCATTAATAACATTTGTTAGCAAATCTGCTTCTAAGTTAAGGGGCAGTACTTTAATCAGTTTATTAGTATATCCATGATCTGGTTGGTATACTGGTGCTTTTTCAAGGCATATTCTCAGAAATGGGGGAGCAACATTCTGCTAGCACTGGCAAACATTCCATTGCTCAACTTTACAAATTATGTGGTTAATAATTATGTCACAAATAGACAGTAATAAAGAAGTTGGATATTTTTAAATACCCAGGTATGCAGTGGCTTATGACATCCAAATCTAAGTGTGGGTGCAACATACTAAAATTAACTTCATGTATAGAGTGGAGTGGCAAGGGTGCCATAGGCTTTAATGCAAGTAAGAAAAAAATGACAGCCCACTCGATGGTTTCATAGTAAAATCCAACCACAATTGTGGTGCAATGTGCCCCTCAGACCCATGGGTGTCAGTGCCCCAGGACCTGCTGCCCTATTGATAGCTATGCCCCTTCTTGTACATGTTATGAGGCTGTTAGGGTATTAAATGCTGTGACTGCTGCGTTAATAGAAAGTCTG
The DNA here is from genome assembly GCF_964263255.1 of Lissotriton vulgaris. Taxonomy (NCBI): domain Eukaryota; kingdom Metazoa; phylum Chordata; class Amphibia; order Caudata; family Salamandridae; genus Lissotriton; species Lissotriton vulgaris. The sequence goes on along the minus strand of NC_141695.1, from coordinate 1,309,189,966 downwards.
GTCCAAGTATTACAGAGGTGTAACCACAAAGTTCTCAGCGTACTAAAGGCTTTAATAATATACAGAAGTGATTATGAACCTTTTGACTTCTGTGGACATCCACTGAACCATTACTGGATCTCTTGGAACCCCCACTAAATCATTATTGGAATCTAGGGACACCCGCTGTGTCATTAATAGAAACCAGGAGTGCATTTAAGCAGTTTCAATGATTTGAATATCAAAACAATACACAAAAGGCAGAAACAAGCATGTATCCAACAAACACCCAAATGATGCAATATTTAAATACAATTCACAAACAAATATAAAAAATTCAAATTGTCATTTTGTGGGGCAGGCAGGGCATTTTTAATTGTAATAGAGGCCAACCCTCATCAATACTATATTTTGTTTGGTGCATTTGCACTACTCCCACAAATCAATCTGAGGACATCAACTTAATTTTTAGCCTCCAATTTCAAATCCCTTCAAATTACGAAACATTTTAAGTTTTCCAATTATCCATTTTGATATTTTATCTATATATCATTTATTCATCTTTAAATAATATTTAATTTTCTATAAGTCGTTGACCCCTGAGTAAGCACCACGTACCCCTGATATACAGTAAAGGCTTTGTTGTGCCATATTAAATGTGAGTGGTACATCAAGCCCTCAGGACTATGTGGATTTGTATTTCTCCCACGCAAATTGAAAGCTACAAGTAACAAAAAAAAAATAATGGGTAGATCTATACACAATAAACAGCTTGATAGAGACCAGCATAGCACATGGTATACAGATCCAGACAGAGAAAAAATTTCAAATCAGCTTATGAAATGGGAGACAAATTCCTCATTATGATAGAAATTTAGCTCAAACCCGTCTTTAGTAAAAAAACAAATGACCTGATGCTGCTCTCTTCCCCTGCACTGGCACACAAATAGGCGGCCTAGCATGACAGTGACACACACACCGTTGCACCATACTGGAACGGTGTCTGTGTGCAGGCTGTTTGCATTGCTTTAGTACTGGAACATGTCGACCATTGGATGTGTGCTGTGCAGTGAAGAACGCATGCAATGTGTGACATGTCAGGAGAAATTACAACACTTTTCTGACTATGTGCCTCTTTCAAAGAGGCATTATTGTGTGATGCAAAGCCAGGTCTGACAATCTCTATAGATCACCATACTTGTGCGGGAATGAGGCAGCTCTGGTCGTTTTACACCCGACCCCCACTCCCTCCCCACCGCCGATTCACCGCGTGCTGAAAGAAGGTAACCCCAGGTTGTTGACCTCATCCCTCCCTCAGAGAAGGCCCTCTATCAGCTTTGGCATGTTGGGTGGGGTGTGAGCACGAGATAAGACAGCGTGAAGAGGCACTCATCACTAGTCACTTGTTCTTAGGAGGGGGGCTTGCTATTGCATGGCTGCCAATTTTACTTTTTGGGCCCCTCAGCAACCAAGAAAAGAGTGAAATTAGAAATACGTTTAAAAAGTCAGCTACCTTTCTTCATGCTTTAATTGCCCACGAGTTCTGGCCTGAACCATTGTAGTTTTGGAGGGTGGGGCTAAAGTTAAGATGTTTTGTTTACATTCGAATCTTATTCCTTCAGATTGATATTTACATTGTCAAAGCATGGTGAGAGAGGAATTCGAAGCTCGCTCGTTTTCCAGTTTTGCAACTTCTTTATATTATGTATTTTATGAGCTGAATGGTTCAATACAATTAAAAGAAGAATGGTTAGTGCTCAGACCAATCAAGGTATCCCTGAGAAAATGAAATCTACACGATGTTCTATAGAGTGTGGCTCAAATGTAAATGTCAAGGTATTTGTAGAGCGCACTGTCACCAAGCGGTTTCCCGGCACTTGTACGAATACCGCAAGGGAACCCTTCCTGACTTTCCCTGTGAAGTGTCCACTCCTGGGCACCCCCATGGTGCAGACCAGGCATCCCTCGCATTGTGGGGGCCGTTGTAAAGACTAAGCAAGCTATTGTCCAGAGTTGCAGCGTGGGACCCATGATCAGAATAGGCACTGAGGCGAGAATATCCGGTCAGATGAATTAATGAGCCCGAGACCCGCCGAGGCGGGAATCAAACCCTGGTCCCTGGCCAGAGCTCTGCATCAAGGTCTGCCTGCTCTAACCATTGAGCCACACTTCTCCACATATAGGATAAGAGGGATGCCATAAGGAGGCTCTCCTTTCAAATCATTTGATGCTGACAGCAATATGGCGATCAGGTCTGGATATGCCTGTGTTTTAAAATAATCAAGATGAATGAATGAATTGTAGGAGTAACAGTTCCTGTATCTTTCATGTTTTCTTTTTAAATTGTATATGCTGTCCTTTTCAAAATGTACTTTTATGGCGTTAAATGTAAAATGCCGAATAAAGGATTTGAACTGAACTTTGACATATGTATTTAATTATTTGTATCAGAATTATAAATATTATAGCATTATCCATCGACCACGATTCAGTAAGGAAGGGAAAACTGAGAGGTGTTTATGATGCACATTCATTTTGAAGAAGCATGGGGCAGATTTATCAAGGCTTTGTGCTGAAGCAAAGTGGTGACAGCCACACAATGTCTTGATAAAATATTTACTTTCAAGCACAGAACGTTGCCTCTGCTGTAAAGTTGCCCTTACAGTAGAGCAAATAGCGCATTGTGCTGCTTTGTACCGGTTTGCGTCAAGAGGGCGTTTCGTGGATGGTAACACTGGACTGCCCAAGAAATTGTTTCAATTCTGGAATGAGATATTATTGAAAACAAAGGGACTTAATCTGTCTTTGCTTTAAGTCCCTACCATCCGAAGCTACATATAGTTCAAGGCAAAACTAGCAGCAATTCAAACATTTAAGAAAAATAAAAGATCTTTTTGAAATATGTTTAATGTTCACTTGAATCAAATCAAACCAAAATTTACTTTATTTGGTTTTCTTCGTGTACAAAACGATAAAAGTAGAATTCAAGAAAAGGTTTTCGCATCTCAGTGATCTTAAAAATTCCATGTCTCTAAAACAAATATATGTTAAAATTAATTTAAAATGTATTAGCAGCTCGTAATGAACAAATATTTGATCTTTATAAAGAGAGCAATATAAAAAGGACGTCGCTACACGATTTCATGAAAAGGCTAAAGATTCAAAACAAAAGAGTAGTGATCTATTCTAAATTTGGCCTGTGCCGAACAATAAGTTTTAAAAATATTACTATACCTTTTGTTGACCATTCTTCTTCCAGAAACTGTAAGGAAAGCAATGCGGGACGGCATCTTTGAAATCCCATGATTTTTAATAACGGGAAAAGCCATGTCTTCCTAGGTTCGCTATAGAACTTAAAGAATAAAATTGTGTGGATAAAGGCCTGAGTAGAGAGATCGTCACATGGACAAGGTGGTAAGACTGTTGCCCAGTTGTTTCTTTTTGGAAAGGTAATTAGTCGAGGGAAGGAATTTAGCCTAAACCAGATCAACAGAAATCTCTCATAGCTGGTAATGTTAAAGGTCAGGTAGGGTTGGATAGTAAGAGTGGTTTGTATGGACAGGATGTGTTTAGCAGATGGTTTACTGGCCTCTTCGGCCAATCGTAATTCTTCTAAATGTGTTAAACACCTCGCATGAAATGCTTTTCTAGATATCTCTAGAATTAAGATGGGTGAATAAAAATAGTTTTCCAAGCCTAGATCATGCAAGAAGCTTTTGACGTAACATGTCCACCCAATCTTGTGTGCATTTTCCAAGGAGATACAATCCAAAATAAACCCTTGGGAAAAAGTGGTTTTATCAGATGGCCATATACGGTGCCACAAAAGAAGGGGTTGTATTTTAACAATATCAGCCAGATAAGAAAGACCCAGTTCCAAGTGGCACGAAAAGGTTGCGGTACCCTTAGGAACTGCAAGGAGATACCTCAGGAAAATGTTCTTGACCTTTTGTAGAACATCTATGTTTTCATAGCCTCACACACCCGCCCCATAGGTCACTACAGTTAAACATTTAGCCTTGTAGATCTGTATCAGTTCGACAGGGGGCCTTCTTCCCAACCTTCGTGAAAAGTAGACCAAAGCAATGGTGGCTCTCATAAAGAGGAGTTTCCTGGACTCAATGGCCGGTTTCCAGGTAATTTTGTGATCGATAGTTATCCCTAGGTATGGGTATGTATCGTGCTCTCGAGTTAAACATTATTTAAAAAGATGGCCTTGATTTTTTTCGTTCTAGATCCCGCAGACATAACAAAAGTTTTTTTAATGTTGATGTTTAGGTCCAGGTTGGCCATGAAAGTGTTGTATCTATCGAGAGCCCGCTGCAATTCTACGGGAGTACGGGCAAGTATCACCGCATCATCGGCGTAGAGTAGGGTCGGAATTGGACACTTGTTATAAAAGGAAGGTCCTGGCACCCTTTAACCATGTCCCGCTCCAGTCCATTGGTATAGAGTGTAACATGAAAGGGAGCCAGGATGAAGCCCTGCCTCACCCCTTTCTCTACACCGAACGATGCTGTTAACTCCCCCTTTACACACACCATACCTCACTCTGGCTGAAGTATTCGTATATAACTCATGCAGGAAGTTAACAAGTGACGGCTCTACCCCCATTTCTAATAAAACAGTCCAGAGTTTTGCGTGACTAACGCAATCGAAGGCAGCCGACAAGTCGACATACGCCATGTAAAGGGCCCCACCTTTTGCACTGACATACTTGCCCAGCAGGAGCGTCAGATTAAGTGCATGTTCAGTAGTTCCTAACCCTTCTCGGAACCCAAATTATAAGTCAGATATAATCCTATTGTCATCCGCCCACTGCTGGAGGCGTTCCAGGATGACTCGGCCCGCCACTTTACCTAAATAATCCAGCAGTGAGATTGGACGGTAACAAGTTGTCAGTTGACGGTCCCCCTTTTTAAAGATGGGGACTAGAATGGATTTTGACCATGACTCCACAAGCCCTACCGCGCAAGATGCCTGCAGGACCCTGGTTAGAATCCACCCAAGTCTTTTCATCTATAGCTACATCAATTTTAGTGGAGTCTCGTGCATCAGAAAGGAAGGGAGATTTAATAACAGACCAAAAAGCGGAACTGTTTTTTTGGGTACAGCTTTTATGGAGTTGATCCCAATAAGCGATCACTACCCAATTAGTATCACACTATCACTGTCTCAGAATCCAGACAGCCTCAGTATAGCAAGGACTCTGAACCAAAACAGCCTGACATTAGATAGATTAAATAGGTTCTCACTCAAATGGGAGAAAGTTGACCCCGTAGCCATAACTACAAATGTAGTTAAAACCACGCATTTGGCTATTCAAAAGTGTCTCGATATGGCTACATCTGACGAGGAAGTATTAATTAATTTCATGGTGCTTACAAAAGTAATAAAAGAAGAACTCTTTGTTAAACTAAAAAACACTAAACCCAAAAAGAAAGGCTGGGTTAACAATAGATGTACAAGAGCGCTTTCTAAACTAAAAAATGCCTTACAAAAAACAGAACGGGTTCCCCAAGAATTGCAATTTTCAGAAGGGAATATAATCTAGCTTTATAAGATAGAAAGGCAGAACTAATGTTCACTCTTTTCAAGGCTACTCAAATGTAGAATTATATCATTGTTAGCTATGTAGTGGCCATTCCTTAGAATGGGGCTCTTCAAATACCTTATCTCAGGCACGGCTGTGTAGATGGGCCTGAGACTCATCGGTGCTCACACCCCACCCAACATGACAAAGCTGATAGAGGGCCTTCTCTGAGGGAGGGAAGAGTTCAACAACCTGGGGTTACCTTCTTTCTGAACTGGAAAATGGACCACGTCTGTGCAGTGACCAGGGTGTCCCCATCCCTGTACTGAAGCATTAAAACAGAGGAGCCCATGACTTGAGGTTTCTAACATTCCACAGAGATCAATAGGAAAGATGGGTCATTGACCTAGAGTTACCTTCATTCTGTACAGAAGCAATAGGCAGCATGGGTCATTGATCTGGGATTTATTTCATCCTACACTGAAACAAAAGCCCAGAGGAGCCAAAGACATGCGCAATAAATTAGAGGGACCGGGGTTTAAATTAGTACGCAAGGGAGTAATAGACCAAAGCGGTCACAGACCCAGGGTTTTGTATTTGAAACTGATCTCTCACTCAGGCACAGTGAAAAGACATAACACAGTCGGTACATGTCAGTTTCTTTACTCTAGCACTAACACATGTAGGATTATTCTATTCCTTCATTACTGACCAGATGTAATAGATATTATTTGCCCAATCCCTGTCCTCAAAAGACAAGAACATCACATCCAACATTCCAATCGAATGTAGCACACAGAAAAGCATCAGTACGTTCTACACAGAACATCAAGCAACAGAGGCAAGGTGAAACAGAATGCACAAAGTGGCATCCATCGTTGGTTAGTAAACAACAGACAGAAAGCAAAACTCACTGTTGTTACGTCAGACACTGCTCTTATACATTCAATGTTGTCCAAACCCTATTAAACTACAGAACAAAAAGAAACACCAACACTTTGTGTGCACAATACCAGACTATGATGGTTAGGAAAACATGACTCCCCTGGTTACCTGTATTTCAAGGATGCACGCTCCTCACACTTCTCAATCTCATTCAAACAACCATCCACAATGTTCTAACAAAATTGCATATATACAGCACACAGGTCTTAGAGAAAATACATGGATTTTTAATATATTATACTCAATTGATCCCTTTGAACAGCTGCGGTCGGTAGCAGGAGTACCTGCCGGGCGGTGACGTGGGGAGGGAGAGGGCCCGGGTGCAGGGGTAGAAAACTATGGATTACAGAGGTTTATAGGTAAGTAAACATATAAACAAATAAAACGAATTTCGTTGGGCGCACTGCATCGCATTTGGGGATGCAGTGCATGCAACAAAATTCGTTTTTATTTATTTATATGTTTACTTACCTGTAAACCTCGGTAATCCATAGTTTACTACCCCCCACCCTGCCCCTCCCCCTCCCCACATCACCACCCGGCAGGTACTCCCACTACCGAGCGCGGCTGCCTCTGAAACAAACAAATGTTTCACATAAAATCACCACAAATTGAAAACATTAAAATGCCTCTGTACACACAATATATACAAGGCAAATATTTGGAGACAAACTAATTAGTCTTTGTGAGCAGACACCTCTACTTAACCCCTTGGCCGCGGGGGTAATTCCCCTGTTGTGCTGGGGGGCGCACACAGCGTCCCGGTGCTCATGATGAGCTCGGCTCCTCATGCAGCACGGTAGCACTCTGCCCATGACGAGCTGAGCTCGTCATGACCACGTCCGTTTCTTTAGAACGCTCGGCACAGCTATGGAATTATCCCCGCGTGTGAGCGCCGGGCGGGTCATGACGAGCTCAGCTCATCATGAGCACAGCGCAACCGTGGCTCATGATGAGCTGAGCTCGTCATGAGCATGGGAGGGGTTAATAAATCACTGGTAAGCTATGTATCCATTTCACATGTATACAACAGCCAGTGCATTGTAAATTGTGTTTTCAACCATCAATCAACGTGTTTCGGTGGTAACTCAAAATTCCAACTACCTCCCTCAGGACCAAAATAACGTCACTTCCCCTATGATAAATTCAAATCATATTCAGTCACTGCGAGTAATGAATACACAAAGCAACATTGTTCATGAAGGTGTTCAAAAAGTTCAGATAAATAATACTTCCCCGTTTCTAATTTTGGGAATGCAATGCTTCGTATAAGCCTATTTGGTCTCAAGCCAATTGTTCAAAATCATAAAGGTTTGACCACAGCGAGGTATTGGGAAACAAAAGAACGCGACTTGGACCCTCCGTGCTCCTGAACATGAAAGGTGCGAGTCATGTCCTTGTGTTTCCCAAAATGGAAGTGAGTGTTGATGGGGTTGAATTGCTATCCAGCAAGGTGGTGAAGGTCTCAGGAATCAAAAGTAAGGGGCCACCGCAAATAGGTCCATATTTGTGAGAGACCTCTCAACTCCATAACATCGGGGGACATCGCTGTGGTCGTAATTCTCAGCATTTTAACAGTTGGCTTGAAATACAGGTATCCAGGGGAATCTTGTTTTCCTGTTCTTTTGAACCCTGTCCCCTTGGTGTTCACGAGGTTACTGTCTTTTTTGATTATTGTAATGACTGTAAGAACACACAGGAGAAGATTTACAAAGCTTCCTGTAGCACAGAAATCTGCATCACTGAGTTTTGCAATTTCTCTGAAAATAGCTCAGCACCGTATTGCTACATGGAAAGGGATTATGATGTCATTGGATACATTTGCACAAATAAAACTCTATTAGGACAACAGCACTAAACTGCACAATGATGCATAGATGAGCAAGAGGTGTCTTGCTTGAGTTTTGAATATTCTACATGTAGGCAATTGCCCACATGTCAATCTCATAACATATTCAATTTTCTGGAAATAACACGTACCATGCATCGGAAAATCACACACATTTTCTTTTGTCCATTGCTTGTACCTGTTTTCATTTGACTCTAGGATTCCAACCAAAGCTACATCATGTTACTTCAGTTGATTGGTCTTTGCATGGAGTCATAGATGGGCTTGCATTGTTCTCAGAAAGTTGTGTCTGTTTGAATGAGTTATCTGGTGTTAGACCTAGTTTAGAAGGTCCCATGCGTACCAGGTTTACTGGCTTCCTCAGGAAGGTGACGCGGGGTTAGAGACTCAGAACTCAACAATCAACATTAAACCTCTCAATTAAGAGTATCCAGTCAATGCTTTGACTTTCTAAACAGACAATGTACTATACTTCGCCAACTACTCAATATAGCACAAAAATATGGTTAGGGACACAGAGTTTACTATTGTGATTCTGCATGAAAGGCATTGCTAAATTACTAAACTGGTAAAACAAGACAGGCAGAGGCTCACAGTTTAAAGAGGGAAGAGCTTCCTGTTCTGGCACCTGTAAATTAGATTATAATGCGTGCACCCTGATTTAGCTGATTTCTCAGGCTAATGATAAATAATGCCTTCGGCCTAACAGAGCTTGACAGAGGACTAGCCTGCTGTTTTACCTGGTATACGTTAAAGAGCCCCCTATCACAAGGTTTCTGCCATTGGCTTCTGGTGTCACGAGTAGTTGTTACAGAAAGATAGTGGTCACACAGAGTAGTGGTCGGAGTTCATGATGAAGTTGAGGTCCAAAGCAAAAACCTCGCCCAGCAAAGATACGCATTTTGCATGGACAGTACTAATACAGTTCCATTACTTCCCAGCACAATGTCCATATAGGTATTCAACGACAGCGATACTAGGAAGCACTGATGCAATAATGCTATTGAATGGTACACATTTCTGGTTTTGGTGGCTGACTGGACTAATACCTTCAGTGCAGGCAGGAATCTGTATTGACCCAGTGGTCACAGGTTTACATCCCTGCGTGTCCATTCAGTGTTTCGTCCTCTGGAGTTTGATAAAAATGAGTACCATTCCGTTGGGTAACAACAAAAACCAGAAAATAGACCTAACAAGGTTTTTTTTTAACACAACATTTTATCAGTAGTTTTGTAATACATTGCCATAAGCCATAACAAGTTGATGCAGAATCTAATATCACCACAGTCATTTATTAGGTTTGTCACTTTACACAACTTGTTATCCCAATGATCCTTTTAAGGCATTCACTAGAATCGTAAACAGATAAACAGCATTTCCCTTTAATCCAAGTAGTAAAGATCTATTCAGACATAGTCCAGGTTACTAAGGAAGCATGCAATGATACTAACTAGTGTTCACAATGCTTATATTGTGATCAAACCCTCAGGCCAGTAATATATAGAATAAAGAAGGCCCTGTTGTATACTCCAATGGCTCTTTTCCTTCCTGACTGGAAGGACCCAATACACCTCGGATGCCCATGATCTCATCTGCGGTGTTCCACAGGTGCCCTCCCTGAGCCCAACCCTCTTTTATGCATACATGACCCCTCTATCCAGCATCATCTGCTCTCACAACATCAATGTTCTTTCTACTCCTACAACACACAATTCACAGACACGGCACCCAGTACCCCAATCATGTTCAATGCCTGCACAATTGAAATTTTCCACTGAATAAAGATCAAGTGTTCGAAGCTGAACACCAGCAAGACCAAAATCATGATCTTCTGAAAAATCACTTCATAGTGGGACTCCACCTGGTGGTCAACAGAGCTAGGGCCGTCACCAGTGATTAATTTGAGACAGTGGTTTCCAGTGCTCAGCACCAGCACTTAACTGTCAACACTGGCACTTATGATAGTCTGCCACATGGTGGTGCTGACTGTCTAATTTAGAGATAAGCACAACAACTGTTGTTTATACTTTGCAATATAGATTAAAAATAAGGCTGCAGGTTTTCCTGATTTTTACAGATAAATACAGACAGAAAACAATGTGTTTCCTGTCTGTATTTATTTTTAATGTGGAAAAATACAGACAATTATGCTCCTTGTGGGCATTTTAAAAGTGGAAAAATACGGAAAATTGTCCTTCTTGTGGGCGACTCTCCATGCTGTTTTTCATGATTTCCAGGACAACAGCCGAGCAGGTAGATAGCATGGGAAGTTAAACATAGTTTGTGATTTCCCTAAATACAGGTGTATGTTAATATATATTTGTATTATACTACTGATATTTACCCGTAGGGGTAGTGTTTTGCTGTATTTGTCTGCTTAATTTCTAAAAGGCGACAGGCAGCAAAGTGTGAGTGTATGGTTATCAGTTAAATAAATGTGGAAATGTACCATTTTACGACTTCATTTATTCACAAAACACAAAATAAATATGAAGAAATAACAAGATAGCCAAAAAATAAATATGGATAAATTCAGACGGAAATGTTAAAAAATAAATACCATAAAACCGGGAGCCCTAATTAAAAATGATCAATATCTGCCACCCAACCATTCTTATAGCTTTGGTTGGCCTGGAATAGACTGAATTGTCACACTTGTACGATAGTGATGGTCGGTAGTTATGTTGAAGCTGTCATTAGCAGTGCTGGCAGGTACTATGGGTGTTGCAAGCTTCAGCAGCCTTCTGATGAGGGTCCTGGGAGATGTGTTTTACAATTCAAGCACTGACTGACAACCACCCCTACCACCCACACCAAGGACCTCCAGATCATCATTGACAGCAAATTTGACATGACCTTCCAAGTCAACGCCCTCGCCACCTAATGCTTCCATACGATGCTGAGGAAGAATTTCAAATAGTTCCCAATAAACACCTGGAAAAATGTCATGCATGCGCTGGTCACAAAGAATCTGGACACTGGGAACACCCTCTATGTCAGGATCAACAAAAACTCACCAGACGGCTGCAGACCTTTCAGAATTCGCCGGCCAGAATCAGTTTCAACCTCCCACTCCACACTGACATCACACCACACCTGAAAGCGCTGCATTGGCTCCCCATACACAAATGAGTACAATTCAAACTCCTCACACACACTTTCAAGGCACCACATAACATTTGTCCCCCGCTCAACAACAGCATCTGCGTTCACAAATCTTCCAGTTTGCAAACTTAAAGAATAAAAGTAGAATATCTAGTGCAAAATTAAACACACCAAAAAGCAGTTAGACAGTTGTTGGCAAAAATGGAATTAGAATCAGTATGATGCAAGTCAGATTAAAAAAAAAATGCAGCAGCCCAGAATGTGTCAAAACATGCATTTTGATTCTAACTTTCCAATAATTTTCTAAATCTCGAATAAATAAAGATGGTGCCATAATAAGCTCTTTTCCGCTAAGTTTCATTCAGTGTTTTTTTAAAATTGTAGTTTCAATTATGCTGAATGTCGTGTCTTTTGCCTTGGCTGCTAGCTCTGGCAGCAGGCATTGCGATTTCAGAACTTAACTGTAATATGTTAATACAGTTGAGCAGCTACATAATTTCTGTATGGCTGGTGCCTAGAGACATCAAAGTCGCCTGTATTAGGAAAAGTATAGAAAGGCTTTTGTACAGGGATTGCAAGCTCTCATATTAAAATAATAATGAATACTGGGTAAGCTCTCTAATTAAAATATTAATGAATACTGGGCCATATTTGAACATTTGTATTCATTTATGTATCTCGGGTACATTCCTTCAATAACTTGGAGCATATGACATTTACAGTGGTCATTCGTCTGTTTTAGTCGATAATGGCAATAGTATGGCATCCCAATCGTCAGTGGCTGCTCCCTCTCTCCACCGCCCTGTGACGTCTCAGTCGCGTTGCTAGTTCAGCACTGGTCCATTTTGAACATCATAAAGCTTTACCTTGTGTTTTTTGTGCCCTATTAACTTTCCATTGCATCGCTATGTTCTTTCTTGTGATGACTGCCATCAAATCTATGAAAGCACTGATATGTTTGTTGTTCTTAGACCTAGGGATGCATCCCAGTAAACAGACAAGAGGATTACATTCTAAACTCTTAGCTGACAATTCAGTTATGAACCCCTTAACCTCCATCCAGTATTGTCTGTTTTATTGCATTGCATTACGATACCATATGGTAAAAGTCCTCTTGTACCATCTGGCATCTAGGGCAATCATCCGCCGCTCCATCATACATATATGCTATCTCTGTAGAGCACATATATTTTTGGTGCAACTAATTTCATTTTGTACATTTAAATTGGGGTTTCCGAGTCTCTCTGCCGGGCAAATTTAAGAGCCCCAGTGTGTCGCTCTTGCAATGCGCAACATGGTGCACGAGCGAGGTAACTAAAAAATGAGATTTATGAACCCGAACAAGGCCACCTTGCGCGGCGCTGAGTGGTTTCATGAATCTTGAGTAAAGCAGCATAGCGAAAATCGCTGCTTTGCTTTCCTCTGTGTCAGGGTGTTCCATGGGTGTTCCCATGCAACTCCCATGGTTTTTGATGCATTCCCAGATTTGCCAGAACTGGTAAACCGGTAATGGTCTAAAAAGATATGCCTCCCCAGGTGAGCTATAACAAGGAGAAATTTCTCCTCATTACTCCTCTTTCTTTTAGTGCTGCACTCTACAGCACACATAGAAAGAGGAGTGCGCCTCTAAGGATTGTTTTGTTTTGCAGGAATGTGCCCCTTCCTGTATAAAAACAATCCTGTCTGCACCATGGTGCAAGGGTGCCTGCATTGGCGCTAACCAGTCAAAATTGCACCATCACAGGGACAAGGACAGGAATGTATCATATTTCTTTAAATACGACGCATTCCTGCCCTTTCCCTGTAGAGCAGCAAGGTGACTTGCTGCACTACGTTGCGTTGGTTTGCCATAAATATGGCCCTCCATGTACAGCAGATTCCCAACTTATTCTTTATTTGTACATTCCCTTCCTACCTTTTTATCCCATAGTTCCTTTAGTTCTGAAATATCCAAGAATAAGATGGGGGCCGGTATTGAGTATCCGATAGTTACTGCTTGCCTACACTTCAATGTGTTTGGATCAAAATCAGCATTTCCGATTGAGGAGGTTCTTTTAGTTGTTCCCCTGCTGAAGTCAGTTACTGCTCCAACCAATGTATTGTTTTGCATGAAATATTATTCCGACAAACGATATTGCTCCCTGAGAGATTCAAATTAATTCAAAACCCCAGCAGACTACAGATCCCCAACCATGTGCATGTCTTATCATATGTTTTTGTGATGCCTTTAAATCTTTGCAGACTCCACAGCGGTATTTATTGGACATACAACTCACAGGTACTTTGGGGCATATTATCAAGAACGGCGTTAAAATTATCGCCGGTTTAGCGGCAGAAAACTGCTGCTAAAGCAGCGATAATGGGCTTGATAATATGCCCTGGAGAATTGCAATAGAAGCCCATGTTCACACCATGTTCCTTTTATGTCAGCCTCGCTGTCCATCCATCGTATTGCTCCAGCGGAGGTGATTTGAGCCCTTTTCTTGTCCCCTCCGGTTTGATCTTTATAGGGACTTTGAGGGATAAGAAGTTAGGTATCAGTTCAAGTTCACAATTACAGTGCAACCAATTTGGCGACACAGTAAAGCTCAGAGTCACAAATCAGGTTAAGTATAGATTTATTACAGATTCAAAACCAGCATAATATAAATCAGTCTCAAGAACATCACGTAACAATACAAAAATATCAAAGGGCTTCCGCTATAGGAACAAAGTTAATTCTCAAAAACAAGTAACCAATTAGAATCTCAGTTGCAATGGTACAGATCAGTAAGATTGAACGTTCTAATCTTCCTGTCTAAGATGCATTTAGGTATCTAATTCCTACACTAAAGAATATTAAACTAAATCCCAAACAGATCCATAAAGTAAAGGTGTCTGCGTGAAAACGTCAGTAGAAGTTTCCTGAAGTAAAGTGTTGCATAGCATGTAGCCACATAACGAGTTAAAGCATAGAACGCAAAGTTCTAAACCTCTGCTAGCCTAAAGTCTCAGGCTCTCAATTCTGCTGCTGAATCTGGTCTTAATATGATGGTAAGTCATAGAACAACACCTATTTATATTCCCGATCCCCTCCTAAATCACAAACAAGGCCCCAATTAACTCTTCCTCAAACAACATTCTTTCTGGCAAGTAGCCCATAATTCTTTTTTTTTTTAAACAATACTATACCTCTCTTCTTTTATCCGCATTCTTGAAGACAACCCTAAATCTTGGTCTTTCATTCCACACAGACAGCAGACCTCCCCTTCAGCCATTAATTTCATTTACCCTTGACTGCCTTCACGTTCCTTATCTAGTCACACACAAAGAGCTCTTCTTCATTCATTATTTCAACATACCAGGCACCTGGAGAAGGTAAATTAACACTATATCCAAGGAAACGTTCACATTGAAGCTCTAAGCATAGCGAAATCCAGTGCTTAAGGCCTCTGGGCAAGTTAGGAAAATCAGGATTTCAATACACTTTATAACTGAATAAATGCTAAAACATGAACAGTCATGTTATAACATGAAGACAATTTTCTTGAATACACCTTCCATTATATATCAAACCAATTTATTTTCATATAAATGCATATAATCTGGAACTCATTGTTACTGGAAAGTAAAAGCATTAGAAAACACATATATAAACTGTTGTGATTACATAACACGAGCACTTCGTATTTAGCTGTAAGTGCACTTTTCTCTGCTGAGTTACATTACATCTCACATATACATAAGGCCTTAATATACATATGCGGCCTAATCAGTGGCAATGAGGGTAGAGCGAATAATGTTCTATTACTTACCGGTAATCTTCATTACTCCAGGTCCCGTTGTCCTCGTCTCATTCATTAACTAATTGGAGATAACCACCTCCCGACAGAAAAAAAGAGCAGAGGCATGCTGGGACCCTAATACTGCCCCTCCCACAAGGAGTACATAAGCAGTACTCACCCAGCATCCCATCTGTACAACCAAGCCCAGACAGGAAGGTCGGCCGCCTGGGAGGGAGGGGCGTATGAATGGGACGAGGAGATCGGGACCTGGAGTAATGAAGATTACCGGTAAGTAATAGAACATTACCCCCAGGTGCCTCATGTCCTCGTCCCATTCATTAACTAATTGGAGAATACCAAAGCAGAAAACCGGCCTTCCGAAACCACAAGCAAACCCAGGCAACCAGACCAAACGCAGCTGCCAAAGGGAGCGCCGAGACAGAGGCAAGAGGGGACTGCAGGAAGCAACCGGCCAGCAACCCAAAACAGGATAGCAGGGCCAAAACAAGGACCGGAGGCAACCAAGAACAAAACAGAAGGCCAGGGCCCCAAAGTGGAGGCCGCCAACCAGAGAAACAGGAAACAGGGCAACCAGGCCAAAAGGACACGGACAAGGCCAGACAAGCCAGTCCAGCCCAGAACCACCAGGAAGGTACACAGGACCCGGCAGCCACCCAGACACCGAGCAAACCCCAACCACCCGGGAGAAAGCCAAAGAAAAAAGAAGCCCAGTCCAGGCAACAGGGTGCAGGCACAAGCACCCAAACCAACAAGGAAGGAGGGAAGCAGAAGCCAGAAACCGGCCCATCCCACCAAACCGAACAACCCTGCCCCCAGAGAGTCAAACCCCGTAGAGGAGGACCAGGCCCCAGGAAATAAAAGGCAGCACCACCAGTGGCACCAAACCTCAGGAGTAGAACAGGAGCCAGACCCCAACCCGAGCAAAAAGGATGGGGAAGGAGACAGCGACCCAAAACCCCAGGAGGCCAAAAAAACCCACAGGGAAGGAGACCGCCAACCGAACCAGGACGGCCCCAAAACCCAGAACAGCAGGGGCAGAGGAGGCCAAAGACCGCAGAACAGAGAATCACCCAGAAAGAACAGCCAACCACACATTAGAGAGGCCAGCAAACCAGACCGAACCGGCATAGCAAGGGTGGGAACAGGGCCACCAGCACCACCACAAAAACCCCAACCCCAAAGGGAGCAAACTCAGGCAGGGCGCAAGCCGCGGGCAACAGGGAACCCCCGGCAGACCCCAAACCGGGAAACAACCAGGCATGGACCGGCCAAACCACAGAAGGCAGTCAAAAACTGGCGCCAACCAGGCAGAGAACCGCACCGGAACCCCACACCCAGGCCAAACACACAGCAAGGGCAGGAGCAGCAGAAAAGGCCCCAGGGCGCACAGTACCCAGACCAGAAACCCACCAGGCCCGACCCCAGCCAGCACCAGAGAGGAGCCAAGAGAGCAGTAAAAACCAGGGCAACCCAAGAACAAGGAACCAGAAAGCCAAGACCGAAGTCAAGCAACCCGCCAAAGCAGGAGGACCCGCAGGCCCAACTGGCCACAGGAAGGAGCCCCCGAAGTGCCCAGGCCAAAGAAAGGGTGGGAGGTCAGCAGAGACCCCCAGCATACCACCGGCGTACCACACAGAAGGCAGGTAGAGAAAAAAACTCAGGAAAACCGCCAAAGCGTAAACCCGAGAAAGCAGAGAAGGCAGAGGGCCAAGCAGCCAGAAAACCCTTACCACCGGCAGCCGGAAGGGAGGAACCCACTAAGGCAAGAGGAACCCCACAGAACCGCACCCCAACCAGAGAAGGGGGGGCCAAACAGACACCCACAGGAAACAGAGCCTGGGGAAGGAAGGCAAGACAGGAGGGAGCCAAGACACCAGAACCAGAAGGAACCAGAAACGCCCAGCAAAACACACCCCAGAACCGGCCAAGAAGCGACATCACAGCCAGCAAGCCAAGGAAGCACAGCCAGAGGCCCAGATGAACCAGTAGGAAGCCCGCAGACCTGGAGCAACAGGAGGCAACAAAGGGCATGCCAACCCAGAAGCACCGTACACCAGAACCCCTCCCAGGCCCGAACAAGGTGGGTGGAAGAAGGAGCACCCAGGCCACAGAGCAAAGCAAACACAGGCCAAGGAAGCCCGGGAAGAGAACCGCAGGCTGGAAAAGACCTGAAGGACACACCACGATAGGGCCCGAAACCAGCAGAACAACACGCCAGGCCACCCAGAGAGTGCACAGGCAAGGACACAGGGCCGAAGAAAGCAACCAACAGGCGCCAGAACCAACAGGAGCCGAAAAAACACCAGCAGACCACAGCCAGGCACCCATGAAGGGGACCAGATGAGACAAGAACCTCCCAGGGAGCAACCGCCCCCAAGGCCAGATAGAACTCCAACCGGAAGAACCGCAGCACCGAAGAGGGGAAAACAGATGCCAACACCAAGGACATGGTAGTAGCGAAAAGACACCCAGGCCCAAAATGCAAAGGCATGAACCCTAGGCAACAAGCAGGCGAACCACCACAGGGAAAAAAACCTGGGGGGACGGAAAGGAAGAGCAGGAGCCCAACCACACCAGCCCGAGAAGCCCACAGCACCAGGAATCCCCCATCCAGGAACCAACCAGACTCGCACAAGGCGAACCCCAAAGAGCAGAGGAGAACAGAGGCCGACGGGGAGTCAAGGCCAGGGAAACAGCAAACAACAGGCCCGCCAGACACCCAACCAGACCGATTGGAACAGGAGGGGGGGCCAGGAGCCACTGAAGCAAGACCAAAGGCAAGCATCTCAAAACAGAGCAAGGGTGCAGAAAGGCAGGGGAACACAAGGACAACCCCAAGGAAACCCCAGAAGCGCAAGAGGAGCGCCAGCAACCCGCAAGCCAACATCTGAAACACGGAGAGGCCAGCCCACAGAATGGAACAGTGGCGGGTCAAGAGCGCAAACCGGACCCAAAAAGCAGGGGAGGAACGGCACGCAGAACCCCAGGTACAAAACCCCGAAGCCCGGAGAGGCACCAGGAGCGGCCCACGGGAATCAGAGGAGGAAGCGAACACCGCACCGCCAAACAGAAACCAGGACCCAGACCAGCCACGCAGAAGCCAGGGAACCAGGCGAACACACAGCACACCCAAGCGGAGCACAAACCATGTCCGAACAGGACGCCCGCAGAAGATGCAAGGCCACACGGGAACAAGGGCGGGCAGACACAAGGATTACGCCCAACACCAGACTACAGCACCCACACCAGCAACACCCCAAGGAGCCGAGCAGTGACACCAAGAAAAGCGGGGCAGACCCCAGCAGCCAGCAGGAACCCAGGAAAGGACAAACACGAGTCCGCAGGACCCCCAAACCAGACGCCAGAGGAGCTCAAACACCACCCCAACAAAAGCCCGGGGCGGGAGCAACAGCAGAGCCCAGAAGCGGGGAGAAAGACCAGAAGCAGAAGCAAACTGTAGACGCCAAGAGCGTGATGCGACCCCGACTCCCGGGCAAGCAGCAAGGGACAGAGAGCAAGCAACCATGCAGGAGGACCCCAAAAACACCAGGCAACCCCAGGAGCCCTCACAGAGGGAGCCAACCGAGACGGAACCCACCACCAAGACAGGGACAAGAACACACTCCAGCCCAGGGCAGCCAACCAACACAGAGCGAGAACGCCAATAACCAAAGAGAGCCAAGGCACCAAAGGAACATTACGGAGAGGAGAACCCACCAAACAGAGCCCCAAATGGCTGAACAGCAAATGCCGAAACACGTGCCACCAGGCACATGGGCACTACACTAAGACAGTGACCCCGAATGAGAGACCCTGCCACCAGGAACCCCCGTAAAGCAGCATCTAGGACCCAGAACAGCCCCCAAAGGAGCAAGGGCAAGGCAGACCGCCAGGGACCACAAGAGAGCACGTCCGGGGCTGGCATCACCCAACAAGCGGCCAGCATCACCTGGGACGGAGCACCGGCAAACAAAGAACAGGAAAGGGAGAGAACCGGCACAGCCCAAAAAGACAGAAGCTCACAAAGGAGAGCACCGGCACAACCCCGAAAAAACAAGCAGGCACTCGGCCACCCAACAGGACAGAGCACCTGAACGTCCCCATCACAAACACAAACACAGCCACCATGCCACAATGAGCAGTTTCACCAAGCAGCCAACGGGAAGACTAACCCGTGCCGAAACCCAGGACTGTGTACAGGAGACAGCCCCAGTGCAAGACATAGAGTAAGGCAAACCTCTGACATGGAAAGGAGGGGTGCGCAACCCAGGAGAAGGACGAAATAAACTATGACAATGCACATTTGAGATGTCGAACCAAGCACAGCAAAAGCAACTGCAGTAAAGCCATGCATGGGAAAGGCCAATATGGGAAAGCCATGCAAGGCAGGGACTCCAAGTCACCCATAAACACGAAGCCAGCCAAGTTGTCCGCAAAACCCACCAAGAAAAGCAAGGCAGAAAAAAAACTGAGAAGCCGGGAGTGAAATCCAGGGCCACACACAGGCCAGCATGCGCCCGACCACTGAGCCACATCCCCTCCGGCAGAAGGCATGGAGATACAAGACAAGTTGAAAATTGGTGTGGGAGCACACTGCTTCACCTCCCAGCAGGGTCTCCCCTAAGCATCATGGTAGATGCAGTCAGACAAGCGAGTACACTTGCAAAGTCTTTAGAGTGTTTCACCAGGTGTGTGCAGATTAGTGCTGGCCATCTCTGGACATGTGTTTCTAGATTATCTGTCAGCAGCAGAGATTAGGCATTATTTGGGGTTGCTGAGCAGGCTGCCGTATCCTTGGAACGTAGTATCTCTCCAGGCGCGAAGGTGCCTCCCCACGAGCTCGTCAGCCCACAGCGGGTCGAGGGAGCCTTCAAGTAGAAAATTGGTGTGGGAGCACACTGCTTCACCTCCCAGCAGGGTCGCCACTAAGCATCATGGTAGATGCAGTCCGACAAGCGAGTACACTTGCAAAGTCTTTAGAGTGTTTCACCAGGTGGGTGCAGATTAGTGCTGGCCATCTCTGGACACATGTTTCTAGATTATTATCTGTCATCAGCAGAGATTAGGCATTATTTGGGGTTGCTGAGCAGGCTGCCGTATCCTCGGAACGTAGTATCTCTCCAGGCGCGCAGGTGCCTCTCCACAAGCTCGTCAGCCCACAGCGTCCCCTTGAGAGCCTTCAAGTAGAAAATTAGCAGGGTCGCCCCTAAGCATCATGGTAGATGCAGTCGGACAAGCGAGTACACTTGCAAAGTCTTTAGAGTGTTTCACCAGGTGGGTGCAGATTAGTGCTGGCCATCTCTGGACACATGTTTCTAGATTATTATCTGTCATCAGCAGAGATTAGGCATTATTTGGGGTTGCTGAGCAGGCTGCCGTATCCTCGGAACGTAGTATCTCTCCAGGCGCGCAGGTGCCTCTCCACAAGCTCGTCAGCCCACAGCGTCCCCTTGAGAGCCTTCAAGTAGAAAATTAGCAGGGTCGCCCCTAAGCATCATGGTAGATGCAGTCGGACAAGCGAGTACACTTGCAAAGTCTTTAGAGTGTTTCACCAGGTGGGTGCAGATTAGTGCTGGCCATCTCTGGACACGTGTTCTAGATTATTATCTGTCATCAGCTGAGATTAGGCATTATTTGGGGTTGCTGAGCAGGCTGCTGTATTTTGTGAAACAAACAGGGACCCCCTGATGTGGATAGATTTCCTGAGTCAGGGCAAGACTTTTTTGTGAATATAATACTCAGGCAAAATGTATGGACAACACTAGCACATGATTATTGGCATTTTGCCAAACAATACAATAAAAAGCAATCAAAACAGGTATTTGCACATTTGATACATTTTAATTAGTACATAAAAAATTATTCATTGGTAAAAAATAAGTACATTCATATGTATGCATGATAAAAATGTTTTAACATTGTGACATATGTATAAGTTCAGATATTCATCAAATACATATCATGATTCAATAAAAGATGGTTTCCTGTCTACGCGTTTCGACACAGGAATGTCTTCCTCAGGACTGTACCATCGTATTTCTAATTAAACAAGAAGTGACCGCTAATGATATGTGTTGGTGAATGGGGTCAGCAAGTAGTAATTCCAAAAGGCACAACAGATCTGTAGTAGTAATTTTTGAGCAGTATAGGTGAGAAAACACGTCCTTACTTTGAGATTTTATTCATATTTAAAAACAATAGTGGTCGTGTTTCAGAAGGGTAGATTCTGGTGATCCTGAAGATTAAATGTTCTATACCCTTTTTATTCTGTGTGCGGGTAAACCGGCTGCAGGAGGTACCCGGCGTCTTTTAATTCTGGTTTAGAGTCTTTCCAAATGGGCCGGCTCTGACTGGTGCTAGATGGCTTTGTTTGGTGATGTGTTCTCAAAAAAGCTGACCGGTTGCAAGGGATCCCGGCGGTATCTCGTTGTGCGATGTGGATTCACATCGCACAACGAGATACCGCCGGGATCCCTTGCAACCGGTCAGCTTTTTTGAGAACACATCACGAAACAAAGTCACCGAGCACTAGTCATAGCCGGCCCATTTGGACAGACTTCTAATCAGAATTAAGAGACGCCGGGAACCTCTTTCAGCCGGTTTACCCACACGCAGACATCACGAAACAAAGCCATCTAGCACCAGTCAGAGCCGGCCCATTTGGAAAGACTCTAAACCAGAATTAAAAGACGCTAGGTACCTCCTGCAGCCGGTTTACCCGCACACAGAATAAAAAGGGTATAGAACATTTAATCTTCAGGATCACCAGAATCTACCCTTCTGAAACACGACCACTATTGTTTTTAAATATGAATAAAATCTCAAAGTAAGGACGTGTTTTCTCACCTATACTGCTCAAAAATTACTACTACAGATCTGTTGTGCCTTTTGGAATTACTACTTGCTGACCCCATTCACCAACACATATCATTAGCGGTCACTTCTTGTTTAATTAGAAATACGATGGTACAGTCCTGAGGAAGACACTCCTGTGTCGAAACGCGTAGACAGGAAACCATCTTTTATTGAATCATGATATGTATTTGATGAATATCTGAACTTATACATATGTCACAATGTTAAAACATTTTTATCATGCATACATATGAATGTACTTATTTTTTACCAATGAATAATTTTTTATGTACTAATTAAAATGTATCAAATGTGCAAATACCTGTTTTGATTGCTTTTTATTGTATTGTTTGGCAAAATGCCAATAATCATGTGCTAGTGTTGTCCATACATTTTGCCTGAGTATTATATTCACAAGAAAGAGCAGGCTGCTGTATCCTTAGAATGTAGTATCTCTCCAGGCGCGCAGGTGCCTCTCCACGAGCTCGTCAGCCAACAGCGGCTCGAGGGAGCCTTCAAGTAGAAAATTGGTGTGGGAGCACACTGCTTCACCTCCCAGCAGGGTCGCCCCTAAGCATCATGGTAGATGCAGTCCGACAAACGAGTACAATTGCAAAGTCTTTAGAGTGTTTCACCAGGTGGGTGCAGATTTGTGCTGGCCATCTCTGGACACTTGTTTCTAGATTATTATCTGTCATCAGCAGAGATTAGGCATTATTTGGGGTTGCTGAGCAGGCTGCCGTATCCTTGAAACGTATTATCTCTCCAGGCGCGCAGGTGCCTCTCCACGAGCGCATTAGCCCACAGCGGCTCGAGGGAGCCTTCAAGTAGAAAATTGGTGTGGGAGACAAGACAAGCCGCCAGAACGCAGAGGAGCCGCCGGGACATAACACAGCCCCCTAGCACCAACAGCGGCAGCCTGCAGCTTTCATTACAAAAAGCAAAGAAGGGAAAAAAGAGACCGCTATGCAGGACTTGCCCAGGAGGGAGGCCACGACACGAACAAGGGCTTCCCTCCCACCAGTCCAAGGCGCACCACAGGATCCACGCCAGGACCTAGCAGACAGCCAGGAGGCAATCGCAGCGCGTCTTCCAAGCAGCCAGGATCCAGGAAGACGCGCCCCATGACCCGGAATAGACCCGGAGGCTGGCGCACCAGCCGCAAAGGGCTGGCCTGCACCCAAGAGTCCAAGGCCATGAAGAAATCAGCCTCCCAGCAAGCGCGGCAGGCCAGGAGGCAGGACAGCTGACACCCCGACCACACAGCCAGGCAGCCGTACGGGGAGTACCAAGTGAGGGAAGCCACTCAAGCCCAGCAGGAACAGCACCAGCAACCACAGCAAACTCCTGTTGACAGACAGAAAAAAATAACAGATGGGATGCTGGGTGAGTACTGCTTATTTACTCCGGGTGGGAGGGGCAGTATTAGGGACCCAGCATGCCTCTGCTCTTTTTTTCTGTTGGGAGATGGTTATCTCCAATTAGTTAATGAATGGGACGAGGACATAAGGGACCTGGGGGTAATAAGCTGATCCAGTACTTGGCAGTCGCAGTTCAGCTGCCAAGTAGTACCTCTCCATTCTGGGAGCTCCAAGGCCCTCTCAATCTAGAGGGTGCAGTGTCTTCCCTTTTGCAAGTTGTTTTCAAGTATTACCCGATGTTAAGACTGCCATTCCGTAATCTCTGTGATGAACAGTCCCGTCAGTATCATAAGCATCGCCACAAAATAATACAGCAGTTTGGGCAATGTTAACTTGTTCATTATTGGTACCTGGCATAATGGTGAAAGTGGAAGTCTACACCAAAATGGGATGGATAGTTTAATCGCTATCACTGCGCCCAACAGTACTTGAGCATGCGAGTGGTAGATTTTGATGCTTAGGTATCCAAACATCACGGGCTCCCATTGTAGTGAGGAACAATGTACCTCCATTATGGTATAAGAAACCAGTGAGTGAATATGGAAGAGACACAAATTGCCCCAATTTAACTTCATTCCTGATATGTTACTAAATTCACTCAACAACTTCATGGCATCTGGTAGTCTACTCAGTGGGTCATTGAAATAGAGCAGTCCATTGTCCGCATATAGTGAGGCAAATGTGCAGTGTGTGAATTGCACCCCGCAGTCCAGACCTTCTTGTGTTTTACATCAGGGGAACAGGCCTGCTCTGTGACTAATTAAAATCACACACTGCCACCACTGCCAAGCATATGCCAGCTGACAATGGGGAGCAGTAGTTCTTGTGGATAATGAAGACACACATGGTGTCTTCCTCATGACCACAGAGTCAGACTCTGGGTTACATATAACAATTACACTAAGGGTAGTGTTTAATTTCTTAAAGAATGAGTGTCGGTGCCCAAACATCTACGAAGAAGCCTGTGGCTGACACTAGTACATGTTAGCACACCGAATACAAAGCCTAAAGTGGTCTTAAGTTGATCTCATTCCTCTTTAATCCACTACCAGACACTCCATGCCCCTTTATCTCACTCTTGCAGGTTTTTGCTTCCTCCCTTTGTGATGGATTTTCCTTCTTTCTCTTCCTATCTTTCCACTTTGTGTGTTCTTCTCTCTTATGCTCTTGGTAGATGTCTGCTGCAAAAAAATAAGTATTGGCCCCTAAAAATGAGTGCTGGTGTCCCCCAGAAACAACCACCAGCTCAAATTAAGCACTGGAAAGGGAATTCAAAATGCATCCACCATGTTTGTGAACGCTGAGGTTAAAAAACTATTTTTTTTTTTTAAATTAACACTTGCACTGGGGTATCTTGGGCAAGGATGCACATTCATAAAACCATGCAGGAGACAACCCTATTCCAAACCGTAAGTCATATACAACCTCTGTGTGCATTCCATTACCCCTACCTCGATGCAGGGAAGAAGTAGGTTGACGTATAGGAGGGTGTCTAATTGGTATCAGATGTAGCAGAGGGGCGGAGATAAGTAGCGTTATAAGGAGAATGATCAGGGAGTTGCAGATTAGGTTGATTCCGGTTTGGTGGTGGTGAAAGTGAGAGGATGAAAGCGCTGATAATTTGAAAGTATGGACTACAGTTTCAAAGGTACGAATTATGACTAACATTTATGCAGACAGGAAGTTAGAATCACGGAAATCGAGCGGAAGTTTGTAAGGTGGGGTAGTGTAAGGAATATTGGGGTTAGTATGGGAGAAAAGGAATATGTGATCGAGGTGGGGGTAATGGAATGCACACAGAGGTTGTATTTGATGGGAAACAGAATGGGAGAAATGCAGTTTTGTATTAGTAACAGAAAATGGAAATATCCATTTAAAAGGGTAGTATGAAGCTACGTTTTTTTAGCGGGAAAACGTTGATTCGGTGGAACGTCATGGGGGTTATGGGTATGTATTGATGAGTGGGACCGGGTTAAACATAGTCTAATTTATGTATTTTGTATTTTTAGATAAACAAACCCCTGACGAAGGGCCTGATTTTAGGCCCGAAATGCATTGGGTAAACAAGATTGATGTTTGTGAATAAAACTTACGCACACGTTTGTGATTCAGTATAAGGCTTGGATTAGCATTTCTGCACCATTTAGAATCCAGTGATGAGGTTTTAAGGTTTCCCATCTTTTGTACGCTGACGATATTGTCCTGCTGAGCTATTCAAAAAAAGTAAAACTGCTGTGTGCTCCTCATCCCATGGGTTAAAATCACGCCACACCAAACATCTCACCAGGCAAAATAACTCTACAGCAAAATACAAAGCGGAGTATGGACAAGCAACCACACTCCTCCTTTCACCTAAGCAACAAAGGAGCCACAGTAAAGAAGGCATGCAAGCACACTTGACAAGGAGGAACACACTGGAAAGCACAACCCTTGTTTGTGTAAATGCACGCATTGCTCACAACAACCATACTTTCATATTTTCATCCTTTAAACCACTAGTGAGACCTTCTTTCTCCATGCATATATAGTTGTTTCTAAGCCCTTCTACGGTCACATTCATAAATAGTATTGTTTAACCCCTTCGGCGCTGCGCACATTTTCACCCTGTGCGGGCGATTTAAATATTGGGCGGGATTCGGACAGCTCCCGGCCGTCCTCCGCACAAGCCCACTGTGACGCATGACGGCCGGGGGCCGTCATGCGCACCGAAGGGGTTAAACCCACGGCCATATTTATGACCCAGTTTGCATCACACAATGTGGTGCACGAGCGGCATGATCCGTAAGTCCTATTTTTGAAACCACACAAAGCAACTTTGCTTGGCTTAGAGTGGCTGCAAAAATATGAAATAACGCAGCGCAAATCACTGTGTTGCGTTACTCTACCCTGGGTAGGCATTCCATGTTTTTTGATGCATTCCCAGATTTACAACACCTTGTAAACCGGGGAATGCGCCTAAAAGATACACCTCAAAATATGTGGCCCAACCAAGAGGTATATCTTTATTTCTCTTCATTTTTTACTCTTTCTATGTGTGCTGCATTCTAGTGTTCACACATAGAAAGATGACTTTGCCTCTCAGGATTATTTTTATGCAGGAAGGTGCCCCTTCCTGCACACAGAAAATCATACCTTCAACACAGGCACCCGTCAACATGGAGCAAGAGTGTCCATGTTGGCGTTTGGCTGCCAAATCGGCGCCAGCGCAAGGGAAAAGGACAGGGTGACTTGCTGTGCTGCCCTGCACCACTGAAGTCTTAAATATGGCTCCCAGTTGAGTCCACTTGCTCTGAGGGGCTCATTTATAATGAGGGTTGTGTCATGTTTGCACTGCGCTACGTGGTACATGCGTGACGCAAACCTCTACGTCAGATTTCTTAACCCACACGAAGCCACTTTGCGTGGCTTTGAGGAGCTCCAGAAATATAGAGAAATGCAACACAGCACAAACAGCTATCTTGCATTACTCTGCCCTGGGAAGGCGTTCCATGAGCTTTGCGTGGGTGTTCCCATGTAGCTCCCATGGTTTTAACACATTGCCAGATTTACAAGACCATATACACCGGGGAATGCTCCAAAAAGGTACGCCTCTCCAGTAGAGGCGTAACAAGGTGAAATATCTTTTTTTTCTCCTTGTTGCTTCCTCTTTCTATATGTGCTGCATTCTGCAGCACACACAGAGAAATATGTCTCTCAGGGTTGTTTTTGTGCAGGAAGTTGTCCCTTACTGTACAAAAACAATCCGGCATGCAACAAAGGCACCCTGGCACCATTGTGCAAGCGTGACTACATTGGCACTAGGCAGTCTAGCGTGCATCAGTGCAGGGTGAAAACTCAGGAATGCACCATATGCCTTAATCACTGTGTATTCCAACCCTTTCCCAGTGACGCAGTGCAGCGCATTAAGGTGACTTGCTGTACTACACTGCGCCCCTTTTTATAAATTTCCCCCGAGTGCGCATGCTTTCAAAGCTAGTAGGTACAAGTGGTGAAAACGTGCCTACATTGGGTTGTAACTATGCCCACAGTGCTGTATAAACCCCCAGTAAGGTTATTGTCTTTACCTTTGCTAAGGTGCCCGCATGGGCACAGTTGATGAGTGTACCCCACTGGAGTGTAAGATTATCTGAGAGGTTGGGAATGGCTGTTATCCCCCACTTTACAAGATGTCTGCGTGCACATAGAAGGTGAGTGTAATCCACTGGCTTGGAAGGATACCCCCAGGTTGTTGCTTGTGCTTTGCCATTGAAAGATGCCAGTGTGCTCGTTTAGTGAGCACATACTCCACCGAGCTGGCAGGATGCTATAGGTTGCAAATTGTCAACACTGCTTGGTGAGAATCCTCATTGCAGTTGTAATTAATGTGTGGAAAGGGCGTTTCACGTGTTCACAGTGAAGAGGGAAGACACAGTGGTTACATGTAGATTTCTTTTTTTTCAGTAGTAGTGCAGCTAGAATTAATTGACACGCACGTGGACGCCCCCAGGAAGGGCAACAGTTATCTGCCATTGTCTTCAGATCACCAAACCATCACTTCCAAATCCACAAACTTGCACTATTTAACTCTTCATCACATTCACACGGAGCACAAGGGGGAAGCACATAATGCACGAGATACCAAGGGTATCCTTCATTTTATACAGGTGCAACCTGCAGCGGAAGGGTAATGGCCTCGTGCCCCCTTCGCTTGGCACAGGAGCAAATAGACCGGAGAGGTCAATGACCTGAAGTTTTCAAAAGTCTGCAGCGGTGTAACCGAGAGATAGGGGAGAGAGGTGTTACCAGAAGGGAGAGGTCATTGACCTGAGGTTTCCGTCATTGTGCACTGCAGGAGGCTTCGGAAGAGGCGAATGGATTGCACTCAGCAATGGAGGGTCACGAGAGAGAGTGTGGCGAGAGAGCGGATAACTGGGGCTACTTTCAGCAGCATGGTGTCACAAAGGGGGTAGAAGAATGCCCGGTCCGTTGTAGACAAAATGAGCCGTTGTGAAGCCTTCCAGACCTACTTAGTGTCATAGGACATTTTGCAATATTTTTCCGTGGATAGTAAATAGCGAAAAGTTTACGGCAAACACCTTTTGCTACTGTGTCAAGAAAGATGATTTGTGGTGGTGCTATTAGGCGACGAATGTTGAGGGACAACAATGATAACACAATGAAAAAAATAAAATCACCGAATCACATTACACTCCCCATACGAAAATAGTCCAGTGGCAATGGGCCACATGTATCATTATTTCAAATAGCGATTACCTAATTTTGATTCTCTGCGAATGCCATTTCGTTAATCACTGTTTGAATGTATGAAACTCCATGAGCTTCATTTAGCGTTTCCTAATAGGTCGCAAATTGACCTACCTCAATAATATTAAGGAGGCAGGTCGCAATTTGCAACCTATTAGGAATCACTAAAAGCACAGGGATGATGGCCTGCCGTCCACCATGTCTGTGATTGCTTTTAAATAAAGCAATATATTTTTTGTAAATGCGGATCGTTTTCCTTAAAGGAAAATGGTTTGCATTTAAAAAAGAACAAGCATTGGAAATGCAATCGGGCTCGCATTCGGAAAGTTTGAGCTATTGGTCTTATAAATGATTTTTTTTTATTTATGTGTTATTTTTTAAAATAGCTAAATTAATAGCTTTGTCATTTACAATGCCAATAGTTATAACTTTCGCAAATGTGACACCTATAGCATTTGTAATGCAACATGTTTTGTATTTACGTGACTTGGATGTATTGATATTACAAATAACAATGGATTTTAATTTTTTTAAATAATTAATACCTAAATAATTTATTTATTTTGTAATGGCAATAGCTTAAACTTTTGTAAATAACTTTTGTGAAGATAATGTTCAGTGTTTTTTAATGTGACGAAAATCCAAGAACAGAAGTGAAATATTAACATCTTTTTGTGATTTGTAATAAAGCGTGAAAGCTTGAAAACAGCTTGAAACATTGAAAGAACATATTTGAACCAGTGATGCGGTGGTTATGCTGAGTGATTTTTGGGTTGTGCTGAGGGATGCTGTGGTTGCGCTGAGGGATGCTGTGGTTGCGCTGAGGGATGCTGTGGTTGCGCTGAGGGATGCTGTGGTTGCGCATCGGTGGAGCTTAGTGGGTGCATTGGTGGAGCTGTGTGGTGGGTGCATCGGTGAAGCTTAGTTGGAGCATCGGTGGAGCTGTGTGGTGGGTGCATCGGTGGAGCTGTGTGGTGGGTGCCTCGGCGGAGCTGTGTGGTGGGTGCATCCGTGGAGCTGTGTGGTGGGTGCTTCGGTGGAGCTGTGTGGTGGGTGCTTCGGTGGAGATGTGTGGTGGGTGCATATGTGGAGCTGTGTGGTGGGTGCATACGTGGAGCTGTGTGGTGGGTGCATATGTGGAGCTGTGTGGTGGGTGCATCTGTTGAACTGTGTGGTGGGTGCATTGGTGGAGCTGTGTAGGTGGAGCTGTGTGGTGGGTGCATTGGTGGAGCTGTGTGGTGGGTGCATTGGTGGAGCTGTGTGGTGGGTGCATTGGTGGAGCTGTGTGGTGGGTGCATCGGTGGAGCTGTGTGGTGGGCGCCTCGGTGGAGCTGTGTGGTAGGTGCCTCGGTGGAACTGAGTGGTGGGTGCATCGGTGGAGCTGTGTGGTGGGTGCATCGGTGGAGCTGTGTGGTGGGTGCATCGGTGGAGCTGTGTGGTGGGTGCATTAGTGGAGCTGTGTGGTGGGTGCATTGGTGGAGCTGTGTGGTGGTGCCTCGGTGGAGCTGTGTGGTAAGTGCATTGGTGGAGCTTAGTTGGAACATCGGTGGAGCTATGTGGTGGGTGCATCGGTGGAGCTGTGTGGTGGGTGCATCAGTGGAGCAGTGTCAGTGGAGCTGTGCGGTGGGTGTATCGGTGGAGCTGGGTGGTGGGTGCATCGGTGGTGCTGTGTAGGTGGAGCTGTGTGGTAGGTGCATCGGTGGAGCTGTGTGGTGGGTGCATCAGCGGAGCTGTGTGGTGGGTGCATCGGTAGAGCTGTGTGATGGGTGCATCGGTTTAGCTGTGTAGTGGGTGCCTCGGCGGAGCTGTGTGGTGGGTGCATCGGTAGAGCTGTGTGGTGGGTGCATCGGTAGAGCTGTGTGGTGGGTGCATCGGTAGAGCTGTGTGGTGGGTACCTCGGCAGAGCTGTGTGGTGGGTGCTTCGGTAAAGCTGCATGGTGGGTGCATCAGTGGAGCTGTGTGGTGGGTTCTTCGGTGGAGCTGTGTGGTGCGTACCTCTGTGGAGCTGTGTGGTGGGTGCATCTGTGGAGCTGTGTGGTGGGTGCATCTGTGGAGCTGTGTGGTGGGTGCCTCTGTTGAGCTCTATGGTGGGTGCATCAGTGGAGCTGTGTGGTGGGTGCATCAGTGGAGCTGTGTGGTGGGTGCATCAGTGGAGCTGTGTGGTGGGTGCATCAGTGGAGCAGTGTCAGTGGAGCTGTGCGGTGGGTGTATCGGTGGAGCTGGGTGGTGGGTGCATCGGTGGTGCTGTGTAGGTGGAGCTGTGTGGTAGGTGCATCGGTGGAGCTGTGTGGTGGGTGCATCAGCGGAGCTGTGTGGTGGGTGCATCGGTAGAGCTGTGTGATGGGTGCATCGGTTTAGCTGTGTAGTGGGTGCCTCGGCGGAGCTGTGTGGTGGGTGCATCGGTAGAGCTGTGTGGTGGGTGCATCGGTAGAGCTGTGTGGTGGGTGCATCGGTAGAGCTGTGTGGTGGGTACCTCGGCAGAGCTGTGTGGTGGGTGCTTCGGTAAAGCTGCATGGTGGGTGCATCAGTGGAGCTGTGTGGTGGGTTCTTCGGTGGAGCTGTGTGGTGCGTACCTCTGTGGAGCTGTGTGGTGGGTGCATCTGTGGAGCTGTGTGGTGGGTGCATCTGTGGAGCTGTGTGGTGGGTGCCTCTGTTGAGCTGTGTGGTGGGTGCCTCGGTGGAACTGTGTGGTGGGTGCCTCGGTGGAACTGTGTGGTGGGTGCCTCGGTGGAGCTGTGTGGTGGGTGCCTTGGTGGAGCTGTGTGGTGGGTGCATCGGTGGAGCTGTGTGGTGGGTGCATCGGTGGAGCTGTGTCTTAGGTGCATCGGTGGAGCTGTGTGGTAGGTGCATCGGTGGAGCTGTGTGGTAGGTGCCTCGGTGGAGCTGTGTGGTGGTTGCCTCGGTGGAGCTGTGTGGTGGGTGCATCGGTGGAGCTGTGTGGTGGGGGCATCTGTGGAGCTCTGTGGTGGGGGCATCTGTGGAGCTCTGTGGTGGGTGCATCGGTGGAGCTCTGTGGTGGGTGCATCGGTGGAGCTCTCTGGTGGGTGCATCGGTGGAGCTCTGTGGTGGGTGCATCGGTGGAGCTGTGTGGTGGGTGCATCGGTGGAGCTGTGTCGGTGGAGCTGTGTGGTGGGTGCATCGGTGGAGCTGGGTGGTGGGTGCATCGGTGGAGCTGTGTCGGTGAAGCTGTGTGGTGGCTGCATCGGTGGAGCTGTGTGGTGGGTGCATCATTGGAGCTGTGTGGTGGGTGCATCGGTGGAGCTGTGTGGTGGGTGCCTCGGTGGAGCTGTGTGGTGGGTGCATTGGTGGAGCTGTGTGGTGGGTGCATCGGTGGAGCTGTGTAGGTGGAGCTGTGTGGTGGGTGCATCGGGTGAGGTGTGTGGTGGGTGCATTGGTTGAGCTGTGTGGTGGGTGCATAGTTGGAGCTGTGTGGTGGGTGCCTCGGTGGAGCTACGTGGTGGGTGCCTCGGTGAAGCTGTGTGGTGGGTGCATCGGTGGAGCTTAGTGGGTGCATTGGTGGAGCTGTGTGGTGGGTGCATTGGTGGAGCTTAGCTGGAGCATCGGTGGAGCTGTGTGGTGGGTGCATCAGTGGAGCTGTGTGGTGGGTGCATCGGTGGAGCTGTGTCGGTGGAGCTGTTTGGTGGGTGCATTGGTGAAGCTGGGTGGTGGGTGCATCGGTGGAGCTGTGTAGGTGGAGCTGTGTGGTGGGTGCATCGGTGGAGCTGGGTGGTGGGTGCATCAGTGGAGCTGTGTGGTGGGTGCATCGGTGGAGCTTTGTGGTGGGTGCATTGGTGGAGCTGTGTGGTGGGTGCATTGGTGGAGCTGTGTGGTGGGTGCATCGGTAGAGCTGTGTGGTGGGTGCCTCGGAGGAGCTGTTTGGTGGGTGCATTGGTGGAGCTGTGAGGTGGGTGCATCAGTAGAGCTGTGTGGTGGGTGCCTCGGCGGAGCTTTGTGGTGGGTGCATCGGTAAAGCTGCGTGGTGGGTGCATCAGTGGAGCTGCGTGGTGGGTGCATCTGTGGAGCTGTGTGGTAGGTGCCTCTGTGGAGCTGTGTGGTAGGTGCCTCTGTTGAGCTGT
The DNA here is from genome assembly GCF_964263255.1 of Lissotriton vulgaris. NCBI lineage: Eukaryota > Metazoa > Chordata > Amphibia > Caudata > Salamandridae > Lissotriton > Lissotriton vulgaris. The sequence goes on along the minus strand of NC_141695.1, from coordinate 1,309,157,174 downwards.
GTGGTAGGTGCCTCGGTGGAGCTGTGTGGTAGGTGCCTCGGTGGAGCTGTGTGGTAGGTGCCTCGGTGGAGCTGTGTGGTGAGTGCCTCGGTGGAGCTGTCAGGTGGGTGCATCGGTGGAGCTGTGTGGTGGGGGCATCTGTGGAGCTGTGTGGTGGGGGCATCTGTGGAGCTGTGTGGTCGGGGCATCTGTGGAGCTGTGTGGTGGGGGCATTGTGGAGCTCTGTGGTGGGTGCATCGGTGGAGGTCTGTGGTGGGTGCATCAGTGGAGCTCTGTGGTGGGTGCATCAGTGGAGCTCTGTGGTGGGAGCATCGGTGGAGCTCTGTGGTGGGGGCATCGGTGGAGCTCTCTGGTGGGTGCATCGTTGGAGCTCTCTGGTGGGTGCATCGGTGGAGCTCTCTGGTGGGTGCATCCGTGGAGCTCTGTGGTGGGTGCATCAGTGGAGCTGTGTGGTGGGTGCATCGGTGGAGCTGTGTGGTGGGTGCATCGGTGGAGCTGGGTGGTGGGTGCATCGGTGGAGCTGTGTCGGTGGAGCTGTGTGGTGGCTGCATCGGTGGAGCTGTGTGGTGGCTGCATCGGTGGAGCTGTGTGGTGGGTTCATCGGTGGAGCTGTGTGGTGGGTGCCTCGGTGGAGCTGTGTGGTGGGTGCCTCGGTGGAGCTGTGTGGTGGGTGCATTGGTGGAGCTGTGGGGTGGGTGCATTGGTGGAGCTGTGTGGTGGGTTCATCGGTGGTGCTGTGTGGTGGGTGCCTCAGTGGAGCTGTGTGGTGGGTGCCTCGGTGGAGCTGTGTGGTGCGTGCATCGGTGGAGCTGTGTGGTGGGTGCATCGGTGGAGCTTAGTGGGTGCATTGGTGGAGCTGTGTGGTGGGTGCATTGCTGGAGCTTAGTTGGAGCCTCGGTGGAGCTGTGTGGTGGGTGCATCGGTGGAGCTGTGTGGTGGGTGCATCGGTGGAGCTGTGTCAGTGGAGCTGTGTGGTGGGTGCATTGGAGGAGCTGGGTGGTGGGTGCATAGGTGGAGCTGTGTGGTGGGTGCATCGGTGGAGCTGGGTGCCTCGGTGGAGCTTAGTGGGTGCATTGGTGGAGCTGTGTGGTGGGTGCATCGGTGGAGCTGTGTGGTGGGTGCATCGGTGGAGCTGTGTGGTGGGTGCATCGGTGGAGCTGTGTGGTGGGTGCATCGGTGGAGCTGTGTGGTGGGTGCATCGGTGGAGCTGTGTGGTGGGTGCATCGGTGGAGCTGTGTGGTGGGTGCATCGGTGGAGCTGTGTGGTGGGTGCATCAGTGGAGCTGTGTGGTGGGTGCATTGGTGGAGCTGTGTCGGAGCTGTGTGGTGGGTGCATCGGAGGAGCTGGGTGGTGGGTGCATAGGTGGAGCTGTGTGGTGGGTGCATCGGTAGAGCTGTGTGGTGGGTGCATCGGTTGAGCTGTGTGGTGGGTGCCTCTGTGGAGCTGTGTGGTGGATGCATCTGTTGAGCTGTGTGGTGGGTGCCTCGGTGGAGCTGTGTGGTGGGTGCATAGGTGGAGCTGTGTGGTGGGTGCATCGGTGGAGCTGTGTGGTGGGTGCATCGGTGAAGCTGTGTGGTGGGTGCATCGGTGGAGCTGTGTGGTGGGTGCATCGGTAAAGCTTAGTGGGTGCATTGGTGGAGCTGTGTGGTGGGTGCATTGGTCCAGCTTAGTTGGAGCATCGGTGGAGCCGTGTGGTGGGTGCATCGGTGGAGCTGTGTAGTGGGTGTATCAGTGGAGCTGTGTGGTGGGTGCATCGGTGGAGCTGTGTGGTGGGTGCATAGGTGGAGCTGTGTAGTGGGTGCATAGGTGGAGCTGTGTGATGGGTGCATCGGTGGAGTTGTGTGGTGGGTGCATCGGTGGAGCTGTGTGGTGGGTGCATCGGTGGAGCTGTGTGGTAGGTACCTCGGTGGAGCTGTGTGGTGGGTGCCTCGGTGGAAATGTGCGGTGGTGGCATCGGTGGAGCTGTGTGGTGGGGGCATCTGTGGAGCTCTGTGGTGGGGGCATAGGTGGAGCTCTGTGGTGGGGGCATAGGTGGAGCTCTGTGGTGGGTGCATCGGTGGAGCTCTATGGTGGGTGCATCAGTGGAGCTGTGTGGTGGGTGCATCAGTGGAGCTGTGTGGTGGGTGCATCAGTGGAGCTGTGTGGTGGGTGCATCAGTGGAGCTGTGTTGGTGGAGCTGTGTGGTGGTTGCATCAGTGGAGCTGGGTGGTGGCTGCATCGGTGGAGCTGTGTCGGTGGAGCTGTGGTGGGTGCATCGGTGGAGCTGTGTCAGTGGAGCTGTGCGGTGGGTGCATCGGTGAAGCTGTGTGGTGGGTGCATCGGTGGAGCTTTGTGGTGGGTGCATCGGTGGAGCTGTGTGGTGGGTGCATCGGTGGAGCTGTGTGGTGGGTGCATCGGTGGAGCTGTGTGGTGGGTGCATCGGTGGAGCTGTGTAGGTGGAGCTGTGTGGTGGGTGCATCGGTAGAGTTGTGTGGTGGGTGCATTGGTAGAGCTGTGTGGTGGGTGCGTCGGTGGAGCTGTGTGTTGGGTGCCTCGGTGGAGCTGTGTGGTGGGTGCATCGGTGAAGCTGTGTGGTGGGTGCATCGGTGGAGCTTAGTGGGTGCATTGGTGGAGCTGTGTGGTGGGTGCATTGGTGGAGCTTAGTTGGAGCATCGGTGGAGCTGTGTGGTGGGTGCATCGGTGGAGCTGTGTGGTGGGTGCCTCGGCGGAGCTGTGTGGTGGGTGCCTCAGCGGAGTTGTGTGGTGGGTGCATCGGTGGAGCTGTATGGTGGGTTGGCAGGCGCATTGGCAGAGGTCGAGCCCTAAAAAGGGGAAAAAAGATGGCCACTGAGATTTTGAAAGGTAAGTCACAAGAGTAAATGCACCAGATTCTGTTACATAAGAAATCCTGCATTAGCAAAATGTGGCTGCAAATTTAAAAAAAATTAAATCACAAACCCTGGAGTTTAAGATAACATCTGTTTCAATATTTTAAAAACGGAGAAGGACCGCAAATGTGAACGGACACACCAGAGAGCACAAGTTTAGGCGGGAAAAAAACCCAAGATTACAAAGCATTGTGATCACCGGTAGCGGAAACAGAGGAAATAAGTGAAAATTAAAAACGGCAGCTAAACAAGCAAGTTGGTATGAACCGTATTATCACTACAATAGCACAAAGTTGCAAGAAAAGCAATCTACTTTGCAAGGTCGAGTCCTGTGAAAAGCATCTGCTGGGTGCCAGAACCGCCCCAATCAATAGACATACATTGCACATGTGTTAATAATACCAAGTCTAAACTACAAATAGGGGTAAAATTAACATAGCATTCTCTAATTCAGAATGCAGTACGAAGTCTCAAAACAATAAGAAAGAAACACCGGATGTCGGGTAAAGACCAACACCATGTTTCTTGAAAGTATTTCTTTAAAGAAGAATACCGGCAGGGAGCTTCCCAGTATAGTCCAACAGTTCAAAAGCAATCTACAATGGCAGAATAATACGAGAAGATCTGTACATGAAAAAACAAAAGAAAAGTACGGTCTCATGTACCATGATAGCATCTAATGTAAAGAGCTGACAATGACACCACTAAAAGCGAGACACACGGGGAGCAGCAGCCTTTGATGTGCCGGCCGGCCGTGGGCAGTGAATAATTAGGGGAGGAGAAATGCCAGAGCGCACGCTGGGGTAAGCATGTGGAGGGAGGCTTGTGGCTTTAATGCTGTGCAGGCGCTTTTTCACGGGCACAGCATCAAATCGCCCGTTTAGTTAAGCTCTGGATAAGCTGCACTATGTCTCGACATCCGCAATGCTTGCGCATTGTCAGAGGTCGAGCCCTAAAAATTAAAAGTTTTCTTTTCATTTTTCAAGAGCGGGCAGTGGTTTCTGTGGGGCCACTGCCTGCTCTTAAAAACACATTTTTATGAACATTCACAAAGGGGAACGGGTCCCTTGGGTAACCCCTTCCTGTTTGTGAATGGGTTACCACCTACTTGAAGTAGGTGGTTAAATGCAAATGTTTTATGACTGCTTTTCAGTCGCAAAACATTCCTACATACCGCTGCAATTCAGTATTAGGAAGGGATGCCCTAAACACGCCCCTTACTAATACTGAATCAGTATGTATATTGAATTCCAAATTGTGATTCGGTCAGATATTACAGAATCGCAAATTGGAATTCATAAACACCAACATACATTTTTCAGTCTTATATGGCCTGATTCTTGAACTGAGCCATTTACCAGTAAAATGCATGATACAAGTAACCCCGTATAACACAACACAAAGATGTAACAAGAAAACTGCACTACAACAACACAATACAACATATCAACATTATAAAGCACACTAACATAACCCATCAGCACCAACCCATGAACTGATCAAATCAATGTAGTTCATTAAAACACCAAAGCTATAGCACAGCAAACCAACAAATTAACAATTGCACAACCGCCACAACACAGCAAAATAAAACACCACAACTGCACATCAAAATGTAAGCCTTAATTCCCAGTGGCGGCTGCTGCCCATTCTAAATGGTGAGGCAGTCTGGGGGCAGTGCGGGGGCAGCCCGGGGCAGCGCGGGTAAATATAAATAAAAAATAAAGATACACTTAACTTCTGCTCCCACGCCACGCCGCTCCTCTACTCCCAGAACTGCAATTGTATCCATGAGCACAGGCTCCCCACTCCCCAAGAAATCCCAGTGCTTCTCTTATGCTATTACTTACAGCATGGGAAAAGTGCTGGGATTGGGCGGAGCAGTTGGTTTCATGCTCCAACAATGTTATGATAACTCTGTTGATTAATGTTCCTGCTGGTGAGAGATCGAAGTTTTGTCTAGTGGAAGTTTTGACTCATCATAAAGTTGCGCACAGAGTTAATGTGCCTGCTGATAAGAATCTGAACCATGCAAACCACAGAACTGAGGGGCATATTAGCAAGGAATAGCAATATTTATCGTAAAATGCGCTAAGTGCATTGTTTTTTACAGCGGCCTATCGCTTGATATGTTAGCGGAGAACACATGCTATTAGCAACGTTTTTCTCTCTTGTGCTAAAATATCCAGCAATAGCGGCGAAATGCGTGAATATGCTTGAAAATCCAGCAATATTCATGCATTAACGCCAATGGGGACTTAACCTGACAAACCACCTCCCATTGGATCAACAGGTAAGTCATGCTTTTAGCAGGCGTTAGATTATAGCGATAATCATGCTTAACGTGACTTTTTTTATCGCTTTGCCTGCCTTGCTAATAGGCGATAGCTGTGTTAGCGACTGCTTTCAGTCGCCAACAGTTTGGGTAGGCCCACTTTGCATGTCATTAGCGATAAATATTGCTGACATACAAAGCGGGCCCCAAACCGGTCGCTATCGCCTGAACGCTGTTGCTAACTGCTGTTAGCGATAGCTTGCTGATAGGGCGATAAAAATATTGCAGCTTTAGCTGCAAAAAGTGCTGCTAAAGCGGCGATAAGGCCCTTGCTAATATGCCCCTTAGTGTAAGTGAACTATGAGTAGAACTATAAAAAATGAAATGTATGTCAGAGAAGGGCCATGGAGAGATGAGGGGCACTTTTGTAGGGTAGTAGTGAGGGAAAGCGCATAGAAGGAGGTCACTGGGGACCCCAAAAAAGATTGCCGCACCGGGCGTCACAAGTGCTAAAGCTGGCTCTGCTTACCATTAGGTCACACATTTCACTCATTCTGTCCCTCACTAGCTTGCGACTCTCACATACATGTAAACTCTCTCCCTCCATTGCATCCAGGTTAATTGCAAACCAAACCTCTGTAATAGTAGTATTCATCCCAAGAAGTACCCAACAACTTGTATGGGTAGTTAAACAGTGAACAGTAAGACACAACGTATCTTGTAGGAACATGTGGGGACGGTCACTCCCACAGTCCTTCTCAGGTCCACCTACTTGTCACGCTCTGCCAGTGATTACCAGCTGCGTTATAGAAAACAGGGTTATACCCAATGCAGTCAGTAGGGACCTGGGTAGCAAATGGAAAAAAGGGGGGAAGGGGTCCCGAGACCAAAAGAAAGAAATTACAAATTCATACCATTTGTGTTCATAAATTCAAAAACAACGCTTTTTGATGCAAAAAAGATTTTACTTCAAGATTGCATACATCCTAATCAATAGATATAGTATTCATTATACATTTGTTTTGTATGCAGTGTACGCGCCCACATTCACAACAGGGAGGGGGTGACGTGAGGGAAGGTGTAGGGGGTAGGATATATGTGATCTGATTCATTCAGTGACAAGTCTTATTCAGATTACTAAGACAATGTACATGTGGTCCCTTGACATCAGGGCCACAGTTAGAGGCTCCAAAGGAGTCCAAAATTATAAATGACAAAAAAGGCCTAACTCCGTTATAGCCGTAAGTGTCTGAATGGGGACCGGAGCTGGCCGTTGGTTATGTAGTGGTCTACGTTTCAACCCAATATCAGTAGGAATCTTTTCCTTACGAAAGGGTCTTCATCAGGACGAGCATAGTTGTGGGTGGGCAACCTCCTTTCGCAAGGGGCGATAGGAGTAGACTCGAGGGATGGATTTTCTCAGTCCAGGCTGATGGTTGGTAAATCTGTTGACCTCTATAGGGTAGTGTATTGGTCGGTAAATGTAGTATTTCTTGGTGGTGGGTCAAGGTTTTCAACCACTATCGACAGATTTCTAAAGATTAGATTAGATGGATCCTGTGTACATTGTGCAGGAGATATTACTCTCAGGGCACCCACGATTATTGGTGGGTAACCAGCAGAGGCAGCAGGAGATTTTCTATAAAGCACTAGACTTGTTTGTATCACCACTTCTTAGAAGGACATATATGGAAAATTCACCTATTTAGAAAAGCGGCATGAAAATCTGCTGGGATAAATGTATCGTGGTACAGTCCTTAACACTTCTCACGGGAGGGTGCCATTCTACCTCCACCGCGGAGTTCTCTTGAAAGAAGCAGATTTTCATGACGCTTTTCTAAATAGGTGAATTTTCCATATATGTCCTTCTAAGAAGTGGTGATACAAACAAGTCTAGTGCTTTATAGAAAATCTCCTGCTGCCTCTGCTGGTTACCCACGAATAATCGTGGGTGCCCTGAGAGTAATATCTCCTGCACAATGTACACAGGATCTGTTGGACAGGCCACATGAAGGGCTTGCTCCCTCCCCGCATGACAGGGCCCAAGCCCCGGCCCACCAGGTATTACCCACAGAAGCAATCCGCACCCCGTCTCATACGGGACTCCTGCCCCCGGACATCTCTGTATCATGGGGCCGAACCACTACCGGCTCCCTCGCCCGGCCCGGCCGCCATCTTGGACACTGCACCACGAGGCCGCGTGGCCTCAGCTCGACCCTAACCCTGGGCCTGGCCAGGCCCCGACATCCCGGCACCACCATCCACCCAGGAGGTGAACGGACCACTTGGCAGGTTGATGGGAGAAAGAAGTGTCGATGGCTCTCCCCCGCCAGGTGCCGATCGCCCCCAGCTCCCCCGGGCGCTGGCTCCACCCCCCTGCTGGGTGTCTGGACTTCCTCATCCCGGACCTCCCGACCTCCAAGTGCGAGGGTCAGGACATCAAAGGGCGCCAGACCTATAACTGGGGCAGCTCCAGAGCAGGAAGGCAGTTGTATCCTGGAGTCGAGAGACGCCGTGAAGAACTCATCCTTGACGGACTACTGGCGCTGCCGTAGCCCTGCCTTGAGAACTATCGTCTTGCCTGCTGGCGCTGCCGCAACCTTCTGAATCCTTCATCCTCGTCGGGACCAGCTGGCGCTGCCGCGGACCGTTGTAACTACCATCTTCACCGGGACCTGCTGGCGCCGCCGCGGACCGTCGCTACCTACGATCATCTCGGGACCTGCCGGCGCTGCCGCGGCCCGTCCCTCTAGAACGCCGAGCTCGAGGATTGTGAGCTATCCATCATATCATCACCTCTGCCAGATTGGTAACAAGACTGTCACGCTACCCCCTTCCCATCCGAGAGACTAGAATCGAGGGGACCCCTGAGTCCAGACCTCCTTGTACCATTCTACTGTACTTTAAGTTTGCTTATAAAGAACGTAAACCTTATCTTTGTGTGGTGTCCGTCTGTGGGGGGGAAGTTACTCGTCTGTACGATCGCTGGAGACGGCTCTCCCCGGAGACCTCTCCTCTTGTCCTCGGCCGACCCTCCCGGTCCGTCTAACATTGGTGGCCAGCGGCGCGATCCGAATCAACGCGTAATCGTACAGAGAGTAGCTCACCCCACGACAAAACCACAATGACAACCAAAGAGAGTGGATCCACCGAGAAATTCCAGATGGAGAAATTGGAAGAGTACAACCATTGTGAATTGAAACAATTCTGCATTGAAATAGGCATTGCTACCACCGGTCTGAGTACTAAAGACGATTTCAAGCACGCCATTGAGTCATGGGCAGAAACCGGGGCCGTCAGACCCCCGGACCAAAACATTGCAGCATCAGAGAGGAACACCACGGCTCCCGAGGAGCAAAGGATGGGTCTCTCGCAGGAAGAGATCCGAGAGAGAGAAAAAAGCAGACTACATGAGTTGGAAATGGCCCGGCTCAAAATGGACGGAGAACTCAAATTAGCCGAACAAAAACTGAGCCTAGAACATCTGCGGCTCCGAGAAGAACGGGAAGAAAAGCAGAGGCAGAGAGAGCTTGAAGAAAAAAAATTGGCGTACGAACACGAGCGCAAACTAGCAGAAATAGACCTACGGAAGCAGCAAAGAACTGGGGGTGCCCGAGCAACCGCGCACCCCAGGAGCGACAGAAAAGAAAGTACACATCCCCAAGGATGTCGTTCGAGAGTATTTCCGAGATGACGACATACAACAGTGGTTCAAGGCCTACGAGATCGCCATGACCTCCCACCGGATCGATCGAAGTGACTGGGGAGCCGGTCTATGGGGGAGGTTCGTCAATGAAGGCCGTGATGCCCTGCTACAGCTCCCAGACCATCTGATGACCTCCTATGACCACATGAAGGCTGCCCTCCTCACCCGATATGGGCTCACACCCGAAATGTACCGCCAGAGGTTCCGAGACTGCACCTGGATCCCGGGTACCACTTGGGTGGAATATGTAAACTATTTCAGCCGAGCCTTCGAGGGTTGGATCAAGGGCAGCCATGTAACGACCTACGAGCAACTTTTTAATCTCATGGTGTGGGAGCACCTCTCTAACAACTGCTTCGTCGAGCTCAGGCAGCACCTCCTTGACAGTAAATTGACTGACCCACGGCAGCTCGCCACCGAGGCTGACCGGTGGGAAAGCACCCGAGTGGGCCGGAGTGGGCCGCACGAACAGAACCGGAACAACCAAGGTCAGCACCGTCCCCGAGGAGGAGGAGGAGGAGGCCAGGGGCGAGGAAGAGACACCGTCCCGGCCGCTCCCGCTGCCAGCACCCCGCCCCCGGCCAACCGAGGCAACCCCCCGGTACGCCCGGGGTTCCGAGCCAATGTCACGTGTCACAGATGCCAGCGAGTAGGCCACTACGCCAATGACCCGAACTGTCCCCAGAACCAAACTCCGAGACCCCGCCAGGTAGCTGCCGCCGCCCTGGGGGAGAACAAATCTCCGAAGAACAGGAAGAAGGCGAACAAGAACTACAAGAGTGGGAACCGGCCGCCATGGTTCTAGCGTGCTTAGGGGGAAGAGACATGGTCCCGCGGGCTCCCCTACCCGCCAACACCAGAAAATATAGTCAGTGGGTGAACATTAATGGGCACCGGGCCGAAGCCCTACGTGACACCGGGGCCAGTGTGACGGCCGTCCGCTGTCACCTGGTGACCCCGGAACAGATCCTGCTGAACATTCTCTGCCCCGTACGTTCAGCCGACAATTCGGAGAGCCTCTGTCGGATGGCCTGCGTCCCCTTCAAATGGGGAGGGGTCTCCGGCATGTTGAAGGTGACGGTCCGAGATGATGCCCCCGTGGACTGTCTCCTGGGGAATGATCTTGAGAGCTCCTCGTGGGCCGCCGTGGAAAGAAGAGAGCACCTGGGGATGTTGGGCCTCCCGGACTGGGCATGCGTAACCACCCGGTCCATGGCCGCCCGTACCAACCCCGACCAGAAGAACCCGAATGGCCAGCACCTCCTCCCCCGATCGCTCCAGTAGAGGACACCAACCATACTAACCCCCCAGAGCAAACTTCCGAAGGGCTCGCTCAGCCCTAGGACCTTCCCGGCCTGGCTCAGTGGCGTCAAGAAGGGGGGCCCACTCAGGAACAGTTCCGTCAAGAGCAGAGGACCTGTCCCTCCCTCGAGGGACTCCGCCAGCAAGCCCTCGCCCAGAGCGCAGGGGACACCACCGGAGCCCATTGGATCTACTGGGACAACGACCTGTTGTACAGTGAACAGAGAATCGCGGAGTTAGGGGCCAGTCGAGTGTTGGTGGTGCCCCTCCGTTTTAGAGACTTCTTGTTAAATTTGGCCCACGATGTCCCCCTGGCTGGACACCTGGGTCAGGACAAAACCTACCGTCGCCTGGTGACCCACTTTTTCTGGCCCAAGATGAGAAACGACGTTCTCAACCACTGCCGGTCCTGCCCCACGTGCCAGGCCAGCGGGAAGAGCGGCCACAAACTTAAAGCACCTCTACAACCCTTCCCAGTTGTCACCACCCCGTTCGAGAGGGTGGGAATAGACATTGTGGGGCCCCTGGACCCCCGTACAGCACAAGGACATCAGTTCATCCTGGTACTGGTGGACCACGCCACCCGCTACCCCGAGGCCGTTCCCCTGCGAACTGTAACAGCCCCGGTGGTTGGCCGGGCCTTAATGGGGATCTTCTCCCGGGTGGGCTTCCCCCGAGAAGTCGTCAGCGACAGAGGCACGAACTTTATTTCCAAATATATGAAGTCCCTCTGGCAACAGTGCGGGGTCATCTACCTATTCACGACCCCCTATCACCCTCAAGGAAACAGACTAGTCGAGCGGTTCAACCGCATGCTCAAAGGGATGATTGGGGGGTTGGAAGAGCCCCTCCGTCGCCAGTGGGATGTGCTACTGCCGTGCCTCCTCTTCGCATATCGAGAAGTCCCCCAGAAGTCCCTCGGCTTCAGCCCGTTCGAACTCTTGTACGGACACCCTGTGCGCGGGCCCCTCAGCCTAGTCAAAGAAGGTTGGGAGATGGCCCCCCTAAAGACCCCTCCAGATGTCTTCAAGTACCTCCTGACCCTACGCAATCAGACCAGGCGATTCAGAGAAATGACGAAGGCAAACCTTGAGGCCAGTCAGGAGGACATGAAAAAGTGGTATGATCAAAATGCCTCCTCCATCGAATTCGAACCGGGCCAACAAGTGTGGGTGATGTCCCCCACCGAACCATGTGCCTTGCAGGACAAGTGGACGGGGCCCTTCAAGGTGGTCGAGCGCAAGAGCCCCGTCACCTACCTCATCGATATGGAATCCCCACGGAACCCCCTCCGGGTCCTCCACGCCAATAGACTCAAACCCCACTTTGTGCGCTCAGAGCTCGGCCTCCTGATGGCTACAGACACCGGAACAGAAGAAGACTCCGAACCTCTCCCTGATCTCCTAAAGACCCGGGAGAAAGATGGCTCCGTGGACGGGGTCCGACTCTCAGATGCCCTCACCCCAGAACAGCGCCAAGGCTGCCGGGACCTCCTGCTGCAGTTTGCGACCCTGTTTTCCCTCACCCCAGGAGTCACCCCCTGGTGCTTGCACGACGTGGACACTGGGGACAGTCCCCCTATCAGACATCGGGCGTACCGCGTACCAGATCGGGTACGGGCCTGCATCCAAGAGGAGGTGTCAAAGATGCTCACGCTCGGGGTCATCGAGCCTTCGTACAGCCCCTGGGCCAGCCCGGTCGTGCTGGTCCCCAAAGCGGCTGCCCCCGGCACCACCCCTGAGCTCCGATTCTGCGTCGACTATCGGGGCCTGAACGCTGTCACCAGAACCGACGCTCATCCCATCCCCCGAGCGGATGAACTGATCGACCGCCTGGGGGCTGCCCGCTACCTCAGCATCTTCGACCTAACAGCGGGCTACTGGCAGATCGGTCTCACCCCCCGGGCTCAAGAACGATCCGCCTTTTCCACCCCCGATGGCCACTACCACTTCAAAGTCATGCCATTCGGCATGAAGAATGCTCCAGCTACTTTTCAGCGACTGGTAAACCAGGTCTTGGCGGGACTTGAGGAGTTCAGCGCCGCCTACCTGGACGATATCGCTGTGTACAGCCGCCACTGGTCCGACCACCTCCACCACCTCCGAGAGGTCCTGCAGGCCCTCCAACGGGCCGGCCTCACCATCAAGGCCAGCAAGTGCCAAATTGGTCAGGGGTCCGTAACCTACCTCGGACACCAGGTGGGAAGCGGTCTGGTGGCCCCTCTTCAACTCAAGATAGCTGCCATCCAGTCCTGGCAGCCTCCTGTCACGCAGACCGAGGTCCGAGCCTTCTTGGGGCTCACCGGCTACTACCGGCGGTTCGTGAGGGACTATGGCAGCATTGTGGGGCCCCTCACGGAGCTCACGTCCAAAAACCACCCGAAGTTGGTCAACTGGACCCCAGACTGTCAAGCGGCCTTCGAGAGGCTGAAGGCCGCCATGTGCACTGCCCCTGTGCTCCAGGCCCCCGACTACAGTCGGGAATTCATCGTACAAACGGATGCCTCCGACCATGGCATTGGGGCGGTCCTCTCCCAGTTGAACCCCGAAGGACTTGACCAACCAGTGGCCTTCATCAGTAGACGTCTCCTGGCCCGAGAACAGCGCTGGAGCACCATCGAGAGGGAGGCCTTCGCAGTGGTGTGGGCCCTCAAAAAGCTCCGGCCCTATCTCTTCGGTACCCACTTCCGGGTGCAGACCGATCATCGGCCCCTGCAGTGGCTAATGCAGATGCGGGGGGAAAATCCCAAACTGTTGCGTTGGTCCATCTCCCTGCAGGGGATGGACTTCACTGTGGAACATCGACCTGGCCATGACCACGCCAACGCAGATGGCCTGTCACGCTTTTTCCGCCTCGACGAGGAGAGTCCCCAAGAGGATGGGTGACTCTCCCCGCCTTCAGCTGGGGGGGACGCATGTTGGACAGGCCACATGAAGGGCTTGCTCCCTCCCCGCATGACAGGGCCCGAGCCCCGGCCCACCAGGTTTTACTCATAGAAGCAATCCGCACCCCATCTCATACGGGACTCCAGCCCCCGGACATCTCTGTATCATGGGGCCGAACCACTACCGGCTCCCTCGCCCGGCCGCCATCTTGGACACTGCACCACGAGGCCGCGTGGCCTCAGCTCGACCCTAACCCTGGGCCTGGCCAGGCCCCGACATCCCGGCACCACCATCCACCCAGGAGGTGAACGGACCACTTGGCAGGTTGATGGGAGAAAGAAGTGTTGATGGCTCTCCCCCGCCAGGTGCCGATCGCCCACAGCTCCCCCGGGCGCTGGCTCCACCCCCCTGCTGGGTGTCTGGACTTCCTCATCCCGGACCTCCCGACCTCCAAGTGCGAGGGTCCGGACATCAAAGGGCGCCAGACCTATAACTGGGGCAGCTCCAGAGCAGGAAGGCAGTTGTATCCTGGAGTCGAGAGACGCCGTGAAGAACTCATCCTTGACGGACTACTGGCGCTGCCGTAGCCCTGCCTTGAGAACTATCGTCTTGCCTGCTGGCGCTGCCGCAACCTTCTGAATCCTTCATCCTCGTCGGGACCAGCTGGCGCTGCCGCGGACCGTTGTAACTACCATCTTCACCGGGACCTGCTGGCGCCGCCGCGGACCGTCGCTACCTACGATCATCTCGGGACCTGCCGGCGCTGCCGCGGCCCGTCCCTCTAGAACGCCGAGCTCGAGGATTGTGAGCTATCCATCATATCATCACCTCTGCCAGATTGGTAACAAGACTGTCCCGCTACCCCCTTCCCATCCGAGAGACTAGAATCGAGGGGACCCCTGAGTCCAGACCTCCTTGTACCATTCTACCGTACTTTAAGTTTGCTTATAAAGAACGTAAACCTTATCTTTGTGTGGTGTCCGTCTGTGGGGGGGAAGTTACTCGTCTGTACGATCGCTGGAGACGGCTCTCCCCGGAGACCTCTCCTCTTGTCCTCGGCCGACCCTCCCGGTCCGTCTAACAGGACCCATCTAATCTAATCTTTAGAAATCTGTCGATAGTGGTTGAAAACCTTGACCCACCACCAAGAAATACTACATTTACCGACCGATACACTACCCTATAGAGGTCAACAGATTTACCAACCATCAGCCTGGACTGAGAAAATCCATCCCTCGAGTCTACTCCTATCGCCCCTTGCGAAAGGAGGTTGCCCACCAACAACTATGCTCGTCCTGATGAAGACCCTTTCGTAAGGAAAAGATTCCTACTGATATTGGGTCGAAACGTAGACCACTACATAACCAACGACCAGCTCCGGTCCCCATTCAGACACTTACGGCTATAACGGAGTTAGGCCTTTTTTGTCATTTATAATTTTGGACTCCTTTGGAGCCTCTAACTGTGGCCCTGATGTCAAGGGACCACATGTACATTGCCTTAGTAATCTGAATAAGACTTGTCACTGAATGAATCAGATCACATATATCCTACCCCCTACACCTTCCCTCACGTCACCCCCTCCCTGTTGTGAATGTGGGCGCGTACACTGTATACAAAACGAATATATAATGAATACTATGTCTATTGATTAGGATGTATGCAATCTTGAAGTAAAATCTTTTTTGCATCAAAAAGCGTTGTTTTTGAATTTATGAACACAAATGGAATGAATTTGTAATTTCTTTCTTTTGGCCTAGTGATTACCAGCTGGGTTGTGCAATGGCATGTGGCAAGTCTATTGGCCAGAGTCAATGGGAAGGAACCTCATTTTGGAATCCATGCCAAGTAAATCGCTCACAGGGTCGGCAGCCCTTAGAGATGGCTCAGAACCACCCAAATACTGCTCGCCACCAAACTGTTGGTCTAAGTCTAGCAACTCATCTCCATTATCTGCACCTGGTGAAAATATGTTCTTTGGCACAGAGTGCTTTGGTGTTTAACACTTGTGTACCCTCGGATCTGGTGCTTCCTCCAGATAGAACCATTCATACACTCTGGCACCCATAACATCAATTAATCAGACTGCGGCAAACTCCATAAAGCATCCTCAAATTAGCTAGATTATCACCACTTGCATCATCCTTTCATCTGAAAGGTGGTAAAATGTCTGCTTCCTCCAAGGCCTCCAAATATGTGGTGAGTATTGTGCTCTGCTGGACAAAACTGGTACTGTTACATACACTCACATTTTAACCATGGGAAAGGTGGCTATGTACAGTAAATTAACACCATTTTCAGAATGGATCTTGCAGGATCTTTTTTGATCTTTCTTGACAAGATTTGAAGGTGGAGACATTCCCTGACTAAGATTATGGAATGATAGGAACTTCTGGTACTGAGGCAGAAGAGACTTCATGGGACATAGCGTTGTCTTGCTGGGCAAGCAGGCTTGCCTGCAGATGGAGAATTAACTGTGACAAATCTGATCAAGGCAAACTTGAGTATTAATATACTCTCTTATTAACAATCACAAAGCCCTTGTGGTGCACCCACAAAGTGAGGTAAAGTTCCCTCTTTCTTCTGCCACAGTAACAAGTTACTGAATGGCAAAATGGGTTTAGAAAGACATAACAAATTGTTATTTGGAATGGGCGTTTTTAGGGTCTACCTTCCAAATAGCGATTTGTTATGCTATGTATCAATGTTTTGTGACCAATCTCCATTTGAAATAAAAGTTACTGACTGCTGAGTTCGGGTGGTAACACATGGTGGTCTGTCGACCCCAGTGGGCCACCATTCATGTGATGGCATCAAATCGTACTGAGGCACAATTTGCAAACTACCTCATGAATATTGATGAAGTAGTTCAGATTTCAAACTCCTACAGTTCGGAATGTTGGGAACCGGCCTATATATAGGTTGATTCACAATTAATTTTTTTCATTTGCAAAAAGTTGGTGCACAAATTGCAACCACTTTTTACCAATGGAAATTGCATACATATGCCCCAAAGCGGGCATGGGCTGTGGTAATTTAAACATTGTATATGCAATGGTTTTGAGTGAACTGGTATAATAATATGTGAACAAAGCCTGAGTTCTGGTATTAGACCATCCATTGATAGTGGTAAATAGTTGTTTTTCCTCTGGAGCTGTAACAGAATGCTCTCATTTTGACTTGAAACTTAGCAGCACTTGTGGAAGCCTGGAAAAGACCTACATGACAGATAGTAACACAACAACACAATAAAACAGTATGATAAGATGCAACATACCAACATACCACATTCATAATTCAACCTCATTAGAACATACAATGCAATTCTGTGACCTGATCACCTAAACACGCACCACCCTTAGCCAGCCTACAACAACATGACAATACAACCCATAAGTGCTTTCAAAAAACAACACAACAGTCAACAGAAAAGAACAAAGCAAAGCACACCAGAAAACAACATAGAACAAAACACAGCAAAATAACAACACAACACAATAAAACAAAAACAATGACCCCAACAGCACAATACAACACGATAACTCAGAACACTCTACAGCATGACAGTGCACCATAACACAACACATCAAAATCACAACCTTCACAATAAAACATCAATGACATACTGACAGTACAAAACAAAAGCACAACAGAACACCACAACACAAAACGCAATACAACCTAACATAACATAGAAATGCAACACAATTGCATTGTAGTATTGTTGTTTTTATGTGTTATTTCTTTCTATTTGTGTTTTATTGTGTTGTGTTAATGTGTTGGGTTGGTATGTTGTTGAAGGAGTTGGACCAGTGGATGAGCCCAATCTGCTTATTTGAGGGATTTCTTTTCTCCCACTCCACTCATCGCTTTCATTACTAATGCCAGAAGCAGTGGTTGGGGAGTATTCTGCCTCTATCTTTCTGCCCAGAGTCAAAGGAATTAAAGGGAGCACAGCATTCCAGCAACCAGTGAAAACTGTCAGTGATATTTTGTGCCATGCAAGAATGCCAGACCCACCACGAATGTTCAACAGTTTTGATCCAAAAGACAACAGCCACCACGTCTTAGCACAGCAGTTTGAGTGACACTATATGCGGGGGCCAGTCATGCTCATCTCCGTTGTTGGCCACTGGACAAATTCGCATTTCACGCCTCTCTCTCCAGTACATATCAGAGTTCTAGACAGTTCTGGACTCCTCCCCATAACACATGAGGTTCCATCTTACTGTATTGGTCTTGTTTACAATATCTGGTAGTAGCAAGAGTGATCAATGTGCTCTCTTAATTCACTAATCTAGGTCCCTCTTCTCCCCATCCAGAGAGTAAGAGCGAGGGTGTTGGTGATCACTCTTTGTGTCAAAGAGAATCTGGCTTCCGCTACAGAGGCAGATGTCAGAGGAGAGCCAATGTTTTATCCCAACAGATCTATTCTCAATGACCGATCTTTGTGTCCTGTCCTCCAATCTGACCATTGGGCTTTTTCTCAAATCTTGTATGTAGCAAGTAAATTGAGGTCCTGGGACTGAGAGCGGGATTGAATGCTGCAGTTTCTGTTCAACAACTTTAACACTGGGTCCAATATTCTCTATTCCCGGGATTCAGTGGCAGCGATAAATCCTTTGTGAGCACCCTGATGTAATTTAAAGGAGCTGGAACATTGGGCAATGCATCTCCTAAAAGAAGGGTCAGTGGCTAGTACCCTTTCTAAGGCACTGGTTTCTCCCTTGCATCGTCCTATGGTTCACCAGACTCTGTTGTACCTTCTTCGTTTGGAGCTGTTTGAGAAATCACCTATCCATTTATTGTTAGCCAGGATTTTGTTACTTCTTTCCATCACCTCAGCCAAGCTGTTGATTACGTGGGCTCTGTGTGCTGTGTTCCTCCTTATTTCAAGGTGTTTCGTATAAAGGTTTTTCTTAAATTGTGGCCTACCTCATTCCTAAGACCTCAACAAGGCAGCATCTAGATCAATAAAATAATCATCTTTCATTGATATCTGATCCAGTCTGTGAGGAAGAACAGGCCCTGCATACTTTGGGCAGTCATACAGGGATTGGCATCTTCTTGTCCATACCACCAGAATGTTGCCACTGTATGTTACCTGTGTATTAGCTGGGAAGGGAAGGTTCAGAACCTTTCACCTGAAAACGAGTCAGGTCAGAGATGTCTGCCCTTCATGCTGCAGTTGATACAGAGAGTCTTTATTGCTTCCAGGAAAGAACTTCTAGAGGCATGCCTTCCTCCTGTGACTAAGTGCACTGGGTGTCCATGTTTAACATTTGCATAATGGATTATTGAGCACTGTCCTCCAAGTTCATTCTCAATTCCAATTGCATGTGGAAAGGGAAAATGAGTTTAAGTTTAGCTATAAAGAGCTGGCATTTCTGTTGAGTAACATTACTGACATTGCAGTATATGAGCTCATGTGGTGTTTCTTACTGTTTATTAATGCTCTGTCGCATGCACTTGCTTTGCACATCTTCCTAAGGTAAGGAAGAGGACGAGCAGTGGCCCAGGAGATAATAGCTAAATTACTTACCTAGGTTCTCCATTACTAATCGGCCCACTCTCCTTGTCCCAGTTAAAACCCCTCACTTCTAGTTTAGTCTTTCTCTTTAACCAGAGCAGTAGTATTTTTAGGATCTTGACCTCCTGCCTAAACACTTTTCATCCTTCACACTTTTTAATCCTGAACGTGGAACCTATGAAAAAAGGGCTAACAGGTATCCATGAGCCAGTTTTAATGAGCACTACCTAATTGCAGTTTTTATCTATCACTCACCCAGTCCTTAAGGGCAACACTTATTGTTGTGATCCCTGACTGTCACATTTGTGTTGATCTCTGTTCATTTTGTGTTTTGTGTTTCCCCCTCCCTATGCTCCGCCCCCTGCATGGCTACGTGGGGGCGTTTTGTTAGCAGACCCGATGATGAAGCATGTCACACACATTTGTGTGTGAGTGAGGGCAGTTTTTCAAAAAATTCGACATTTTCCACAGCCTTTGTCTTTGTCTGTATTGGGTTTATTTCTCCCCACCCCTCTATGCGTTTACTTTGCTGACTGGGGGTTCGGGGTGGTGGAGTTTACCTGTTGACCCTCTCCCCTCCTTTGTGATAAATAAATACATACATTCCCTTCATCGTTGTCCTTTGCAACAGTCTTTCTGTAGCATGAAATGGATCAATTATATTTGCTCCATCCCATATTACGCAAACAGCAAAACAGGGTGAAAGGACAAGCCCTCTTTTTTGCACCATTGAAAACCTTCTGTATTAATAACTCAGAACGTTATAAGTCTACAAAAACCTGTGTTGCTGTGAAAAGACCGTAGATAAGCTCTACTGTATAGCTATATTTCTCTAATTACATACAGAGGGCCCCTGTGGAGAATAAGGGAGAGAGAATACCATGGGAAAGAAACACACATTCAACAGAAGAAACTCAAATCTCTCTGTCATATATAATAGGATATAACTCCTAAAATATATAGAGATAAATTAGGCTAAGTGGAGAGAAAAAAACCTAACAGTAGCAAGTAATTTGTATATTATATTTTATTTTTTATTTTATCACTGATAAGAAATACAAAACACCACAATAACTTAAGGCACACATCATGTGACCAATCTTATAGCTAAATACTTCCATAATTCAATTACGTGACATAAAAAATATCCATTTACATTAGTGCAAATACAGCTGCCCAACCATCATCCAGGCTAAAGACACTTACAGGTCAATTATTCCCAATACTCTCTCATACACAACACAACAAAAATAAAATTAAACACAAGGTTTGCCAAAGTCGGTTGTGCTTAATTACCCAATGGAATACTAATTCTGATGAGCGTAGATAGACAGTTTCACAGAAGTGGAAAGTATAATATGCTGAAAAACACAATTATAACATTATTACAACATGTTTCTTTATAGTTCACTTTATAGCAGAACTGTAGCACCAAAGCGTGTTTCGGTGAAACACCAAGGTTGAAGTTGACACCTTCCTCAGGGCAGCAATGGACAAGCCGCCAAGGTAAAAAGGAGGACGCACAGGGTGGTGATCGTCAGAAAAATTATAATGTTTACCAAAGGGATGCCCGTAAAAGGGGCCAACATGCCAGTAGTCAGCAGATCAACTGTGTGGGGTACACCGCTGCGTACCCGATAAATATACAGACTCAATCGAAAAGATTGTACTGAGTGATGAAGAGTATCAAATACTATGTCGTAAGACATGTATATGTTCCTTTTAGTAAATAACTTCCAGGGTTTGGACAGATTAGGGGCAGATAGAAGACACTTCCACTAAGATCGAATTTAGAGTGTCTCACACGTCCATCATGGTCTCTCGGGTCCACAGAGTAACAGCTATATTAGCTACATTTGTATTGCAACTTGTCATGGAACAGGAACTGAGAGCCAGATGTATCAAAGGATTTTACCCATTCTGTGTCTAGGGAAAATTTCTTTAGTAGATATGACCCAGAGATCTGAAAACCAGTCGTTCAGCAGAGGATGGCAAACCTATGATTGGCCATTGTGCCTCATGTCCCAGTTACCTTTTTACCAATATCCAGAGACCTCTCAAAGCCAAAACCCAATCAAGAAATGCCCAGGAAGACAAATCTCTCATTCAGGGAACCTTCAATGCTTCATGAGTTGCCCTTGTGATAGTGCTTCCAACCGCGATGACTTGATTTCAGCCAACAGTTTGTCCCCAAGCATACTTTTCTAAAAGTGTCTGTGGGTGGTCATGTTCATTAAAAGATGGTTACATGAAGTTGTGGTGAGATTTAAAATCTCACTTGACTGTGTAAAAAGAATTTGATTTGTGCCCTTTTGCTGTTAGGCTTTGAATAAAAGTAGATATTTATAGAAGTTTAATTAAGATGGCAAACCATTTGGTTGAGGTTTGCATTTCTCATACCCATTATTTTATTTTGAGTTGGTAGGTCTGGACATTGAATTTTGTTTTCTATGTTCCTCTGTCTAAGGTTGTGCTCAACATGACTGTCCCGTATAGGAAATTTGGGGTACCTCTTTTACAATTCGGGTTCTTGGTACCCTATTGAAGCACCATCTGCCTGTACCTCTATAGCAGCTATAGCAGCTCTCTTACTTCCTACCTAGACTTGGGGAATCCAGGGTTTCTATCCAGTCTGCTTATGAACGGACAGGTCTTTTTCTCACTCAACATTTCCCAGTGTGTGGAGTCTTTGGAGGACAAGTTTTGAAAGCTAGGCCACTCCTGGCACCTTTCTCACTTTCCCCAGCTATCGGAGGTGAATTGCATTAGGCACTGGGAAGCTTCAAGAAAGTGATAATGGGGATTTGGGGGGGGCGGCCGACCAGCGGGAGGCCTGCCACCCCCAGGGAGTTTTGGGGCCGGGGGGGGTGGGGGGGGGGTAGAGCCAGCACCGGGGTGGGCTGGTTTTGGGCTGGCCACGTAAAAACCCGGACTCCTTGTGCACAAGCCACCATTTTAGAAAGAAGGTGACTGGTGACACAGCAGCCGGGCGGGGGCAGCGGAGGTAATTGTTTTGGTGATTATTTTCGACCGTAAAGTTACTGCAGGATAATTGTGCGTTTATAGAGGATGCGTGCGTCGGGTACTTGTGTCGATCGAGGGTGATAATTGGCTTGTCCGTTGGGCGCGCAATAAGCGCGATGGTTACGCTGGTACTTTAATTGTTGGGGCCGGGTAAGGCGGTTTCGTATTTTGCGGGGGCGCAGGAGAGGTTTTAGGCTTGCGGCGTGTGTTCGTGCGGGGGGAGGCGCGGTGGTGATGTTTGTGGCGGGGCGGGCGGAGAATGGTGGCTCCGGGCGGCGGCGGCGGAATGGATTAGATGCTGGGGGTTTGGCCTCGGTTACTTCGTCTGGGAGTGCCCTGGCTCTGGAGCGTGCTTTCGCCGTGCGGCCTCGCCGCGGGTCCTATACCCCATAGCCTTCGGTTTTCGTGCTGCGTGGCGCCGTGTTGGGAATCGGCATTAGTTATAATGGGGTTACCCAGTGACCCTCAGAACCTGGGTATTACGTAGTATGCAAAAAGTGGTTCTGTCGGATTATATACAATTTCTTTTGATTCAACAATTACTTATGGCATAGGTTTACTCATATGCATGTTTTCATGAAAAATCATTGAAAGAAAAACGTAAAAAGCACACACCAAACGATAATTTTCTGGTTCACAAAGTTGTAATTATTCAATCACTTTGTAAAACACGTATTTTCTTTTAGTAAAAAGGCGGTTGTCCATATACAATGAGAACGTGAAATAAATAAGTGCAGCAGTGAATAATTGTGATCTGTGACTTATGGTGACTATTATGGTGATACAGTTTCGTGACAGATGGAATTTAGATACACTGGTCCAAAAATAACTTTAATTCACTCAAACAGTATTGCAAATCATATTTTTTCTGTTGAGACGTAGTGAGGACCAATTGGTGGATTAGCGTCGACGCTTCGACCCAGCGGTATGGTGCCAGTTTATTTGCAACCGTATCGGGTCTTCATCAGGACAAGGAGGGGGACAACCTGAAAGAAGGAGGTGTCTTATTCTTAACCTCTATACGATGATTTTTCTTCTATTGGATCTTGGTATCTCTGGAAATGAATTTATCACCGTCCGGTGACGAAATTCGGGTTTGAAGTGCCGCAGCCGCGATCACTTGAAGAGTATGACAGCAAGCGTCTGTATCTCTCTCCTGCTCTCGAGTCAAAGGGAATCGGGCACAAGCGTTTTTTTAGGTATTTACAATACATGCTTTCAGAGTAGCTCTCGTCAATCGCACTTCAGGACATGTGTGCAGGAGGCGGAGCATGCGCTTACACGCCAGTGCAGTTTAGAACACGGACACACTGTGCTAAAGCAGCGACTTCTGCCATTGAGGTTCCGTGGCCATGGCGTTAGGCGGAGAGGCGGTTTGGCTGCTTTTCGGTAGGGGGCGGCATAGCATCATCATGGCAGCCGGTGCACTTGTACATTAAGATCGCCTGGCGCGCAGCGAGCCTGTCTTTACTTCCGTTCCTCAAACACGTCTTGTCATTTGTCATTTGGGCTGACAATTCCCCACGTCGCCTTCCTATTCTTGGCTAAGATTAAAGTTGTTTGACATGACCAAACGTGGTTGAAACCCAGGCAGCTCACAGGTATCATGGACTCAAGGGGCTCGCATTAGCTTACACACTATTTTCAAGAGGAAGTGGGAACTGTTTATGTGTGTCCGCAGGGCATGTGTATGTCACTTTTGAACACGTGGATTGTATATTGCAATGGGCGACTTCGGAGCAATGTCGGACAGCCTTATCAGCCCCATTTTCTTGGCGTGGGACGACGGGGGAGTGTACTGCGGCGAGGTGCGATGGGGGGGGGGGAGACGGGGTTGAGGGGAGGGGGCGGGCCGAGGGGGGAAGCGGGAGGGCCTGGGTGAGGGGAGGCCTTCGAGTAAGGGGAGGGTGTCCGGCGGAGAACGGAGGTTGGGCGGGTGCGGGTGCGGGGGGTTTGGAGGCACGGCGGGCGCGGAGGGGGGGTTTCGGCGGGGTGTTGGGGGCTTGCGGGTGTAGGGGGGGGTTCGTTCCCCGGCATGCTGTACCAAACCTCTTGTTCTGGACAGAGACGCTGAGAGCGGCGCTCGGAAGAGCAGCATGCGGCTCCACTCGACCGAGAGGATGGGCCGGCTCTGCCTGGTACGGGCGGTCGTGCTCCTACGAGGGACCATTCTTGGACCGCGAGGGGTAGCGGGGCGGTGCGCCCCCGCCACTCCCACCCCGAAGGGTCAGGACGGCCGCCGGGGTTTGGGGAGAACGGCATGAGCTGCAAATTATTCTTTATTTATGCATGCATTTGTTAATAAGAACATACCGGGTACAGGGGCATTGCCAGTGAATTAATTGATTAAGCAAGGTTACAGTACAGGAGGCCGAAGTGACAAGCGTGTGGCCTGATGCCAGGATAGCTCAGTTGGTAAAGCGTTAGACGTTTCAAACAAAATACAAAGAAATGCAAGAGTGAGGGTTACGGGGCGTGGTGGCCCCGTGAGAGTTTTGAAACGGACAGATGTGGGGGGTTGCTACGGGGTGTTACACTGGACCAGTGGCGTGGGCATGTTAACTAGAGTCCCGATCAAGGGGGCGGGGTAGTGCTGCAATAATGGCAGTCGCATGGAACACGCGTGCCCAATGGAGCGGCAATTAAATAGAGGAGGAGCCAGGAATTTTCTAGCCCATGGGGTCTGCCAGCAGGAAATAGTGGGGGCATGCTGTACTGTGGAAGGGCCTTGAGGGTGGCGAACTTTGAGGTCAGTTTGGGATGCCGGGGAGGAGTTGGGGGGGGGGGGTCGCTAGATAGGGGGGGTAGAGGAGTGGGAGGTTTGGGGGGTGGGGAGTATTGCGGTAGTCCAGTCTGCGTGGGGACCAGCGATGGGACCAGGGTTGTGGAGGTCGTGCTGGGGGAATAAGCGATGGAGCTCACCAAAAGGGCGCGGTGGGTGTCTAGCAGGCTTGGCATTTGTGGGACTGGGGAGGGTAGATTGTGTAGTGTGACGTTTAGGCCACAGGGTTATGCGCTGGCGACAGGGAGGGGTGTGTCATGTCATAGAGGGAGACTGGATGTGGTGGTGTCAGGAACTGACAGGGGGAGTAGGACGGAGCCAGAAAGGGGGGATTGGGGGACGAGTTTTCTATTGATTTAGGCGATTTTATATAGCGCAGACGTTACCCGAAGGTGTCAGGGCACTGCACAATGGAACAAGTTGGTACCGAGGTAACAGTTACAAAGGAACAAGTTACGTAAGTAAACGTGGGGTTACATGGGTCGAGGGGGCCAATAGTGAGCATCCAACATACATGAGGTAGCAAACGGTGCATCACAGGAGAAAAAGTGATACGTGGGCAGGTTACAAAACGTGCAAAGTACCAGTGGAGGTATAAGGCGGCAATGGGTGGCAGACACTCAGACAAGAGCAAGCGTTATAGGAGCAGTGGTGGCACTCGTGCAAGTACCTAAGCAAACAAAATACAAAAGGTGGCAAACTGTTGTTACAAGCCAAAGGTGGTAAGGAGGCCCAGTGCTGGGCAGGAGGCCTTGAGCCATTGGAACTGGTGGAGGAGTTGGCTATATGTGGCAGACACTCAGGCACAAGAACAAGGGTTACGTGGGCAATGGTGGCCCTCGGGCACGACCCTGAGCAAACAAACTGCGAAAGGTGGCAGACGGTTTGTCACAGGCGACAGGTGGAAGGAGGGGCCCAGTGCTGGGCAGGAGGCCATGGGCCATTGGAACTGGTGGAGGAGTCTGAGGAGGCCAGGGGGCACTTGAAGTATGTGGAGGATTCGGAGGGGGAGTTTTGAAAGGGGGGGTGCAAAGTAACGGTGTTGGTAGTGTTGTTTCAGGTATGCCCACTGCAAGGAGTGCCGAGAGAGGCGGCCCCCCCGCCTCCGCTGGTTAGGCGGCAGGATCCAGTGGACGCCGGCCTTGACACCAGGTAAGGATGGTGGTGAAGTAGGGGAGTGGTTGGATTAATCCTCGGCTGTCGGTTGGTGCGGATACCGGAGAGCTTGGGGGGGCGCCGGGGAATGGCGCGGTTGGTAGGGGTGCCAAGGGGGGGGGGGGCGGGGAGAGGGGAAGAGGGGTCAAGGTTCGGGGCATTGGCCCGTCGCCAGTGAGGGTGGAGGAGTTGAGCCGGCAATGCGATCACGGGCCCGCGCTGGGCAGGTGTATAAGGAGGAGAGCGGGGCGGGGGATGGGGTCCCCCCCTCTTTCGGTTTGGAGCCGCGCGGCGGGGTTGAGGGTTCTCCTGCGGGGTTGGGCGCAGGTAGGAGCCTGGCCGGTCTCGGTTGTCCAAGCAGCATGCGGGGTTGGGGGGGGGGGTCAGTCGGTCGGGGACTTTAGCGGCGGTACCCTCAAGGGTGGGGTATACAAGCAGGGACATGGTGCGGAGGAGCCCGGGGGCGGTGGGTGAAGGCTCTGGGGCAAAGTGCGGAGTTTGATTGGCATCCTGGTGGTTTCGGAGGCATGCGGGGGATCACCGGTCGGGGGGACACACGGTTTGACCGGGGGGCCTGGTGGGGGTCAAGAGCATGGGGGGGTTTTGTTATTTCGCTGGAGCGTTTGGGCGTTAGATTTCTTGTTGCAGTGGGTTTTTCCTGGCGGACAGGCCCTGGGACAGACGCATGATCTGGAGGACTTCTTGCTGGTGGGACGGCCGGGTACAGCACACTGCCGGCGGTTGCTGGTCAGTTATGGGCCTCGTGGCTTGCCTGGGGGGGCGCCCCTGGCGCCAGGGAAGATGTACGCTCCCAGTACAGTGCTGTCCTTGGTTGGATAGAGCTCGACTCCGGGCCATGGAAGCACGCCTGCCAGAGGACGAGGGGGCGGTATGGTTGGCATGGGGGGGGCGACAGCACGGCACATGGGCTGTTCAAATTGTGGTGCGCTGGGTGCGCCATTAGGTGGATTTTGCAGTGGGTTTTTTCCTGGCGGACAGGCTCTGGGCGGTGACGCACTATCTGGTTGACGTCTCGCTGGTGGGACGGCCGGTTTTTGACAGACTGCCAGTGGAGCTGGACGGTTTTCCGGGCATTGTGGCTTACCTGGGGGTGCCCCGGGCACCAGCGAAGACGCACGGTCCCAGTTAGAGGCTGTCATTCCTTTGTATAGAGCTCAACTCCGTGGCCATGGAAGCACGCCTGACGTAGGCCAGGGGGATGGCAACCTCGTCGTTTGGGTCTGACGCGGTCCGGTTTTGACGCGGCCGCATGCTCGGGTATGTTGTCGGTGGGGCGTAAAGGGGAGATTGGCTGGGGACAGGCGTTTGGGGGCATTTCCTGGGTGTGCATATGAGCGGACGCGGGAGGTAGTGTGGCGGTCTGGTGCAGTGGGGGCAGGGAGATGGACGGCTTCCGCAGGACCGGGTCTCGCGGTTCGGGTTGCAGTAGATGGACGGGGGTTTTCAGGGGGCGATTCGCCATTGGCAGGGGGATTGGGGGGACGTATGCGGCACAGGCATTAGGGGTCGTGCGGCACACCCTATGGTTTATGGGTGAGGACCCGAAGGTGTTACGGAGGTTTTGTGTCGGAGTGGGGGCGGCAAAGGAGGCGGCGCAGCCAGGTTGAAGAGGGCCGTGGGCCCAGGAGGTCGGACTGTTCCGGGGCAGATGCAGCATGCGGGGTTGGGAAGTGAACATGTGATATGATGGACATTTCTCGCCTCTCACATGTGTGTCTTTTCAGGTGCAGGGGAGGGGCCAACTGCAGCGGCGCTGGAGAGTTCTTTTGGGGCATACTCAGTTGTAAAGCAGGCCGAAAGGGGGACTGGGTCACGCAACGGAATCAGTGGTCGGAGTCGGACGACAGGTCTCAGGGTCAGCGGCAAGGATAAGGGGGCATGAGCTGGCATGCGTGGGCAGGCTGTGTGTGCAGTGGAACAGGGGAGAGGGTGCCTGACGTGGGCTTGGTACAGTGAAAAGGGGTTGTGTTGGGTTCAACAAGTGAGGAGGGATCTGGTAGAAGTACGGCGCGGGTAGGCGGGGTGTCAGGTCGAGGGGTCAGAATTTGGTCCCAGGTGGGTGGTAGGGGGGCGAGAGGCCAGCGGCCATAGATGGGACACATAGGGAATTTTCAAGGAAGTAAAGGTCGGGGAAGGTAGACGGATGAGAGGATGTAGCACCCAGGGCTGCGGCACGGGGCAGTGAACTGGCAGGGGATTGGGGTTTTTCTACCTGGGGTACGGAATGGAGTGCTGTGCTACACTTGAGGGAGGCACTGGAGAGGGTTGGGGCGCAGATGGCTGGAAGGGCTGGATTCCTAGGGGGGGTTCGAAAGCCGTTAGCACGCCTTTCGAGTGGCGGTTCTTCCTAATATATGGGGGAAGTATAGGAGTACGGTTGTTGGATTAGCGGGGGGTAGGTCAAGCATAATAAAGGATAGCCAGGTGGAGAGGCAAATTGACCTTTATGCTAATTGTTTACTGTTTGTGGATTGGGGGAACCAGTTAGGGGAGGGGGTGGGGGGCTTTGTCAGGCACAGGCCAAGGGTTTCATTGTTAAGGTGCACCTGCTTCCAATAAAGCGGCCTTTATCACACCTAAATTTTAGTCTCTGGTCGGTGCTTTTCCTCTCCCCCCTCTCCCCCTTTAGACCCCAATGGGGATTTGGGGGGGGGGGGCCGACCAGCGGGAGGCCTGCCACCCCCGGGGAGTTTTGGGGCCGGGGGAGGGGGGGGGTAGAGCCAGCACCATACGTGGGCTGGTTTTGGGCTACTTGGTAGCCTTGGGCTGGGGGTGGGCTGGTTTTGGGCTGGTTTTGGGCTGGGTTTGGGCTGGCCACGTAAAAACCCGGACTCCTTGTGCACAAGCCACCATTTTAGAAAGAAGGTGACTGGTGACACAGCAGCCGGGCGGGGGCAGCGGAGGTAAGTGTTTTCCCACCCTCCGGTTTTCAATCAAGTGGTTTGGGGGGTTTTCAGGTGCGGGGCCTGGGGGGGGGCGGGCAGGGGGACGGGTGAATGCTTTCTTCAGGGCATAGGAGGGGTTTGTTGGTATGCGGTGGTTTTTGGAAGGAGTTTTCTTGGGGGCCGGTGCATCTAGTTTTGCTCAATGGTTGTGAGGTTGGTGGTGTCGCTGGAGCAGGTGTGGGGTGAATTTTGCCTTGGGGCGGTTCTTCCTAATATATGGGGGAAGTATAGGAGTACGGTTGTTGGATTAGCGGGGGGTAGGTCAAGCATAATAAAGGATTTAGCCAGGTGGAGAGGCAAATTGACGTTTATGCTAATTGTTTACTGTTTGTGGATTGGGGGAACCAGTTAGGGGAGGGGGTGGGGGGCTTTGTCAGGAAATTGCATATTTAGTGAGGTATAGTTTTGTACGGCACAGGCCAAGGGTTTCATTGTTAAGGTGCACCTGCTTCCAATAAAGCGGCCTTTATCACACCTAAATTTTAGTCTCTGGTCGGTGCTTCCCCCCCCCCCCCCCCCCCCCCTCCCCCTTTAGGCCCCAAAGAGAATAGAGGGATGGGATAGGGAAGGTAGAGAGAAAGCAATCAGAGAAGGATAAGAAAGAGTGGAGAGGAGAGTGAGAATGGATGAATGGAAAGAGATTGCGTGCGGAACCAAAGGGAGAGGGGATGGTTTGAACATTTTTTGCCAGCGCTGCCATTCCCCAGTATGGCAATGAGCTTGCTGTACTCCCCAGGGCAGTCAGGATAGTCAGGTGGCATCCTCAAAGAATGGAATCCAATTGTCCTACCAGCTTGCCCTGTGAGCATGTAGAAAGACTAACTATGCGCCAACATTATTGTCTTCCTCCTGATTTCAATAATGATGGACCATACTTTGACAACAGCAGAGACTGCTCCGTTGTGCAATCACACAATTGGCTATATGCCCACCCACCTAAATTAGATAGGCTAACATGTAGCTGTTTTTCCATGCCCGCCAACTCCAGGAAAAACCTGCCGGTAGGGAGCATTGAAAGTGCACAATGCCCCCTCACCATGGGAGAAAAAATCCCATGGCAAGGCACCATTGTTTTTTCATTGAAAAAAAAATCACGCTGTGGGATTTTCCTTTTGAAAATAAAAAAAACTGTAAGTTTGCCTCATGTTGATGGAGTCATAAATTCATGGTTGGTAGGCAAAAATGTGCAATGTTGTCTCATTTACATTGTCAAAAAATGTATTTTGCTGTCTACAGTGCCCATGTGAAAGAATGCTGGTATTTACTCAAACTACACCAAGATAGTAAAAGAGAGCATGTTAATCCAGTGCAGAGTAGAGGAATCCAATTACCATCCCCCATAAGTGTGGCCAGCCAAAGGGTATCTTGGTAAATCTGGGAGTGAGTGGTCAATGTGAGAGAGACAGACCCCACAACTCAATGGGAGGCAGAGACTGCAATTGTGTCGATTGCACACAAAGAAAAATTAAGAACTTCTAAGCAATCCCGAAATTTGGCAACATAGAGAAGACAATATCACATAGGGCCTGAATTAGAGTTTGACAAATGGGATGCTTCTTCACAAACGTGATGGATTGCCCGTCCAATGGATTACAAGTGTATTATATCCTATGGCACTTGTAACACGATGAACGAGATATATGTCACATTTGTAACAGAGTATCTCTTCTGCCAATCTCTAAATCAGCCCATAGTTTGGTAAAGAGGCTAATCTGGAACTGAGATCTAGGATTCTGAATCTGAATAAAGTCTTTACTGCTTGATTAACAAAAATCCTTGCAATTAAAACATCTTAATAATCGGACAATACATAAACAACATTATCACTTGTAGTTACAGGCCACTAATAAAACAATTGGTGAGCGTATTTTTAAAACGATAACAAAAATATTCTTGACAATTTATAAAAACATTCATATTTATGCAATAAAACCGATTAACTTTACCAATCATTATACAAATGAACTATAAACTCTATCAAACACGGGCTGGATCATTACGTATTAAAGTGCAAACATGCAGTGAACAGTAGTTCCATTGTGCAAATAGGCTATGAAAGTGCAACAATAATTTCTATAGCAAACAAGGTAACTTCATTATTTACATTTCTAGTTATTACCCTAGCAGCATAGACACTACATTTTACAAGAGGCCGTACAGGGCAAATAAGCAGAAAAAAATGCATTCAAGATTTCTCTTAAAGCCATGGGATTTAATTATGATGCATCTTGAACAGCCAATACCAAACATTTTTCGACAGCAACTAAAAACGTTATCAATTGGCATAGCTCACCCGATAAACAAAGAATAAGGGCCTAGAGAGCCGTTCTGACCCCAATCTTAAAAAAGGGGTTTAAAAAATATACACTGAATTTTAATCAATTTGGGACACATTTCTACTATATGCAATATAGATTCACGTGGCCATTCCCAGAGTCTATCTACAATTAGTATCAGGCAGCTTCTGAATCCAAGACAGCGTACCCTCCTTAATTGGGTTCATTCCCGATCTTATGTTTTTTTAAAGTTTATTTATTGTTGGATTCAAGGCACCGAAATCTGTAAATTTGCAAATAATCTGAATCTTATAAAAGCAACAATTTCCAACACTTTGATCACAGAATGATAAGAAGAAAGGGCCAATCTGCTATTTTCGAATTGTAAGCAATCAGTTTCAATATTACAATATTTAGATTTTGGAAAGCACATTCCTATTCCAGAATGAGGAAATTTAATTGTCTCCTTATTTCAGATGCAAATAGGAACCAAACACTATGTTTCTATTAATAATGTGGTCAGTACGTGTTACTTGAAAGGTGAACGATATTTGAAAATAATGTCTTTGTTCGTTGACGCTATTCTATAGCCATAATCCATTGCCACCACCAGTTTTAACACATACTTTCTTAAAAGTCAAAGTAAGCTTCCTTTTCAGTAAAGTGGAAATTGAGATAGAAAAACCAGCAAATCCCTTCACTAAATGTTTGTAATATTTCGGTCTTAAATTGTGTTTATTCAATTTCTTTCGATGTAATCAGTGCTTAATTTGTAAAATAATAACTGTTGGGCCCCAAATTGTTTTAAGAAGCCTGTGCCTGGCACTATCTAATGTTTGGTTCTGAATACCAAGGCTGTCTGGTCTTTATTTCACCTCATGCCTCTTCCATCCACCAGTATGTTCTCCCTTTTGCATCCCTGCTTTCTCCCTTTGCCAATGTTTTTCTGTCTTTCTCGCCCTCCTTATTTACCCCTTTGCTTCCTTTCAGTTTGGGTCAAAGTCTGGTGAATAAAAACACGTCCCACTCCCAAGGAAAGAGTGCCAGTGGGACCAACCTGCAAACACTGGTTCAAATTAAGCACTGGAAAGGCTAAGGCATAAAAGTTGATCCGAAGACACACACTTAGCAGTACCCCTTTGCAAGCTCAGATCTCTGATCTGTACTGGAATACCTGATATGTTACTGCTGCTACCCCACTTCTCTATCTTCCCCCATCTTTCTGTCAAGGGATGGCCTGGAGCTCCACTTTTCAGGAAGAACATCTCCATGATGACCCTTGTTATAGTGGCGGCTGGTAGAGAACGGGCTGCGGGGTGGGCATGCTGGGAAAAGGGAGGGTTAAAATATTTTTTTTTAACTTACCTTTTTTCAATGGCTGCATCTCTCCTCCGTCTGCTTCTCTGCTCTTCATGACTCCATTCCGGAAGAAGCAGCGGGAAGCTCCCAAGCACACAGGCTCCCCTGAGCCAAACACAACGCTGCAGTGGAGCATTGTGATTGGTCTGAGCACCTTGGATCGGCATTCAGATCAGGACCGGGAGTCTATGCATGTTCCCCACCAGACTGTGTAATGCAGCCTGGCGTGGAAATGGAAAGTGCGCATGACTACTTGGCCGGCCAAAAAGGCATCCAAGCAGTCATGCACACATTCTGTGCACAGTCCACTCCTCCTCCATGAGCCACCAGCCCCGCCTCCCATGAATCCAGCCCACAACAACAAACAATGTAAACAATAATATCTTTGTTATTATCGTTTTATTTTTCCCCTTTTCACTGCTCTTGGAGCAGTGGGGCGATGCTCCTCTGCCTTAGCGGAGGTGCCGGCACTGCCTTCTTATGATGTTAAGTTTACATTCAGGAGTTAATTTAGAGTCTCTTTGGCTGCAGTTAGCTTCTTACCAGATGGGAAAGGTGAAAAAGGATAACACATTTGGGAGGGCGGGGGGACTAAAAGGCACAGTACAAAACTTAAACCATTTGATAGCTAGGCCTGTAAGAAGAGGGTTCCCTGAGGTTAACGTTTTTGGTAGAATATTTTATTTCTCCCTTTTCTCCTGCAGCATTTCTATTTCAGGTTCTTCGATGTCGATGGAGGCTCCCGCCATGACGGTTCTGCAGACAGTGACCCAAAGCAGTTTCAGGCAGTACTTGGTGGGTTGTTGCCATTCAGGGTATGAATGGATTACCCAATAATGTATTGACCAGGCTGATTTCAGCTTATTTTGGGTCTCCTGTAAAGAGATATCATCAAAGGGGACAAGCTAGTTAGCCTTGAGGTGGAGGCCACAACGGGCAGAGGATAGGCAGAGGATTTTTCCTTGGCAAGCTGGGCATGGATGGCAAGAGTGTTATTGTAGAATGACCTTAAAGTCGTGATTATGAGTGGGTGGCAGGGAAACTGCAATTTATGGCATGCAATAAAATCTGACTCCCCAGAGTTTGGAATTTATCAGGTGCAATAAATTGCACCCATTCCTAATTGTGGGAATAACATGCAGATTTTTGGTGCTTACTGCACCAAACTGGCACGTCACTGGAAATACTGCACTCTTTTCCCCATTGACAATCCCAAAGGTTTGACTTGCTGACATTTAACAAAAAAGAAAAACTTTACAGGTGCAGTGAATTCCACACAACTTGGAGCTCCGACCCCTGCACAAACAGGGGTTTGCACAAGGGTGGAAAAATCCAACCCACTCATAATCGGAGCCAAATGAGTCACATAGTTCTTGAGAGTGTTCCATCTTGGGGAGGCTCCTTCGCCAAGGCGGAGGAGAGTCGCCCTATTGCTCTCAGAGCAGTGGAAAAGGGAAAAATAAAATGATAACAACTTTGTTAGTATCACTTTATTTTTCATAGCTACATGGCTGGGTTAGGGCAGAGCGGGGCTGGTGTTACACAACCTGGGAGGAGGAGTTATTGGTGCACAATAAGTGTGCATGATGGTTTGGCCGGCTGTCTTGGGGTGACCAAATAGCCATGCACACTTACCATGTTCCCTACTGGGCAGTATTGCACAGCATGGGTGGAGGACATGCACAGGCTCTCAGTCCCCATCTGAGCGCCGAACCACGGCACTCAGACCAGTCACAATGCTCCTAAAAGCAGATTTGTGATTGGCTTTGGGGAACCTGTGTGCTTCCTGCTTCCTGGACTTTCCAGGAAGGGAAGCAACGACAGAGGAGAGATGGCGATCGTGAAGAGATAAGTGTTTTTTAAACATATTTTGTTTTTTCACCCTTTCACCCCTGTTCCATGCCAGCCGCTACTGGTTCCATCTCAGACTTTGAAGTAGGAGGGCCCAATAAGTTGGTAGTGGCCTTAATGACTAGTTTAGAAGAATATTTAGATTAAATTATGCAAGTTGAGTCATATTCAGTGTGGGCCTGCATAAGTAGTTTATAATACATGGGATTGTATAATCTCTGTATAAACGGCAGTCACCATTTTTTTTTTTTTATAATCGATGACTTGTAACACACCAATGGGCATATGTAGGTAATTTTTTGTTTTGCGATTCTCAAATTGCTATTTTTGGGGAATCGCAATTAGAGAATCGCAAAACGAAATGTAGGTAGGATTAGCAAATTTTTTTGTGAATCCCACTTATTCCTTATTTGCAAATCGCAAATTGAGATTCGCAAATAGGGAATACCTTCTCATTCATTCCTATGGGCTAGAAGACCCATAAGAATGAATAGGAAGACATTCTCAATTTGTGATTCTCAATTAGAGAATCGCAAATTGAGAATGCAATTTCAGGGTTGTAAGGGTGTCAATAGGACACCCTTTTGCACCCCTGAAATTAACATGTCTGCACACGTGGCCCACATACATGCCCTAAGGGCATGTATGTGACCCACATGGCACATTGAAAAATGCCAAAAAGTGCATTTTCCAAAGAAATCGCAAAATACCACCAACCTGAAGTTGGTGGTATTTTGCGATTCCTTAAGCCAAAATTCGCACAACTTTGGTGCTTCCTACATTACATTTAAGGAATCGCAATTTGCGATTCCTTGAATGCAATAGCAAAATAAGGAATTGCAAATTTTGCGATTCCTTATTTTGCAAGTGGGTTTTTGTGTGCTACATAGCACACTGCCCTAATTGCGATCGCAAATGCTGAAATTCTGTGAATTTCAGCATTTGCGAGCGCAAATAGGTTTCCTACATATGGCCCCAAGTCAGCAATTATAAAGAAAAGATGTAAGAACTCGACTATTAGAAGGTTATTACAGTTGAGTTCTGAGTCACAATGGCTGCTGCCGGAACCAGCAGATGAAGTGAAAGGCAAGTCAGGTTATGGTCATAATTGAAGCAGCTGTTTGAAGCAAAAATAAAAAAGGTTGCTTTTCCTTTTTCTCTATTTTAATAGCTTACAATGACAAGCAGAGAGGATATGTTTATTGATTGCACTTCTTAGATGGAGAAAAGCTAGAAGTGTTCTGCTTGTTTCTACACATTCCGAGCTACTGCAGCTGTAAAAAAAAAAACGACTTATATTGAACTGTTTTTAATATCTCTTTGCAACAAATACAGGTTTATTCTTCATGTTGGAAACATGCTCGCTCTTCCATATAAAAGAGATACACACAAAGGTTTTAATTGGTTTTAAGCGGGTTTGGTGTGACCATGTATTATACAGGATAAAAAAAACCCTGGCCTGCATGATAAAGATATTGCAAGTCACTTCACAGTTCCATAACCTTATGAAGGACCCCACCTTTCGGCTTCATTCCTCTATATAATTATAGAACTCCTTGGTGACTTGCAATATGCTTATAATGTGTGGTAGGGGGGTATTTTATCCCTTATATTACACTATGCAATTTACATGCAGGACTCCTTTATTCAAAGAATTTGGAGAGGGGTTGTAACCACATCTCCTATGCCGTTCAGTCTGGTAGGTAGCTGTCGTAAATTTAGTGACTGCACCATTGTTCAGGTTTAAGGCAGATCACATTATTTTCTGTATGCAAAGTATCAACTGTGCGATTGATCCTTATATACAAAAAGGAATAGCCTTGGTCAGGCTAAAGGCAGCCAATAGAGGCCTCTGTCACAGCCAGTGAGTGCTTAAGACTGGTCGATGGCATTTTTGACCATGCATTAAAGAGATCGTCTGTCTGTTTAGAAGCAACACGAGTAACTAAGAGACATTGTAAAGCTAACAAAGAAATGGTCAGGCCAGACTACTGGTCGGGGAGAAACATTATTGATCAAATTACAAGGGGGTAAGACAATATCCAAGAGGTGACCTGCCTCGGTGCATAGATATCATTAGGTCCTCAGGTACCAGGGGTGTGAGGGGACACTCACTCTAAATATAGTGGTCTTTTACAGCAAAAATTGGGTATGGATGCCTCTTTTTCTTACTAGCATTATCGCCATTTGACCCCTTGCTATGTATTGGCTCTGCCTTGTGGCTGGGCTGGACACTTTTTTTTTTAGTTCAAAATGATTTTATTGAATTTTAGCAGAGAAAAAACACGATACATACAGAAAAATTACAAATTCAATGGGTTGGACACATTTAACTGCGTAAAGCTGAAATCTAGAAGTCTATTGATCAGAGTGCGACCCTGACCCGACCATTACAAAATCATTTACTCTAACCCTAGCCCGACCTAAAGCTAATCAGACCTCCCCCTCAATCCCTTCGCTTACCCCTTACTCTAGCCCTTACTTTCTCGATTAACCATATCCTCCTCCCTGATCCATGTCTCTTACATTAAGCTAAATCCATGGTCTAACCTTGGACCCCATCTCTTAATGTACCCATCAACATAGCCCTTACCTTATACCATCCCTTACTCTAGCTCCATATCCTAGCCTTACTCATAGCTTGAATCCAATGTTTTTAAAAAAAATGTGTCATTTATTTTTTGTTTCATTATATAAAATCATGTTTGTTTTGAAATGACTGTTTTCGAGTTTTAGTAAGGAAATTCAACCTGCCTCAAAAATACATTAAAGAAGAGAATCTTTAGGAAATAACTTTTCTAGATCCCCACGCTTCCTCATTTGCAGCGACCACTGTGCACCCTGACTGTTGCCACTGTAGGGACCTAAAGAAATACGTAATTGCTGAACTCCCAGGTCACCTTCTCCACACACCCAGAGGCCCAGCTACGCACAAACAGACTTAGGCCTCCCGGTAGAGGGCGCTCCAGGGCAGCACACTGCGACTTGCTGTCATGCTGGAAATGGTATATTGTGTTTTCTTTCGTCCTGTAAATGAAAATTGATAATATGCTTGTTCACGGGCCTCAGTTCTTAGAGTGTCTGCAGTGCTAAGTGTGTAGGATAATACATATAAAAGAAAATGAGCTCTGTTTGCAGGTGACAATCCCTGGTCTTTATTTCAATGTTTTACTCACAGAGGATATGGTCCCTGTGGCGGGGTACACTTGCCCCACACGGATTTACCGACCCTGGCACAAACTCCCCTGGAGGCACTAAACCACTAGTCGTTTACATTCCACATCTGAGGTGTATCACTGCTCCCATTGCTAAGTCATTGACTTCTAGGGAGGCTGGTCTGAGGGAATTGTTGTTAACCTGCCAGCTCCCGCCTGTGCCAAAACCCCGCTATATATGGAGTATTGAATTGTACCACCCACTGCCGATTCAGATGTAGCTTTGTCACCTCTCTGTATGCAAAGGGGACCATTGGTTTCTTTTTAGGTCTAGCTAAGGGCAGCAGCGTAGCTGGTGCCTTAGCTCATGTCTTTAACATACATAAATACGTAGAGAGGGACATTGGGTCAGCCTCTTTCAGAATGCAGACTCCTGCACTGAAACAGGAAATAATGTAGCATGGGCACTCGTTCTGTTAGAGACTTTTCTATTTCTATTGTTCCCCTCCCACATCTCGGTCCCCCAAAATTTTTTACATAAGAGTTAGTGCCTGAATAAGAGTTTGGCAGTATGGAAGCGAGCTGCCACGCCAGCGCCCTGCCCGCACGCCACCAAACTCGAGCGCTGCCTGCCAGATTATGAGTTTCCTCGTGGTCGCAATGGGGGCGCCAAAGCAAGGTGCACAGCATGGTCTGTGCAGTCCATGCCATGCAGGAAAGGAGGTGCATGCATACCGGTGGGCTCTTCATGTGCACTCCTGCCCACCTTCATGTATCCCCAGGCCCAGACGCAACAGGGGGCCCTGTAGGGCCTCCTTAGTTTACCCCCCACCAACATTTCCATGGCAGAAGCATCCGCCACAAGAGGGATGGGGGTGAGGAAACTTGTAATATGCTTGGCTTTGCCACAGCTGCACCTCCAACCATATTGCGGCCTCAGACGACAGCTCCACAGCCAGGGATTGCAGTTTCCCTGTGGTTGTGGTGGTCCCATGGCAGTCGGACCGCTGGTGCGGCAGTAGCCACACCGCTACCCCTGCGCCATCTTGGGTTTTGCAGTCCACAAACCGCAAACTCCTAGTCAGGCCCTTAGTATTAGGCCCTTGTGATCAACAAGTTGGTTGTATCACACTCCGGTGAGTGCCGGTTGAGACGTGAGCCATACTCCACAGAGAACCATACTCCACAGAGGCTAGAGGAGGAATCCGGTCCGTGTCTTACGGAGAGCTGAGCGCTAGAGAGAGAGCTAGGAGAAGCAGAGTTTGAGGTGTGGCGGCCAGGCTAGTCCGCTGCTGAATACGCTGCCGCTGTTGAATATGCTGCTGAATGCCTTGCTGAGCTGACGGGCTGAGACGCTGTGCCGCCCGCCCACCCGCCGAGACCGCTGAGACCGCAGCTGCAGCCGGTGAGACAGAGGCTGGACTTCTGCAGCGGTAAGCGGTAAGCCCGTGGATTTCTGTGCCGCGGCGGCGGTGAATTTGGGGAGGAGGAGAACATCAGGAACAGGCCCCCTCACCGCAAGCAAGCAGCAAGGAGCGGTGGGGGGAGAGGGGCCAAGAGTGGCTGGAAGTGGGCCATTTTTGTGTAAAGTGAACAGCGGGTGTTAGCCCGGTATTTCTACTTGCCTGCCTGCACTCCTGGTCTCTCCCAGGCCCCCCCAGTGGCAGCATTCAACCCACTTGCCCCTCCGTTCCATTTGCCGGCCACAACGACAACGGGAGCTAATTGTTTGCAATTACTTGCAGTTCCGAGGCCAGTCACCGGAGGGAGCTCTCGAGCTGAAGTTGGATTAGAAAACGTTAGATACGAAAAGAGATGATCACGAGAGGCACACCATTGAATCACTCGTTTTTTTTCTTCTTTTTACTAATTACCTGGTAAAACTGTCCTTATTTTACTAATTACCTGGTAAAACTGTCCTTCAGAAGTGTCAGCTAAAGTCAGAAGTCTCTACACCTTGCAAGATACTCGATACAGCCTGCAAAATCGTAATTGCACCTCGCTATCCTCCCTGACGGCAGCTATCCCTTTTAGAGGGGTAGATAGGCTTGGGAGGTGGGGGTGTGCAGGTGGAGTGGGACTGGAGGTGTAGTGGCACAACGGACAACGGACACCAGGATACCAGGTACCAAGTCACCAAGGTACCAGTCTGCCAGGCTTACCATTTAATAGACCTAGAGAATGAGATCTGGGAAACTGCGTCTCAACATAAGTGCTAGTACAAGAAAAGACGAAGAAGACCGGAACTAGGGCTCAAATAAGTCAAGTAAAAAAAGGAAGAGGATGGCACAACAAAGAGAGAGACTAGTGTCGGCTCCTGAGCTTTCAACTCCTTGCTCAAAACAACGTAATAAAGGGATTCAAAATTTCTTTTCACCAAAGGACCTCATGACGTCAACTTACGGGCGAACACAGGAACAAGCCCTCCAATCAAGCCCAATCACACCGGCACCATGCGCAAAGGAGAACGTGCAACTCCAACCAAATAGTATAAAGGAGAAGAATAAGGATTCACAGGACACCCACAGTGAGAGCTGTCCAATTAACAATTCACCTGATAAAAAACAAACCCCTCAGTCCCCAGACAAGCAAAAAAGTAACACCGTCTGCGGTAATCTCATTGTGGCAATAGCCCAAATAAACAAGAACGCCTCTCAACCTCAGGAAAGTGACAAGGAAACAAAGTCCATGGACAAGGGCAAGAAGGAAGAAGTAACACCAAGGAATAAATTGGCGGCGGGTCAAATTGCCGCACAGGAAGATTCATGGCCTACTTCCTTCTCCCTACCTGATGACATAAGCTTGGATATTCAAACAGGAATGGAAAAAATCACCGAACCCCAGTTACAAGCACACATAAAGTCCAGCCAAGGTCCACATGACACCCACAGATCACAAGAACATGTGAAAAATGGACCAGGGTGTAATGGAAGACTGGAATCGACACCCTTGCACCCAAGTGTCGACTCCCACGAACGGGACGAAGACCGAAATAAAAATATAGGCTGGACTAATAACATTCTAGTCCAGGAATCTCCAATTACGATATCTTCAATGAGCAGGTCAGATGAAGATATAAATGTCCAGAAAACATCGCCCAAAGAAGAAGACAGGTCTCCATGGAGCAAAACACTATTAAACACCTTAGACCAGGCAATTAAAGCTCTGAATTTCCAGTCGGACAAAATGGACGTTCAAATTGACCTAATAAATCTCATAGCAAGCCATATCTCTGGCATAAACATCAGGCTGGACCATATGGCAACCCTGCTCCAAGGGAGGGCTGATAAGGGTCCCTGTACAGAGACTATCCAATCAAGCTGTGTTTGTGGGAAATTAGTGGATAATATGTCAAACTTACCATTAATACTAAATGACATATTAAGGGCGGTCCAGTCATCAATGGACTCAAAACATATTACTAAAACTACGAGTAATATTGAGATAATAAAATCAAATGTGGAACTTGGAAGCCAACACATAGCAATAGATTCTACTCAAAACAGCTATGTAGAGGAAGAAACAAGCAAGCAGTGTAAAGAAAAATCCGACTACGAACAAGGTCAAAAAGAGGAAGTACAACACGCAATAACCCAGTCTAAAATCAAGTTAACAAAAAGACAAAGGAAGCGCGCAAGAAAAGGGAGGGTTCAACTTAAATTTCAACCTTCAACAGATACACACACCTATCCCATCTTTCATCACACGGCTAATAGGAAAATTAAACCAACACCTGAAGTAACTGTCTCAAAACATATCAACACGCCCCCGGTTCAAACAAACCAGTCAAACGCAGTGAAAGGGACTAGCCCGAGTACTGAATCCTCACCCCTTCAAACCTCCCCAAAACCATGCCAGATACAAGGGATCACACAACTGAAAATTCAGACAAAGAATCAAAAAAAACCTCCAGGAACACAGGAGAAAGACAAGACGCAAGATGAGTCTGGTGAAAGGGTCTTAAATAAAGAAGTTAATGTAAACCAGATAGTAATGTTCCACCAGACAGACGAAACGCAATCACTTCAGGTCAAATCAACAAACCAGGAATCAATGCACCAAAATGGCCCAATCTTCGTAGATACTGAACAAAACATAACAGATACATATAATCAAAGTCAATCCATAAAAAGAGCAGATGAAAAGGTATATAAAAGATCACCAATAAAAATAAACTTAAACGAAGATGGACGAACCTGCAGTACTTATCAAACAAACAAACAAATAAGGTGCACACACATACCACAAAATTCGAACATCGATAAAAATACGGACAGGACTAATGAACCAACCACCTATCTGAAAAGAATGGACGGTACATACGAAGATCTAATAATAAAAACACTAAGCCAAGGGAAAAGAACAATCACAATACAGGAACCAACAAAAAATATAAACCTAGAACAAGAGACACAAGTTAAAATGAGTTCACAACTACAAGCAGAAATAAAAAACAAACTGACATTTATACCGGAATATCAGACATCAGGACCCCAAGATTTTCTTAATAGAGGCAATATAATGAGGCTACTAAGAGAAATCCCAGAATTAAATGACATAGAATCTCAAGATCTTTTGTCAGTAGAATTTAGATGCACCAAAAACATGTCAGAGGTGGAAGAGTCATTAACCACCTGGTCAACCAAAGAAATAGTTGATAGAATATGTGAAAGGAGTCTGTCATTTGAAGCCTGGGGTATCAAACTGAGGCGAGACGATCGGAAAAAATATCCATTTCCACTTTTAAAAAATCTAACTATATGTAAAAAGTCAAAGACAGAGGGGAATAGCCAAAAATCATGTTTAAGAGGAGCGTGTGCGGTATCTCCGCAAAAAAATACATCACAAAGTAGACAGGAAATTGCAGTGGCTCAAGGAGGCGCCCATGAACAGGCAATTGACTGGACCTGGGTGGCTTCGGCCTTGAGCAAAAAATGCTCCTAACACGACGAGTCACTTAGAAAAAGACACCACGTTAAACCAACGGATAATAGTTGATAATCAAGTGGAATCCATTACAGCGGAACCGCATACGATCAGCCTCTGTTCCTGGAACGTCCACGGTTTCAACAGCTTGTGTCACGACCACGAAACTGCAAACTTCTTGGATCAACATGACTTAATACTGCTACAAGAAACCTGGAACCTGCGCCAAATCTCCATCCCGGGATATATCGAATTTCACGTCCTCGCCGAAAAACCTTCTAACTTTGGTCACCCTAGAGGAGGCCTATCGACGTACATCACTCAACAACACAGATGGCATACGGAAAAAGTAGACTCTATGGTAAATTGGATACAAGTAATAAAACTCACGGGAAAGTTGGTCACCGGTTCAGGTTCCTGTAATCTTCTATTGCTTAATGTTTATGTTCATCCGGAAAAGGAGAAAAATGAAAAACTGATTACTTTACTAACTTTAATCAGGGCTTTGCAAATCACTCATGAGGCGTTCTCCATGATTATATCAGGTGATTTTAATAGCAATCTAACAAAAGAGGAGAAAACAATGCAAGCTCTTGAAGAACTGGGCCTTTTTATCCTAAATAAGAAAGTCAGTGTATACCTATAACCTTCTTAAGCGGTAACCGAAAGTCATCAATAGACTTCACAATACTGAGTAACAACTTGTTATCAATGGTGAGTGCATTTTCAGTGGAGCAACGTGTGGAAAGCGACCACTTCCCTCTAATTACCAAAATGTTAATAATGGTTACTAAGACGGAAAAACAAAACACCGTCATCCAGTATACTGAAAAATTCAACCTACGTAAACTAAAATGGAGAGGAAAGGATTTAAAACCAATAATGGATAAACTCAAAAACAAACTGCTTAGTTTAACACCGGAAGTAAAAGAAAACCTGGTAAAAACTTGGGAACATCTATGTGAAGCAGTAACAAGAAACCCACCACGAAAAGATCAAAATTCCATAAGATTTAAAACTGGCAAAAAGCCTTGGTACACAACTATCCTGAGGGAAGAAAAAAGAAAAATTGCACGAGAAGTCCGCAAGCAGGCACGATTGATAAAAAACGGTAAAAAAACAAACAAATCGGAATTGAAAGCTATGCGGAAGAAATATAAGATCATGCTGAGTAGCGCAAAAACACTGTACCAAGAGGAAATGTGGACTAACCTACTAATCGCTAGCAAAGACAAAAATGCCAGATCATTTTGGGGTATTATCAACAAACTGACAAGGGGGAACACCCTAAAACAGGAGGCAGGTATCGGAGAAAGTATATGGACCCAGCATGTCGAAAAGATGTTCAGCGACAGGTCGGGAGGTAAGAAAAGATACTGTAAATTGGAGTGCAAAGTATGCATTAGAAACAGCGAACATGCAGGAAACTTGACAGGAAAACGAGATAATGCACTAGGAGACAAGCTAAAGCAATCGATGGGTAGTGGAAATGAGAACAATCCTGAACACTCACAGCTCAGCAAATCAGAAAAACTACCGAATGCTGTGACCGACACCCTAGTAACAACAGCCCAGCTCAAAGATAAGATAACTCGCCTGAAAAAAGAGGGTGCGGAGGGTCCAAACAGGCTTCCAAATGCTATCTTTAAATATTCACCTGAATTTTGGGCAGAATATTTAACTCCACTCTTTAATGCAATCTACAATCAGAACAAACCACCAAGATCCTGGACCGGGAGCATAATTCACCCCATTTTTAAACAAGGTGACCACAACGAGCCAGGGAATTACAGGCTGATATCGCTAATGGATGTCGAGGCAAAACTATATGGATCATGCCTATTATCACTCCTCCAGGACTGGATGGAAGATACGAACATAATACCGATGTTCCAAACTGGTTTCCGGCCAAGAACGGGTACTCTGACAAACTTGACAACCCTGGCGCTCTTGAAAGAAAAAGCTGCAAAAAGGGGAACAAGACTGTATGCTTGCTTTATAGACCTGCGAGCAGCCTTTGATAAAGTGAACAGAGCCCGGCTATGGGAAAAGTTAAGATCATGGGGTATCCCAAAGAAGTTATTGGAGGCTATTATAGTCCTGCACAGCAACACCTGGGCTCGAGTAAAACTGGGAGACGGTAGCAGTGTAACGGCCGAAATAAGAACTCAACAGGGCCTAAAACAAGGCTGCGTACTGGCCCCAAGTTTATTCAACCTGTACATGGCAGATATATTCAACGACATGGAGATCGGGCAATGCCATCCCCCCCACATGTCAAAAATCCCTATCCCTTTCCTGCAGTATGCAGATGATATTGTTGTTCTGAGCCAAACACCGATAGGGTTGCAAAGATCGATCAACAACTTGACAACTTATTTGGAGCACGAAAGCCTGGAACTGAATAAAGATAAAACTAAAGTTGTTCGCATTGTGGACCCAAAAAAGCAAATATTCAAATGGTATGCAAATAGTTCTCCAATAAAGGAGGAAACATCATACAAATACTTAGGGTTGAAACTGGGGCGAGGTCCGACGAACAAAGAACATAAAACCGAGCTAAAAGCAAAAAC
The DNA here is from genome assembly GCF_964263255.1 of Lissotriton vulgaris. Lineage (NCBI taxonomy): Eukaryota > Metazoa > Chordata > Amphibia > Caudata > Salamandridae > Lissotriton > Lissotriton vulgaris. The sequence continues at coordinate 1,309,112,542 of NC_141695.1, read as the reverse complement.
ACAGTCTTTGATCTACGCATACCGGCAACTACAAAAGAAACTAAGTTGTCCAAATTATACACACCTGCTGAAAGTAATAAAAGCTCAAACCTTACCAACCTTGTCATACGCATTGGCCACCTGGTGTGGCAAAGAAGCAGGGCTGCTAAACAGCCTACAAACAAAGGTATACAAGGCAGTCCTAAACCTACCAAATTCGTCGGCTCTGGCACAGGTCCGTCTAGAATTTGGCCTTCTAAATCAGAAGTTTCGCAGTATGGGAACCTTTGTGAAACTCTGCCATAAAATACGTTTGCCGGAAGCAAACTCATTGGACAATCTGTGCTGGAAAGAAATCGAAACCCAGCAGAAACAGCAAGTTTCAAACAGTTGGGGAGGTTACCGGTCTCAATCCCTAAATTGCATAGGAATTGAAGAAACTTGGGACACGAAGCCAGATAGATCCACCTTTGATAAAATTGTAAACAATGCGGTAAAATGGGAATCCTACCTCGAAGACAAGATAAATATCGCAAAAAGACGACACGGGTGGACTGTGATTAATTCATATTCCTGGATAAAACCACAGACCTACTTAGAAAGTCACTTTAACAGTTTGTTAAAACAAAGATATATAAAACACCGACTAGGTCTACAGTTCTCAAAGGACTTGCTACCAGCCTGGAAAAATTGTCATACTGACCCCCATTGTCGTCTATGTGGATACCGAAATGAATCCCTAACGCACTTACTATGTGTGTGTCCGGCACTTAAGGACCTGAGGAGACGTCTTTTAAAGAACATTTTTAACAAATTGAACATTCGGACTTGCAGGCAAGCCGTAATTCGATGGCTAGATGGATCATGTCCTATGTTGGCCTGCAGGGGGGTCAAATTTATGATGAAAGCCGAATCTCTCTTACAGCAAGCTGACAATGGAACTATACCTCCAAACTGAAATGTTGACACTTACTTTGCCACTTGACAAACCGTTTTAACTGCTAAAAAATTTTTTTTTTTTAAAGTGTTTTATTTCCTATGATGGTCAATATGCATTTTTGTAATGATTTTTAATAATTTTATACAATAAAATTGACTTTGACTTAGCCGACACCCTTCATAGAGGCTACTGGAGATGCTGGCAGGCAGGTGATTCAGAACCATTTACAAATGCTACCTCGAAGCCCAGAAAAACACTATACTGCTTACTATGGAAGGCAAAATATTTTAATTAACAAAATTGCCTTGAAGAGTTGCAACTCCTGAAAAAGGATTTTAGGTCTGCATGATGTAGGACAAAGGACTGCAGGTATGCAATGGTCTTGCTCAGCTACCCTTATACTGTGTAGAATACTCAATGGGAAATCATTTATAAAGGCTGCAGTTCCACTGAAAGCCCGTAGAAGACCTCACTTGTGGTGTTTTGTCTTCACAAGCAGTCAGCCCAAAGTAGAGCCCATAGACATTGGTTTTGCTTGTTGAAGTGGAAAAGAAAGCTGCAACATTCTGATCTTAACATACCCATTAAAAAGGCAGGGAGTAAGCGCCACGTTCAGCAAACCGATTTCCTCATTGGAGACTTTGCATGCTTATATTTTGACCATTTGAGGATACCAAACTGCAAGTGAAATGAGAACTTTCTTCTTAAACATAACACTATTTATTTAGAATACCGCAATGGATCACACACCGCTAGCCTCTCCTCCGGGTCGCCCCTAAGCACTCTGGTATTTATATTGCATGTAGATAGACGAGTGGAAACAAAGTTTGCAAGTAGTTCACCAAAGTTGGTGCGAGTAGTTACTCGTTATCCCCAAGATCTCTAGACCCGAGACATGGCCCCAAAGAAAACTGACCATAAATCTGCCTGTATCGCCTACGCAGCCTTCTGGTTTGTTCCAACAGTGTAAGACTGCCCTCAGAATTTGAGAAGGCCAAAAAAAGGAGCGGGAGCCCGCTGGCCGTGAACACAGTCTTCCCCGCCCGGGCCAACCCCATTGTGTGCTGCCATAAGTCTGTATCCAACTCCCCCCATTTAGCTTCCGTATCCCATGCCATACGAGCTCTAAACTCCTTGTTGTACTGGGCCCAAGCGTAACTTTCCCCCATGATATGAGCCTTCCTAATGACATCTATATACTTAAAGAGTGTCACGCACCTCTCCTGGTATTTCTCGGAATATACGCTGGCATACATTAAAAACACTGTCGTCCAGTTTTCTATCGTGAGCGGCACCCTTGGCCACTTCGCCAATTCATATTCCTCAGCAGCTTAAGCATTTCCATATACTCTCCCTTCCATATTCGCTCTTTAGTGGCTAACATCAAGTGCGCACCCAGTGGCTTCATCACTCCCATATAAGGTAGTTTTTGGATTTTTAACTCCTTGCTCTCCAACTTCACACTGGACTCACCCGTCACTGCTGCCCCAGCATCACTTGCCGTCTTAGTTTTCGATTCGTCCCCTACTCCTCCCGTTGTCTTGTCTGTGTCCTCTGTACCTACTCCCACATTGAAAACATATTTTCCCCTGCTTAACCTTCCCTCCTCCGCCCCCAGCCCCTCCCACCTCTCCGGTCCCCATTGAAACCATCACCGGTTTCACCCCTCCTTCGTTCGTTTTACCTGGCTCTGAGAGCACCCCTTTCACGCAGGAGCTGTCGCTGCCACCGACTAAGCTGTCTGGCCCCTGGGCCCCGCCTGGCGTCGTGACACCTGCAAGGTACTACAAACAACATTATTTGCCCCCCCACCTCCCCGTCGCTGCTTTCCCTCACTTCCCCCTCCTCAATACTATCTCCCTCATAGTCCAACTCCTCGGGCTCCAACTGCCCCCAACCCCCTACAACATGTGGCGCTCACCACCTTCTCCTGGAATCCTTTACAAAAACGTCCTGAGTGGTCCTGTGTCCTCGATGTCCTGCACCCCGATGAGGGCTATTGGGTGTTGGTGCCAGCAAGACCGTTTGGGGCCTACTTATGCTAGCCATGACGAGCTCCCTCGCCGGTACCGGGTACGCCACTCAAGGCTCCGCCCACCCTTCACCTCGGTGCCTATGAGCCGCTCCCAGCTCTGCCAAGTCAAGCTCCTGACGCTGTTCTACCATCTGCAACAGAAAAGTATAGACTGCTGTGCTGGGCCTAACTTCCTGGGCCCTCCCCACCCCACTCCTTGGCCTGTCTGCCCCCATAGTGCTAGCCGCCCCATGACTCCCCACTCTGCTGAGCTCCATTGCACCCCCTCCAGACCCATCCCCTTGCTCATCGTCACTCCATTCCCACCTTCCCAGTCTTTCCCGCACGCCCGCCCTCAAATCGCCAGGCCCATATTCCCCAACAAAGCCCCCCTCCACACGCAACTCCTCATGTGCCAGATCATTGCGCCTTGCCTCCAAACCCAGAGACACCCTGGGCGCCATGTAGGTATCAATCTGTTCCCTCCTAGACAAACCCCGAACCTCCTCATGCCAAGAGGTAAATATATCCAGGCCCTCCCAATTCCGACCCCCCCCGATCCTTGCTCTTCCGGGCCATCTTCCACCTGCAGGACCCAGTCTCCCTCCCCGCTTGACCTCCCCACGCAACCCGCAAAATCAATCCCCCATCCCAGCTGTACACCCCCCTCCACCCCTCTGTCAGCCTTAGAAGGGCACCTTTGCTCCCCGCTCCTTGGCAGGCTCTCGAGGAGAGGTGACACCCCACCGGTGTGCTCCCTGCACTCCCAAACTAACCCAGAGTCAGAAGCCCCTTTTCCCCCCTCGCCCCCACCCATTGACACTCCGGGCGGGCCGCCTTTCTTCATTCTCTACCCCCCGCGGGGCCGCTCTCCTGGTAAACGAGCAGCCCCGTGCCTTCTTCGGACCGGCCGGAGAGACGCACGACGCACTCCGCCGGCGAGCCCCGCCCTCAACACCTCCTGCCGCGACCTCGTCACACATCAGAGGCTGTGGCTCTGAGACAGCACACCGGGCCACCTGTGTGCCACCCTTGCGGCCCGGGACACTCACCTGCACACATTTTTCCCTTTTGGGGGGCGAGCAGGCCGCGATGGCAGCCGCTACCCCACGGACACGCGCCTCGCCGGGTGCGCGGCCCTCGCTGCGTCAATCATGAGGCAATGAAGCCTGCCGGCCTCCTTGAGCAGCCGGGCCGCCTCCAATCCTCACCTACCATATCGCTCGTCGCCCTCTAAATCCATGCGAAAATCGAGCAAAACCAAAACCCTACCAAATCTAATTATACAAAATCTAATAACACAACAAAATCTAATTATAACTACCCTCCCAGCCACCAGGTCACCGAACCTAAAATGGTATTCTCTTCATTTATGAGTCACTGAGTGTATAGATGTGTCAGACAAAAGTGTAGGACCGGAAATAAAGTTCTTGTGGCGTGGACAGTGTCAAATTGGCCAATAGGGCAATCAGGCAGTGCCTGATGGGATCGTCCACAAGCCAGTGTTTGGGTCCGTTTTTTGTCAGCTTATGGGCCGGTTTTATGGCTTGGTGGGACAGTTTTAACTGTTGACTTCCTGGACATTACAGCAAGGATTGCCTGTAGCAAACACAAATACATGCAATCTCCCATGGCATGCAAAATAACTACACAACGCTTCTTTACAAGTTCAAAAGTGGCCTGACTTGCAAATGAGAGCCACATTTTTGCAATCTGGTTTGCAAATGGGGCCACTTTTATTTTGGTGCCCAAGCCTATATTTTTTGTCCTAGTTCGACCCTGGGCCTGGAGTATTACCGTATCCTGCATTTATCTTCTTATACCAGCTCATATCTTTGCTTTGAAGATGCCATTGCACAAAGTCCCTATTCCATAACTTAGGGCAGGCATTCCTATTTTTTTAAAACACAGGAAGCTGAATCCAGGGACCACAATATTTTCAAAACTCGATAAAAATGAAGGCCAGAAAGCCAGTATGGTGATGTTATTAATGTGCTTCTGAACAGAGTTAAAACTGAGGTACTGCAATATTCTCAGAAATGGATACTTGAGGCCAACAATTAGTCTCTCCTCTCTTAACCCCTCCCATGCTCGTGACGGAACCGTTCCGTCACGAGCCTCGGGTGGGCTGTGCTGGTGACGGAACAGTTCCCTCACGGCCCGCTCGCCGCGCCTGCGCGGCACGAATTCCGCGCCTGCGCTGGACGTTCTGAAGAGCGGGCAGGGCCTTGACGGAACCGTTCCGTCACAAGCACAGCTCACCCGCGGGCCGTGACGGAGCGGTTCCGTCACGAGCACGGGACCGCCGCACGGCCAATAGCTTCTGTGGCGAAGGAGAATGAAGGATACCCCATGAACAGTTCAGCCAATTGTTTCTCCTTAGAATGGGGGAGATGGATGTCCCAAGTCATTGACCCACTCAGGCAATTAACCAATTGACGTTATGCTCAATGGGAATTAAGGAAACCCCAGGGCAATCACCCTCGAAATTCTGCTCCACACGGCCTGGTCCATCTTGTAAACTGTTCCTTTGCACGACAATAATAAAAAGCAACTCCGGGTCATTGACCCACTACAGCCATGTTGGTTGTGCAGGATTAATGAAATACAGGTCATTGCCCTTTCTCCAACCACTCAGTGAACTCGCTACATGGTTCATCATCCTGCGTGGGAGGTGAGTAGGTGCTTGGGAGGATGTTAACCAATGATAAGGTTTTAAGACCGACTCGTATGCTGCCTCTACCCTAGGGGCCAATATATGTTAGAGATAAGTGGTGTGTAAAGACCCCCCATGCTACTGCGCTGACAGGGCAGAGGGGTAGATTCTGACGTCATGTTTTCTGAACCGTAAACATTAATTAAAAAAAATATATATATATATATACATCCATATATACACATACATCCATATATACATACATATATATACACACACGTGTGTATATATATATATATATATACACACATATACACATATATATATTCTTGCCGTGCCCCCGGCAACTCAATTGACTGAGGCAGTGACTGGCGTACTTCTGGTGACCGGACCCGGCGAGGAGCTTTGCAGCCAGGGAGGTCGGTCGACTTTCCGTGGTGTTTGGAGGCGGAAGCTGGTAGGGCACCGTTGGTGCGCTTATTTGCCTGTTAATTTTCGTTGAAGTTAGCGGGTTTCTGGGCTTGTTCTCCTCTAATCGAAGCCAGCCAGCAGTGAAGCGGTTGATTACACAAGCCGCTGAAACTTCTTGCAGAACATGTTTTCCACTGAGGCGCTAAGGAGTAGGGAGTCTGCAGCGGAGGCTCTTTATAGAAATCTGCCAACTACTTCAGTAGAAACCACTCATGAAAATCGTACTACCAGTACCAACAGTAGTACAAAGGACCTTTTAAAAACTCTGGAAAAGCTACTTCGAAGTGAATTATCGAAGTGGTGGGAGAAAAAATCTTTGGAAAAGTACATTGAGGCTAACCGTGTCCCTCGGGGTTTAAGGATAATGATTGTTCCTACCTATGAAAACCCGGACCCCAAAATGCTACAGGAGTGGGCGGAAAACAACCTACAATCATCTAGAAACATGTTACAGATTCTAATAAAATATGCCCACACTGATAGGGAAGCGCTACTGATTGAAATTGATCAAATAAATGCCCTGTTGGAAGCGACTGGTGAAACTGATTTGATAGCCAACACCAGAAAAGAAATTGATCAACGTTTGGCGAAATTGGAACAAACTATTCAAGAGCGCAAAATACACAAGTTTGCTAGAGACAAACAGGATTATGCTACAGGACGCATTTTTACATTTTCCCGCAAGTATGATTCTTATAAAAGAAAGGCAATGTCTCTTCAACAGAAACCAAGTGCTTCTCACAGTTCCAATGTGCAAGCAACTTCTGCTGGTGTAATGAATGAAGATAATTTATCAGTGGCATCCTTCACGGGCTCTGAGGACAATACACCTTCTGCAGATGCAGGGTCCTCTGATTTGACATCTTTCTCAGTAGTTGATTAACTTAATTTTGTAAGCGAGGACCGGTGGTACTCCCTGCGCTCACGGAACAATCCTCCACAAGCAGGCAAACCAGCAGCCAAAAACGTCGGCGCAGGAAACGAGCTGCCAAAAAGAGGTGGAGGGAGGGGCAGAACGTGCAGGAATTGGAACAAATAACTCAGACACAAGACAACACAGTAATTAATTTGACTGACTTTGTACTGTCCAAAGCGGAAGAGCAACTTTTATCCTTAGGCTTGTCCTATTGTCCACCCAACAATTTCTCCTATGTCCAGGCACGGATTGATGTATTTAAATTTATTAGGAAAATCAAACTTCAAAAATATTTCCTATGACATCCTGAGAAACTCAACAAGGGCATAGGACAGACTACTCCATCAACGGATGAAACTCTTTCAGTAAGGAATTTGCAGGGGTCACAAACCCTCATTTCCTTAGCAAATGAGGACAGTTCACAGAATGAACCCACAGTCAGCCAGATTGTTACAGTCAACCGTGCACCATCTACAGCATTTCGAGGAAAGTCTACATTCATGCCATTAATGCCTAAAGATGCTGTTGATGTCTTCAGTGACAGAGTCATTACTGAGCTTAAGACTTTGAATAGGATGTTACTGGGAAAGAAAAAACAGTGTGACTTTAACCACTTACAGTATACTAAGCTTGTAAAAAAGATCCAAGGTAACAATCAGATAGTTGTGAAAAGTGCGGACAAAGGGGGGAACACTGTTCTCTGGGCTAAAAGTGATTATGTTACAGAGGCAACCCGCCAACTTAATGATCCCCTTTGCTATTCTAAAACCACCAAATTTACTATGCTGAACAGTCATGATAAAACCAGAAAAGATATCAATGCCTGGTTGAAATGTGGTTTATTGACCAAAGAGGAATCTAAGTTCTTGAATGTTTTGCACCCTATCACACCTTTGTTTTATTTGTTACCCAAAATCCACAAATGCACTATCCCAGTCCCAGGTCGTCCTATCATTTCAGCACAGGGTAGCATGAATGAGAATATTTCAAAATATGTTGACTTTTTTCTTCAGCCTCATATGATTTCCCTCCCTTCCTTTCTTAAAGATACCACTGATTTTCTGGGGAAGATTAATTGCATCACTTGGGGTCCTGATTTATGTTTCCTGGTGATGGATATTGAAGCACTTTACACCAGTATCAACCATCTCCAGGGTCTGGAAGCTGTTCAGTTTTTTCTTAATTCCCGGGAGGCAACTATGCGGGATCACAATCGGTTGTTGTTAGACATGATTCGTATTTGCCTCTTCAATAACTATTTCCAGTTTGGCAAGGAATTCTACCATCAAGAACGCGGGGTGGCAATGGGTTCATGCTTCTCCCCCAGCTATTCATGCTTGCATGTTGGCTGGTGGGAGGAGCATGTGCTTGGCGTCACTCACGCTCATTGGCTCCCTCACTTATTAGCCTACTGGAGATTCATAGACGATAGTTTTATCTTCTGGAAGGGATCTCAAACTCTGGCAGCTGACTTTGTCAATGAAATCAATGTGAATGACAGAAATCTTAAATTCACTGCCACTATTTCAGCTACTTCTGCTGAATTTTTGGATGTGTTGATTTACATTGACAATAACACAATACAATCTAAACTTTTCAGGAAGAGCACTGCGGGCAATTCCATCTTGCATGCCCACAGTGCTCACCCCTCTCACATGATCAATAGCATACCTCTGGGGGAATTCATCAGAATTAAACGCATATGTAGCGATCCTGTTGTCACTCAACAATGTCTAGCAGAATCTAGAGATAGATTCCTTCGAAGGGGCTACAAAAAAGCGGTACTGGACAGAGCTCTTAACACAGTATCAGCACGCACACGTGAGACATTGCTGACCCCCAAGATCAAACTAGACATTGATGTTACTAGTGGAATAACAGCAAGATTCATCACTACATTTTGCGCTCAAAGCTCCAGACTTAGCCAAATTATCAGATCTGAATGGCCGATTGTATTGACAGATGTAATTCTAGCCCCTTTGTTGCCCAAATCTCCAGCCATTACCTTTAGGAGAGCTCCCTCTATGAAAGATTCCCTTGACCGCACACAGCCAGAAATCCAATCTAAGACCACTTGGCTCAACAAACCTGGCTTTTACAGATGTACCTCGTGCTGTGCCTGCACGTTTGCAGTCAATGGCACCCACTACACATCTGCATTTAGTGACCGTGCCATACCAATCAGGGAACACTTAACATGTCGCAGTGATTTTGTGGTATATAAATTGACCTGCACTTGTTCATTGTCATACATTGGGAGTACTAAGTTGCAAGCACACCAACATATCCTGCAACATATACGGGCCATAGTCAACTCGGACATGAACTACCCTGTCACGCGCCATTTTAAATCAGTGCACGACAAGAAACTAAAAGACCTTAAATATACTCTGTTGTGCTCCGTGGCTAATCCTGGCAAGGGTGGTGATCGAGAAAGACTCCTCCGTCAAAGAGAGGCTTTTTTCATCATTTTGCTCGACACCAAATCCCCCAACGGTCTTAACGCTTTTGATGAATTACATCATTACCTATGAAACTAGTGGTTTTTCCAGAAACGTCATCCTTAATGAACTTTTGTCATTTTCAAGTGGTTGTTTCTTTTGTTATATGTCCAATGGTTTTTTATGATGCCTTTCTTCTGATTAATGAATTTTGTGAATGGGAGGAGGTACTGTTGATCCATGGTGATCCAGAGTCCATATAATGATGATTATTTCAGATACTAACATGATGAATTTACAGCTGGTTTATATACCTATGATATCTGAAATGTTTTTGGTAGTTTCCTTAATATGAGTCCTCTGCTGCTAGTTCGATTCCATGTATTTACCATCTGAAACTTTTTCTGGTCTAATAATTTGTATTTTGTATATATTAGCAATCTGTGATGTCCATTTCATTTTTAGGCCATTTTTTTACAAGGAAAACCTCAATGTGCACTTGCATATGATTCTTTCTTTTTCTTTTTTCCTTGTTTTGTGGGATTCAACAAACTTCTTTATTTATAAGATGTGAGGGGGGTTCTATTGTTTATACCGTCAACTTTTTTTCATGAGAGAATAACAGAGGGTTCAATGTATTTACCATGAATTTTTTTCCCCCCGTTATAAATTGCTGCATTTGACCATTTTAGCACTATGCTCTAATTGTCTTCAATATTCACTATTATTGGATATTGTTTGTGGACATTTCATCATATTATTTTGATTGCTTATCTACGTTGTTATTTTACCCTCGGGACCTGTTTCTTTAGGCGCTTGGGCTTTTATCCACGATTTAAATCACCGCCTACTCCCGACGCGTCATGTGACCAAGCCCCGTTCGCGGGGCGAAACGCGTCATGGAGGGCACTTGCTCTGCACGTACTGCTTAATAAATGCACTGCTGAAAACATATTTTTTGGTGCTGGCTCATCTTTCAACTGGAGTGATTGCTTTGGAGGTCTGCGCCCGTTTTAACTGCGTCCAGAGCAGTTGGGAGTTTGTTTTCTATATATATATATATATATATATTACCTACTGGCGGTCGCCAGTAGGTATATATAGTTAGGATTTTTTCTCTATGGGATTTTTGAAAATTCTATGTCTAATAACTTTGGCGTTTGTGGACGGAATTGGCTGAAATTTTCAGGAAAATGGCACATTTTGTTTCTGAGCAGCCCCTGAAATTTGGGGGGGGGGTTCGTCAAGCGGGGGCCGAGAAAAAAGGGGGGTCCCAAAACGCGTTTTTCCCATTCATTTTTCCATAGGGCGGTTGGCCTCACTTTTAGCTCGAACGGCTGAATGGATTTGCACGAAACTTAGCAAAATTGTAGGGACTGTTAGCCCGATGTGCCTTTGCTAGGTCTCAATATATGTGCTCCAGTGGATTTTGAGAACTTAACGTTCAAAATAAGATATATATCTGTGACAGCGCTCCGGGCAGCGCTCCCGTTCGCGTACTTTTCGCGTAACGGAACTTTGCGAAGCGAAGCTGATTGGCTCTCCGGTGTCTGTCAACATTCTAAACAGTCCGGAGCGGCCGCCATCTTGTCTCTCGGTAGGATCGAGAGACAAGAGGAGGCCAAAACAAAGGGGGAAATGAAGGAAAGGGGGCAAGGTAGACCCCTTCTGACCCCCTAAGATTGATGAGGGGGATATTATAGAGCCACGCGGGGCAAAAAAAAAAAAATAATCCGATTTTTTTCGCCGTAGAGACGCGTCTTGGTACGCGAACCAGGCAGCTAACCGGGCAGCTAACTGGGCAGCTAACCGGCAGTGTAACGGGAGTCTGAGGAGTAGCTGATTGGCTGTCAACATTGTAAACAGTCCGGAGCGGCCGCCATCTTGTCTCTCGGTAGGATCGAGAGACAAGAGGAGGCCAAAACAAAGGGGGAAATGAAGGAAAGGGGGAAATGAAGGAAAGGGGGCAAGGTAGACCCCTTCTGACCCCCTAGGATTGATGAGGGGGATATTACGGCAGCGTAACGGGAGTCTGAGGAGAAGCTGATTGGCTGTTAACATTGTAAACAGTCTGGAGCGGCCGCCATCTTGTCTCTCGGTGGGATCGAGAGACAAGAGGTGGAAAAAAAAAGGTGTAAATGAAGGAAAGGGGTAAGGTAGACCCCTCTTGAACCCCTAGGATTGATGAGGGGGCTATTAAAGTTCCCAGCGGGGTAAAAGAAAAAAAAATTGCGATTTTTCGCGGTAGAGGTGCTTCCCGGTACGTTAACCGGGCAGCTAACCGGCAGCGTAACGGGAGTCCGACATATTGTGTTTTTGGAACGTTTGTGATATGTGCACGTGTGGATTTTGTCTAATTAAGGTTAAAAAAATATATAAATATCTTTAAGCGTGCTCTGGCGCGCTTACGTTACGGGTTTTGTTTGCGCTGCAGAGACGATACGTCACGGTTATGCGATGCATCATGAGGCGTCTCACGGGATACGTGATACGTCACGTAATAAAGAATATATTTTACAGCTATAGATATTAGCTTTTAAAAAACCAATGAAATTCACTGAAAAAACCATAGGTTATAGACCATATATAGTTAGGAATTTGCATTTACAAAACCTTGAAAATTCACTGAAAAAACCATAGGTTATAGACCATATATAGTTAGGGATTAGCATTTACAAAACCTTATTTTACTCGCACAAAACCATTGAAATTCTATATATAGTTAGTTGCACTAACTATATATCGCGCACCCGCAATCCACTGCTAATGATGTCACATATTACATCATTCATGACATGGTCAGTGACATCACTGATGACATCACTGATGACATCTCAAATGACATCACTGATGACATCACTGATGACATCTCAAATGACATCACTGATGACATCTCAAATGACATCATTGATGACATCACTGACATCTCATTTGACATTACTGATCACATCACTGATTATATCATTTATGTGATAATACAATGAACATCTTCAGACTCTAATATAACCTTAGATACAATCAGTATAAACAGACACTCACAGACTGACACTTATCCATGGAGTTACTCACACACCTAGTCAGTCATGCAAAAAATCAATCACACCTCCATTTCCTCAACTATACAGTTATACACACCTTACTTATTCAAACATATACTAACACATATTTACTCTCTTATACAATCCCTGATACAAGTTCACAATGATCCATACAGCCACTCTCACATTCACTGGCTCTTATGTTCAGTTATTTATATATGTCAACTCTCACATGGACTGTGTTTTACATATGTACTTACTTTGACATGTAGCACTGAGATATCCATTCACTCACCAATACACTCATGCACACAGTCAACTGTCCATACAGCTGTTTCCACATGCACTTTTGAACCCATACATTTAGTGAATCAACTGCTCACACATCTATGCACAGAGTCATACACCTCCCAGCCACCCACACACATACTCAGTCTCCCATACAAATACTTGGGCAACCATTCAATAACCCATATAGTTTCTCATATAGCTACTGATTTAAACATGCAGCAGTTTACAGAACAACAGACATAATGATTGCCAAATTAAGACAGTTTAGTCACTAACCCATGCACTCAGTGAGACACATTTAATCATTCTCTCATACAGTCAGTCATGCACCTACTAAATCCTTCATCCAGACACTTATACATCCACTCATTCTTCAATATGTAAGACATATTTTAACTTTACAGAAACATACAGTCACTGGGTGTTGTCATCAGTGATGTCAGCAGTGATGTCATTTGAGATGTCATCAGTGATGTCATCAATGATGTCACTGACCATGTCATGAATGATGACGCTCACTGACCTGCTCATCAGTTTTGACCCGAGGAACTGCTCTGTTGTCCACGTCTCACACCGCATTCCCTGTGGCAGAGGTCGGCTGGTGGGAGCGTTACTGCAATCGGCAGTATTCCACCTCGCTCTCAGCGCGACCCGCCCAGGTTGTAGTGCATTGGCTGTGTCCTGGAAAAGCCTACCGGGGGACTGCGAGGCCCAGAAACCACCGCTCTTTGCAGCCGGCGCCTCTACCCCCGGCGGCCACGCCCACTAATCTGAACGCTTCTATATAACCTTTCGCGCCACCCGCTGCGCGGGTGCCGCTCACTGACCTGCTCATCAGTTTTGACCCGAGGAACTGCTCTGTTGTCCACGTCTCACACCGCATTCCCTGTGGCAGAGGTCGGCTGGTGGGAGCGTTACTGCAATCGGCAGTATTCCACCTCGCTCTCAGCGCGACCCGCCCAGGTTGTAGTGCATTGGCTGTGTCCGGGAAAAGCCTACCGGGGGACTGCGAGGCCCAGAAACCACCGCTCTTTGCAGCCGGCGCCTCTTCCCCCGGCGGCCACGCCCACTGATCTGAACGCTTCTATATAACCTTTCGCGCCACCCGCTGCGCGGGTGCCGCTCACTGACCTGCTCATCAGTTTTGACCCGAGGAACTGCTCTGTTGTCCACGTCTCACACCGCATTCCCTGTGGCAGAGGTCGGCTGGTGGGAGCGTTACTGCAATCGGCAGTATTCCACCTCGCTCTCAGCGCGACCCGCCCAGGTTGTAGTGCATTGGCTGTGTCCTGGAAAAGCCTACCGGGGGACTGCGAGGCCCAGAAACCACCGCTCTTTGCAGCCGGCGCCTCTACCCCCGGCGGCCACGCCCTCATTACTTCCCCTACATCTAGCCAGTCACTAACGCGCCGCGGGTCGCGCGCGGGTCGCAGCCCGGGGCGAAGACCGGGCAAAGACCGGGCCGTTTTAGGCCGTTAGAGGCCGGTAGAGACTGGACTGGGCCACCCCCCTGACATCTATATCTGGCCCTCTCCTATTGTCCCATTCCACGAACCTCCTCAGACCCACAACCCAACAAGAACAATAATGGTTCTTACGAGGGGATCTAAAACCAAAACCAAAGCCCCCAGCTCTGTGGGTAAATTGCTTGGCCCTATGGATGACTTCCTAGCGAAGGCTAACACACTCATAGATGAAAGCATTTCAATGATGGAAGAAAGGGTCTCCCTAGATCTGGCATTCGCCAAAAGATCCTCATTAGGCATCCTGGCGGAAGCCAGATCCCCAGCACTAGGAGCCCCAAACGCTGAGATAGTGCCAACTAGAGAGAGACGCAGTCTACCAAACACAGTAGACCTGTCAGTATCCCAGCTAGCGGACTCTCAACTTAGCTTCGATTTAGAAAAAACCCCAGAACTGCTTCTAATAACACCTTTACAAATCTCCTCCACAGATAAAAGAATAGAAAGGGGTAGGAGGGAGGGAGCAATTAGCAAGAAAAGGGCCCCCAGAAACCCCATCACACCAGAAAATCTGGCAATACCACCAACCATCCCACAAAACCAAGATGATAGGGTGGCACAAATTGAGATTCTAGCGTCAGTCCACCAGGCAGAGAAGGAACCATCTCCCCCGAAAGTCTTGGACCCTCACCCCACCAAACAAGCCCAAGTGGACTTGAATGTTATGGAGGCCCAGGAACTAACTCTCTCTAGCATAGCCAGCGTAGTTAAACAGGCATTACAACCCTTAGAACACCGGTTAGCAACTCTAGAGTCACAAATCTCCAAACTTCTAAAAAATCAACAGCTAACTCTCCCATCATGCCCTCAAAAAACAGGAGGAAATAATATCAAAAAATCAACTAATACTAATGCATCTAACGCTAATCCATCTTTGCCCAACCCACAACAAAAGACTCTCCGGATAACCACTCCAAACGTGCCCGTTAACAAAAATACCTCAAATTCGACCAAAACAATAAAAACCGTAGCAGCCCCAAGCACCACCAACAATTCACAACAGATAATTACTTTGACCTCCCCAGGTGCGGCACCTACAACTGCCGCGACCCCGATTGCACCCAGTAGCTCCGCCAATAAAACCCCAGGCAAAAATGTGAATAAAACAACAACGAAAACCTTACCCCCTCCACCCGCACCACCAAAAACACCTGCGGATAGGCCCAAGAGAAATACTGCGAGGAATCCTGGCCCTCCAAGACTCCCAGCAGATTTCCCTCCTGAGGCCTCACCCTACGTGGTGGTCATGGCTGGAGTTCCCGAATTAACAAATCTCACCCCAGAACCGGTCTGGTCCTTAAAAAATAAGGCCCAGCATTGGCTCCAGACCAACCGCCCGATTCCATCTTCCTGGCGCGGAAGAATTAGATCTGTAGCTAGGGTACCGTGGGTGGGCAGCACTAGAAAAACCATTCCTGGGGATTGCATAACAATCACATTTGAGGACCCACGAATAGCGGACTATGTCTGCGCATGGGAAGATATCACCCCAAATGGAGGAATTAAGATCAAGTCACTCTCCTTCTTCTATCCCTTTAGGCAAGTGGACGGCTACATACAGGAGCAGGAGCCTCCTTGGTCCGTTCCATTCCCCAGGCAGGACGACCTATCAAATTCCAGATATCATGGTCCCCCTAACTTATATGAGCCAGATTACTCCTGGCACACAGTAAGACAACGTCACCAGGGTGGAAGGTGGGACGACAGAAGACCTTACACACAATGGCCCCCACACAGAGATCAACCTCGATGGGACCCATGGCACAACATCCCGCTAAACAATAGGTATAGTGGCCTAGAAATGGTCGACTGACCATTAACAGAAATCTCTCCAATTGACCTTCAACTATGCTCCCCTTCACAGCTCCTCACTACCTCCCCAGATATCAGCAACAAGGAACCCATAACCTCAAAAGAAGAATCTGGTGATGACTCTTCATCTATCACAGCTTCTTATTGGAACATCGCGGGCCTCCGAAATAAAATCGAGGATGGATCTGCGCAGAAGTTCCTAACCCCATATCAAATAATTTGTCTCCAGGAGACATGGTCTGTAGAAGAACTACACCTACAAGGCTACAAAACCTATTCTGTTCCAGCACTAACCAGCACAATGGGTAGACCAAAAGGCGGGCTAACAATTTACATTTCAAATACCCTACCTCTCAACAAAGTGGTTACACTCTCCCAGGACGCTAATCACCAAATCCTCTCACTCACCCTGCTTAACAAAGAAACAATCATTTTGACCAATATATATAATAACCTATCGGAAGAAAACTTCACAATTCTTCTCACTACCTTAACTGACAAACTGAAGCAAGTTCACCACTGGAGATCCGCAAACAAGGCAACCCACTTAATCTGGGGAGGTGACTTCAATCTCCACCCCTGCACAGCTCCCAACCTATTGTGCTGTGGGATAGTGGACGAATTCAACGTCCCATTAGCGCACCTTGCTCATACTAAACTGGGAAATATTATTAACACCGTCCTATCAGACCTGGATCTCCACTTTGTTAACCATCTAAAAGCAGACCCAAACAAATTTACTCCGACCTATGTGGGCAGAGGTCATCAAACCACAGTAGACTTCATATTCCTTTCCCCAAGTCTCATGAATAAACTCAAAGATTTTGAGGTCATTGTCACTCCCCTCAGTGATCACTCAGCCTTAATAATAAAATTATCTATGCCATCCAATTCCTCCCACAAATTGGAGATGGCGACTACCCTCACACAGAACAAGATCCAGGTTGGTAAACGTAACGGACTCACAATCAAATGGGCTAAAATTAACCCATCTGACATAACGAAAAAACTAATAACTCGGTCCTACCCAAATATTGTGAAATGCCTGGATCTTGCAACTAGTCACAAGGAAGTCCTGAGAAATTTTAACTTAATATTAGATACCATAAAGGACCTACTCACCTCAAAACCCAAATCAAACCGCTCCACAAAACCAAAGTGGTTTAATCATAATTGCACAGCGGCTCTATCAAAATTAAAATCCGCACTCAAAAACAACCCACGAGATGCAGCCCAGATCCAACTCCTAAGGCGCCAATACACAGGGGAAAGAAAGCTGAGAACTGCCCAACTTAAGCAAAAACTATGGGACGATCTCCACCAAGGTGCAGTCTCAAAAAACAGCGAGCTTTTCTGGCGCACAGTCAGAACTCCATATCTCACCGAAAAGGATACCCTGAAAATAGAAGTCGCTATCGACGAAAATACATGGGTTTCCCACTTCGAGGAGATTTTCAAAAACACTTCACCAACAGAATCCCCTCCTTCTAAGGCCAACTATCCCATTTTGGTTCCTTTTGACATCCCAGATCTCATAGACGCACTGCAGAGTAGCAAACCAGGCAAGGCACCAGGACCTGATGGGGTCCCTGTGGACTTCTTTAAAAGCAACCAAGACCTTTGGGCCCCCATCTTAACTAGAGTCTGTACAGCGGCAGCGAGCGAGGGAATCCTAACCTCCTGGACAAAATCAATAATGGTTCCCATCTTCAAAAAGGGGGACCGGCAAGACGTAAAATGCTACCGGCCCATATCACTGCTGGATTCGCTCGGGAAAGTAGTGGGGAGAGTGATCCTAGAGCGCCTTCAGCAGTGGAGTGAGGACCGGGGCATAATTTCTGATATTCAATTCGGCTTCCGTGAGGGCTTTGGTACACTAGAGCAGGTCCTCAATCTTACCCTAATAATGGGCAAATACACACAGGCCATCCCTACTAAGATATATATGGTCTTTGTCGACCTTTCCGCAGCTTTTGACTGCGTTTCGCACACAAAGCTGTGGAAGGTCTTAGCTCAACTGGGAGTAGATCTACCCCTTTTAGATTTTCTAAGAGAGCTCTATACCGGGGCAACAGCCAGAGTGCGCTTTGGCGTAAATGGAGAGCTGACGTCACCGTTTAGCGTAGGGCGTGGGGTCAGGCAGGGATGTGTCCTGGCCCCCTTCCTCTTCACACTCTACACCAACAGCTTGGAGGAGGAGATGTTGAGGGGGGCTCAGGACCTCCCACATATAAATCGCCGCCTGATCCCAGCCCTGCTCTACGCGGATGACGCTGTTATCCTCGCACGAACCCCCCGAGAACTCCAGAAAGCAGTGAGCAGGTACACGTCCTTCATGGGCAATCTTGACTTAAAGGTGAACGTGAAAAAAACGTTCGTAATGACAGTTGGTAGAGGCCAAAAAAGAATAAATCCCACACTGCTCAACAATCAAAAGCTTGAAGCTACCCCCCACTATCCCTATTTGGGGGTCATGATAGACGACCAACTTAGCTGGAAGCAAGCAGTGAACACAAGGGCACTCTTATTCAGGAGGTCAATTGCCGCTCTAATAACTTTCTCTCAGAGATTAGGCAAAAGACCACCAGTAGAGCTCCTCAAGATCTACAACGCCAAATGCCAGGCAATCGCAACATATGGTGCGGGAGTCTGGGGGTACACTGACATTAGTCCCATCCAGAAGGCAGAAAACACCTTTTTAAGATTCTTGTTAGCCACCCCCAAAGGCACCTCAACCTACGCAATGCACCTAGAATTAGCTATACCCTACTTAGAGGACCTAATTAAAATAGAACCTCTGATGTTGTGGCGCCGCATTTGGAAGTCAGATAAAAATGCTTTGACACAAGCCATCATTGCAGACTCAATGAACATGGACAATTCTGCAAAAATAAAGTGGCTCCTATATGTTAAGAACTTTTTTAACGATCTAGGCTTTGAGAACTACTATTCGGACCCGGCATCTATAACGGACATCTCGAAAAAAGATCTTAAACAGAAAGCACCAAGTCATCTGGAATCTTTAAGACTTGCATCCAATTCCTCAAAAACGGCAGTTATCCATGCAAACATGATCCAAGTAGCCTTTGACATTCACCCGTATCTGGCACTCCAAACATCAACCTACGAGAGAATGCTATTCACAAGATTCAGGCTAAATACCTTCTTTAGAATGGTCACCTTTCCGTCACAGAACTGTTGGAATGCCATACTCCCGCCCTGTCCATGTGATGGTCTATCAACGCAGTCGAACCTGCATGTGATCCTGCTCTGTAAATACCATCAAGCTCATAGAAAGATCTGGCTTTTACCGATATTAAGATCTTGGGGGTTGAGACAGTGCAGACCCGCTCTCTTAAGATTGCAAATGCTGGAAACGGTAAATGTCTGTTATTTTGTTAGTAGTTTCTTAAAATGTATCATGAAACATAGAAAGAACCTCTAAAATCCTCGTCAGATCTACTTTAAGCGGCTCCTTGTACATTTTGATTAACTCTTTTTTAACTGTGAAATGAATTTTATATGAAACATTATGTAACATATGTATTTTTACTTTGTATGATATTTTTTGCTCTTTTATGGTTTTTCCATTGTGAATAAGCCGAATAAAGATTTTTATATATATATATGTGACATCATTAGCAGTGGATTGCGGCTGCGCAATATATAGTTAGTGCAACTAACTATATATGGAATTTCAATGGTTTTGTGCGAGTAAAATAAGGTTTTGTAAATGTTAATCCCTAACTATATATGGTCTATAACCTATGGTTTTTTCAGTGAATTTTCAAGGTTTTGTAAATGCAAATTCCTAACTATATATGGTCTATAACCTATGGATTTTTCAGTGAATATATATATATATATGACTTTCAAAGGGACATATTATCCTTTAGAAAGGAGTTGTAAACATACTTGTTCCGTTAAACCAGGTGTCTAGCTGGGTAGAGTACTTCTCTCTGTAGCTTCTATTTAGCGCCAAGAAGACTTAGGGTTCCAGCTTTACAAGTTGGATCAATCACTAACTCTTTAATGTAACAATTCAAACACCACACTGCTTTTTTAAACAGCCATCTGCTGAATAATGCCACAACATGTCTAAAAAAAAAAATATATCATCAGAGTAGCAATCTAAATAAAATGCTTATTGTCGGTGATTGTTAATGATCTGGGGCCAGTTTAAAGAGAACTGTTTTTTTCTCTTCAGTGCATAGCATCTTTAGGCTGTTTATGTGTATTTTTGGTCATCTTGACTACAACACTCCATCTGAGTCTATGAAAAGTTTTACAGCGCAACCAAAAAATAAGGTAAAGTGATGAGTAAAATTCGTGCACTGTGTCTCGAGCCGCTTCCCCACAACCACTTGCCCGTTGAAACACTGACACAAAGACACTAGGCCAAGGTCTTCTGCGTTGTGGCTGCCAATGAGGGTATCTGCTTTGTCAAAGACAGACGGTTGCTGTAAATGTAAATGTGTTTGTATTTATATAGCACACTTCTGCCCGGAGGTCTCGTAACGCTGTATTCATACCGCTGTGGAACCCTTCCTGGCGCTTAAGAAGCATGATTAAACCCTTTCAGGACAAAAAGATGCAGGCATTTCTAATCAATCCTGCGCAACTGAAGATTATTAATTAAGGGAGGACAATGTTTTTCTCATCCGAGATCAAAGCAAAGGATTATTTGGATTCCATAGGAAGATAAAATGACTGTTAGGACGACTGCCGCACTAAAAGCGATGGAATGGGCTGCTGGCTTATGGTTGTTTCTGAATTTAGTGTTTGCCTTTTTGTACACTTATAATTTTTCGAGCTCCAAATGTTTGCTAATTTTTCGGTGTAACGAAATGGTAGCTCTCACTGCACGCACCGTGGTCCATCACACACTCAGACCAGGTCTGAGCGCCTCAGAGAGTAGGGTGGTTGGGGGGTGGCGGGGCAGGGGTAGGGGTAGGGGCTGGGTTGGTTGGGGGGTTGGGTGGTTGGGTGGGGGGAGGGGTGGCGGGGAGGGGGTGGGAGCAGGGGTGAAAGAGGGAAAGGAGGGAATGGTGCAATATCGAAAGAGGACAAAAAGAGCAAATGAATGTAAAAGAAATATTCGATCAGTTTCTTGATGTAGGAGATCATGCTCAATTAAATGACGAGCATTAGAATTTGTACAATGAATGTGGGAGGTCTAAATGATTGGAAGAAAAGGCAAAGATTAGAATATGTGGTGAAGCATAACAGAATAGGCGTTCTCTGTCTCCAGGAAACCCATCTCCCCTGGGCTAAGAGAAATCTATTATTTTTAAAAGGATTTGACCTGGTGGCATGCTCTACTCAATCCTCAACTGTTAGGGGAGTTGCCATATTAGCAAGATAATAGTAAGGCCAGGAGTGTGAGAATGGATAGTAATGGTAGATGGGTAATTGCCGAAATGGATCTTGGCTTCACAATTTGTGTTATCTACGGTGCGAATGATGATGAGCCCGAAATCTTTGACTACTTAGAAGCAGAGCTGGCTAGTTGGCCTACCACCTTAGTTGTAACAGGAGATTTGAACATTTCTTCAGATTGGGGTGATGGAATATTCTACATAGGACCGAAACCCAGAGTTTTTAGATCAGTCCAGGCTCTTATCAGCATGGAGTGTTGCATGGGCTTTTGGACGTTTGGCGAACTAAAATACCCCAGAATCCTGGCTACACATATTTCTCAAACCCTGCTCAGAAGTATTCAAAACTAGATTACCTCTTTATTTCTTCTTCAGAAATAGAGAAGGTAGAGATCATTAAACTCCCAAGAGCGATTTCAGATCACAACCCGCTGTTGCTCATATATGATCTGGGAAGAGTGGAGAGGTCAAAATCTTTTTGGACATTTGAAAGGAGATTGTTGGCAGACGATAGGTTTGTAGATCATTTGAATAAATGGGCGGGAGTATACTTTGCAGCAAATAGGTATAGTACATCACGGAACGGGGTCTCGGAGGCTTTGAAAGCCGCTTTAAGGGGAGAGATGATTAGTTGCTCATCCAGACTTAGAAGGGAGGATAGGGCGGAGGTCGATAAACTTATGGGCAAGCTCTCTACCGTGGAAGAACAGCATATCAGTAATATTGCCTCCGGTGGGGATGGTAAGGAAAGCCATGATGTTTTGGTTGCTGTTAAAGCGGTCCTGCAGAAGGAAGTAACACAAAGGGCAATAAGGGATTTTCAAGCCTCCAGGGCAAAAAGATATGCAACAGGAGAGCAAGCTGGTAGAACCCTTGCCCTACGGCTAAGGCAGGAAAAGTCTAAAAATCATATCGCCTGTATTGAGGAAGAGGGAAATACTTATACGGAAATCAAGAATGTTGTGAGGGTCTTTGAGAATGAGAGTAACCAGGGGCAGAAGTACCCAGATAACGGCCCTTGTTTGAATGGGATAACCAGAACGGACCTTGATAAAGATATATCATATGAGGAGGTCCTGACTGCACTGCAGGAGTTAGCACCAGGAAAAGCCGCTGGCCCAGATGGGATCCCCCTGGAAATGTACAAAGCATTAGAACACGAGATCATTCCAATGTTGGTCGACCTATTTAACGGGATTGTATACTCAGGGGTTGTACCCGATTCGTGGAAGGAAACTAACATCATAATATTTCACAAGAAGGGGAAACCAGCAGAGTAGTCAGGATCCTATCGGCCAATATCTTTGATCAACACCGACACAAAGCTTTACTCAAAGATCTGGGCCAAGCGGTTGGGCAGGATCATAGGCGATCTCGTCTCCCCATGGCAGCATGGGTTTGTCCCAGGACGGGGCACAACTGACCATACATGCAGAGCTATAACTATTTGACGCCCATGATGCCATGGAGGCGGGTCGCCATGATCCTGCTAGACGCAGAGAAAGCGTTCGATCGCGTTGATTGGGGCTTTCTCTGGCGGATATTGGCAGGAAGATGTTTCGGGGAGAAAATCATCAGAGCGCTTAAGGCCATGTATTTGGATCCGACTGCGAGAGTTACGGTTATGGGGGAAAAGTCGGATACATTTTACATAAAGAGAGGGACGTGTCAGGGCTGCCCCTGCTCCCCTATCCTTTTCTCTTTGTATATAGACCCCTTCATCCAGAAAATATTCAAGAACCCAAATATTCCTTCCGTGATTTTTAATGGACATGTTAATAAGCTTCTAGCATATGCCGATGACCTGGCTATACTCACAACGAACCCTCCAGCAGTAATTACCAGTTCTGGTACAGATGGCGAAGGTCTTTGGTTCTGGGTACCTCCTAAACGAATCGAAAACTCAAATAATATGTTCAAAAAATATTGTGAAATCTGATTCTAGATTTGTGGACTCAGCGGTTTATTTGGGGGTAAAAATTCATGCATCAGTTGAAAGAATAGTAGAAGAGAACTATCTCCCTTTAATCAAATCTATAGAGGCCGAACTGAAAAGAATAGATGTATTGCATCTTTTCTTGGTAGGCAGGGTCAATGCTTTAAAAATGGTAATGTTCCCCAGAGTCTTGTACCTCTTTAGGGCTATTCCCCTGCGCATAGATGATAAAATAATGAATAAGATGGAGTCAGTCGTTATAAAGTTTATATGGCAGTACGGTAAAATTAGACGCTCCACTAGTTTCATGTCACTGCCAAGGGAAAGGGGTGGTATGGCACTCCCTAATCTTAGATTATACCATTCGTCCTGCCTCCTAATTTAAATGTCTATCCTGTTTCAAACTGATGCTAGACCTGTTGGGGGAAACCCAATTTCTGGGATCCAGGGACCACCCCCAATCTATGAAATGTTGCTCGGTAGGAATGCCACCGGTCTTTTGCTCCGTGAAGTTGAACGTAGGTTTTATACAAAGGCACGTTATAAGACTATATACGGGGCCTGGTCCATTTGGAAAACTATCCTGAAATATTTTAAAGCCCCAAAAGTAAACTCCTATCTTCATTTGGCAAATTCATGTTTGTTACCACAATTGAGGACGGATAGAAATCTTCAGGATTGGAAGCAAATAGGGGTTAAGACTATTGAAGACGTTATGGAGGGGGATCAGATTATAGGGTTTGAGGAGCTGCAAAAATTGTTTGGCATCCCAGCTACTCATTGGCTCCTATATGAACAAATTGCTTGCACTTTAAGGAGCATAAGACCTAAATTAAAGCCCAAAGTAGATATTCCTGTTGTTGAGGCCCTGGTTAGAGGGTGTAGAAAGATTAAAGTAATTTATAATCATTTGGTAGAGAGGATTCAGGATGACATCGGGAAAATGGAAAGTGCCTGGGCTATTAAACTGGGCGACCCCGACTATGATCTAGACCTCGCTCATGATTTGAATAAAAAGCTTTTCCGGGCTTCTAATCTACGCGCCCAGCACTATAAAACAGTCTTTAATCTGTATCATACTCCGGCCAAATTATTTGCATGGGGTGTTAGGTCTGATGATTGCTGCCCCAGATGTAATTCACCTCAAGCAGACCTAGTACATATGTTTGTCACATGTGATAGGCTGGACTCACTTAATGATGAGATAATGAAATTCTGGGAGGGGCTGCTAGGTCATAAGATCGATCTATCCCCTACGCTAGTATTAATGGGTACAGATTCAAAATTGGCTTTGGAAGAGGATGAGGAAGCCCTTGTTTTTATGTCAGTAGCTGTGCTGCGAATACTGATTTCAGCCGGTTGGAAAGATGCAAATGCACCGTCCCTTCAGATGTGGCTGTCGAGACTCCTGGGTATTCATAATATCGAGTCCTGTTTATATGAACTCAAAGGAGTTAAAAAGCGGGAGATGGGAAAACGCCTTTGGGCTCCTGTTTTGAAATGGAGGGAGGCTAGAACCAGATGATGATCTGAAGTCAGTATTTTTTTAATCTGTATATTATTCTCCTTGATGAATTTATTCCCACATCATGAATTGTACATCTGCTTTTATCTGTTCTGATTTATCTTGAACTGTTTTTACCTTCGTCATCATATCTTTGTATCAAATTTTATTGCTCTATATGTGTCTATTTAATTGTATAATCCTTGTATTGCACTTTAACCTTCAATAAAAATATATCAAAAAGGAAAAAGGAACCCTTCCTGGCTTTCCTGTGAGATGTCCACTCCTGGGCACCCCCAAGGTGAAGCCAGGCATCCAAGTGCTGCTGGGGCAGTTGTGGAGATTAAGCAAGCTATTACCCAGAGTCACAGAGTGGGACCCATGATTACACTAGGCACTGAGGCGAGAATTATCAGGTCTGGGGAGATTGGGTCCAAGAGCCGCCAATGCGGGAATTGAACCCTGGTCAGACCTCTGCATCAGGGTCTGCCGCTCTAACCATTGAGCCACGCTTCGCCACACTGTGACCTCACAATCGTTTGATTTTACCTTACCATAATTTTTCCTTTTAACAGAAGTGGGAATTGGCTGAAATAGGTGAATATTCTGGTATTTGTTGATGCCAGTGCTGGTCTTGGTTGAAGGCACTGACACTGCTGGATACCCATTACATTCACCGATAAGCCTATGTGAATGAGAGCCATGAAGCTGGATCAGCAATGTCAACAAAGCAGGAGGATTGAGGCAGTCTGTCGTTTAAGCTTATTCATGAACAAGATGAGGAATACTTCCTCATTATCCGGCGAGGAATCTTCCAGTTGGTGTTGCTGGCGTGGAGGTAGCTTTGTGGTGCTCAGGGAATCAGGGTCGTCAATGGACAATTGACTGATAGACCTGGTTTGAGTTTACCTAGCCAGTGTGTGTCTTCCTTTAGAGCTCCATCTGCAGACAGTGGAAAAGTGGCTTAATTTGCCGCATTTGGAAAATACGCAACCTTGTGCTGGGCATTTATCCATGAGATGTGCCCCCCAAGAGACAGTATCCGCAGTTTGGCCCTGATAGAGGGCATAGACATTTTGGCCTTCCTTGTCTTGCTGCCAATGTGCACAGCATCTGCTTGTTTTACCTGTGGGGATGCACTCTGGTTGTTGCAGGATTGTAATGTCCATTTCAGCAACTCTAGCTGTAGACAGATCATGAGACCTAGCCAGAATCAGGATTTTATCTAGGTTGATATTGGGTTGCCTTAGGATAGGTCCCCTTAATGTCTTGTTCCTACAGCCCGGGATGAGCTGAGCCTTTATTTCTTTGGGATGATCATTAGCTGTACATGTACTGGCTTGCTCACCCAGTTGTGCTTAGAAAGTGTATTAACTCGCAGTTTTTTTGGTGGGCTTGGTGGAGCTTAAAGCATTCAAAATCAGGGTTCAGCTGCAGGTCGAAAAGTGCATTGAGTGCCTTGACTGCAGCGTCTTAGTCTGTTGGTGCTTCTGTATTTGGGAGGTGCTCAAACAGTCTATAGATCTCTTCAATAGTATAACGGAGTAGGAAGGTTGGTTTTATGGCTCTATCAAACTCACGGGGCGATATAAAGTAGTTCTCTAACTTCCCAATCCACGTTCTCCGGCTTGGGATGCTGTGACGGGATTAACTAGCTCGCTGAAAGGCAGCAGTGCACTGACTAGGGCATGTTGCGGGGCAGATTGGTCTAAAGACGCCCGTTGTGGGGGTGCTGTCTTAGTAACAGCCTCATCTGCCGTGTTATCAGGCATGTGCTGCCTGTGAACGAAAGCTGGTGAGTGGCACTGGTGCAGTGTTTCCTGGTTTTAATGTTACTGTTCAATGCTTCAATCACACTCTTTATCGTTTTCCTTTCTTTTGAATCTTTTCTATTTTTTCCCCTTTCTATAATTAATTTTTATAGTTCATTTAGGTTGTGCCAGTAATTCAGTTAATTTTGCTCAAATTGCTTTGTTTTATTATTTTTTCCTCTTGTGCAGCAATGGCGGCCGAGTGCAGGGATAGCAGGCCTTCTGGGTAGATTGTCCCGGGCACGCACGGGGGAAGGCCACTGAGCGCTACATGGGCCGGGCAGTGATGAGGCAAAAAAGCAGGGGCTGCAGCTCAGATGCAGCCACGTGGTGAGGACAGATCGATGAGGAGGCTGCGTGTGTAAGGGCCTGCAGCAGGAGCAGGGCAGCACCAAGCACCCATGTCTGCTCAGGGAGTTACTCTCACCTCCGTAGCCATACAAGTGGGCAATCTGCGAACAGCCTCAGTATGTGCCGAGCAGTCACTAGCGTGCGCTGCTCACAACTGGAATAGATAGATCAAAGCAGGGTCGAGGTAAAGTTATGAACCCCAATGTAGGCCTAGGTAAGTACACGATCTTTTACCTACATTCGTCATATCATTGTTCAACATAACAGGTTTAGTGCGGACCTTTTACCTAGTTAGATTCTGCATGAATGTCGTTTGGTTTTCCTTGAAAATTAGCCTCATTTATTATGCATGAGGATTCGCAGTATCACAGCAGGATTACCATCTGCTGTATAATAACTCTGTATAAGGGTCATCACTATTGTCATCCTTGGCCGACATATCCACAGTATAGTGACACAGCTAGGTAAAACGCCTGAGGGTACCTTTTGGATATATACGCACCACATCTTTGCTGGGCAAACCAGAGGAGAAAGACTTCTACACTGATATGAGACACTGAGTCACTGCACGCAGACACTTCAGCAAGCAGTGGTCTCTCATCCCTCGCAGGGTGTCCAACTCGAGACCAAGACGTGGTCCTTTGCTCTCCCACATCAGCTAATGGGGTTGGCTCTTTCCTAGGGGTATTCTTGGCTACACACCTACATACATGCTAGGTACATTTCGGCACATCTAGTTAGGGTTCGCTTCATAGGAGTACGCATTGTTACCGTCATGTATCTATATACCTGCATATATTCATTGTTTTAGCACTATGGTAAAATTCTACCTACTATTTACTCTGTTGGTGCTCATAAATGTATATATCTATTTCTGTCTTATAGCTGTTGCAGCACATGTCTTTTATACTAGAATGATGCTGGTCAATACTCACTGAAAATGTCTCCACTGTTTATTCTGTGCATCTCTCTGAGACAAAGTGAGCACGAGTGAGCGAAAAGTACTGTACTGTTTCCACAATCCCAGAGGGGTCAGGGCTGTCATGTTCGATAGTTGCCAGAAACTATTGGCTCCTTGGTAAAAATGGGGCACATAGTGACACAGTGAGCTAGTCTATTTACAGATGAACATATCTTTTGAAGGTGTCTGGAATCAGTCTGGACACCTGTTAGACCTGGCACCTTGGCGTGAGTCTCCCTTCCACTTTTTGCTGATGTGCCTCCGATGTTTTGCTGGTTTTCCGATACTCAGGGCACTGCGCCACGGCTGATCCGTGCCGCAGTGCAAGTGCTCCCTACTGTAAATTGTACATGCAATTGGTATCCATGATTGGTTCTTTGGATTTACTGTTAGTCCCTAGTAAAGTGCACAAGAGAGTGCCGGGGCTTGTAGATGCCAATACTGCTGGTGGGCCTGCAGCGCTGGTTGCGCCACCCACCGAAGCAGCCGTAAAGATGTGTCTGGGAACTGCGACCGCAGAACCCGCGTGCGGTCTCGTACTGTCACGCTAGCTGGGCAAGTGTCCCCACTTGCCAGCACCGACCCTTCCCTTGACTACATATTAGTCACCCCTATGGTAGGCCTGCGGGCAGGGTGCGTTGTAGGTGCAAGGTAGGACAAGCCCTGAGATGCGTGGCCTGTCCTAGTAGTGACTTACAACCAAGACCGTGTTTCACTATTGAAGGCTCCCTGCTCCATTAGGCCAGACTGAGCTGCGAGGATTATTACACCCTATAATCCCCGCAGGCTCAAGGAGCATGGTAGCGAGTCATGTTTAGTATGCCTGAACTCAGGATGATAAAATATTTCTTGTAGTCAAGTTTATTTTAGTATCCTGGGTTTGCAAATGCTACTTTTAGAAAGTTAGCATTTGCTTGCTTAACCATTTCAGCCCGCCTCTGCTGGTATGTGTATCTGACTGTCTGGGATGTGTGAGTGACAGGGCTGGAGGGATGACAGGTGGTGAATGCGCAGATTACACCTTAGTGGGAGGTAGGAGTGCCTCTTGACTCGAACTGTAGCTGTGCTCGACCACCACAATGCTGGCTCCACCCTCCTGGGGAGCGGCGGATGACTCTGCCGACGCCTGGCCCAGGAAGGGCGAAGCCCCCATCAACAAGGTACTCTGGCCACCCCTGTCGGGACCATGCTGGCTCCACCTCCTGTGGGGCGTCTGATGCGCCTGCCCCTCACACTGAAAGCAGAAGCCGGAGTACACCCACCGGGGTACTCAAAGACTGAGAGTGGCTATGCAAAGGCCCCCCTGGCCTGCGAGAACAAAAGAATTGGCCTATAAAAGAAGGAGCCCTGCTCCTTGAAAATTAGATCCTGTTTGGGCCACAGAAGGACTCTGCCCTACGAGAAGGACCGTGAGAGACAAGGAAGGGTGCTGACTCTTGCCTGTGTCTGGTGCCTTGCTGCTGAAGGAGAGGAAGAAGAAAAGACTACGAGAAGACTTTTGCTTTACTTTGTGCCAAACTCTGCTAAAGAGATCTCCAAGGGCTTGCAACTGAACTTGCCCCCTGACCAGCGTCCCAGGACCAGTGGACGCTACCCCCTTGGAAGAAAGCGACTGCGGGTGCTGACCATCGCCGCAGCACCGACGGAGGAATCTCCTCCAAGGCAACGACATCCACCTGACCACCGTGACCGGGGCCCAAAGCAACAGCGAGAGCAAAGTAAGGACCAGCCGCCGCTGGCCCGAACACCGTGACCGCAACTGCACCGGGAGCCCGAGAGCAAAGCGAAGGAGGACCCGTCCGGTCCGAGCTCTCAAGGTGACTGCATAACAAGCAGCCACTCACCTGCAAAGACGGACAGTTGCCCTGTGAGAATCCGCAAGGTCGGTAGCCTGCCCGACAGCCCAGCTGTGAGCCCACAGCTGCACCGGCACTTGGCTGGGTACGTCCTGCACTTGGGGACCGTACTGCCACTTGCCACCGCCGCACAGCCGCCGCCTCCAGGGTCGGAGCGGACGACAAGGAGAGGACCCTGCCGCCACAGAACACTGCTGCCCCGGATGACCCGTGACCTGCTCGGCTGAAGAGCCGCAACGATCAGCGACCCCGGGAAGGCAACGCGACGTGGGACAGATCCCCTGGACGCCGCCGGCTCCACAAGAACTTTGGTTAACACCGGCCTACGGGCCTCAAGAAAACTGCATAAGAACTGTGGTAACCTGAACTGAGTAAACTTGCAACCGTTATCATAAAGTACGTTGACTGTATTCACAAGCCTGCTTAAAATCTATATAAAGATATATATTTTCACAGAATACAGTCTGGTCTCGTTGTGTGGTGGGTTGGTTGTAAAGGTGTACTATTGCAGGTGTTTAACCCTATGTGCCCCAAAGATTAGCCTACGACTGCTTAAGCCACACTACCTAGAGGGTAAGCAGAGGTTGTCTGGAAGGTAACCCTCAGCCCTGACGAGGGAGAGAGAGTCCCTGCTTGTCGCTAGTGTTGCACTGCGCCAACTAGAGCCTCCCCCTTCCTACATTGGACGCAGCGGTGAGGATTTCGAATTTACACTTGCGATATCTATACCTGAGCTTCTGACCACTACACAGGGATTACGGTCCAGTTACTTAGCCACAGACTTTGCTTTTTGAATTTTGCCGAAAGAAGATTCCGAGTGCAGAAGCCATGCCGGGCACAAAGAGCCTGGATGGAGCGGAGTCCACGACCTCCGAGGTGTTGGAGGTAGAGTGGGACGCCGCAAAGCTGGACAAATACTCAAAGACGGAGCTGAAGTTTTTCTGTAGGAAACTCAAGGTTCCGCACGCTGGCTGCAAAAACAAGCCGGAGCTCTACAAGGCCCTGAAAGCCTGGGTGGAGTCCAGAAAGACCCCAGAGGATCAAGACGCCCTCGCCGAGCAGAATGCAACGACGGAGCAGAATGCACTTGGGGATCTGATCGATCTCGAGAGGCAAGACAGCGAGCACAGCTTTGGTAAAGGCCTGTCGCCAGAGGAGCTGGCGGACAGGAAGGAAACGAGGAATCACGAAAGGAAGCTGGCAGAATTGAAAATCCAGCTGGAGCTTGAAACGAAAAGAATGGCGCTGGAAGAGCGAAAGCACCAGATGGATTATGAAGTAAAAATGAGGGAGATAAGTCTCAAGGAGAGAGACTTGGATCGTCCTCCCTCTGGTGGCAGCGCATCGCCAGTGCAGGTAGAGTCAAGAGTGCACATCCCGAAGGACGTAGTTAAGGAGTTCTTTAAGGGGGATGACATAGGACAGTGGTTTAGGGCATACGAGGTAGCCATGTCCTCCCACCGGGTCCCTGACAAGGATTGGGGAGCGGGGTTGTGGGGAAGGTTCCTTAGCGAAGGGAGAGATACCTTGCTAGATTTGCCCGTAGAAAATCAGAGATCCTATGCCCACATGAAAGAAGCTTTACTGAACAGGTACGGGCTTACCCCTGAAATGTATAGACAGAAGTTTAGGGGATGTACTAAGCGGCCTGGGAATACGTATGTGGAGTATGTGACTTACTTTTGCAGAGCACTGGATGGTTGGGTGAAAGGTAACAAAGTTAATGATTTTCAAGGTCTCTTTGATTTAATTGCATGGGAGCACTTGTCTGATCACTGTTTTCCTGAGTTACGCCAACACCTGATCGATAGCAAGCTGTCCAACCCGAGGAAGCTTGCTGAGGAGGCGGACCGCTGGCTCAGCACCAGGGTCCACAAGGGTCCCATGGGAGACTCCGCCAAGAGTGGGCAGGGTCCCCCGCAGAGGAGTGGGGGGGACAAAGGGGGAAAACAGAAAGGGTTCCAAAAAGGCCCCCAAAGTAGTTCCCAAGGGAACCCGCAGCAGGGTTCTCAGCCTCCCCCACCTCCGAAGCAGAATGGGGCCCCGACAGGTAAACCTGTTCCAAAGGGGCCCTTCAATTGTTTCAAATGTGGCGAGCCTGGGCACATATCCAGTGACCCCAAGTGTCGCCTGTTTGGAAAACCCGCACCCACTGGTGCTCCGCCCCGACAAGTGACTAGCGTTCACCTGGGAGAAGAAATGATGGTCCCGGGGGGTGGAGATCCCGTTCACATGACCCTGGTCTCGCTAGGAGACAGTGAGATGATCCCTACGAACTACCTGCCCTCTAACACTAAGAAATATGGGCAGGTGGTGATCATCAATGGTAAGGAAGCTGAGGCTCTTAGAGACACAGGAGCCAGTGTGACTGCAGTGAGGCAGCACCTGGTGTCTCAAGAGCAGGTTGTACCCCATGCCTACTGTAGGGTTATCAACGCTGATAATTCAGAGAGTCAGTGTCCGATGGCTCAAGTTCCCTTCGAGTGGGGGGGGGTCTCTGGTACTCTGCAGGTCTGTGTAAGAAAAACCATGCCTGTTGACTGTTTGCTAGGGAATGACTTGGAGCACTCCCCTTGGGAAAAGGTGGAGAAGACGACTCACCTACGGATGGTGGGTCTGCCTGACTGGGCGTGCGTGACCACCCGGTCGATGGCAGCCAGTAGGGGTGATCGAGAGGTCCTGGGGCCTAAAGGAGAGGCCCAGGAACCGGCCTTAGGGAGAAGGCGCAGGGGGCGCGGGAAACCGGCTCCTGAGGTTCCCACGGTCCAGGAGGAAGCAGACCTTGAGGGGGATGCCCTGGAGCCTACAGGGGAACAGATCGCCGAACTGGGGGACCTGCCTGAGCTGACCCATTGGCAGCAAGAAGGAGGACCCTCCAGGGAGGAATTCTGCAAGGAGCAGAAAGAATGCCCTTCTCTCGTGGGTATGCGGCAGCAGGCTGCAGACCAGGCCAATGGTGTTCAGGCCAAAACACATTACGTGTACTGGGAGAACGACCTCCTGTATTCGGAGCCTAAGGCTGCTGAACCTGGGTCAGCCTGTGTGCTGGTGGTACCCCAGAAGTTCAGAGCCTTCCTACTGGGTCTGGCTCATGATGTGCCTTTAGCAAGACATTTGGGGATGGACAAGACCTATGACAGGCTTGTCACCCACTTTTACTGGCCCCAAATGCATAAGAGTTCAGATGCTTATTGCAGAACCTGTCCAACTTGCCAGGCAAGTGGGAAGACGGGAGGGAAGAACAAGGCTCCCCTCCAACCCTTCCCTGTGGTCGGTACGCCATTCCAGCGAGTGGGTATTGACATCGTTGGGCCTCTGGACCCCAAGACAGCCATGGGCAACAGGTTCATCCTGGTCTTGGTGGACCATGCCACCCGGTACCCTGAAGCCATCCCTCTGAGGACAGTGACGGCTCCCGTGGTGGGGCGTGCACTGATGGGAATTTTCTCACGAGTGGGATTCCCTCTAGAGGTGGTGAGCGACAGGGGGACCAATTTCATATCGAAGTATATGAAGTCCCTTTGGCAAGAGTGTGGCGTAACGTATAAGTTCACCACGCCTTACCATCCACAAGGTAACGGGTTGGTTGAGAGATTCAACCGAACCCTAAAAGGCATGATCATGGGCCTGGAAGGTCCGATGAGGCGTAAGTGGGACGTCCTCTTGCCATGCCTACTCTTTGCATATCGCGAGGTGCCGCAGAAGTCCCTAGGGTTCAGCCCCTTTGAACTACTGTACGGCCACCCCGTGAGAGGACCACTGAGTTTGGTAAAGGAAGGCTGGGAGCAATCTCCCAGGAAACCTCCCCAGAATGTATATAGCTACATGCTGGCCTTCAGAAACCAGACCAGACGCTTTAGACAACTTGCCGAGGCAAATCTGGAAGCGAGCCAGGAGGAAATGAAGCGGTGGTACGATCAGAATGCCACTCTGGTCGAGCTTCAGCCTGGACAAGAGGTGTATGTCCTGGCCCCAGTGGAGCCCTGTGCCCTTCAAGATAAGTGGACAGGCCCATTTGAGGTTGTGGAGCGCAAGAGCCCCGTGACATACTTGGTGGACATGAAGACGCCCAGGAACCCTTTGCGGGTCCTACATGTCAACCGCCTCAAGCCCCACTTGCGAAGGTCCGAAGTGGGCATGTTGTTGGCAACCGATGACGGAATGGAGGAGGAGTCGGAGCCTCTTCCTGACCTCTTGGTGGCCTGTGAGAAGGATGGGTCAGTGGATGGAGTTAACCTCTCACCCTCCCTGACCGCCGAACAACAGGAGGACTGCCGCCAGTTGCTGGGGCAGTTTCCAGACCTGTTTTCCCTGGTTCTGAGTGTCACAGATTGGTGCGTCCATGATGTGGACACTGGAGACAGCTTACCTGTGAAGCACAAGGCTTACAGGGTGACTGACAGGGTCCGGGCCTGCATCAAGGAGGAGGTCTCCAAGATGCTTGCCCTCGGGGTGGTTGAGTCTTCCAGCAGTCCTTGGTCCAGCCCCGTGGTCTTGGTTCCGAAGGCTGCTGCACCGGGAGCCACACCCAAACTCCGGTTCTGTGTGGACTACAGAGGACTCAATTCAGTCACGAAGACTGACGCGCACCCCATCCCCAGAGCTGACGAGCTCATTGATCGGCTAGGGGCTGCCCGGTTCCTCAGCACGTTTGATTTAACGTCTGGGTACTGGCAGATCGCCTTGACCGATGGGGCAAAGGAGAGGTCGGCATTCTCTACACCAGATGGGCATTTCCAGTTCCGGGTTATGCCATTTGGAATGAAGAATGCCCCTGCCACCTTTCAGAGATTGGTCAACCAGGTGTTGGCTGGACTGGACGAGTTCAGTGCCGCCTACCTGGATGACATCGCGGTGTTCAGCGGCACCTGGCCCGAACACCTGCGACACCTCTGGGAAGTGTTGATGGCCCTGCGCAGAGCAGGCCTCACAATCAAGGCAAGCAAGTGCCAGATTGGGCAGGGTTCAGTGGTGTACTTGGGACACCAAGTTGGGAGTGGCAAGGTAGCCCCCTTGCAGCCCAAGATCGAAACCATCCTGGCTTGGGAACCCCCCAAGACTCAGACTGCAGTGAGAGCCTTCCTGGGGCTCACTGGGTATTACAGGAGGTTTGTCAAGGGCTATGGCACGATCGTGACCCCCTTGACAGAGCTGACTTCGAAGAAGCAGCCCAGGAATGTGATTTGGACTGACACCTGTCAGAAGGCTTTTGACACCCTGAAGACTGCCATGTGCACGGCGCCCGTGCTCCTGGCTCCTGATTTCTCCAAGGAATTCATAGTGCAAACAGACGCTTCAGAGCATGGTGTAGGGGCTGTTCTTTCACAGATGACTGAGGAGGGCTTTGACCAACCCGTAGCCTTCATAAGTCGGAGGTTACTTCCACGGGAAAGTAGGTGGAGTGCAATAGAGCGTGAAGCATTTGCTGTGGTCTGGGACCTGAAGAAGCTAAGACCCTACTTGTTTGGGTCTCACTTCCGAGTTCAGACGGACCACAGGCCCCTCAGATGGTTGATGCAAATGAGGGGTGAGAACCCGAAACTGTTGAGGTGGTCCATTTCTCTACAGAGTATGGACTTTACGGTGGAACACCGCCCTGGCACCGATCACGCCAACGCTGACGGTCTGTCCAGATTTTTCCGCCTTAGTGATGTGGAACTCCCTGGGGAAGGGTAGTTCCCCCCACATTTCAGCTGGAGGGGACACATGTTAGACCTGGCACCTTGGCGTGAGTCTCCCTTCCACTTTTTGCTGATGTGCCTCCGATGTTTTGCTGGTTTTCCGATACTCAGGGCACTCTGCCATGGCTGATCCGTGCCGCAGTGCAAGTGCTCCCTACTGTAAATTGTACATGCAATTGGTATCCATGATTGGTTCTTTGGATTTACTGTTAGTCCCTAGTAAAGTGCACGAGAGAGTGCCAGGGCTTGTAGATGCCAATACTGCTGGTGTGCCTGCAGCGCTGGTTGCGCCACCCACCGAAGCAGCCGTAAAGATGTGTCTGGGAACTGCGACCGCAGAACCCGCGTGCGGTCTCGTACTGTCACGCTAGCTGGGCAAGTGTCCCCACTTGCCAGCACCGACCCTTCCCTTGACTACATATTAGTCACCCCTATGGTAGGCCTGCGGGCAGGGTGCGTTGTAGGTGCAAGGTAGGACAAGCCCTGAGATGCGTGGCCTGTCCTAGTAGTGACTTACAACCAAGACCGTGTTTCACTATTGAAGGCTACCTGCTCCATTAGGCCAGACTGAGCTGCGAGGATTATTACACCCTATAATCCCCGCAGGCTCAAGGAGCATGGTAGCGAGTCATGTTTAGTATGCCTGAACTCAGGATGATAAAATATTTCTTGTAGTCAAGTTTATTTTAGTATCCTGGGTTTGCAAATGCTACTTTTAGAAAGTTAGCATTTGCTTGCTTAACCATTTCAGCCCCCCTCTGCTGGTATGTGTATCTGACTGTCTGGGATGTGTGAGTGACAGGGCTGGAGGGATGACAGGTGGTGAATGCGCAGATTACACCTTAGTGGGAGGTAGGAGTGCCTCTTGACTCGAACTGTAGCTGTGCTCGACCACCACAATGCTGGCTCCACCCTCCTGGGGAGCGGCGGATGACTCTGCCGACGCCTGGCCCAGGAAGGGCGAAGCCCCCATCAACAAGGTACTCTGGCCACCCCTGTCCGGACAATGCTGGCTCCACCTCCTGTGGGGCGTCTGATGCGCCTGCCCCTCACACTGAAAGCAGAAGCCGGAGTACACCCACCGGGGTACTCAAAGACTGAGAGTGGCTATGCAAAGGCCCCCCTGGCCTGCGAGAACAAAAGAATTGGCCTATAAAAGAAGGAGCCCTGCTCCTTGAAAATTAGATCCTGTTTGGGCCACAGAAGGACTCTGCCCTACGAGAAGGACCGTGAGAGACAAGGAAGGGTGCTGACTCTTGCCTGTGTCTGGTGCCTTGCTGCTGAAGGAGAGGAAGAAGAAAAGACTACGAGAAGACTTTTGGTTTACTTTGTGCCAAACTCTGCTAAAGAGATCTCCAAGGGCTTGCAACTGAACTTGCGCCCTGACCAGCGTCCCAGGACCAGTGGACGCTATCCCCTTGGAAGAAAGCGACTGCGGGTGCTGACCATCGCCGCAGCACCGACGGAGGAATCTCCTCCAAGGCAACGACATCCACCTGACCACCGTGACCGGGACCCAAAGCAACAGCGAGAGCAAAGTAAGGACCAGCCGCCGCTGGCCCGAACACCGTGACCGCAACTGCACCGGGAGCCCGAGAGCAAAGCGAAGGAGGACCCGTCCGGTCCGAGCTCTCGAGGTGACTGCATAACAAGCAGCCACTCACCTGCAAAGACGGACAGTTGCCCTGTGAGAATCCGCAAGGTCGGTAGCCTGCCCGACAGCCCAGCTGTGAGCCCACAGCTGCACCGGCACTTGGCTGGGTACGTCCTGCACTTGGGGACCGTACTGCCACTTGCCACCGCCGCACAGCCGCCGCCTCCAGGGTCGGAGCGGACGACAAGGAGAGGACCCTGCCGCCACAGAACACCGCTGCCCCGGATGACCCGTGACCTGCTCGGCTGAAGAGCCGCAACGATCAGCGACCCCGGGAAGGCAAAGCGACGTGGGACAGATCCCCTGGACGCCGCCGGCTCCACAAGAACTTTGGTTAACACCGGCCTACGGGCCTCAAGAAAACTGCATAAGAACTGTGGTAACCTGAACTGAGTAAACTTGCAACCGTTATCATAAAGTACGTTGACTGTATTCACAAGCCTGCTTAAAATCTATATAAAGATATATATTTTCACAGAATACAGTCTGGTCTCGTTGTGTGGTGGGTTGGTTGTAAAGGTGTACTATTGCAGGTGTTTAACCCTATGTGCCCCAAAGATTAGCCTACGACTGCTTAAGCCACACTACCTAGAGGGTAAGCAGAGGTTGTCTGGAAGGTAACCCTCAGCCCTGACGAGGAAGAGAGAGTCCCTGCTTGTCGCTAGTGTTGCACTGCACCAACTAGAGCCTCCCCCTTCCTACAACACCAATACCTTACTTTATGTTGTCTAAACGAGCAGATCCTACATAGATTTATGGGAACTACACGACATGGCACCCAACGTGGGTTTCGTTATTATTGAGCGGTCAAATCGGAGTAGTTCAGTCGTGCTTTTTCAGAGGCTCCTACTCACATTTACCCAGAGATGTTTGGAGTGGGAAGGGAAAAATCCACCACAGCTGAGTAGGAATATCCTATGTATTTGGCTGTAGGTTTATTCAAGCTTGATGGATTATAGGGGTCGCTAGAGAGCCCGCTGGAAGATGTTCACGCACTAGTTATGCTCTGATGGCCAGAGCGGCAACCAACTTAAACATCGGCGTAAATATCTTACACAGCGACCTCCACAATACGGATTCCGAAATTGGAACTAGAGCTGCACAAAATGTTATCAGACTGACCGTACATAACACTTCTGATAATGATTAATAATTGTGCTGCTGCAAACTCACGAGTGAGGGCGTGAAAATGGCGGTGATCAACGACTAAGATCGGGAAAAACCCGCACCTGAAATGAACAGCTGCAGCAAAATCAAATAAAAGCCCTCCCTGATCTCCTCCTCAACAAGCGCTAACCAAATGAATCGTGGATGCATTGAAAACACCCAGCCTTCAACATTGACATTACATATAGCGGAGCCTACCACCCGGCATCCTAAAATGGCGGCATGAGCGGCGGCAATATCTGACCGGCGATATACCCTCAAGTAAGCCCCAGAATAGTGCACTTGTGCACCTCGCAATTGCCCACACACGGACTTGCCTGTGCTCCTTGCTAGCGACGCCCTCTGATAATCATACTGTGATAAACAGCTAACTTGCGCGGAAGTTCTCCCGCCCTTACAAGACCTCGGTGGAAGCGCTGAATGGTAGCACAGGAACGAAGAAACGCCCCCGATACTGCGCCACCTTGCCTGCTGCCTGCCCCCTCGGGCTACGAGTATTCCTGCCGATCACACACAGTTACAGTTACTGAATCTGAAATCGACCAGAACGGACTCTTTTTTCACCCTTGCTGGTACTGGGTGAGACTGAAGTGGGCTATATATGACATCGACTCGAGGAGGGGCATTGTTGAAGACTGAGCCTCCAGTGTGCCATAACATTGCATATGCACCAAGCACTTTACCAGACAGTGCAACTACACTGCAAAAACATTAGAGAGTTTTGCACTCCCCCAAAATAAATAGGAACGGCTACCATGAACATTTCTTTCAGAAAATACGTGTAATTGATCTGCATTGCCTCGCTATATTAGGCACGTGCTCACTGATACCAGACTGCGAGTGAACAACTAAGAATGGGAAAGACTGACCAGCGGTAAACTAAATTGCCATTCGTGCCCCGACGAACATCACGGCTACCAGGAGCCACGGCAGAAGCAGACCCGGACACAACCCAAGGCTAAATCGCCAAGATGGAAGCTGCCCTAAATGCAATCCAGCACAGTCTACAAGCCATAGATGGTAAGATAGATGCACTTACTATCAGAATGGATCACATATCCGCCCAAATAGACAAACATGGAGAGTGCTTAGAGGAAGCCGAACAGTGGATATAGTCAGTTGAAGATGAACCCCATGCACCTGCCTCTAAAGGTGACGACATAACCAAACTCCTAGAGGTTATGCAAGCAAAGAATGAGGATCACGAATCAAGATCACGCCGCAACAATCCACGCATCGCGGGTGTACCGGAGAGCACCAATACTGGTAAACTTGAGGACTATGTAGAGACAATGCTAAAGAATCTGTTTGGAGCAGAACATTTCTCACCAAAGCTCATTGTAGAAGGAGCACATAGGTCTCTTGCTCCGAAACCACCACCGGGAGCTCCTCCGAGGCCTATAGTAGCCCGAATTATGAACTACTGCGACCGGGACACAGTGCTTCGACTGGTCCAAGATAAACACCCTCTGGAATACAATGGATGTGAGATAGCCTTTTACCCAGATTTACCCTCTCTGTCTAGCTTGCTCGCAAGGAATTTGGCCCAGTGAAGAAGAAACCACATGACATGAACATCCCCTATGCTAAGTTGTATCCTGCCAGACTTCGTGTCACCCATGCAGGTAAAACTCGCATCCTATCGACACCCCAAGCAGCGCAGGAATTCATAAAACATGTTAAGCAAAAATCTGCTCATGATACGTGCTCCACTATACAAGCGGAATCGAAATAACTCTACGACATGCTGAAGTCCTACATCGACTCACTGTTGCACTGAATCCCTAAGGCTGGTGCCAGGTTTACTCAGTGACAAAGGGTAAGACACTCTGATTATAAACAATACAAAAGAAGAACGCAGCTTTCTAATATTCCTGACTTGGACTTTAGAAAAGATGCAGGTACTGAGAAAATTACAGCCACTTACTTTGCCGCGCTATCTGTGAGTTAACTGTTATTTTCTGATACATGTTTTGCATCAATAAGGTCCTATAGGATATCACTGACTAATATCTGTCCAATTGCTGCAGCTATATGTACTTATGTCGCTCCGGCCTCCCATCTGCATGCGGATGGAATACCGAGCACCTAGCTACCCCCAAACGGGTAAACCCCATTACAATTATGTTACCGTTTGAATTTAAAGTTCGGGTTTGTCTTTTGCATGGTTGGGATGGTAAAGTGGGTGGGGGGAAAGTTGGGGTATATATTAAGTTTATCCAGGCAATCAACAAACACTTAACACACCGTATATGCATAACACTCCACATTATACTCTATTTCAAGGCCATAATAGCAGTCATTTCTGGGAGCTGACAGTGCACTTTATTACAATACGTCAAAAATCTATTCCACTCACCAATGCATAATACGATAAACGCCACTCCAATTAAATTAGTTACATGGATTGTAAGAGGACTTAACCCCCGTAAGATCAGGCAGGTCCTTGCATACTTAGACAGGCATCAAATAAATATTGCTCTATTGCAAGAAACCCATTTGCTCCAAACCAAAGCTGATTCACTAGGGAAGAGATGGGCTGAGAAGGTGGCAGAATCCTTCTATTCAACATAGGCAAGAGGCGTCATCACATTGATACGAAATGGGACAAATTTTGTACACAAACGCTCACTGATGATCGGGCCGGTATGTCATAATTGTTGGTGCTCTACGAGGCTCTAGGGTGGGAATAAGCAACATATATAGTCCCAATATTGATGACCCGGCCTTCTTCACTAACTTATGGTGCATTCTTAGAACTCTCCCACCAATGGAACTGATTTGGGGAGGCGACTTTAAGGTTACCCTTAATGACACAGATGATCGGTCACCTGCAACCACTGAACACCACCAACGTGCCGTTTCAGTTATCCTTAATGGTATGACAGAATTTCACATGCAAGACATCTGGCGAATGCGCAACCACAGATGCTAGAGAGCACCCACTCCTCCACCATACACGCCAGTTGGTCGAGACTTTATTATTGGCTACTTACAAACTCCACTTGCACGTGGGTACATAAAAAACAGCACCTACCAAAAATGCTATCAGACCATAAACCTGTTGTCTGACTCTTAATATCCCGACATATAATCCCACTCCATTTATCTGGCGCTTCAACGCCACCTCTCCTTTAGATCCTATCTATTAAGAGGCCATACACAGAGCCATTGAGGATTTCTTCCATCTCAACACAAAATCAATAGATAGCGCTGGCACTTTATGGGAAGCATTTAAAACAAATGTGCGTGGTGTGTGCATTAGCACAACAGCTGGTATTTTTAAAGATATACGCACACAACTGAGTAACAGCTTAGCATGGATAAAACGTCTGGAACCCGA
This sequence comes from Lissotriton vulgaris, assembly GCF_964263255.1. NCBI lineage: Eukaryota > Metazoa > Chordata > Amphibia > Caudata > Salamandridae > Lissotriton > Lissotriton vulgaris. Next base: position 1,309,070,819 of record NC_141695.1, on the reverse strand, counting down.
ATACGATACGAACCACAATGCTGCTATATTCTAGGGACACTTAGGGATGAAGTTACCCAATACAATAAACTTGCAGATGATGAACTGAAATACATCACCCGTCAGTACAAAGCCTGTAAACTGGGAGAAGGGGGAAGACTAGGCCATTATTTGGCGCAACAAATACGCATAGAACACAAACACATTGTGTTGAAAATGATAGATCGTGAGAACACAACGCACTATGACAACCAGGACATACTAAATACCTTCATGGACACGTATGGTCAGCTCTACTCTACACGCAATATAGAAAACACACAAGAAATACTAGATTATCTAGAGGACATAGCACTTGTATGGCTTACAGATGGTCAACGAGAATTTCTAGCGCAACCCATCACAGTGGAAGAGGTGTAAACCGCCATAGGGTCTCTACTTAATGGCAAAACCCATGGGCCTGATGGCTTTACCGGAGAATTTTACAAAGCCTTCTCAGAACCGATCAGCCCTTATATTTTAGAAATGTAGGACTAAGCCTATAATGGTCCGATTCTCCCCCAACATTACGAGAAACATTGATTGTAGCTTTGTTAAAACCGGATAAACAGCCAGAACGTGCGGAATCCTAAAGACCACTTTCCTTAATTAATACCGATGTAAAAATCCTGGCTAAGATCATTGCCATGCGGCTACAACCTCTTATGCAAATGGTCCTACCAGATCAATCCGGTTTTATACCGAGTCGATCAACATCATATAACCTACGCACTATCTTTGTACTCCTGCATCAATTAAATCCAGAGTTAGAGGCAGCGGCGGTCCTTATTGATGCAGCCAAAGCGTTTGACTCCATTGAGTGGGTATATTTGTTAACATTTTTGCAAAGAATAGGTTTACCCCCCCCCATGCTTTTAAATTGGATTAAATGTTAATGTTAATGTTACTTGGGATTTGTTAAGCGCTCGTACGCCCGGAGGCTTCATGGCGCTGTAGAAGGAGCCAAACAAGGCAGTCAAAGGATAAGCAGTGCTATCAGTAGTAAGCTTGAGAAAACAACCAGGTCTTCAGAGATTGCCTAAAGCTGAGGATGTTATCATTCTGCTTTATATGGAGAGGAAGAGAATTCCAGAGTACAGCAGCTTGATGGTCGAAGCAGCTGCCTCCGAGGCGTTTCCTTTTGAATGGAGGAACAATCAAAAGTGATTTGTAGGTGGATCGAAGGTGACGGGAGGGGCAATATTTTTTGAAAAGATCTCTGATAAAAGAAGGGCCAGAGTCGTTCAGAGAACGGAACAGAATACACCCAGCCTTAAAGGCCACACGTTGCTCAACTGGCAACCAGTGTAGTTGCTTAAGGCCAGGTCTGATGGATTGCCTCCTGGATATATTCAGCAGTAGCCTGGCAGCTTGGTTCTGAACAAGCTGGAGGCGTTTAAGCTCACCAATTTGGAGGCCGAGGTAAAGACTGTTAGAGAAATCCAGCCTGGACAGAACCAAGGAGAGGACAATCTGTGTAAGGGCTGCTGAAGAGAAAATTATTTAATTAAATTATTAAATTATTATACACCAAACCAATTGCACATATAAAAGTAAATGGTCACATTTCAGATACTATAAGGATCTAAAGAGGTACAAGGCAGGGTTGCCGCTTATCGCCTCTACTATTCTCCATCGCAATAGAACCACTTGCCTGCAAAATCCATCAAAGATATGCCCACAGTGCATTGAGGTTCCACCTTTCGTCCTGTTGGCATCTCGATGTATGCAGACGATATGGTGCTCTATGTCCGTGACCCGAACGTAAATCTAGAACCAATCCTCAGAGAATATAACAAATTTGACCGACACTCTGGCCTACAGATCAATTGGAACAAAACCGCCATACTGCCACTAACTGAACTCACTAAACCGCAACCAATGGAATTCGTGTTGATTTGGCAAACAGACACCATTAAATATTTGGGTATATGAATATACCACGAGCAAGAAATAGTACTTAGAACTAATTATGGCACTGCCGGAGATAAAATCAAGACACAAATAAATAGATGGATAACACTCCCCTATCTGCATCTGTGAACAAGCCATTATATTATGCACTGTGTTGACATATGTAACGTGTATTATGCAATATCAAACATGCCAGCACTGTTTATTCTTCTTGTACTGTAATAATTAACAACGTTTTTAAAAAAAGCTTGACGGGTTATAGTTCTCTACATTGTGCAAAAAACCTTATCTTATTTTCCTTGAAACTCTTTCAACATAGTCTGTCAAAGATAATGCTGCAGCAGCATTACATGCGAATGCAGTGGAAGACTGAGAACAGAAAGGTGCTATAAACATTTCAGAGAATGTCAAAAAGGAACTTACTTTAAAATTAGCAGATTTTGGAGTCCCAGCATTAGGAGGGACGTTACATTCATGTTTGAGGCACATGAAGCATACAGAACAGAAGTGGATTAAATTCCCACCTGCAGATGCACGCACAGATACATACATACATTTCATTCTTACACTTCCTATGAAATACCAGAATAATGCAATGCATACGAGGACAGAGGTCCCGTTAACTTACCAGGAACATATAAACTGGTTTAAAGGCACCCTCCCACACACCACAGAAAAAGTGAGTCTCGGTCCACTCAGCAGAAACTGAGTAACTAGCCCGGTTATGCCTGCCTACAAACTGCATCCAGAAGTAGACACATTGCCAATAGCAGACTTGCGTCCACTTCACAAAGAAATAATAAAACTTTATAGAAATCTGACAATATGTTATGAGAACACTTACTTCAACCCACAAGGGTTACTCCAGTAAGTCAACTACAAGGAATCACAACTAAAATCACCCTACAAACACAGAACACAGCTGCGGGAAGTATGCCCACTAAACGTGAGCAAATGCCATTCTGGATAGCACAGATGATAGCGCAGTTAGAGGCAGTGTTTCCACACACAGGCCCACAAGAAAAAGACCGAATACTGAAAATGTGATTGCCAATAGGGATTGCTCCCCAGATAGAGGATTGTACCACTTGGGGTTCAGTTTTTTCCGCCATCAATACCAGGACACATGTCACCCCTTCAATAACCGTGATACCAGAAGTATTAAGACAAATACAGAATGAGTACAGGGCAGAACCTGCTCTGAACTTAGGGATGAAATTAACAGGTATCTACTATTATGTTAGCAGTGGTGGCTATACGCCAACGCCTGAGGGAATGCACTCCTGCACAACAGGGGCGAGAATTACCTAAAATTATCGAAGAAACCTATGCGTCACTGGGTAGAGGAAATTTGGGAGCTAGACCTATGAAACCACAAGTAATGGGTAATCCTAAAAAGGATAATTCCAAGCAAGCACTAGATTCTTCTAAAAAGAAAGGGGATAATAAACAAAAAAAATAAGCAGAATGCATCACAATCACAGGGTGGGTCTCCTCAGCAGGAGCCCACAGACAGGCGGTATAACCATAGGAACGGTAATAACAAAAAAGTCTGACAGGTATCAGGATACTGATACACGTTCCTCTTGTTTCTTTCAGGTTCATAAACCAACTGAGAGGAAAGGATGGTCAGAACACAGATAATAAGAACAAGCAAAGTCAAGAAACACGTTGCACTTCATACTATAATATCAAAAATGAAGATAAACCCAAATTAAAACCTACATTTAAAGAGAATAAAGTAGCTGGCCTTAAAATAAGAAATGCCCAGGCTGCTGAGCACTCAACTTTTGAACGGGGAATGGGATTTGATGATGTTAGACAGGACAGCAGTAGTAACAATAGCTCACCTGAACCTGATGGAATTTCTGGTGACGGCAGGGTTGAATGAACATCACCTGGGAGACACCTGATACTAGGGTGAGTGTCCCTTGCTAGTTATACAAAATAAGACTCCATATGAAGGGGGGGAGATACCAAGAAAAGTGAAGGGCCTCTTGGAAAAACCGGAGTTCTGGATACAATATCCTTTTGGCTGAAAAAGATTGGCCACCTGAGTTAGTTGTGGATTGCTCAAAAGGAGAACCTGTAATTTTACCTAGTTCCAGAATCACTAAAAAATTCATACGCTCATGAGTGGGTGGTAGCACTAGTTACTGCATTATACTAAAATCATGTAGGGTTCGATGCGGAGTCACCTCACCATGTAATCCCAGTAAAAGCTACTACGACAGTACCCAAAAAAACAGTATGTGAAAAAAGAATTCAGGGAGATCTTAGATCAACCTGAATACCAGTGTGTATTTAAGAATTGCACCTCTTTAATGAATAATCCTTTGTTACCCGTAATGAAACCTGATAATTCATACAGTCTAGTTTTGGATTACAGGCATTTGAACACCTATACAAAAACATTACCAGTACTGAATGCATACAGAGCCACATTATTAAATAACACTGTGCAGAAGAAAAGTAAAACACTAGACATATCAAATGAATTCTTCTGCCAGAATATAGTGCCTGAGAACAGATATTTGAATGCATTTACAGCCCTTGGCTCTCATTGTCAATTCTGTAGATTGCCCCAAGGATATAAGAATATTTCTGGGCTGTTCATATAGCTTATATGCTATTTACAACAAAGTTTGGAAAATCTCTCAACAGGAAGATGCGGAGAGATTGCGTGAAATTTACAGTTAACCTAGAAAAGGCTTTGGCAGTGGTCGATAATGGCATGACCACACTAACATCCAGGATATATTCACTGGGGAACATTGTGTCTTCTGCTTTAGAAATAATGGAACAGGATCTGTCCATACTACAACATGTGTAATCACAGTAACGATCCATTCTATTATTAAGCTGGAAGCTACAATCATTGCTCTCTAGTTATGTGCCCTGGCGATATTTTAATGGTATGTCTTTTCTCCGCTTATAATTTAACAGAAAGGCAGACAACAATGTCATAAAGAGATGCAAATATACAATGCTATACATTGATAAATTGGACCAATTACCTTTCACTGTGGCTGAGTCACCTTCCAAATGGTTTATCCATGCCATATAACATTGCCAGTGATAACATTCCAATTTCAATATTGTCTACAATACCACAATGTTGGCAGGTATGAAGCGTTGGGGAAAGAATACATCCATGAGTCTTGGGAATTACCGTACAGATTAAGATGCAGGAATGGGGACACTGAAGTATTTCTCAGCATTACAGACTGCTAGACTTCGTACGTGGATCTCTAGTTTGTCAGGATATTATGCTTCCCAGGGCCTGAAACTCTTTGGTTGCAAACCCATCCCCAGCTGCCGTGATTCATCCTGTACTCAACTTCTCTCGAACGGGAGTTATTTCATGTTAAATAATAAATATTGTTGTGGGATGCTGCCAGGTCACACATATATGTTCACAGTAAGTTCCAGGGCTACTTGTTGTATGCAAGTCTTGTTTCCACTGACCCACAGTCAGGGATGGGTTGCTATGGACTTTATTGAAGGTTTTCCTTATTTGGTTTGATTCTCTGAGCAGACAAAGCCATGCTTTTACAGAAGGAGGTGGCCTTAACCTCTGCTCTAGAGACTTTTGAAATCAAGGTTGCAACGTCTTCAGCTGAGATACGGGCTCTAATTCAAACTAACTTCCCGCTCCATTTCGGGGAAATGGTACATCGTATCTTTAACATGTCTGATACGAGTGAGATAGGACATCGATTTAAGAACGTAGGTGCTGGGTAATTAAACACCTTTCAGACTATCTTCGGGGTAATACCATCATTAATACACTTCATGTTGGGAAGCGTTTTTAGAGGGCTTCCACTGTTCCTACTTGTAGTGAGTAGCCTGGTTTTAATTTTTCTTTTTATGTAAGGGATGTCCCAAACACCAAAGAGATGGAAAACATGCTCTTGGAGCGACGTTGCTGTGAACCAATAGTACTCCATCTGGGCACACCTTGGCTTCAGGAGCTACGAGAGCATTGGTTTCTAGCACTCAGATCAGTCTGGGTTGACTGCATCTAGCCTGCACTCTGATGCTTATTCTGCGGACATGAAGGCGTGTTGGACATCTATCTAGCATTCCATTGGTTGCGCCCCCAGACGTAGACGTACTGCTGGGCCCATTAAAGGCCCACGTAGCAGTGTTCTTCGCTTATTCCAACCCTGATGTCTGCATTCTAAGAGCCACCAAGGGATGCGTCAGCTCCTGTTGGAAGGGACACCGGCTCTGTACCAGGCTTACAGGCAACAAGTGCTTCCTCAGCAAGGGCTGTGGGAACCGGAGATCACCACCTTTGCTCCACTGACCTGATCCAAGAGGTATTACAGGGACCGTTGTCTGCAAAGTCAAGCAGCAGTGATGTTGGGTCTCCCACCTAGGACACAAATATTTGAGTCTCCGTGTGATGGGAATAATTCAACCTTTTTCCAAAACAAATTGGAATTTGAAAACATCATTTTGTTTTATTTTTCCTCTTTATGCTCTCACTGAGCACCTTGGCTTTTGGCATGCTCAGTTAGTCTAACAGTAATGACTATTTAGAAGACTTAGAGAGCCTTTTTACGTTTACATCGCTTTTTACACATACCATGTTTTTAAATGTTTTTAAACCCATATTTTAGCATTGTCTTGTTTTTAAACAGGTAGATTTAAGCATCTGTTACTTTGTCGGAGTGGGTGAAGGCTAATGTACCCCACTATAGGCCTAGGTAGTTACACAACCTTCTGCCTATATTTATCCTATCATTGTTCCACAACGGGTTTGGTGCTGACCTTTTACCTAGTTGCGTGCTGCATAAATGTTGTGTGGTCTTCCCCGAAAACTAGCTTAATTTATTATGCATGAGGATTCTCAGTGTCATAGCAGGATTATCATCCTCTGTATAACAACATTGTATAAAGGTCATTACTATATTCATACTTAGCTGACATACCCACAGCTCCACAGTACCATGACACATCTAGGTAAAACACCTTCCGCTGAGGGCTCCTTTTGGGTATATAAGCACCACATCTTTGTTCGGCAAACCAGATGAGAAAGACTTCCATGCTGGCACACTGATACAAGATGCTGAGGTCCCTGCATGCACACACTTCAGCAAGCAGTGGTCTAACATCCCTCGAGGGGTGTCCAAATCGAGACCAAGACAGGGTTCTTCGTTCTCTCACATCAGGTAATGGGGTTGGCTCTTTCCTAGAGGGCTCTTGGCTATACACGTATATACATGCTAGGTACACTTAGTTCCATCCATTTAGGGTGCGCATCGTAGGAGAACGCATTACTGTCATGTATCTATGTGCCTGAATATATTCTGTTTTACACTGTGGTAGAATTGTACCTTTTATTTACTCCATTGGTGCTCATAACAGTATACATAAATTTTAGTCTTATGGCTGTTGCAGCAAACTTATTTTATACTAGAATGATGCTGGTTCAATAAATACTTATTGAAAACATCCCCACTGTTTATTCTGTGTATCTCTCTGAGACAAAGTGAGCACGACTGATTGAGCGAAAGGAACTGTATCCACAATTCCCGAGGGATCAGGGTTGTCATGTTCGATAGTTGCTGGAAACGATTAGCTCCTTGGTAAGAGGGACACAGTGGCACTGTAAGCTAGCTGGTCTACAGATGGACATAATCTTTGGAGGTGTCTGGAATCAGTCTGGACACCAATCCCTTAGTTTATGTTGTGTTAACACGCGGATCCTATATAGATTTATAGGAACTACACAACAGTAACTGTACTGCTGAGTTGGCAGACGGCAGAAGCTGGCGTTGCTTTGCCTGATGAATCACTGTTGTAAAGGCAGTGTGCTGCTCTGTAGCAGGTGGGGCCTGGGGTCAATCCTCGTTGCCAGCGTACTGGGGCCTCGTCATTAGGCCCTAAGCTTGTCCATGTCATGCTAGAGCAGCAATGAGACCACACACAGAGTCATGATGTGAGCTGAAGACCCCGTGCAGCCTGTTATTATATAGCCCCTGGCCATGCCCAGCCAGGGGATGTACAGGGTGCAGTAGCGGAGCATACCAGAATGGAAGGGGTGGTGCTTGGTGAATATTACACATGCCAGCACATCAACAATTCCAGCTGTACTTAGTTGGAACAGGAGACAGTCCACATTCTGGTGTAACCCTAAAGTGTATACATATTTTGTTTTTCTGGGTTGATAGTGGCATGCCTGGGGAGTGGGGTGGGTGGGAGTTTGGGTAGGGGTAGACTGGAGTTGTAAAGGAAGCACACCAACTGTAAGAAGAGATCCTAGTGGATTGATACATATTGTATTATGTCGTCACTAACTTAAGGATTGTGGGACGGGGTGGATCAGGGGTATGACTTAACACTATTCTCCTTCCCCACAAGCGAGAGTACTGGACAATTGGAATTGAAGGGATTGTTTTTTTTTGTTGTGATTACTTGCATGCTTACGCCTGCGGACATTTCTTATATAGTGCTGATACTTCCTGAGATTCATTTGGATATGTACCTTGTCCAAAGTCTGTTTAAAAAAAACAATACAACAACGAAAGAGGGACAAAAGTGCTACAACAAAAAAGATTCTCGTTGTGACCTACTACTAAACTAAACAAAATATCAATAAGCCCGAAAAAGGGTGAGTTGGTGGAAAAACTTTAGTTTTTTAAAAAAGAACCCTCACTCACCAACATGGTTGGTGACATGCTTCATCATAGGGTTTCACCAAGGAGACCGAATGTCTCCCTGGTGTGCTGCAAAGCCTGGATTTACAGCAGATCTGGTTTTTCTTAATTGGACTGGTGAATTTGTGCCCAACAAAATGACGTGAAAGTGATTTAAAATAAGGCCAGCTGTTCCCTCTACCAATTTTAATAATGGGAAAGCCAACGATCATTAAAAAAAAGTGAAACGGACACTATAGTGGTTGAATAAATTTGAACCAAAATGTCCTATACAGCTATGGAGGTCAACATGTTTCTGCTGTTAGTGCTAATTATGCTCAGCATTCGTCAGGACCAAGATATATCCCCCAGTGGTCTACGCACGCTACGGCGTACCCTATCCGTGGGGATATTTAAAGTTACAATACAAACTCACAAATTTTACTTGTGTGGGCTCTCCCTGTATTCCCAAGGGCCCGGAACTTGCAAAGATCGTAAGTTTTACATCATGGACTGTCACGGCAGGGGAAAACCTTCACGCCAAGTTTTATTTATAAACCGGCGACTCCCCACACTCAAGATGATACATTGTTGCTGTTAGGACATGCCGCGATTTGGGCACAGTAGCCATATATATCGAAGCTAATATGCAACTGCTGACATCTTTTGAATCTGTGAATAGTGGACAAAGATATCACCCTGACTAAGTTCTTTGTAAGAACGAAACGCGTTGGCTGCCCGATGAAATTTTTATGAATACAGAAGATTAAAGGAAAACCTTAAACAATATCAATATTGGATGGACATTTCTTAATCCATTTGTACTTTTGTTACTCATGCGAGGTGGTGCAATCCACAGTGGGTAGAAGATTCAACTTTGATCATTGAGATCGCTCCTTGGGGACAACAGGGGCAGTGGAAATGCACACCAGGAGAGCTAGGAGCTCATAGTTTAAGTCTTACTTTGGGAGGGCGGGCATGTTGCCACACGAGAGGTGCGTTACACACAACTTGGTTGTGTGTAGTGTTGTGTTATTCCATTGTTGGATTGCAAAGGCCAAAGATCTGTGCAGGGCACTAATCAAACGTGCCAACTCAGAGCTGTGAGGACATGCGGAAAACAATTTTGTAAGTGCAATTTAAGGAACATCAGGGGAACACTGGACAAGCTGGGGATAGAGGGTGTAACATGGGGCCAAGGTTGTGGGAGGGCAGGTGTTTGAAGAAGTGGGGCAGGACGTGGGGAGGACCTTAGCTGCACAAGAGACACTTGTAAAAATAAAAGAAAGTTAGAGGCCTTCCAGGGGTGGGGCAGCTATAAGAAGCGGTGGCAAGCCATTCAATAAGAAGCAATCGTACGAGAGTGACAGTAAAGTCAACCAATGGGTGGACTTTAAGCCCACTCTAAGCTTGTGATCAGTATTCCGCAACCAGACAGCTCCCTCATGCCTATCACACAAACAGAAAAAGGAGGTTGTCACACCAAGTGTACACTCAATCAAAGCACACAGTGTTTTTAAATTACCCTCACCCACTAATAGTAGCATGTTTCCTTACTGGGCGTGCTACAACATCCCTTCCCAACATACAAGGAGGGAATCCACTGTGCAGAAAAACATTAATTAAAACTACCTCAGTGATGTCCCTAAATAGTCTATATTAACCTGTTGACCGCGTCTGGAATTCCGCCTCGGTGTGGCTGATTTATGACTGGGCGTGGTCAGGTCGGCCCCCGGCCGTCCTTCGCACACGCCCACCGTGACGTCGGACGGCCAGGGGCCTTCCGACACACAGAAAGGGTTAATGGGCCCCCTGGATAGGGATAAAATCAACATGTGCGGTGTTTAATCAGGGATATTAGTACCCCATCATCTCATCTACTCTTTGTCGACATGTTTCGGCCTAGCACTACGCCCCTGTGGGTCGACCAGCCTTCCTCAGGACTCAGATCACGCACCTCAACTTCTGCATGATATTCTTAAGGAATTGTCAAGTTAGTGGTTATTTTATTTGTAATCTGCAGACCTTATTTTTCCCTCTTTACTGCCACATTCAGGGATTTCCTGGAGAAACAAAAAAATGGGTAAATCATCAAATACTAGTGTTAAATATTGTACAGATTTATTAGCATGATCTGAAAGCCATTTTGTATTTCTGGCGGCCATTTTGTCTGCCATGTGCTCCGTCCTCCCTCAGTGTTAACTGCTATTGAAATCTGCCTAGAGACAAAACTATATTCAGCATCTTCCACTTCGCACATGCCCAGAAGGGTCTAGCTAGTAGAATGCACCTGCTTCTCTACTATAACTGTCAGGTTATTTTTGCTGCTGTATGGAGAAGTAACTCTCCTCCCATTTTGTTGAGCAAGTAGATTTTGTATGCCCAACTTAGTCGTTTTTCATGCATACATGAGCTAGGACTGCCCCTTGGTTTTATGCTGAGTATGTAACCCTCACATATATAAGGCCCCAGTGTTCTGTACTCTTTAGACTGCCTCATTCAGTTGCTAAGGCTCCTGTGTGACGTAGTCTCAACTCATTTGAGTTTATTAAAAATGATCCTTTATATTTCAGCTTCTATGTCAAGTTCTTCTTTGTGAGTTTAAATGGACTAAGTATCAGCGGAACCCCTGACACTGGATTTTTGATTACTACACTAGGTGCACTGATAATCTCAGTATCTGAATCAGATTTGTTACATTTTTGTGCTTCTTGCTGAGGGCTAATCTCATTGATCATTCTTCAAACCTCGAATGATCCTTAACCGCCATTTCCGACTAAAGTCTGCAATACAGTCAAAGCTCACTCTAAATTTGCTCCATGCTTTGTTTAAAAAAATAAATTCCTCAACCTCACCTATTGTCGAAACTTCCCCTTCCAAAACTTAGCTTTTAAACTATACACTAGTTTATATTTGTAATGTGTCAATGATGTTTCCAAGGCACTCATGGTTCTCACATTTAGTGTATTAAGATTAAAACTTGCCTATTGTCATGGCTGATTATTAATTATAGACCTTTATCCAATGACTTTGTGCAAAAACCTTAAGATAGCTTTAGCTAACTGATGTAGAAGCCCACATTAATTTGTGTGGATTCCAGCCTTTGCATACACAGTACTCTAGAAATTATTATTTAGGATTAAGGCGGCTCTATCCATGACTTACTGGGGACCAAGACTGAAGTTTGATGTCCCGAGGAGGGTCTCCTGCACACAAGACCAAAACATCAACACCAGTTCTTGATGGCATCTGCAATGGTTGTGCCTCTCCTATTGAAACAGAAACCTGAAGGTGGATCATACATATGTATAGAGAGCAGAATGTTCTTAACCACAATTTGTCTTGTGTATTATTTATTTATATTCTAAACAAATGAAATTTATGAATACAAATGGAGTAAGTTTGTAAATTTACTCTCAAAGCTGTTATATACAGATTGTCCAATATTTTTCCTTCAGAAGCATTTCTACAGCATTTAGGTGTAATTGTTCTTACTCCGAATAGAAATACAATCGGGAGGTACTAGTTCACCTGATTAGGTCACTGTCTTGGTGCGATGAGTATTGCCTCAATCTCATTTAGGACCTGTAAAGGGGTGGGGAAAAAAACTGGGGAAAAACGACACAATATTTTAAAATCTATAGAAAGATTACATAAAGTTAGGCAGTACATACTCAAGATGACTCAAGACCGAGAAGCATCTTAAGCCAGAAGAGATGTTTTTCTCAGTGATAATTAAAAGACCACAATGAAAGGTCACTGGTATGCGGAGGGAGGAGTGAGGCACAAGGTTATTCCCATCAGCCACATGCACATTTTGGGGTCTTGGTTTGGGTTTCTAAAGTTCTCAAACACCAGAATCAAACACGCCTATATTGATGTGGGACAATAGAACATGGTGAAGGGCTTTGTGGCCTTAATCAGAAGAGGTTCTGCTACTCATAAGGTCTTATGTACATCATAAATGCGCCCAATCAGTGCGTCACACGACCAGTTAACCCCACTTATTGCTGGGCTGTGGAGTTTCTATTTCCCTACATCATTTATTAGGCTCAGGAGTATACCTGCGGGTTGTTGGGCCTTCTACTCCAATACGTAAAGACAGATTCTGGTAGGGAGGTATTGGCTAGATGATTTTTCTTTTCCAATCATTCTGATAAAGTCTTACACTACATAAATCTATTTAGCACAGGTCGTAGGGGGAAGAGTACACATTTATCAAAATACTGTCCCAGAATCAAAACACAATATGGAGGTACATTTAAAGCCAATGACAAGCAGAGACCAGAGTTGCTTTGCAGGACAGCTAACTTTTTGCAACTAGACTGCTGCGCTCAAGTTCTCGGGAAAGTTTTGACCTAAAAAGGAGTCAATATCTCCGTTACTGGAAGTTGAGAAGAGGATTGTCTGACCCTCCCAGTAAGTAAGAACCAGCAGACCGTGGAGAGTAAAGCTAATCAAATTTAGGGAAGATAAACCAGCCAGTATCTCAGCCTTTCCCCCAATAGGCAGATAGCTAGCTAGCTCACAATGAGGCTTGTAGGGCGCATGGGAGACAGAGGCAGCACTTCTGTTACAGAGCATTGCAGTCAGTGTGTGAAGCCTTTACTGGGCTTTTCTGGACTCACCTGGTACATACATGGGAATAGCTGTGCAGGTAGGTCGGAGATTACTGCAATCAGTCATGGATATTGTCCCATTAAAATACCAGGGGTAGCGGAAGTGATATCACATACCCTTTGACCTCAATGACATCACAGGAAGTGACATTATATGGCCTTTGAGTCGGAACCTTCCCAAGAAGTGATGGCACATGGCAACCCTGAAGACATCACAATTGGCACTATTGAAGTACCGCTATAATTGCATGATTAATAGAATACTACACAAATGCTTATTTTACTAACCACTTTTGTTAGGGAAATGAAATGATCCTTGAAACTGGTGGGCCATGAGACAATACCAATCCTAAATTTTAACGAGTGAAATGAGGGAGCCAGACGCCTTCTATAGGGGTACACGTTTTACCCATATGAAATATTAGAAAAAAATATAGGGCATCTTAAAGCACAGTTTTCCTATACATTTAATGAAAAGCCATCAGCTTTCACTTACATATTTCTTGTTTGGTGTGCCAAGCTAAAGAAGCCAGATGCTCCCAGGAGCTGACCCCATTAAAAAGAAAGAGTGCTGTTGTTGACCTGTGTGTCAAAAGGTATCTTTATTGTACCAGGACCGGCATTTTATCATGGGTGCCCTCTTTATCCAAAAATTACTTTTCCAGAATCTTGACTTTAAGGACGTTCATATACCATGCGTGACTTATGGCAACATTTACCTCTAGTATGTCGGGTCCAGCATTTTATCATGTTTGCCCCCCTCGTCATATGCCACATTTGTCCTAACTTATGCCAACCACAGCCTCCAATGTGCCAGCACCAGCATTTCACCCCAGATGCCCCACATGCCAAGAACAATCTCTCGGATGCATGTACCAGTATATTACCATGAGTGCTCCTGTGACCATGTGTCACGTATTACGTATTACCTGTAGTATGCCAGAGCGAGCATTTTGTTAAAAGTACCCGCAACGTTAATAACTGCCTCCAGAATGCCGGCACAAGTGTTTTACCACAGGTGACACCAGAAGCCACACTTTTGGTCTTTGAAATGCCAGGGTCAAAGGTAGACTCTAACATACCATCACTCTCACCCACACATCTCATTGACACTCACTGGCACTCATTTATTTTCACTCTAGCACTTACTCATTTGATTCTCTTGCACTCAGATTCAGGATTGCTCAATGAAATCAAACTTTATTTTGTATTGGTTAATTAAAACCATTACACTGTATTAAAACATATGCAACAACAATGCAATTCATTTGGATCATCTAGTTGTGATTAAAACAAATGAATATGTGTTCGTATTTGTATTTGTATTCGTATTGTGTAGCGCAACTATCGCTCCAGAAGGAGCATCCTGGCGCTGGTTAGATAGTGTGCAAACAATTGCTAAGGCAGAATTAGATAGCGGCCATGACATAGTCGTCTGGGAGATCGAAAATCCAGGTTTTTAGTTGCTTCCTAAACTGGTTTTCATGAGTCAGAGACCTGAGATTCTTGGGCATGGAATTCCAGGCTCTGGAGGACAGATAGGTTAGGGTCTTACCATAGTTGGTTTTGTAGTTAAATTTAGCTAGTTTTATCATATTATCATTAGAGGATCGTAGCGTCCTGGAAGGGTTGTAGTGGGGGTAACGCCTGATAAGATACTTTGGGCCTGTGCTATTAAATGCCCGAAAGGCGCTGATTAGGATTTTGAATAGTATCCTTTTATGCAGGGGTAGCCAATGAAGGGTTTTCAAAGCAGCTGATGCTGAATATTTCCTTGGTAGTTTTAGAACTAATCTGGCTGCTGAATGTTGTACACTTTGGAGTTTTCAGCGTGGATTTTTTCACCCCCGCCATCAGACCATTACAATAGTTGAGGCGGGCGAGGATTAAAGCCACTGCTACCGCCTTTCTTGAGTCAGTGGGTAGGAAGTCAAAAAACTTCTTAAGAGATTTTATGATACCAAAGCAGCTTCCTGCCACATTCCTAACATGTTGGTCGAATGATAACTCGGTGTCAAACAGGACCCCGAGATTTCTTGCTGTCGCCAGTCTGAGGGGGAGCAGTGGAGTCCTCTGGCCACCATATGCTGGGACAGAAATTGAAATTATTTCCCATAGGGAGGATTTCTGTCTTGTTGGCATTACATTTAAGATGTTTTTTTTCCATCCAGTGGACTACATCCTTCAAGCAGTTCTTGAGGTTTTGTTCAGCATTAGTGGAGTTTTCGTCAAGTGGCACAATGAGTTGAGTATCATCGGCATACGATGTCACAAGTATGCCGTATGATTCAATCAAGGATATAAGAGGGACCAAATAAACATTAAATAGTAGAGGGCTCAGAATGGAACCTTGAGGAACTCCAGACAAGAACTTTTTTTCTTTAGAGAGGAAAGGGCCTAGTGCAATGGTTTGGGATCTATCTGTTAGAAAGGATGTTATCCACGCTAGTAAAACTTCTGAGATACCAATGTCTTTTAATCTGCCTAACAGTATAGTGTGCGAGATGGTATCGAACGCTGCTGTGAGGTCCAATAGAATCAGGACAGCGTTCTTTCTTTGATCCTGCAGTAGCTTTATGGAGTCAGTTAGTTCGATTAATGCTGTTTCTGTAGAATGATGAGGACGGAAACCTGATTGTTGGGGATGGAGGACATTGTAGGTTTCTATATGGCTTTTCAGCTCTTTATAGACCATCTGTTCCATAATTTTACCCAAAACTGGGAGGAGTGAGATTGGGCGTAAGTTGGCGAGGTCTGTGGTGGATTTATTGAGCTTTTTCATCAGAGGTTTCACGACTCCCTGTTTCCATTCTCGTGGAACTATACCTGTGTTAAGAGAGGAGTTTATAATCCCATTTATGATGGGATTCACCACATCAATTAGCTGATGGAGAATTCGTGGGGGGCAGGAGTCAGAGGGAGCGCCAGATTTGCAGGCCAGGATTACTTCGCGTGTTTGGGATAAAGTGACTGGTGTGAACATTTTAAGACTACCAATCGTGTTTTCTCCCTGATCAGGGAGGGTAGAAAACTGAGGGGCTAGGGGAGTAGGAAAGTCTTTCTGTATTAAGTCAATTTTCTCCTCAAAGAAGTCAGCTATTTGATTGCAGAATTCTTGGGATGGAGGTATTTCGGGCTGTAACGCTCTAGGATGAGTAAAAGTCTTAACTATAGAAAACAATGTTTTTTGTTTTTGTTTTGCTTCCTTGATGACATTAATATAAAATTCTTTCTTGGCAGCTTTATACTGCGAAGATATACTTTCCTCAGCTGAGTGTAGGAGTTTCTATCTGCAGAGTCGTAGGTTTTACGCCAATTGTGTTCTCCTTTTTTGCATGGTAGATGGGCTTTTGGCTAACTCTGGAGTAAACCAGGGGGCATTTGTCTTACCTCTTTTCTCCGTTCGTCGGGAACGTTTAGGTGGGACACGTTCTTTGATCTCATGCTGCATCCAACTATGGAAGCATTTAGAATCTTGTTCTACGTCTCCAGATAGACTGGGAATCTGTGTCTGGATGATAGGCATGAGCTTAAAACTGTCAACTACCTTTGTCCAGTTAACATAGTTCTCTGAATGTAGACTGGATTTAACTAAATTCTGGGGTCGTGAGGTTCTAATGCAAAAAGGGATCAGACTGATCTGTCTAGATTTGTGGGACAGGGGTTTGGGTTTCTAGGAGGGGAAAGTTAGTGCATACCCCATCTAATATGTGTCCTGCTTGATGTGTGGGCTTTGTTGTAAGTTACACATTTCCAGGGTTTGATGAAAATTAAGTGCCTGTATATCCACTTTGGATTCAAGGTGCAGATTAAAATCACCCATGAGAGTGAAGTGAGGGTAACGGATGAGGAGCTGACCTAAAGAGTCACTAAGAGATTCTAGAAATCTGGTTGCACTGCCTGTGGGGCGGTAGATTAGTCCTCCTGAAAAGGAAGAGGTCTTGTTTAATTTGATGGAAAAACTGAGGCCTTCTATTCCTTTGAGGGGGTCTAGATTGAATGTGTGACATTTGATGTGATTTCTTAACACCAAGGCTACTCCTCCACCTCTCCCCTTCAATCTGTCCTGCCTAAAGATGGTATAGCCTTGTGGAAGGGCGATGGCCAGGTCAGGGTTACTGCTATCAGTTAACCATGTTTCGGTTATGAGGAGGCATTCCAGGTCTAACTCAAGGATGAGATATTTTACATCTTGGCTATTGCTGCACATGGAGCGAGCGTTAATCATCCCTCCTTTAAAGTATGAAATATTATCGACAGTGTCGGTTAGAGGAGCTATTGTCGTGACTGGGGACCAAGGGGAGGCCCACCTGCAAAGCCTAAAAGGCCCTCTAATGTTGTTCATCTCAACATTACAAGTACAGCTAGTAGCTATGTGTAAACTGCGAAGTGAGCTTGCCTGGTAGCTTACGGTGGAATGTCCATGTCCAGAGTTTCCTGCGCCTGTCGCGTTCTTGGC
The DNA here is from genome assembly GCF_964263255.1 of Lissotriton vulgaris. NCBI lineage: Eukaryota > Metazoa > Chordata > Amphibia > Caudata > Salamandridae > Lissotriton > Lissotriton vulgaris. Next base: position 1,309,053,162 of record NC_141695.1, on the reverse strand, counting down.
GCGGACGGGCGCAGACGGGCTTTCCTTTGGCGCGCCTTAGGCGCGCCGCCGTCGCGCCCGCTGCGCGGACGGGAGATGTTGTGCCTCATATGCTCAAAGAGGAGGGCCTGAATTGTCATAAGACTGTAACGCTAGCCTTCTTACACCCCCAAGATGGCGGCCGTCCCTGTGTCCAATCGAGTCAGCTTTTACTCGTCTGCGCGTGGACTAGGGATCTATGTGCTGCGAGGAGAAGGGTGAAGCGTTTCAAAAGGAAAGTGATTCTTCCTCAAAAAAAAACACCCGGTGACACCCAAAGGTTTAAAATAAAATAAACAATAACACAATATTTAAAAACAGTTAGTCTGTCCAACCCCCGGCTTTCCGCCTCAGGGGAGAATAATTTGCACTCTAATGAAGTAGGAGCACTTTAAAAACCGTATCTGGTATTGATATAACATTATAAAGTGTGAATGCGTTTGTCTTAAGATGCGTTGCAGCTTTTTTGGGGGTGCGGTTATTGTCAAAAGGCGGCTGTGCGGTGTGAAGTAGTTTTAAAATACATTTTTATGTAATTAAAACTGATTAATCTTGTGTCTACGGGTTCATGACTTGGGTCTGTTAGGGCTCATGTTCTGCTTTTGTTCCTTCTTCCTGTGTTTTTGAAATGCAGCTGTTCGCATGGCTGGCTTTTGTGTTCGCTTCCTGAAGAAGTTTTACTCGAGTGAGAAATTTTACGCCACGGCAAGTCAGGATGTTTGATGTACCCTCCATCCAGCAGATCATTGCCTGTTCGAATTTTTAGGACGTTAAAAATAAGTTTTAAAAGAACCAGTCTTAGGTCACCGATGCTTGGGCATACACACAGCAAATGCATTAATGTTTCATTAAAATAGCCGCACAGACGGCAGCTCGTGGTGTGTGCTTTCCTTTACCATGTTGGCAGGAGATCCTTTGAGTCGTGCATTCCTAGTCGATATTGGATCGGTAATGATCACTCATCACATTCTCAATAACTTTGACCTACTTTCTCTGTCACTCACTAACACTATTCTAATCATTTCTTCATTTTCACTTTTTCTCATTCACTTTACTTTATTCGCACTCACTGATTCACTCGCTCACATTCACTCACTCTTCATATGTTCTCGCTTTGCCTCACTCACACTAGCACTGTCACAATCATTCTTATTCATGCTGACTGACTCACTCATACTCACCAACATGGTCTCATTCTCACACTTTCATTTGTGCACACATACAAGCATGTTGTCTCACACATACGCATCCGCAAGCATGCACGCAACATACATTAAAAAATGTTTACTTCATCAGATGCCAGCAAAGGTCCCGTCCCAGGACATGGAGTGCCATTATTTTTAATTAAACTAGTACTGAATAAAAACCTGTTATTCACCAATAGAAAAATGGAAAATGGGCCGAAATCAAGGTTGGTTGCACGTTGAGCCGCCCCTGTTTAGGTCTCGCATAGCGTTGCAGTGCAACGCACTGCCATCGCTTTGCGAAGCATGCAGTATGCACTATAGCTGGGGAAGCTCCGCCCACTTTACATCCATAATTTTCATTGGCTGCAATCATAAATTCAGCCTTGTGATTGCTTATTGGCTTCTTAGTCCTGCGTCCTGACAGCCATGTCGCCAGTTTTCTTCCTCCGATCATATCAGCCCCTTTACTTTAAAAATCGTTTTGTTCCCGTACTTCTCCCCGTTCCCTCCCACAGTCCATAATTCTTTTGACCTCAGCCACCCCCCTGTAATGTTGGGGGGGGGGGCTCACAGCTATTCAGGCCACCTATCAGGGGCAGCAACTCCGGGACAAAGATGACAGACACTCATGCATGCTGCTATGGACCGGAAGTCTTGAGCGACCCCCAGCTCCTTTATTTAAGCTCTCTGGCCACGCCTGGCCAGAAAGTGCTACATTGTGTGGATCTCTTTCCGGGTCTTTACCCAGCCGGGTACAGACACTAGACCGCTACATCCTTTCGCAAATTGGTAACAAAAACAAATGTAGTCAACAGTTTATCAGCAAACAAAATCTGCCAGTCTTTGGTTTGGCCGTGGGTTCGGCCTGAGGTTATACTGGAGCCGGTGTCCATGGTGTGGGTGTCGTGGACTCGAAGGCCCTGTGGTGCTGGCCTGAGATTCCGGACTGCGTGCTTTGGCCTGGGGTGACTTCGCAGGGCTTGACATTGGACGTTCATCAGCTTCGCCTTCGATTTCATCAGGGGCAGCTCTGGACTGGTCGACTGCGTGAGGTGTCCTGCTTGAGGCTGGAACCCTTTTGAACCATGAGATATTCCTTGATATTGACTCGCCGTTTCATTCTGCAGTGACTGCGGTCCCCTTAACTGATTTCACACACCACAGTACGGGTTCATAGGGGGTCCGAAACTTCTCTGCGCTCCACCAATTCCACAGCAGCACGGCACATCCAGGTAGTATGATGCGTGTTTTCGCTCTGCGTCGGCGGCTTGCTTTGTCATTGGTCTTTTGTCTTTTTGCTTGGGTACTTGCTGGGTCAAATGGATTCTGTCTCCAGTTGTCCGCCATGGGAAGCATGTCTCGTCGAGGTCCCATTAGCATGAGCGACCAGGGAGATCGTTGAGTTGTGCAGTGGGGCGTGCTGCGATACTCCCTCAGGAATTGTTGTAACGCAATTTCTGGATTGGTGTTCTCCGCTGTAGCTATACGCAATATTTTATTAATCGTGCGCATAAATCTTTGCACCTCGCCATTGACTTGTGGCCATTGAGGGGTAATGCAGTGATGCTTGACTCCTAGGCGTGTCAGAAAGTCTCTAAATTCACTGCCCTGGAATGGGGGCCCATTGTCTGTCTTAATGACATGTGGCAGGCCAAAGAGGGCAAACAACTTTTCCAGGGCGGGTTGCAGATTGGCAAACGATGTGGACGGAAGAATTTTAACCATGGGATACTTGGTATAGCTGTCGATGAGAACAGCTGTGACCCTTCCGTCAGGGAAACTTCCAAAGTCTAGGCTCAGCCACAACCACGGTGACGGGTCTGGATCCTCGGTGATCACCGGTGTCGGAGCGTCAGTGTTACCTGTGAGTTGGCACCCTCTACAACTGCGTACAACAGTGTCTATGCTGTCTTCTAGATCTGGAAGCCACACCTTTTCCCTCGTTTTGGATTTCATCCTTCTGATGCCTTGATGCCCTTCATGTGCCATGAGTGTCGCTTGCTCCTGTAGGCTTTGCGGTATCACTATGCTTGACCATCTTAGGATGATCCCGTTTCCCGCAGAGCTGAGTTCATTTTTCACCTTCCAGAACTTCCCCAGGAGAGTTCAGTCCGACTCACTCCACCCTTGTATATTCTTGAGGAATCCTTCCCAGGATCCGCTTCTGAGGGCGTCAGTTACCCGCTGGAGGCGTACATCTTTATCCAGGTGCTCTTTTATTTCGTCTGTCGAGAGTGCTCGTGGGCACGACCACTTTGAAATCCTGTTGACAAACTCTTCCGTCTTTGCCTCCTGATTGGCATCTGACTCTGCTACTGCAGCTGGGTGGCGGGATAAGAAGTCAGCGGGGTTCTTTGCGCCGGGGCGGTACAGTAGTTCCATTTGGTAATGCTGCAATTGTATGGCCCATCTTTCAATCCTTGGAGGCGGGTGTGGTGCTGTTCCTTTGAATAGAGGTAGAAGAGGTTGATGGTCCGTAATCACTTGGAATGGGTGGCCACTCATCTACAAGTGAAAGTGGTTGCACGCCCATTTGATTGCGAGCGCCTCTCGCTCAATTTGTGAATATCGGGCTTCGGTTGCAGTGAGCGCTTTGCTCGCAAATGCTAGCGGGACCCAGTTTCCTGGCACGGTCTCTTGTGTGAGCAGGGCTCCCAGCCCGACTGGGCTGGCATCGACTAACAATTCAGTAGGACGAGTGGTGTCAAAATATGCCATTGTTGTACTGTCCGGCAGAGCTGACTTTACTTGCTTGAATGCTTGGTCTTCTTCGGCGGTCCACTTCCAGGGAGTTTCCTTCTTTGTTAGATTCCGTAGTGGTTCTGCAATCGTTGCCAAGTTCGAGATGAATTGCCCACAATATGTTGCCATCCCCAAAAAACTCCTCACTTCAGATGCGTTGGTGGGTGCGGGACCGAGTTGGATTGCCTGGGACTTTCGGGGGTCTACTTTGACGCCCTCAGCACTAAACACATACTTTTATTTATTTATTTATTTATTTCTGATTTTGTAAAGCGCCTGGTTACACTGTCAGTGTGTCCCCGCGCTGTCAGAAGAGTCAGTTGCTCCGACAGTCAGAAACAGGACGGGCTAATCTTTAGGAAAGAGGAATGTTTCCAGTTACCCGAAGAAATTAATTGTTTTGCGAAAGAACTGGCACTTCTCCCTGTGAAGCGTCACCCCGTGTTCTGCTAGCCACTGTAGGGTGGCTCTGAGTCGTCGATGGGGATCTTCAATGGTTTTGGAATGAATCAGTATATCATCGCTTACGTTAAGGACGCCCTGGAGACCCGATAGAATTTCTCTTATAGTGTTTTGAAAAATCTCTGCCTGCTGAGGATATCCAAAAGTTTAGTCTTTTGTACCGACGAAGCCCTAGGTGCATCGAAAATGTAGTTATGTATCTGCTCTCTTCCGCTAGTCTTAGCTGGTGATAGCCAGCATTTAGGTCTAGTTTTGAAAACCATTGTGAGACATTCAGGTCGGCCAGGATGTCGTCAACCGTTGCAGTTAAATGTCTCTCCCGTTTTATGGCTTCATTGGGCATTCTCATGTCGATACATATTTGAATCTTCCCTGGTTGCTTCGGCTTTTCAGCAATCACCATGGGTGACACCCAGGGAGCTGGGCCCGTCACTTTTTCGATGACTCCTTGGTGTTCAAGTTTTTGGAGCTCTTGTTCTACCAGTGGTCGGAGATGGAATGGGATCCACCGGTGCCTTAGCGCTACTGGCTGTACAGCTTTGTCTATATGCAGCTTTACGGGTGGCCTCTTTATGCTCCCTAATCCCTTGAACAGTTGTGGGAACCGATCCAGGATGTAATCGGTTTGTAGGACCTTTACCACGTTTGCAAACGCTATTAGGTTGAGGTCTTCGACAGTGTGGCTTCCAATCAGGATGTCGGCCTCCCTATCCACAACATGGAACGTTGTAATTACTTCTTGGTTCTCTGATTTCACCTGTACGGTCATTTTCCCTTTTAGTGGAAGTGGATCCTGACTTCCGTACGTTAGAATCCTGATTCTTGACGGGGTAAGGGGTGGCTTCGGGTTCAGTCGTTTGTAGTGTGATCCCATCACGTTGACGGTAGCTCCAGTGTCAATTAAACCTGTTACTGGGGATCCATCAATTTCGATGTTGCATTTTGGTTGCGGCAGTCGCCTTTTCTTGAGGTCACTTGCAAACGACACAAAGTAACACTCTTCGTCTTCGTCTGTGGATGAGTCATCCAGGTGCTGTGGGTGGCGAGTGGAAGTCTTTGTCAATCGTGGGGTTGTTGATTCTTCCAGCGAGAGATTCCTCGCAGCTCCCGTTGGTGGCTTCCTCCCTGCATTGCCTCTCCCTCGCGAGCCCCCTCGACACACACTCGCGAAATGATTAGGGATCCCGCACTTTGAGCACATCTTTCCTCTTGCTGGGCAGCTGTCTGGAGGGTGTTCTTCTCTCCCATACCATCCGCATGAGCTTTGTCGTGTCGTCTTTGCAGGCCACCGTCCTCTTCCTCCTCGAGATGGTGTACGAATGGCATCCACCCGCTCTGCTTTGATGCGGACCGCTTGCTCGGTGAGCGAGTTAAACGCTGCTTCCATTGCTGTTGCTCGGACATCCGGCAGCTTATGTGAGCAAGCGAGAATTAGAATCTCCTCTAGGGTAATACGGGGTTGTCGCAGTATAAGCATTCGCAGCATCTTGTTGCGACAGGCTTGGATGAGCTATGCTGTTACTTCTTTGGTTTGGTCATCCTCCGTGCACGTGCTTGCTAACTCTAAGTCGTGCATGATAACTGCCCATTGACTCTCCTTCTCTTTGTCTTGCCTGCCTTAACTTAAATCGTTCGTAATGAGGATTGATCTGTGGATCAAAATGAGCATTTAGGGCCTTGACGGACGCGCCATAGTCATTGGGTGCCCCAGTGTTCAGGAGATGCTCAAACAGCTTGTATATTTCGTCTCCTGCAAAAGTAGGGACCTTTTGACGGCCGCGTCTGTCTCTCTGGTGGCCACGAAGTAATTGTCTAGGGGACCGCCCATACCTTCCATCTCAGCGACGCGGTGGCCGGGTCAACCAGCTCACTAAATGGAAGAAGCACCGTAATTTGTGAATGTACCGGGTGCGGTACCACCGGTGGAGCCACTACTTGCTGGGCTGCCTGTCCTGCTGGATTCGACATGGTGCTCTTTCCTTGGTAGGTTGCACTTGTGCTTGACCAGGCGTTTTCAGTGTCCTTTTGGCATGCCCTGAGTGCTTGTTGCCCTCTCTTGTGCCACAGGGCGTCTGACTTCCTTTGTATCATGTTGTGCCTGAGTTATTTTGCTCTGCCCCCTCTTGTTCCTCCCCTTTAATTCCTGCTTTCCTCTTCACAGCCTTAATGTTATGTTTTTTTGGGTTTGCCAGTGCTTGTTTTAATGTGGCTCTTCACTCTGTTTCTGAGCGTTATGACATCACACGGTTCGCCTGGCTATCGGGGGGGCTGCCTTATCCCCTCAGCTGCTGCGTGCGCTTTTCCCGATGTTCGATCGGGCGTTGCTGTGTTTCTTTTTTTTCTCTCTCCTTCTGCTGCTACTGCGCATGCGCGCCTTGATTTAATCACACACCGGGTTTGCCTTTAGCATTGGGAGATCCCCGAGCAGTGTGTGTGAGCTCTTCTATTCTTCTCAGCTGGGCACTCAAGATCGCAGGCGGTGACACGCTTCACTCACTGTGCGTCCTCCGGGCGGGGCTGCACTTCAATTTCAGTGCTGGAATCAGCCGGGCTACCCACATGTCGGCGCTGCCTCGGGCTGTATGGCGGGTGTCTTCTCTTCACTCGTGGGACCAGGATTGCACAAGGTATCCCACCCTCATCGACAGTGTAACGTTTGGGGGGGGCTCACAGCTATGCAGGCCAGCTATCAGGGGCAGTAACTCCGGGACAAAGATGACACAGACACTCATGTGTGCTGCTATGGACCGGAAGTCTCGAGCGACCACCGGCTCCTTTATTTAAGCTCTGTAGCCACGCCTGGCAAGAGAGTGCTACAATGTGTGGATCTCTTTCCGGGTCTTTACCCAGCCGGGTACAGACACTAGACCGCTACACCGACTACCCCCTCCCATTCGTGCCTTCTTTACTGACCGTACTTCTGTTTAAAATGCAATAGGGCTCTCGTAAATATGAGTCCTATTGCATTTTCAGTGCTCGTTTGTGTTCGGATTGGTGGCTAAATTTGCACTCTTTGTCTTGCTTGTGTGCAATGCCTTGCATCCTACGCATGCGTGACAAAACAGTGACCATTCACTGCGAGAGGCAGAGACAGCACAAGCACCGAAGCGGAGGCCGGCCTGGCCAGTCACCGGTTGGTGTTGCTTATTTCCTCTCCTTCTCCGTCTGCGCACCCACACTGTCTACATTATTATTATTATTATTTTTTAAATCATCCAACTGGGGCCTCCTAGTGCCTCATTTAAGCAAGGCACCCGCTTAATTTAATATGTTCAATACTCTTTTTTTTTCGGAGTACCGTTTATTATGTGGAGTTTAGCAGAGAGGATGGGAGCGAAAGCTTACTACTTCTGCCGGTAGATCAGAATGTTTAAGGGTTAGAAGCCGCGATGCAGGGACACTGCGCACTTTTCTTTTTTTTTTTTAAGTGTGGTATATGCTATGAGCTTCCGGCAGCCAAGTCTGCGGCACAATGGAATCCTGCCCCCTCCCCTCCCCTCTGCAGAAAATCTTCGCGCAAGAACCACACTCCACGCTGTTACTTGAAGCGCAAAAGGCCATTTTATTAGGACAAGGTTGCAATCCTTTAAACTTTATTACATAGTACATAAATGCAATAAATATACTCTCCCCATCTCCTTCCGACTCACTCTCCATTCCTCCTTCTCAAACCATCTCACCTGTTTAACTCTTCCCCATTCACTCGGTGACCTCCTTCCTCTACCCATTCTCACCTTCACTTGCCCTCCGAGCATCCTCTGTTGAATTTCCTTCATTGCCTCCCTCGCCCCGCTATCAGTCACCCGTGTACCGTTCTCCCCCCCCCCCCCGAGGGGTGGATCCGCCCGTATGTGACTCACCACCCCTCCAAAGAACCGTCACGCCACTGCAACCTGCCCTAAACTGGCACGCTCATGACCCAAAATCACCCCAAGGCCATCGCTTAGGACCTGGTGGGTGGGCGGACAAAGTTTTAACATGACCCTCCCGGTGGTGCTCAGGACTTAGGAAGAGGCTGTTTCCTCCTCTTCCGACTCCTTATGGCCTCCTAATCCCACCCCTTCCCCTTGACCCTTCTAATCCCACCCCCCACCTTGTCCTTCCGGACTCGCGTTAATTCCCCAGGGGAAGACTGGTCTGCGACCTTTACTTCCCCTGGGGGCCGCATCGCACAAGAACCACACTCCACGCTGTTACTTGAAGCGTAAAAGGCCATTTTATGAGGACAAGGTTGCAATCCTTTAAACTTTATTACATAATACATAAATGCAATAAATATACTCTCCCCATCTCCTTCCGACTCACTCTCCATTCCTCCTTCCAAATCATCTCACCTGTTTGACTCCACCCCAATCACTCGGTGACCTCCTTCTACCCATTCTCACCTTCACTTGCCCTCCGCGCATCCTCTGTTGAATTTCCTTCATTGCCTCCCGCGTCCCGCTATCAGTCACCCGTGTACCGTTTTCCCCCCTAAGGGGTGGATCCGCCCGTATGTGACTCACCACCCCTCCAAAGAACCGCCAACCAAGGAACCCCCGGAGGGCAGTTCCCTGCCCCCAGTGTGCATCGAATGCATCCGCCATCCTGTGGCGTCCGGTGGCTGACCAGCCACCCCCTTACCACGCGTCACGGGCACACAAATAACCTATTCGAGGCAATCCCCGACCGGGAAAGTTGCCCCCTTACGCGGTAAAAGACCAAGCCCACTTTTGTTTGCAAGCCGTGTAATCCGACCTTCGTCGGGCCAAACCAGGTCAGTGACAGGAGTCCCCCTTTGTCGGTGAACGACCATCCACCACCTCTATAGGTGCCCCAGATTCACCAATCACATTACGTCGGGCCCCATCTGTTGTCGGGAAGCTGCCCGCTGTTTTAAGGTGAACGACCATCCACCAACCATTACTGCGTCCCGCGTAAACAAAGCACATTATGTAAGCCATTCTTTGCTAAAAGGTGCCCCCCCCCCATGATGAATGACCATCCACCACCATTCCTGCACCTCAAGTAAGTAAATAGGAATTCTGGCCAACATTGAGCGCGACAAAAGTCCCCCTCCAGGTGAAACGACCATCCACCCTCTAGTTGCATCCAGTGCAACAGAGAAAATTCACAGGCCAAACAGTCTGCAAAAGAGCGCCCCCCGCCTCAGTGAACGACCATCCACCTTTTTGCTTGCCCCCCAATCGAAACAGCCAGGATTCTCGGACAAGAAACCTTGCTCATGTCAAGCTCCCCATTCTCGGTGAACAACCATCCCCGTATTGCTTGCCTCCATTGGAAAACAAATTTGAATGAGCCGAAACTTTGTGTGTTACAAGTGCATCCCCTCGCGGTGAATGACCATCCACCCATTTGCTCATCCGAATTAAACAGATAGGATCCTTGGACCAAAACCTCGCTCATAGAAAGAGCCCCATTCGCGGTGAACGACCATCCACCCTTTTGCTTGCCTCCAATCGAAACAGCCAGGACTCTCGCGCCAGAAACTTGCTCCTGTCAAGCGCCCCATTAACGGTGAACGACTATCCACCCAATCGTTTGTCTTCCACTAAAACTAAATATGACTGGGACCGAAACTTTATGCGTTACCAGTGCACCCCCACGCGGCAAATGACCATCCACCCATGTGCTCATCCCAATTGAAACAGATAGGATACTCAGGCCAAACCTAGTTAGTGCCAAGTCCCCCCCTTTTTTGGTGAACGACCATCCGCTTTTTTGTCCACCTCCACTGTAAACCTATAGGATTCAATGTAACCGACACTTTATTTGTGACAGGTGCCCCCTACGAGGTGGACGACCATCCACCCTTTGCTTGTATTCAGCGTATCAGACGGTTTTTGCGGGACCAAATCCGCATGCGACAAGCACCCCCTCCATGTTGAACAACCATCCACCTCACATGGCTGCATCCCATGTACACAAACAGCATTCTTGTTCCCAATTTCAGACTGTGCCAAGCGCCCCCTTTGCGGTGAACGACCGTCCACCTTCTTGCATGCAACCAGCATAACGGAAAATTCTGTGCCCAAACTTTACTTTTTGATGAGAGCCCCTTCATCGGTGAATACCCATCCACCCTTTTGCTTGCCTTCAATGTAGATAGATAGGATGCTGGGGCCCCAAAACCTTATTAGTGCCAATTCCCCCCCTCAGGATGGATGACCATCCACCCTCCTGCTCGCCACCATTGTAGACAGATAAGATTAGATCAGACTGAAACTTGGTTCGTGGCACTTGCCCCCCCTGCTTTGAACGACCAGTCCACCTCCTGCCTCCATCCCGTGTAGACCGTTCAGAACTATTTAGGCCAAACTTTGATTATGACCAGAGCCCCCTTTCGGTGAACGACCATCCCCCACCAGTGCCCGCTCCCAATTACACCAGTAACACGTATGGACGGGCCGACACTGCCCCTGCAGGTGGGCCCCCCCGGCGCAATACACTACCCCAACCTGTACCTTCGGCATTCAATAGCTCCCCCCGTCGACTCATTCCGCTGCGAGGCCTAAAGTCATCACAGCGACCTGATTGCCACCATTATCTGCTTCCTCGCACCATGTCCCACTCTGTGCATCATCATGTAAAGCCATAACCAAGCTCTCCCAGCATACATCAGTCTCCCACCCGAAACGTCGGATTGGGGCGACTCCTCATTTCACATACACACTGTCAGCATCCAAACCCAAACCCTCAAATACATCCCCCATATTCCTACATCATCCTACAGCCGTTGGGCAACTGGCCAAATCGCCTCTTCTGACGGTCAATGCCCAGGAGAAAAAGGGGGACCACTCCCACCAGGCGACCGCCTGGGGTCCTGCTCCACTCCCAAATCCTGTAGTAGAAAAGAACAATTAGTGCTGCATGAAGTGTGGCCTCCGTCCCTTAGCCCCCCCGTCCGACAAATGTCCAGTCGCCACGTCAACACAGAAACACCGTGACGGACACCTGGAGCCCTGAATCCTGCAGCCGCTCCCCCCTCCCCCCGGGGGCCCTCCGCCTGTCAACTCTGCAACGGCCCCCAGAAACACCCAAAAAACGTGCTCCACCGTAGGCAGCCCCCTTGCGTATGAAGCCTAGAACGATTTGCAGAAATGAACTCCCACCTCTTCCTTCGAAAAACAAACACCCCCAGTCCGATGCCTCTGATCACAAGCAAATAATCTCAGTGCCCGCGGAGATTGCCCCCCCCCAACCTTAACCCTTAAACCCACCTCGATTCCAGGCACCCAGACAAACCATCCTCACAAAGCGCCTAAAGCACCAAAATCGCCCTGCTTGAGAATCAGGTGCCCCCAGCATGTACCCCAAAGCACACCAGCCACAATGCCGGTCACCCATCCATCCGCTGCCCAACGTTGACCACTGCAAAAGCGCCTCCAGGGTGAAACTAATGCACTTCCAGGTCTTCTGTAACTCATAAGAAGAGCACAGTGCCAGAGTCTTTCCTCCAGTGCCCTGCGCGCAGGTACTATATCAAACTGTACTTCAACAAACAGGGGCAGCATATCAGGCAAAAAACCCATCTCCTTATAGCGCAAACCTCACGCCCTACCACTCCTACGCTGGTCTGCAGTGTCTGCAGCATCTGTGTCAGCCAACCACGTCCACGCCCCCCCCCCCGGACGGGCCCCCATCACAGCCCTCTAATCCCACCCCCAGTGTCCTCGGATCCAATCCTGCCTCTGCACCGGACTCTCGGCCTCCTCCCTATGACAGTGAAACGCCATGGACCCCATGGCCTCGAACAACCACTGGACTTCCTAGCCCCCTCAATCCCCCACCTGTCAGGCCGCTTATTCCACCTATTACTGTGTTGCATCAGTCGGCACCTCAGGCCCCCAAGCGCTTCCCCCGCTCCGAGAAATGCACTGTGACCCTTGACAATGAATTTCAACCACGCCGAACCAACAAAACCCCCTTTTCTTAACATTCCAACTAGCATCCGGCGTGCCCTGTCAGTCCCAAGTCCAGTCTTATGCCTACCCGTCACCTGACCGTAAACCGTACACCAGCCTCCCATGTCCCCCACCACCACCCCAATGCACCCCGGCCAAACAGCCGTAGACCCTTGTCCGTGCAGCTCCCCCTTTTGCCCCATCCATAGATCCGTACCAGAGAGTCCATCCAGGACCTCCTTCTCCTTTCCAATCGAGGGAGTTCCCGCATTTGCCGTCCTGCACTCGCCTGCAACCGTACTTGACTCATGTAGCAACACAAAACAAACAAATTACCTGGAACCCCCCCCTTGTGCAACCCTTCTGTACTGCATCCTGCACTCCACTAACCCACTCCCTATTCACACAGCATACCCCCCACACTCATGTCCACACCCTTCACTCCTCAGCAGACTACCATGCCGCGCGTCAACTGTCACACACTGGTCATTGTGTCAATAAATTCAAGAATGCTGCAATGCTTGAGCTGCGCTATCCCACGATGGAGGGCAGGCCGCCACGGACCCCCCTACTGCTTCAGGCCAGCGTCCGGAGGCCGTTGTGCGCCCCGCTGGCATCCCCTTCTGCCGGAACAATACCAGTCCTGGTTCCCCCACCAGGTCGTTCCAACCAGGTGGGGCCCGAGCACCACCGGGCCTCGCGCAGTGCTGACGGTCCCTCCACACTACACCCAGCGCCCCAAACCTCACCTGCGTACCTCGACCGCACTCCCACGCGGCACCCTAACAAAGCCCCTGCAATACCTGACATCGCCACACTCCGAAGGTGTCATACGCCATAACTGGCCTAAATCAACCACTCTGGCTATGTATCCACTGTATGCAGAAGGGGCTGCATTAAAAAGAAAACTAGAGCCCCCCCGCCCGACGCGTGCTCTTCCGCCCTCCCTCCCCGCCAGGGGTGCAGGTCCATGATAGGGGGGGCCCAAGCAATACAAAGCAAGCCGGAGCAGCGCACTGCCCCTCCCCCCGCCCACGTGCGTTCTAGCCGGGCCTCGCGAATTTGATGGAAATATGTACAGGCGGGGCCCTGCTCCGCGATCCCACCACCCAAGGGCAGCCAACTTGCATCAATACCGGGCGGGGGGGGCCAGACCGCACATGCTGGCGACGCCACCCCCCTCCCTGCGGCCATCCTGCTCAAAATGCGGCACATCAAGGGCCCCCACCGGGTCCCCTCCCGCCCAGCGCTGGCCCACTTGCCTCAAAGTCATCCCCCCGGGCAAAGGAATTGAGCAACGCGCAGGCAGCAAAAGTTAAAAACCGGGCCTGCTGCCCCCCGCCCAAACTCCCGCCGGACGCCAGAACAGGGTGCCCACCCAGCTTTCCACAGCCTTATCGCAGTGTGCGCCCAGCCACAGCAAGACCTACGCTGACCCCCGCCGTTGCCTCCGGCCGGCCCTTCACCCGCCCGATCAGCTCGCTGGCAACAGCCTCTCCACCGCCCGCACCGCAAACCCTAACAGGGTGCCAGAGCCCATACCCCTCTAAAGTTCACAGCAATATACCCTACAAAACCGCAGCCGGAAACGAACTCCTCTCCCCGCCGATCGACCAGTCGGCCCCCGCCCCAAACCCCCGCCTACTGACCACAGTTTTAACATGACCCTCCCGGTGGTGCTCAGGACTTAGGAAGAGGCTGTTTCCTCCTCTTCCGACTCCTTATGGCCTCCTAATCCCACCCCTTCCTCTTGACCCTTCTAATCCCACCCCCCCCACCTGGTCCTTCCGGTCTTGCGCGAATTCCCCAGGGGAAGACTGGTCTGCCACCTTTACTTCCCCTGGGGGCCGCATCCTCTTCAAAGGAGAGATTTTTTCTGTGTTAAAGGGACACAAAACCAATTAACTCCTAAATTGAGTTGCTATCGTGGTTCTGACATTCCTGCGCTCACATCAGTTCTGAATATATTTGTTACCAGTCTCTAACGTGGAAACATTGAACATTGTACTGATCACACGTAGCGTCCTGCAGAAGAGACGCACACACTTTGACTCAAAACCAATTTCCATGTCTTGCTTCTTTCCTTGATCTCCTTAAGCCTCTGTTTCTGATCGACCTTGTCAGCGCTGGGCCCAGGGCCAGTGTTGCCGCTGGCACAGTCCAGATGGCATCGTCACCACCCCAAGGAAAAGTGGGAGAGGGCAGAGTTTGCAGGAGTTACTGCACATTTAGGCTATATATTGGATTGGCACTTTTATGCAGCGCCAACTCTGCGCTATGGACATTTCAACGCTTTACATGAGCACTAAATTACAATATGCAAGGTCAGGTTATTTTAATTTTGTTTGATCTACACCACCCGACTGGGAATTATTGTACTGAAATGTCCTTTGTGAACAGGAAATTGGGAACAACCTCACCTATAAGGCGATTCACATGGACAACCCTGATTACCTCGCTTTAAACATCCGAATCTGCTAGAAACAAAACTTTTAAAGGTCATGGGCAGTGGAAATGCCAAGTCTGTACCATTCGTGCATGTCGAGAACCTTATCCCTGTATCTTAGTGTGGGGTTGTGCCAGATGGACTCAAATTGGCTCTTCCTGATGCTTGTTGTCCCATAGGCGCAGACTCTAGCTAACCAACGAAGTGGCACAATTGGCGGATCCATGAGCTTACAAAAAGAAAACAGCATGCAATGCTCCTCTCCTCTTTCCTTTCCTACTCCTATCCTGTTCTATCCTCTCTATCCTCCGGGGTGTAGGACAAGGACACTAACCAAGCAGCACGAAGGGGGCGGCAGACAACAACGACAAGCAGAACTTTGAAAGACTGGCAACCGAACCATCGCTAGGACACGGAAGGCCGATGGCCAAACCCCCCCACACCCCCGCATTCCATGCTCCAGGAAAATATATATTTTTTTATACAATAAAAAATTACAGAAATAAAAACTTTTAAAGGTCAACCTCCACTCAAGCTGGACAGATTCATAAAGTCTTATACCCTGAAACAGGCATACTCTGGAAGGGCCCCAGCGACCATATTCGACAGGCCCCATCAACCTTCGCTTTTAGAAGGAACTTTCAACAGCACTTCTGAAAGAAAGAACTTTTGTAATCTGTAGTCAACTGCTCTGGTCTCTTGTAATCTGTAGTCACCTGCTCTGGTCTCTTGTAATCTGTAGTCACCTGCTCTGGTCTCTTGTAATCTGCACTCACCTGCTCTGGTCTCTTGTAATCTGCACTCACCTGCTCTGGTCTCTTGTAATCTGCACTCACCTGCTCTGGTCTCCCGAAACACGCACTACATAGATCACAATCTGTTCCTGAAGCTTAATTTCCCATTCTGAGATCCTAGTTTTTATTTGTCCACTTATTTCCATGCCAAGCTTTGTGAATCTCTCTGCCATCCCATACACAGTGTCTTGGTATGCAGTGCTGTGTCTACAACCTAAGTACATGAAAACCAATATCTTTAAACCTATGTAAATAAAAGGGAATCATTGTCATGGCGAGGGTGAGGGTAGAAAGGTGTAACCTGTCTATGGGGTGGGGCTAGCTTGAATGTAACCAGAGAAAGCATCTTTACTCCTATGGCATGACAATATGACGTATGATTGCACCCAAGAACTATGGTCCAGAGAAATAGCTAAATTGTCTTTGCATTTTAGTATTTGTACCCTCCTCCCCCTGTTTATGGTGTTTGAGTGATATTCTTTTTGACAACTGGATTGACTGAGTGGCATGATATTTCAACAGAGACCTTTACATTGGATAAAACACATATCTGAGGACCAGGGCACCATCCATAGTGAACAGTTACCATGCTATTGCTTGTTATTTTCGTTTTCTTTAAGCAGAATTTTAGTTTGTATTTGCAAAGATCCTTATTCATTGAGATAATGCAACTTTAGTGTTCCTTTTTAGGTCGAGTTTTCGCAGCGGAGGTAGGGGGGGTGCCTGTTCCTTTTAGCCCCCTCCTTTTTTCACCTCAGGATTCCCCCAGAGGTGAGGTGTTTTCAGTGCACAGTGGCTCTGTGGGAGAGGGTGAGTGGGCTCAGGTTTGTGGGTGGGGGCTCTCTCCACTACAGGAAGCAGGTTATGAAGCAAGGCTCATGCCTCAACAGAGATCTGTGCACACGTCCACTTATTGCAGTATAAATACTGTAGGTCGCATTATAACAAAAGCACAAAGAAAACACAATAAATGCAGATGAAGTCTTGATAGATGTATTCCTTCAACTCAGATTCTTCAATTCAGATTTTATGCACAACGCCCAGCCAACACGTGTTTCGTCAGGGCACTTTGCCCACGACTTCATCAGGGCTCCAATGGGCAGTTGTTCCAAAACTTTTGCCACAATGGCTGTATGCTCTCAGCCGGTTATACTTACATCCCGGCTGCCGGGTGATGTGCTGAAACGTCTCAGCAGTTCGTATATCGGTCAATACCAGAAAAGCGGCACACAAAGGAGTATCCCTATGTGAGGCAGCTCGAGTCGCTCGGCCTTTCAGCGTCCCCGCGTGTGTATGCGGCAGCTCATGCCTCCTCCCACCCATACATGGGCCTCAGGGGGAACCTTTTTGGGGGCTAAGGGGAGGGTGGCAGCGTCAGTTGGGGACGGTTCACAAGGGGGGGTTGCCAGATCTTGGAAGGGATTAGATATTTTTCCATCCTGGGTTGAAGGGCTGCAGGATGCTGGGTCTGGGGATGCTGGGGCAGGTCTTGGCCGCCAGCAGAACATGGTGAGTGCAATTGACCTCCAAGTCAGGTAGGTGGGGCGACAGGCGGGGCTTCAGTAGCACAAGCAGTGGCAAAATTAGGTAGCAGGGTTCAAGAGTGTTAGGTTCTGGGCCCAGCGGTTTCTGCCGTCCAGGCTATGTTAGATTATAGCAGTGAGGAAGAGGTGGGGGAATCCCCGCCCCCTGTGAAGGAGACATGTAGGGCAGAGGTGAAGAGGTCCGGCCAGGTGGAGCAGGCTAGAGGTTTGTGGTCAGGCACAGGTGTGTCCAGTAGGCAGGAGGACTGGGGGGCTTTTAGACTTAAGGGACCCAGCACATCAGTCCGAATCTTTTCTCCACATGCCAGGAATTATCATGGACCGGCAGACTCGGTAGGGTGAAGTGCGGCCCAGTGGCGCAGAGGAGAAGGGAGGGTGGAGCCTAGCGCTGCACATACCGTACCGTCGGGGGATCCCGGCTCAGCCAGCAAACATAGGTCCGGCACGACCTTGCTGGCCCCAACTATAATTTCTTCACGTCGGACAGAGTGGACTTCAAGAAATGTTACTAATTATGGTCAATGTGTGGGGGAGTACTGGCGGGTATAGTCGGCTCCCCCGCCTGGTGTACAGAAAGGGTCTGCTCAGGCCCAGACAGGTCATGAAGGGTCCGTTAAGGCCCGTGATATGTTGTTGGTAGCTGGCCCTTCACAGATGGAGGAGTCGTTGGTGCTGGATTACAATGAGGACAGCCCCGAGGAAGGGGAACTTCGTGAGGTTGAGGTTGGGGGGGGCCTTCTCATGCTTCTCGTAGTTTTTTGCAGGTACAGCAAGTGATACCGCCCAAGGGGGCAACAGCGCCTAGACCCAGAAGAGAGCACGGCCCCTTGGTGAGGGCTCTTCGACTGGTGGATAATGTGGAACACGTGTCATGGCGGTCGGTACCTGGTCAGGCACCCTTGTTAGAGCCAGGTGAGAGTTGTGAACCACTGGCCAAACCAAAAATGGTGTTTGTGGGGACAGGGGGAGAGGAAGTTGGGGGGCAAGGGAAGGGAAGCTTTACAAAGTTCGTTCTGTAAAAGATCAAGGGGTAGGCACAAGGGAGGAGGAAGGAGTATTGGGTACAAAGGTAGAGAGTGGAATTAACACTGAAGAAGTCGCCATAATTAAAGACCCATTGCACAGCAAAGAGTTAAAGATTAAGAAGCTGCCCTACATAGGCGTTACAAGACCTTTGGGAGCATATTTGATGTTGGCAACAAAGGAACGGATTTGGAAGGGGGAATATGTTGAAATTCTGAAACTATTGCATAGAGAGGTACAATCCAAAGAGGGTTCCAAGGAGGAAGAATACGAGTTGGCTAAGCGTCCAAAGGTACCTTTAACAATTGAGAATTGGACAGCTGCGTTTTTAATTTATGCCAGCGTTTATTGCGAAACGTTCCCGGAGCGCTGCGTTGCCATTTTCAAATACATGTACGTAATAAGGAAAGCCCAAATTACTGGTAGTGGTTTTGCATGGGCCCAATACGATGAGGAGTTTAGGGCTTGCATGGCTTGGGATCCAGAGGCAAAGTGGGGGGGAGTTAGATACCGATCTGTGGCAACACACGATAGGAGCCTCAGCTGGGTGTAAGACAATCTTTACAGCTAGTGGTTTGCCCTTAGTATACAGGTCCTTTCAGGGGAAGCCCCCCCGGGGAGGCGTGGGAAGTAAAGCAGAATCACAGACTGGAGTTGGGGCCATGCTGGGATTTCAACAAGGGCCTGTGCACCAGAAAATATTGTAGATTCCGGCATGAATGTCCACAGTGTGATAGAAAGCATCCCTTGGTCAAGTGCTGAGGGGCAGGGAATTCAGGCAGTCAGCAGTGGCTGCGGCCGGTGGCCAGCGCTCCAGGCCCCTCACAGAAGTCCCAGGTTACTAGGGGGGGGAAAGGTCCACAGGGGTCTGGGCCCAAAGGCTAATACTCCGGTTAAGCTAGAGCAATTAGCGCAAGCGCTACGGGGGAATGGGGATGTGAGAGTTTAAAGTATGTTACTGGAGGGATTTGGAGAGGGGATTCGCCTTGGTTACAACGGGCCGCGGCTGCGGCGTTGGTCAAAGAATTTGAAATCAGCTGAGGAACACAAAGACATAGTGCAAGGAAAACTGGATAAGGAGGTGCAGGAAGGAAGAATGGCAGGGCCATTTGATGATTGGCCCTTGGAGGATCTGATTGTGTCGCCGATTGGGGTAGTCCCCAAGAAGGAGGCAGGTCAGTACAGGTTAATTCAACACCTATCATGGCCAGAGGGGTCCTCAGTCAATGATTTTATTGATGAGGAGGTGGCCTCTGTGTCATATTCCTCGGTTGACGTTGCCATGTCACTGGTGGTGACCGCGGGCGCGACTGCAGAAATGGCAAAATGCGATATTAAATCTGCATTTCGACTGCTTCCAGTCCACCCAGAAGATTGGAATCTTCTGGGGATCCATTTTGCTGTAAAATGGTAGACAAAGCTTTGCCGTTGGGATGTTCAATGTCCTGTTCCCTTTTTGAGTCTTCCAGTACCTTCTTGCAATGGTTTTTCACACAGTGCAGTGGCCATGAGTTAGTGACTCACTATTTGGACGACTTCTTTTTTGTGGTTCCCCCGGGCTCCACGGAGTGTCAGGCAGCTCTGGACGCATTTCAAGAGCTCATGGACAAAATTGGAGTGCCATTGGTGCCAGAGAAGACAATGGGTCCTTGCGCGACAATGTCTTTTTTAGGAATTGATATTGATTCAGGGGTAATGCAGGCCCGCTTATTTTATTTATTTATTTTATCAATTTATAGGGCGCAACAGCTACCCAAAAAGGGTTTCCCGGCGCCTAGACACAGCTAGATTGAGGGCAGAGAAAGGAGGTGACTGTAAAGTGGTTATTGTTCATACAGCCAGGTCTTTACAAGCTTTCTGAACCTGCAGTAGTTTTCTTCCTTCCGGATATAGGGGGGAAGCGTGTTCCAAAGGGAGGGTCCCAGATAGGCAAAAGATCTGCCACCTGTTCTTGCACGTTTAAACCTAGGTATGCAGAAACAGGCTGCTGTCTGTGACCGAAGGTTTCTCTTGGGCGTATAGAGGCAGGCAAGAGATTGGAGATTTTTTGGTGCTGTTCCTGTTTTTATTTTGAACATGTAGTTCAGGGCCTTGAAACGAATTCTGTTCTCGATCCTGAGCCAATGAAGATTCCGACGATGGTTTGAGACTCCAGAGTTCTTCGGAATATTGCAGAGGAGTCTGACCGCAGCGTTTTGCGCTACCTGTAGTCGTCCGATCACAGATTTGTTTGCGCCCAAATAGAGGATGTTGCCGTAGTCAAGCCTTGATGTGATAAGGGCATTGACTACGGTCTTTTGCGTTGACACAGGCAACATCCACAGGATCTTCCTCAACCATTTAGCTATGGTGAGACAAAGGCCGGTTACTTTACTGGCCTGTTTGTTCATGGACACCGGGGTAGGAAAAGCGCCCATCTGGTCCGGCCAATGTGCAGGGTTCCAGAGAACTTGATCCTTTCCCAAGATCAGTATTTCCGTCTTGTCGCCGTTCAGTTTCAACTGGTTTGTTGTCATCCAGTTCAATATTTTTGATAGTCCTTCCTTAAGTAACGAAGGGGAATGGGGACAAGATTCAGATAGGGAAAAATTGATTTGGGTGTCATCGGCGTAGTTCATAACCGTTAGACCTAACTTTTCAACAAGATCGGCCAGAGGTTTAAGATAAATATTGCCCTTTGAAAAGAAGGTGAAAATGTTGGAGCTCTTGGAGACCATGTTGAAGAAACAAAAAGTGACAGTGAGGGAGGTGCAAGTTCTGCTGGGCCATCTTAACTTTGCGTGCCGGGTGGTCAGGGCGGGGAGAACTTTCTGTAGACTAATGGGTCGGACACTGTCCGGCCATTACTTACTTGCCCCATCACCATGTCCGGTTGTCAGCTGGGGTTAAGGAAGATCTTCGAATGTGGTCAGTCTTTTTGCATTGCTTTAATGGAGTTCCTTTGGCCAGGGAGGAAGACTGGGTTTGGGGCGTACACATTTTCTCAGACGCTGCGGGCAGGGAATGTTTTGGTCTTTATTGGCAAGGCAAGTGGTGTGCGGAAAACTGGCCAGACCAGTGGAAGGAAGGTGAGAGGAGCATCGCCTTTTTGGAACTCTTTCCAGTGTTAGTAGCCTTAACATTGTGGGGACAGGATTTGTCCCATAAGAAGGTGCTTTTCCGAATTGACAATATGGCCGTGGTAGACATCATTAACAGACAGTCGGCCAGAGATGAACAGATTTTGAAATTGCTGCGAGTCTTTGTGTTGGGTTGCCTCAGATTTGACATCAGTTTTAGGGCTTTACACATCCCCGGAGTGAACAATGACATTGCGGATGCTTTGTCTCGTTCGCAGTGGGAGAGATTCCATGGGCTTGCCAAGGACGCGGACAGGACATCGACCCCCATGCCGGACCATGTATGGTATGTATGCAACGTAGGGTTATACAACTGGTGGTAGGTTCTTTGTCAGCATCCACTCGGGTGGCTTATGCGTTGGCATGGAAGGAATTTTTGGTGTCAGGTGCTCACAAACGGGAGCCTGGATGGCGGCGGTCTGAAGAGGATATCCAGTTCATTCTTGTTTTAATGGACAAAGGCCTGTCCAGAGTTACGATAGTTGGGAAGCTAGCAGGCATTGCATTTATGGGGAAACTCCTTTGGGGCTACACCCCTTCCGCTGGGGAAGTTGGGAAGGAGTATGCTGGAAGATTGGGCTAGGGAGCGGAACGGCCAGTTCGGTCTCCTTTGTCTTGGCAGACTTTAGCCAGGGTATTAGAGGCGTTGTCGTCTGTTTGCAGAGATACTTTTGAGGCATGCCTTTTTTCTACACTCATGGTGTGGATGTTTTTTGGAGAGTTCGTGTTTCTGAGTTGTTAGGTTCTAATTCGGGGCCTGGAATGGCAGGAGGTGCATTTGTCAGACAGAGGTATTCATATTTGGCTGAACAGATCTAAAACAGACCAGAGGAGTAGGGGTAAAGGCATTTGGTTAGTAGCGTCTTCCCCCCCTGGGACGTGCCCGTTACAGTGGGCCCGGCATTGGTGGGTGTTATCTGGTGGGGGTGGTGAATCCAGTGTTTTTCAGCATGCCGACGGGGCCCGGGTCACGGAATACCAACTTCGCATGGTGCTTCGAAAAGCTTTGCGGAGTATTGGTCTGGATGGGTCACAGTATGGTACTCACTCTTTCCGGATTTGGGCTGCAACCGAGGCACATAACCGGGGTTGGTCTAGACAGGATATCATGCGCTTAGGGCGTTGGTCATCTAATTGCTTTCAGCGATATGTGAGAAGTGATGTGGGGGAGGCGCCTGCATCATCTGTTTTGTCATAAGTCTGATACTGCTTTTCTCGTTTCAGGACCTGTGGCTGGCCCCCGGGCGATGAAAATGACAAACTGGATTGTTGGGCACTCTTTTGTAAAATAGGCTCATGTTCAAGCATGCAGCAGTTATTTTGGGTCTTTATTAGGCTTTAATGAGCGTTTGTTTAATGTTGTGTGTAAGGGTAAAGGGGGGATGCTATGGGCAGAGTTGATTCCTGCTCTTAACTCTTGGTTGGTTGGGGACTAGTGCCCAGATGTTTTGTTAATCCATTTAGGTGAAAACGATCTGTGTGGAGTAATAGGTGTGGTTTTGTTGAGGGCCATGAAAAGAGATCTTACTCTTTTGAAGGAACAGTGGTCAGGTTGCCTACGTGTTGTGGACTGAACTGGTTCCATGTAGAATTTGGAAAGGCGCACTCAAACCTAAAGCTATTGATAGGGCACCCAAAAAAATAAACTTGGAGGTTTCCAGATTTTGCAGAGGCCTTAGTTTTGGTAGACTGACTCAGACATTCGTTTTGATGCTGTAGAGTTTTTTTTCGGAGTGATGGAGTATACTCACCTATCCAGGATGGGTATGGATTTATATGTCTTAGAGCTCAGGGACGTTTTGTCTCGGTGCCTGAAGGTACAGAATGTTGTCAGTTAAGTTATCCGACTGGGGTATTTTCATTCCTTCTTTACGGTTTTGGGGGGCAGAAAGGGGGGATAGAATTCCTCCCCCTCCCGCTTTCTGGGTGGCAGGGGTCAGTGGTGTTTTTGGGTGGATTGTGGTTGTTTATTTGCTGGGTTGTGGTATCGTCAGGGTGAGTTGGGCAGGCTAAGTAGTTGGGGTGCTTCCAGGGGTTGGGGGGAACAACATTAGTTAAGGGGCAAGCAGGGAAGTTTGGATAATGGTTTGGGGGATTTGTTAAGTTTAATCGATTATGCAGGTATTTGCATTGTTGGTATTTTGTGATTATGTAATGTACAGGTGGGGGCGGGGCCAATGACGTGTTAGGGGTGGGGGCGGGGATCGGGGGTTAAGGTAAGGTGTTATTTAGTGAGGATTAGTTTTGTAAGACATTTGCCGAGGTTTTCATAATTTGGTAATGTGCACCTGTTTCCCCCCCACCCCTCCCTCCCAAGGAGAGCTTGGGGGGGGTCGCGACCACAGGGAGGTCCCCCCCCCGGGCAGTTTGGGAGGGGTGGGGGTGGGTTTATGCAGTCTTCAAGGAGTTTTTTCATATTGGCCTCCTTTTTAGTAGTGCCCATTTGGAGCCCAACTTTAAGTTCGGCTGGCTCCTCCCCCGGCCACCATTTTAGATTTGGGTGAGCTGGTGGCCGGGGTTTAGGTTGGATCTTTTTTTCCCCTCCCTCCCCCCCTTGTTTTTTACTTATTTTATACATTTTTTGCAATTTTTCTATTGTACTTTTGGTGGTTTTTGTTGGAACAGGTATACATGGGTTTTTGGTTGTTGTTTTGTCGCTTGGAACAGGTGCAGGTGTCAGTGGTGTTTTTGCCAGGATTGGCAGGATTGTGGTTGTTTATTTGCTGGGTTGTGGTATCGCCAGGGTGAGTTGGGCAGGCTAAGTTGTTGGGGTGCTTCCAGGGGTTGGGCGAACAACATTGGTTAAGGGGCAAGCAGGGGAGTTTGGATAATGGTTTGGGGATTTTTTTAAGTTTAACAGATTATGCAGGTATTTGCATTGTTGGTATTCTGTGATTATGTAATGTACAGGTGGGGGCGGGGCCAATGACGTGGTGGGGGTGGGGATCGGGGGTTAAGGTAAGGTGTTATTTAGTGAGGCTTAGTTTTGTAAGGTGTTTGCCGAGGTTTTCATAATTTGGTAATGTGCACCTGTTTCAATAAATCGGCCTTTTTCACACACAAAAACTGGCTGTGGTCTGCTCCCCCCCCACCCCTCCCTCCCAAGGAGGGCTTGGGGGGGGGGGGGGTCGTTGACCGCCGGGAGGTCCCCCCCCCCCCCAGGCAGTTTGGGAGGGGTGGGTTTATGCAGTCTTCAAGGAGTTTTTTCATATTGGCTTCCTTTTTAGTAGTGCCCATTTGGAGCCCAACTTTAAGTTCGGCTGGCTCCACCCCCGGCCACCATTTTAGATTTAGGTGACCTGGTGGCCGGGGTTTAGGGTGGATCTTTTTTCCCCTCCCTTCCCCCTTGTTTTTTACTTATTTTATACATTTTTAGAAATTTCTTTCTATTGTACTTTTGGTGGTTTTTGTTGGAACAGGTATACATGGGTTTTTGTTTGTTGTTTTGTCGCTTGGAACAGGTGCAGGTGCGGGGGTCAGTGATGTTTTTGCCAGGATTGGCAGGATTGTGGTTGTTTATTTGCTGGGTTGTGGTATCGTCAGGGTGAGTTGGGCAGGCTAAGTTGTTGGGGTGCTTCCAGGGGTTGGGGGAACAACATTGGTTAAGGGGCAAGCAGGGGAGTTTGGATAATGGTTTGGGGGATTTGTTAAGTTTAATCGATTATGCAGGTATTTGCATTGTTGGTATTTTGTGATGATGTAATATACGGGTAGGGGCGGGGACAATGACGTGTTAGGGGTTGGGGCGGGGATCGGGGGTTAAGGTAAAGTGTTATTTAGTGAGGCTTAGTTTTGTAAGGCGTTTGCCAAGGTTTTCAAAATTTGTTAATGTGCACCTATTTCAATAAAGCGGCCTTTTTTCACACACAAAAACTGGTTGTGGTATGCTTCCCCCCACCCCTCCCTCCCAAGTGCTGCTGACACCGAACTTACACAACATCTGATCAAGGCACAGTGGTGTTGCTTACCCTCTCCTCGTTAGCTTAAGCATTATGAAGACAATTTGCATGAGAAAGGTAGTGTCGCTATAAACCTGTGTCCTGCTGAGACTGAACCCTTTTGAAATGGTACCTCAACCCTGTGATATCACAGTCGGCTGCTGGGGAAATTCTACTGATGTCGCAACCAGATGGCACTGTCTTTAAAAGAGGAGAACGAGCAGGGAAGCAACAGAGTTTAAGGAGTAAGATTATTACCATCACTGCCTTAAGTCCTGAACGTTTCCTCCAGATCACTGCTTTCAGGTGTGTTCTACTAATTAGTTTATTTGAAGGAAAACAGGACTACAAAACTCAGAATGCATTAGGCTACCCTACACAAGTCCATAACTGGTAACAGTGTCCACTTCACTCTTTCGGTTTTTAGTAGTTTATGACTAACTTATTTTTTTAATCAAAAGATGGTGGTCTGAGCACTCCTAAACTAACTACAATAATCCAAGACTTTTAATCGAATATTTAGGTCAGTGTGCAATGCCTGATAGCACGGTGCGTGGGGATCACGCCTGGCCCGGGCGCTATCAGGTTTCAGGCCCAGAGACGGGGCTCGCCGACTTCTTTTCCGACTGTTTGGACTTTGTTCGTTCTTTACCGCCGCAGACGCGTGTGAGGATAGTTTGAGGCCACTTCAGAGTTAAGTTTGGTGGCTGGCAAGATAGTGCCTCCTCGCAGAGGAAGCTGCCTGTTTTACTAAGGAGGGGCACCGGCTAAAGCGGATTATCCGTGCCCGGTTTGGTAGATGTTTACAGACACTGGAATTAATATAAGCCAAAGGAGGACAGCATTGTGCGGCTGGATTGTATGCATTATGTGGCAAGGAAAGGGCAATTATGTGGGCTTAAAGTGCAATCTGCACTGTTAGACGGACCGGGAGGGTCGGCCGAGGACAAGGGGAGAGGTCTCCGGGGAGAGCCGTCTCCAGCGATCGTACAGACAAGTAACTTGCCCCCACAGATGTACACCACACAAGGATAAGGTTCAACGTTACTTTATAAGCAATTCTTCAAGTGCGGTGAAATGGTACAAGGAGGTCTGGACTCAGGGGTCCCCTCTATGCTAGTCTCTTGGTTGGGAAAAGAGTAGCGGGACAGTCTCGTTACCAATCTGGTAGATGAAATAGCTCACAATCCTCGAGCTCGGCGTTCTAGATGATCGGGCCGCGGCGGAGCCAGCAGGTCCCGGGATGGTTGAAGGTAGCGACGGTCCGCGGCGGAGCCAGCAGGTCCCGATGAAGGTGGTGGTTACAAACGGTCCGCGGCCACGCCAGCAGGTCCCGACGACGATGAAGGTTTCAGAAGGTTGCGGCAGCGCCAGCAGGCAGGTCGATAGTTCGCAAGGCAGGGCTACGGCAGCGCCAGTAGTCCGTCAAGGATGAGTTCTTCACTGCGTCTCTCGACTCCAGGATACAACTGCCTTCCTGCTCTGGAGCTGCCCCAGTTATTGGTCTGGCGCCCTTTGATGTCCGGACCCTCGCACTTGGAGGTCGGGAGGTCCAGGATGAAGGAGTCCAGACACCCAGCAGGGGGGTGGAGCCAGCGCCTCGGGAAGCTGGGGTGATCGGCACCTGGCGGGGGAGAGCCATCGACACCTCTTTCTCCCATTGACCTGCCAAGTAGTCCGCTCACCTCCTGGGTGGTTGGTGGTGCCGGGATGTCGGGGCCTGGCCAGGCCCAGGGTAAGGGTCGATCGGAGGCCACGCGGCCTCGTGGTGCTGTGTCCAAGATGGCGCCCAGGCCGGGCGAGAGAGGGCCGGTAGGGAATCGGGCCCATGATGGGGAGATGTCCAGGGGCAGGGGTCTCATATGAGACGGGAAACGGATGGTTGTTGCGTGTAACACCTGAAGAGCCAGGTTCGGGCCTGGTCGTGCGGGGAGGGAGCAAGCCTTTCATGTGGCCTGTCCAACATGCGTCCCCCCCAGCTGAAGGCGGGGAGAGTCACCCATCCTCTTGGGGACTCTCTTCGTCGAGGCGGAAAAAGCGGGACAGGCCATCTGCGTTGGCGTGGTCTTGCCCGGGTCGATGTTCCACAGTGAAGTCCATCCCCTGCAGGGAGATGGACCAACGCAAGAGTTTCGGGTTTTCCCCCCGCATCTGCATTAGCCACTGCAGGGGCCGATGATCGGTCTGTACCCAGAAGTGGGTGCCGAAGAGATAAGGCCGGAGCTTTTTGAGGGCCCACACCACGGCGAAGGCCTCCCTTTCGATGGTGCTCCAGCGTTGTTCTCGGGCCAGGAGCCGTCTGCTGATGAAAGCCACCAGCTGGTCAAGTCCTTCGGGGTTCAGCTGGGAAAGGACCGCCCCAATGCCATGGTCGGAGGCGTCCATTTGGACGATAAATTCTTGACTGTAGTCAGGGGCCTGGAGCACAGGGGCGGAGCACATGGCGGCCTTCAGCTTTTCGAAGGCCGCTTGACAGTCGGGGGTCCAGTTGACCTCCTTTGGTTGGTTTTTGGATGTGAGTTCCGTGAGGGGCCCCACAATGCTGCCATAGTCCCTCACGAACCGCCGGTAGTAGCCTGTGAGTCCCAAGAAGGCGCGGACCTCGGTCTGGGTGATGGGGGGCTGCCAAGCCTGGATGGCAGCGATCTTGAGTTGCAGAGGGGCCACCAGACCGCTTCCCACCTGGTGCCCGAGATAGGTCACGGACCCCTGGCCAATTTGGCATTTGCTGGCCTTGATCGTGAGGCCAGCTCGTTGGAGGGCCTGTAGCACCTCTCGGAGGTGGTGGAGGTGGTCGGACCAGTGGCGGCTGTACACAGCGATATCGTCCAGGTAGGCGGCGCTGAATTCTTCGAGTCCCGCCAGGACCTGGTTTACTAGCCGCTGAAATGTTGCTGGGGCATTCTTCATGCCGAATGGCATGACCTTGAAGTGGTAGTGGCCATCAGGGGTGGAGAACGCAGATCGTTCTTGGGCCCGGGGTGTGAGACCGATCTGCCAGTAGCCCGCTGTCAGGTCGAAGATGCTGAGGTAGCGGGCAGCTCCCAGGCGGTCGATTAGTTCATCTGCTCGGGGAATGGGGTGTGCGTCTGTTCTGGTGACCGCATTCAAGCCCCGGTAGTCGACGCAGAACCGGAGCTCAGGCGTGGTGCCGGGGGCGGCTGCTTTGGGGACCAGTACCACTGGGCTGGCCCAGGGGCTGTCTGAGGGCTCGATGACCCCGAGCGTGAGCATCTTGCCACCTCCTCTTGGATGCAGGCCCGTACCCGATCTGGTACGCGGTAGGCTCGATGGCGGACAGGGGGACTCTCTCCAGTGTCCACGTCGTGTAAGCACCAGGGGGTGACCCCTGGGGTGAGGGAGAACAGGGTGGCGAACTGCAGCAGGAGGTCTCGGCAGCCTTGGCGCTGTTCCGGGGTGAGGGCCTCCGAGAGTCGGACCCCGTCCACGGAGCCGTCCTTCTCCCGAGTGTAGGAGGTCAGGAAGCGGTTCGGAGTCCTCCTCGGCTCCGCTGTCTGTTGCCATCAGGAGGCTGAGCTCTGAGCGCACAAAGTGGGGTTTCAGTCTATTGGCGTGGAGGACCCGGAGAGGGTTCCGTGAAGATTCCATATCGATGAGATAGGTGACAGGGCTCTTGTGCTCAACTACTTTGAAGGGCCCCGTCCATTTGTCTTGCAGGGCGCATGGTTCGGTGGGAGACATTACCCACACTTGTTGGCCGGGTTCAAATTCGATGGAGGAGGCATTTTGATCGTACCACCGTTTCATGTCTTCCTGACTGGCCTCCAAGTTTGCTTTCGCCATCTCTCGGAACCGTCTGGTCTGGTTGCGGAGGGTTAGGAGGTACTTGAAAACATCTGGAGGGTTCTTTAGAGGGGGCATTTCCCAGCCTTCTTTGACTAGGCTGAGCGGCCCGCGCACAGGGTGTCCATACAAGAGTTCGAACGGGCTGAAGCCGAGGGACTTCTGGGGGACTTCTCGGTAGGCAAAGAGGAGGCACGGCAGTAGCACATCCCACTGGCGACGGAGGGGCTCTTCCAACCCACCAATCATCCCTTTGAGCGTGCGGTTGAACCGCTCAACCAGTCCGTTCCCTTGAGGGTGGTAGGGGGTCGTGAATCTGTAGGTGACCCCACACTGTTGCCAGAGGGACTTCATGTATTTTGAAATAAAGTTTGTGCCCCGGTCGCTGACGACTTCTCGGGGGAAGCCCACCCGGGAGAAGATCCCCATCAAGGCCTGGCCGACTACCGGGGCTGTCACAGTTCGTAGGGGAACAGCCTCGGGGTAGCGAGTGGCGTGGTCCACCAGTACCAGGATGAACCGATGCTCTTGTGCTGTACGGGGGTCCAGGGGCCCCACAATGTCTATCCCCACCCTCTCGAACGGGGTGGTGACCACCGGGAAAGGTTGCAGAGGTGCTTTAAGCTTGCGGCCGCTCTTCCCGCTGGCCTGGCACGTGGGGCAGGACCGGCAGTGCTGGAGTACGTCGTTCCTCATCTTGGGCCAGAAAAAGTGGGTCACCAGGCGACTGTAGGTTT
The DNA here is from genome assembly GCF_964263255.1 of Lissotriton vulgaris. NCBI lineage: Eukaryota > Metazoa > Chordata > Amphibia > Caudata > Salamandridae > Lissotriton > Lissotriton vulgaris. Next base: position 1,309,023,444 of record NC_141695.1, on the reverse strand, counting down.
TGTCCTGACCCAGGTGGCCAGCCAGAGGGACATCGTGGGCCAGGTTTAGCAAGAAGTCTCTAAAACGTAGGGGCACCACTAGCACTCGACTGGCCCCTAACTCTGCGATTCTCTGTTCGCTGTACAACAGGTCATTGTCCCAATAGACCCAATGGGTTCCGGAGATATCCCCTGCACTCTGGGCGAGGGCTTGTTGGCGGAGTCCCTCGAGGGAGGTACAGGTCTTCTGCTCGTGGCGAAACTGTTCCTGGGTGGGCCCCCCCTCCTGACCTGCGCCTGACCCAAGACCACCTCTCCTTCAGGATGAAGCTGAAGACCTGGCTGTTCGAGCAGTAGCGGCACCCCCCCAGCGCCTTGAGACCCTACGGGTATGTAGCGCGCTTTATACGTGTCATTGATTGATTGATTGACGCCACTGAGCCAGGCCGGGAAGGTCCTGAGGCTGAACGAGCCCCTCGGGAGTTTGCTCTGGGGGGGACGGCACGGTCGGTGTCTTCTACTGGCGCGACCGGGGGAGGAGGTGCCGGCCATTCATGTTCTTCGGGTCGGGGGGTGGCACGGGCAGCCATGGACCGGGTGGTTACGCACGCCCAGTCCGGGATGCCCAACATCCCCAGGTGCTCCCTCCTCTCTACGGCGGCCCACAGGGAACTCTCCAGATCATTTCCCAGGAGACAGTCTACGGGGGCATCATCTCGGACCGTCACTTTCAACATGCCGGAGACTCCTCCCCACTCGAAGGGGACGCAGGCCATCCGACATAGACTCTCCGAATTGTCGGCTGAACGGACAGGGCAGAGAACGTTCGGCAGGATCTGTTCTGGGGTCACCAGATGACAGCGGACGGCTGTCACACTGGCCCCTTTGTCACGTAGGGCTTCGGCCCTGTGTCCATTAATGTTCACCCACTGACTGTACTTCCGGGTGTTGGCGGGTAGGGGGACCCGCGGGACCATGTCTTTTCCTCCTAGGCACGCTAGAACCATGGCGGCGGGCTCCCATTCTTGGTGTTCTTGCTCACATTCCTCGTGTTCTTCGGAGATTTGTTCTTCCCCCAGGGCGGCGGCAGCCATCTGGCGGGGTCTCGGAGTCTGGCTCTGTGGACAATTCGGGTCGTTTGCGTAGTGGCCGACTCGCTGGCATCGGTGACATGTGACATTGGCTCTGTATCCCGGCCGCGCCGGGGTGTTGCCCCGGTTGGCCGGGGGTGGGGTGCTGGTAGCGGGAGCGGCCGGGGCGTTGTCTCTTCCTCGTCCCTGGCCCCCTCCTCCTCCTCGGGGACGGTGCTGACCGTGGTTGTTCCGGACCTGTTCATGTGACCCAGTTCGGCCCACTCGGGTAATTTCCCACCGGTCAGCCTCGGCGGCGAGCTGCCGCGGATCAGTCAATTTACTGTCGAGGAGGTGCTGCCTGAGCTCGACGAAGCAGTTGTTTGATAGATGCTCCCATACCATGAGATTGAATAGTTGCTCGTAGGTCGTTACGTTGCTTCCCTTGATCCAACCCTCGAAGGCTCGGCTGAAATAGTTCACGTATTCCACCCAAGTTGTACCCGGGATCCGGGTGCAGTCTCGGAACCTCTGGCGGTACATTTCGGGTGTGAGCCCATAGCGGATGAGGAGGGTAGCTTTCATGTGGTCATAGGAGGTCATCAGATGGTCGGGAAGCTGCAGCAGGGCATCGCGGCCCTCATTGACGAACCTCCCCCATAGACTGGCTCCCCAGTCGCTGCGATCGATCCGGTGGGAGGTCATAGCGATCTCATAGGCCTTGAACCACTGCTGTATGCCGTCATCTCGGAAATATTCTCGAACGACATCCTTGGGGATGTGTACCTTCTTTTCTGTTGCCCCCGGGGTGCGCGGTTGCTCGGGCACCCCTAATTCTTTGTTCTGCTTGCGTAAGTCTATCTCAGCTAGTTTGCGCTCGTGTTCATACGCCAGTCTCTTCTCTTCGAGCTCTCTTTGTCTCTGTTTCTCTTCCCGTTCTTCTCGGAGCCGCAGGTGTTCCAGGTTCAGTTTTTGTTCGGCTAATTTGAGTTCGCCATCCATTTTGAGCCGGGCCATTTCTAGCTCGTGTAGTCGGTTTCTTTCTCGTTCTTGGATCTCATCTTGCGAGAGACCCGTTCTTTGCTCCTCGGGAGCCGTGGTGTTTTTCTCTGCTGCTGCGACATTTTGGTCCGGGGGTCTGACGGCCCCGGTTTCTGCCCATGACTCAATGGCGTGCTTGAAATCGTCTTTAGTACTCAGACCGGTGGTAGCGATACCTAGTTCAATGCAGAATTGTTTCAACTCACGATAGCTGTATTCTTCCAATTTCTCCATCTGGAATTTCTCGGTGGATCCGCTTTCTTTGGTTGGCATTGTGGTTTTGTCGTGGGGTGAGCTACTCTCTGTATGATTACGCGTCGATTCGGATCGCGCCGCTGGCCACCAATGTTAGACGGACCGGGAGGGTCGGCCGAGGACAAGGGGAGAGGTCTCCGGGGAGAGCCGTCTCCAGCGATCGTACAGACAAGTAACTTCCCCCCCACAGATGTACACCACACAAGGATAAGGTTCAACGTTACTTTATAAGCAATTCTTCAAGTACGGTGAAATGGTACAAGGAGGTCTGGACTCAGGGGTCCCCTCTATGCTAGTCTCTTGGTTGGGAAAAGGGTAGCGGGACAGTCTCGTTACCAATCTGGTAGATGAAATAGCTCACAATCCTCGAGCTCGGCGTTCTAGATGATCGGGCCGCGGCGGAGCCAGCAGGTCCCGGGATGGTTGAAGGTAGCGACGGTCCACGGCGTAGCCAGCAGGTCCCGATGAAGGTGGTGGTTACAAACGGTCCGCGGCCCCACCAGCAGGTCCCGACGACGATGAAGGTTTCAGAAGGTTGCGGCAGCGCCAGCAGGCAGGTCGATAGTTCGCAAGGCAGGGCTACGGCAGCGCCAGTAGTCCGTCAAGGATGAGTTCTTCACTGCGTCTCTCGACTCCAGGATACAACTGCCTTCCTGCTCTGGAGCTGCCCCAGTTATAGGTCTGGTGCCCTTTGATGTCTGGACCCTCGCACTTGGAGGTCGGGAGGTCCAGGATGAGGGAGTCCAGACACCCAGCAGGGGGGTGGAGCCAGCGCCTCGGGAAGCTGGGGTGATCGGCACCTGGCGGGGGAGAGCCATCGACACCTCTTTCTCCCATTGACCTGCCAAGTAGTCCGCTCACCTCCTGGGTGGTTGGTGGTGCCGGGATGTCGGGGCCTGGCCAGGCTCAGGGTTAGGGTCGATCGGAGGCCACGCGGCCTCGTGGTGCTGTGTCCAAGATGGCGCCCAGGCCGGGCGAGAGAGGGCCGGTAGGGAATCGGGCCCATGATGGGGAGATGTCCAGGGGCAGGGGTCTCATATGAGACGGGAAACGGATGGTTGTTGCGTGTAACACCTGAAGAGCCAGGTTCGGGCCTGGTCGTGCGGGGAGGGAGCAAGCCTTTCATGTGGCCTGTCCAACATGCACACTAAGCCACTGAAGGCAAGTCGGGCTGCAGATTCGGTGTCATTTTCCAGCAATTTACACAGATCAATACAATAAGAAACGGATCAAATACCTTATTCCATACAAAGTGTGTGCGTTTCTTTGGAGGTCTTCACTAGTTCTGCAGTTTTTATTTAAAATGTTCTCCACCAAAAATAATGAAGCACAGAACACAATGTCATACCCCGCAGTAAAAGATTAACACCGGCCAAATGTTGCACTGCGCAGAAACTTCTCTTAAGTCTCGTTTTTAGTTAGCACTCACGCAAGAAAGCTGCAAACATATTTATTTATTTATTGATACGTTTTAATATAGCGCGAACTTTACCCGAAGGTGTCAGAGAACTTTACCATAGGGTCTGTGGGCTCACGGCTTGACTGCCGACTTTGGAGATGGGAAACTAAGGTTCGAGCCTCGGGGTCGACTCCACATCCTGTGATTCTGGGCAAATCACTTAATCTCCCCTTGCCTACCGAAACAAGCATTGGCATAGCCAATAGGTCTTGTTTTAATTGTGGTGTTTTCAGTTCGTCCTCTAAAGTAAATTAGATAAGAGGGCCCCTACATCTTCTGCTAAGACCTGTATTTCCGAGGAACTAGTCAATTGGCATCTGTGCGACTGTATGTCCAAATGTAGCTCTGGGGAGGGTACATAGTAATTTTTTTTTCCTCCTAACAAAGCAATCTTATTTTCGTGAATTGCTCTGGGGGGAAAAAGTGAGCTACTTCTGTTCATGTGAACATTGTTACTCCTAAAAGCCATGTACCGTGAATGTGTGAGAAAAAGCACCCTTGGTGGATTTCGCAAGGTTATTTGAGCCCTGCCTCTGATTAGTTCTCTAGCACCAACATAGTATCACTCAGCGCCCCCACAGATCACTCAGCGCCACCTCGGCAACATTCAGCGCCACCTCAGCATCACTCTGCACCACCACAGCATCACTCTGCACCACCACAGCATCACTCTGCACCACCACAGCATCACTCGGGCCACCACAGTATGACTCAGGGTCACCACAACATGACTCAGCACCACCACCACAGCAAGACAGACTCAGCACCACCACAGCAAGACAGACTCAGCACCACCACAGCAAGACACACTCAGCACCACCACAGCAAGACATACTCAGCACCACCACAGCAAGACATACTCAGCACCACCACAGCAAGACAGACTCAGCACCACCACAGCATGACTCAGCACCACCACAGCATGACTCAGCACCACCACAGCATGACTCAGCACCACCACAGCATGACTCAGCACCACCACAGCATGACTCAGCACCACCACAGCATGACTCAGCACCACCACAGCATGACTCAGCACCACCACAGCATGACTCAGCACCACCACAGCATGACTCAGCGCCACCACAGCATGACTCAGCGTCACCACAGCATAACTCAGCGTCACCACAGCATAACTCAGCGTCACCACAGCATAACTCAGCGTCACCACAGCACCACTCAGCGTCACCACAGCATCACTCAGCGTCACCACAGCATCACTCAGCGTCACTACAGCATCACTCAGCGTCACCACAGCATCACTCAGCGTCACCACAGCATCACTCAGCGTCACCACAGCATCACTCAGCGTCACCACAGCATCACTCAGCGTCACCACAGCATCACTCAGCGTCACCACAGCATCACTCAGCGTCACCACAGCATCACTCAGCGTCACCACAGCATCACTCAGCGTCACCACAGCATCACTCAGTGTCACCACAGCATCACTCAGTGCCACCACAGCATCACTCAGTGCCACCACAGCATCACTCAGTGCCACCACAGCATCACTCAGTGCCACCACAGCATCACTCAGTGCCACCACAGCATCACTCAGTGCCACCACAGCATCACTCAGTGCCACCACAGCATCACTCAGTGACACCACAGCATCACTCAGTGTCACCACATAATTGCACTGCACTCAATGCAAAATACAATCCAATTTCTTCATAATTACACAACACATAATTAAACTGCACAAAATGCAACATACACTCTAAATACCACTCAGTGCCACATTACACGCCACATAATTACACTGCACTCAATGCAACATACATTCATCATAATACCATTCAGTGCCACATAATTACACGCCACATAATTACACTGCACTCAATGCAACATACACTCCAAATACCACTCAGTGCCACATAATTACACTGCACTCAATGCAACATACATTCATCATAATACCATTCAGTGCCACATAATTACACGCCACATAATTACACTGCACTCAATGCAACATACACTCCAAATACCACTCAGTGCCACATAATTACATGCCACATAATTACACTGCACTCAATGCAAAATAAAATCCAATTTCTTCATAATTACACAACACATAATTACACTGCACAAAATGCAACATACACTCCAAATACCACTCAGTGCCACATTACACGCCACATAATTACACTACACAATGCAACATACAATCCAAATACCACTCAGTGCCACATTACACGCCACATAATTACACTCTACTCAAAGCAACATAAATACACACCACATAATACCATACAGTGCCACATAACTACATGCTACATAATTGCACTGCACTCAATGCAACATACACTACAAATATCACTCAGTGCCACACAATGACACTCTACCGAATACAACATAACCTCCCCATCATACCACTCAGTGCCACATAATTATATGCTACATAATTACACTGCACTCAATGCAACATACACTCCAAATACCACTCAGTGCGACATAATTACATGTCACATAATTACACTGCAATCAATGCAACATACAACCCAAATACCACTCAGTGCCACATAATTACACTGCACTCAATGCAACATACACTCCAAATACCAATCAGTGCCACATAGTTATATGCAACATAATTACACTACACTCAATGCAAAATACATGCCAAATACCAATCAGTGCCACATAATTACACACCACATAATTACACCCTACTGAATGCAACACACATTCCACACAATAACACTCAGTGCCACATAATTATATGCTACATACTTACACTGCACTCAATGCAACATACTCTCCAAACAATACCACTCAGTGCCATATAATTATAGCTACATAATTACACTGCACTCAATGCAACATACACCCCAAATACCCCTCAGTGCCCCTTAATTACACTCTACTGAATGCAATATACACTCCAAACAATACCCCTCAGTGCCACATAATTACACGCCACACAATTACACTCCGACTACAACATACACTCCTCATAATACCACTCAGTGCCACATAATTACATGCCACATAATTACACTCTACTCAAAGCAACATAAATACACTCCACGTAATATCACACAGTGCCACTTAATTATATGCTACATAATTGCACTGCACTCAATGCAACATACACTCCAAATACCATTCAGTGCCACATAATTGCATGCCACATAATTACACTGCACTCAATGCAACATACAATCCAAATACCACTCAGTGCCACATAATTACACGCCACATAATTACAATGCACTTAATGCAATATACACTCCAAATACCACTCAGTGCCACATAGTTATATGCAACATGATTACACTGCACTCAATGCAACATACACTCAAAATACCAATCTGTGCAAGCTAATTACACACCACATAATTACACTCTACTGAATGCAACCCACACTCCACACTAAACCACTCAGTGCCACATAATTACAGGCCACATAATTACACTCTACTCAAAGCAACATAAATACACTCCAAATAGTACCACTCAGTTCCACACAATTACACTCTACTGAATACAACATAACCTCCCCGTAATACAACTCACTGCCACATAATTATATGCTACATGATTACACTGCACTCAATGCAACATACACTCAAAATACCACTCTGCACCAGATAATTACACACCACATAATTACATTCTACTGAATGCAACACAGACTCCATGCAATACCACTCAGTGCCACATATTCATATGCTACATAATTACACTGCACTCAATGCAACATACATTCATCATAATACCATTCAGTGCCACATAATTACACGCCACATAATTACACTGCACTCAATGCAACATACACTCCAAATACCACTCAGTGCCACATAATTACATGCAACATAATTACACTGCACTCAATGCAAAATACAATCCAAATACCACTCAGTGCTACATAATTACACTATACTCAATGCAACATACACTCCAAATACCACTCAGTGCCTCATAATTACATGCCACATAATTACACTGCACTCAATGCAAAATACAATCCAAATACCACTCAGTGCCACATAATTACACAACACATAATTACACTGCACAAAATGCAACATACACTCCAAATACCACTCAGTGCCACATTACACGCCAGATAATTACACTACACTCAATGCAACATACAATCCAAATAACTCAGTGACACATAATTACACGCCACATAATTACACTCTACTCAATGCAACATAAATACACACCACATAATAACATACTGTGCCACATAACTACATGCTACATAATTGCACTGCACTCAATGCAACATACACTACAAATAATATCACTCAGTGCCACACAATTACACTCTACCGAATACAACATAACCTCCCCATCATACCACTCAGTGCCACATAATTATATGCTACATAATTACACTGCACTCAATGCAACATACACTCAAAATACCAATCTGTGCAAGCTAATTACACACCACATAATTACACTCTACTGAATGCAACCCACACTCCACACTAAACCACTCAGTGCCACATAATTATATGCTACATAATTACACTGCACTCAATGCAACATCTTATCTTAAGCAAAATTTATAAAGAGCACTGACACCATAAGTTTCCTGGCGCTGGAAAAAACACACACTCCAAATACCACTCAGTGCCACATAATTACATGTCACATTATTACACTGCAATCAATGCAACATACAACCCAAATACCACTCAGTGCCACATAATGACACTGCACTCAATGCAACAGACACTCCAAATACCAATCAGTGCCACATAATTACACACCACATAATTACACCCTACTGAATGCAACACACATTCCACACAATAACACTCAGTGCCACATAATTACATGCTACATACTTACACTGCACTCAATGCAACATACTCTCCAAACAATACCATTCAGTGCCATATAATTATAGCTACATAGTAACACTGCACTCAATGCAACATACACCCCAAATACCACTCAGTGCCCCTTAATTACACTCTATTGAATGCAATATACACTCCAAACAATACCACTCAGTGCCACATTACATGCCACATAATTACACTCTACTCAAAGCAACATAAATACACTCCACATAATACCACACAGTGCCACTTAATTATATGCTACATAATTGCACTGCACTCAATGCAACATACACTCCAAATACCATTCAGTGCCACATAATTGCACGCCACATAATTACACTGCACTCAATGCAACATACAATCCAAATATCACTCAGTGCCACATAATTTCACGCCACATAATTACAATGCACTTAATGCAATATACACTCCAAATACCACTCAGTGCCACATAGTTATATGCAACATGATTACACTGCACTCAATGCAACATACACTTCAAATACCACTCAGTGCCACATAATTACAGGCCACACAATTACACTCTACTGACTACAACATACACCCCTCATAATACCACTCAGTGCCACATAATTACATGCCACATAATTACACTCTACTCAAAGCAACATAAATACACTCCAAATAGTACCACTCAGTTCCACACAATTACACTCTACTGAATACAACATAACCTCCCCATAATACAACTCAGTGCCACATAATTATATGCTACATAATTACACTGCACTCAATGCAACATACACTCCAAATACCATTCAGTGCCACATAATTGCACGCCACATAATTACACTGCACTCAATGCAACATACAATCCAAATACCACTCAGTGCCACATAATTACACGCCACATAATTACAATGCACTCAATGCAACATACACTCCAAATACCACTCAGTGCCACATAGTTATATGCAACATGATTACACTGCACTCAATGCAACATACACTCCAAATACCACTCAGTGCCACATAATTACCCGCCACAAAATTACACTCTACTGACTACAACATACACTCCTCATAATACCACTCAGTGCCACATAATTATATGCTACATAATTGCAAAGCACTCAATGCAACATACACTCCAAATAATACCACTTAGTGCCACATAATTACACGCCACATAATTACACTCTACTCAAAGCAACATAAATACACTCCAAATAGTACCACTCAGTTCCACACAATTACACTCTGAGGTTCCGTGACGATTTGAACCCGTGTTTCCAACATTGTCGTAAATACATAATTTTGGTATCAGCGAACCGCAAATGATCCATTTAGCATATCCTGGTGTTTTCGCTATGCTACGAGCAAGAGTACTCCTGTTACAAACACATTTCTAATCTACCCATGGCATCCATCTTAGATCATGGCAGCCATTTTGTGTTTCTTGCCCTCACATACGCAATGACCTCTGATTACTTCATTTCGATTAAGGACACGTAGGCTTAGCCGGCGATTCACCTCTCTAGTGACACGTGCACCTTAAAACAGAACATGCTGAGGCTGCATGACTCGACAAAGGCTACCTCCTCTGCCCGAGGCCAGTCCTGCTATACTGGTTCTCGTGTTCGTTGGCCTGATCATGATTAGGCGGCCGAAGCTGGTAGCCTTGCCCATTTACGACCCACAAACATCTCTTATCCTGCTTTTCTATCTTCTGCACCTGGCTCTGCTCCCTTCCTTCTGGGCCTTTAATAGGGGGAGGTAACGAAATTTACGATGAGGCGGTCCGGCTCTTGAATGAAATGTTGACATGGGATTGTGATGGAATAGTGGGAACCCCTCTTCGTAATGTTTAACATCAAATATTTTCGACGATTCCTGTGCAATGCCAAATATTTATTGTTTAGGACACAAAGGTTTGGGAATGTACTAGCATTGTGAAGAATTCGCCTGAAGGCTAATATTTTGTATATAAGGAGCAACCCTTCTCGTACAAATCGAACAGGCTCCTAGACACTGCCCGTGTGTAGTTTCTGTGACTTCTGTGTCCCTGCAGTAATAAACCTTTGGTCTTTGACGCCACCATCGAGAAGCCCGTGTCTGTTTATTTGTGCACCGAGACAGGTAGAACTCCGGGGTCTTCAGGTGTTATCCCTGACACCTCTGGACGGAACCAAAAAGTCCAGAACTCCAATTGGCGCCTAAAGTGGGGCGACGTCATTCGGTACCGGTCCAAAAGCCTGAAGAGTGCGAGAAGCTTCGTGTGAAGATTCCTGAGGGAGGCGCCCCACTTCATCGATCCCGGCATATCGCAAAAGTGGCCCGACGTTCTCTTCCACGAGGGTTCCCGTTCAGGACGGCTGCAGTGGTCCGTTGCCTTGACCGTCGCCCTGTCTTGGACCCGAGGTGCAGTCCTTAGTACGGCAAAACGTGACGGGTTTCTCCTTGGTGACGTCTTCAGTGCCTCAGTTAAGTATTTAGTGGTTGCTAGTTGGTTACTTCGTAAGGGTTGTTAAAATCCTTTTAGTTCTTGGTTTGGTTTCGTAAGATTATCACTGGTGGTTCTGGTTACGATAATCTATTGGTTTAGTATGGGTATCGATACATTTGTTCGCTTTTGGTAGGCCTAAGTTCTTGGTTCGAGTGTACATTCCTGTTTGTGTTTGTTTGTTCTGTGTTCCGGATTACAAAATGGTAAGTCGGAAAAATTGTATGTTGTCGTGTTTTGGTTGCAACAGTGATTCCCGGTTGGAGGACTCATGTCTGGTTCCTCCGATTGGGACTCCTCTTTATGATCTGTATTGTAAGCATGGTGTGGGTCCCATATCTTATAATGAGGTGTGGGTCCGATACACAGAAAAGGACGGTGTCCTTAGTTGGCCACTGCATGGTAGTTTTGAACCTGAAGTCCTTGACAATTTAGAAGCGAAATTGTTTAAGAAGAAAGCCCGGCCGGCAATGTTTGATTCTTTCCATTACTGGCGAAAAGAATCTAAACAGAGAGAAATTAAAAAGTTGAAGAAAGAACAGAAAGAGCAAGAGTTGACTTTAGAACAGGCGGCTAAGCAGCTGCAAGTCAACGAGTCTGAGAAGGCAATGGAGGTAGCTACTAGAGAGCGTAATTTAGCGATAGACAAGTGCTATCCTGCCTTGCCATCGAGTACAACTAAGATAGTAGAGGACCCCGAAAACGATCCTCTGTTGTCTTACTTGTTACGGTCACCCCCACCGTATGCACAGGGTGCTACGGCTCCGCCTGTACCGAATGTTCAATTGCCGGTTGCTGGACAACCTGGTATTCCTGCTCCTGCTCCTCAGAATCAAGCTCCTGTACTTCCTGTGGTTAATGTGAATGTTCCTTCGGCACCCCCTCTTCCTGGGTTGCCGACTTCTTTGCCTATACCTGTATCGCTTACACCTACTGTTTCACAAGCTACCTTACCTGATACTCCTACTGTTCCTGTGCTATCTGTTCCAACTGCTACTGTGTTCTCTACATCTGCTAGTATTATGACTCCGCTTTCTGTTCGTCGAAGAATCACTGATTCTGTCTCGAACATTCTGTCTCCCTTCTATAAAACTTTAATTAAGACTCCTACTTCTGACTCTGTACAGAGACGTAGTCAGCTCCCAAGTACTGAGGAACGGGGAATATTAGATTCCACGGCTCTCAGATGGATTTCAAAGAGTAGAAGATACAGTACTAGGGATGTATTGGATACATTTATGCAGTGGAATGAACCAACACAACGATATGTGTTCAATGAGATGTGCTCTCTTTTACGTGAGGAATCAGAAGAAGATGACTGACTCGAATTTAGAAGAATTGATTAAGGTCCAGAAAGAGTTTGCTGCAGGTATGATAGTAGGTCAAAATATAAAAGAAGCGATGGAACTAATTTTAAGTTATAGGAATGATCCATCACTCCGTTCACCAAGGGATTTAGAAAAGAGTAGTACTAAGCAGAATCGCCAATATCCAATGAGGGAGGTTCCTCCAATTTGGCGCGAAGCTGTGCCAGCTGATGTGAATCGTGGTATTGCTGCCGCTCCGGCGCAATTCCAGAGAGTGTGGATACACATTCCATGGAAGCGAGCCGAAGTATTAGCAGTGAAACAGGCCTTGCCAGATCCACGTAAGAATCTTGCCGGATACTATAAGGAGTTAGCACAGACAGTTGAGGCTTGTGTAATGAATCTGGCGGACATTGACATGTTATTTGGGAATGTAGTTCCACAACCAATTTGGGCTAAAATTCGTAAAGAGAATCATCCAGTTGCTCTAGGTGGCGATTGGGCAGCTATCATTGCAGCAGATGGTCAGCAAATAGGTGGTTCCAAACCCGAACCTCTAATTGCTAATCTTCCAGGTAGAATAATTGACTTAATGAAGACTCTGATGCCAGCATTGCGCGTTAACTGGGACAAGTTGTCCGCATGCAGGCAGAAGAAAGACTAAAGTATCTCCGACTTTTTCACGAGGTTCGAAGAGACTTTTGTAGATCACAGTGGTCAGGATATGAGCACAGAAGGAGGACAAAGATTGTTTGTCGATAAATTTGTACACAATCTGCTACCAGAGCTCTGCAATAAATTGAAAGATTCTGAGAGTGCGTGGGCTGTCTCTACAACTGCGCAAATACTTGCAACTGCACAGTATTACGAAAATAGGGATAAAGAGGAGAAAGAGAAATCAGATAAGAAAACGAAAGATTTAAAGACTAAAGTTCTTCTGCAACAGGCATATCCGCCTCGCATGAATCAGACCAATACACAACAAGGGTCTTATCAAAGGACAGATTATGGTTCTCAGAGACCGCAATACCAGTGGAATCAGTGTGCGTATTGTAAGAAAGAGGGTCATTATAAGAATGAGTGTCCAGTCTTAGCGCAAAATAACGCTGCAGCAGCTCAGAGAGGTCGTGGTGGTTTTGTACAAAATTCTAGAGGTCGAGGACGAGGTGCTATGCCTCCACAAACGAACGATCGCCCTTCTAATCACTTTGACCAGCGAAATGGACAGTCTGCTCAACAGAGTAGGTCGCAACAGTATCATGTCGAAGACTATTGTGAAAATGATGAGGGATTTCAGCAAAGTGAGTACTAGGACAGCCATGGACAGAGAGAGGGAGTAGTATCAGTTCCAGTGGATCAGAGTGGGCCTTATGTCGCAGTAGCAACATCAGGTGTAGTCGAACCGTTTCTGTTGGATACTGGTGCCGCAAAAAGTTCTATCATTCATGCGAAACTCCCTGGCGCACCTTTGTCCGGCTCAACAAATGTTTCTGTAGGTTTTTCAGGCGCCCCTGTTTACAACCCTGTATCTGGTCCTTTGTCTATTTCTGTTGGACCGTGTCAATTGAAAGCACCCCTGATTTTGACGACAGGTTGTAATGAAAATCTGCTTGGTTTAGACTTGTTAAAACGCCTATATGCGACATTGTACTGTTCTCCGGAAGGAGTACAGCTTACGTTGGGTAAACGAATCACCTCTCCGATGTACTTGTCAATGGATGCACTCCCGCCGGAGCTACATTCACTCCCTGATACTCTTTGGGCGACTGGTCCTAACGATGTAGGCCTTTTGGAAATACCACCATATGTAGTCACTTTGAAAGCAAATGTCAAATTTCCACGAATTCCTCAATATAAGATCTCTAGTGAAGGTGAACGTGCACTTTTATTGATTGTACAAGATTTGATTAAGAAAGGGGTGGTTGAAGAAACTAGAGGAAATGTCTGTAACAGTCCTGTATTGCCAATTTTGAAACGTACCGATCCTTCAAAGCCTCCAGTATATAGGTTTGTTATCAATCTCAGAGAGGTTAATAAAATTGTGGTTCCGCAGTTTCCTGTGGTTCCAGACATTACTGCATTGTTAACGTTGATTCCTGCCACAGCTACATGGTTTTCAGTCATCGACTTGAAGAATGCCTTTCTCAGCATTCCGATAGCCGAGGAAAGCAGAGATATTTTCTGCTTCTCTCTAGGAGGTCGAAGCTTTAGGTTTAAACGTGCTCCACAAGGCTATTGTCAGAGTCCCTCCATTTACAGTCAGGCATTAAAAAGTCAGTTAGATTCTTTTGTACTTCCTCCAGGTTCTGCTCTAGTGCAGTATGTAGATGACCTTCTGGTGGCTGCCGATGACAAGGAAACTTGCAAAGCAGCTACAATTTCGTTATTGCATCATTTGTCTAATTTGAATCATAAGGTGTCACCTTCGAAAATGCAATACTGCTGCCAAGAAGTGACCTACCTAGGTCATCTCTTGTCAAAGGAGGGAATGAAGTTGACCCCAGAGAGAATAAAAGCAATTACACAGATGAGTGTTCCTCGCACACAGAGAGAAGTACGTGCCTTTGTAGGTATTACCTCTTACTGTAGGCAGTGGATCCCAAATTTTTCTCTTTTAGCAAAACCATTGGTAGCTTTGACTGGGAAAAATGTTCCGAGTCCGGTGCCATGGTCTGCTGAATGTCAGGAGAGTTTTTCTGAGTTACGAAATGCACTATGTTCAGCTCCTGTATTGGGTACACCCGATTACAGCAAGCCATTCACGCTCTATGTTCACGAGAGAGAAGGTTGCCCGTTGAGTGTTCTGACACAGAGATTTGGTGATAAACAACGCCCTTGTGCGTATTTTTCATCAACATTAGATCCGGTAGCTAGAGCGTTGCCTAGTTGTTTGAGAGCTACAGCGGCAGCTGCGGCGTCCATTCGACAATCTGCTGGTTTGGTGATGAATAACATGTTAGTGGTCATGGTTCCTCATGCTGTGGATACACTCATGAATCGAACCAAGACGCAACACCTTACCAGTGCTAGATTATCTGGCTACGAGCTGACTTTTTTTTTTTTTTTTTTTTTTTTAATATCATTTATAATGCGCAACTATGCCCAGTGGGCGTCAAGGCGCCTAAGTCAAATAATAAGCTGTTAGCAGACAGAAACAGAGCCTACTGGTATGCATTAATAAAAAGCCAAGTTTTCAGTGACTTCCTAAAGAGGTCGAGGGAAGGCAGTAGTTTGATTTCCAGGGGGAGTGAATTCCACATCTGGGGTGCCAGTATAGAAAAAGCTTTGCTCCCCTATCTAGCCTTCTTGGCTCTGGGAGTTACCAGTTGATTAAGCTCACTAGAACGTAGACATCTGCTCGGAACGTATCTAATGAGTAGCGATCCAAGGGCATCAGCCGAGCCTGCAGTTAAAGCCTTATATGTTAGGCAGAGGAGTTTAAAAGTAATCCTTGAGGGAATGGGGAGCCAGTGGAGGTTCTTCCTCGCTAAGGTCATAGATGCCAACCAAGGCAGAGCGAGAGCAAACTGCGCTGCCGCGTTTTGTATAACCTGCAAACGCTGAAGCAGGCCCTTGTTGGCCCCGGCGTACAGTGAGTTGCAGTAATCAAGCCTTGAGCCAACAAGGGCGATCACCACCTGTTTCCGTGCCTGTGGGGACAGATAGTGAACGACCCTTTTCAGGGTCTTGATGACAACCCAACAGGTAGCCACCATTCTGTTGACCTGAAGCTCCATGGAGAGCTGGGTGTCAAAGATGACGCCAAGGTTCCTGGCAGATTGTGTAGGTATAGGGCAGCTACCTAAAGAAGGAGGCCACCAATCACCTGACCACATGCCCTGGTCTTTGCCAAAGACCAGGACCTCTGTCTTATCCCCGTTCAACTTTAGGGAGTTGGAAATCATCCACTCTGCAACAAGTTGCATGCAGGCCCTAAAGTTCGATGCGGTTTCGTTCACAGAGTGGGTCAGGGATACCATAATCTGCGTGTCGTCGGCATACGACACTACCTCCATCCCCTGAGATCTTACTAGTCTTGCAAGGGGGGCCACGTAGATGTTGAACAGGGTCGGACTCAATGCCGACCCCTGTGGCACCCCACATTGCAAGGACTTAGCAGGGGAGAGGTACTCACCTAGCATGACACGCTGCTCTCGTTGGTGTAGAAAGGAGCTCAGGAGGCTGAGTGCCGGTCCTTCTACCCCTGCCTCCCTTAACCTAGATGTTAAAGTAAGGGGAGACAGGGTGTCGAATGCTGCTGAAAGATCTAGCAACACCAGTACGGTGGTTTGACCCAAATCCACTTTTCTGCGGATGTTATCCATGACTTTCGTCAAAGCAGACTCCGTGCTATGCAGCTTTCTAAAGCCATGTTGGGACCCGTCCAAGAAACCTGAGGTATCAAGGAAGTTTGAAAGATGGAGATTCAAATGGGTCTCCAACATCTTAGCAGGGGCCGGCAGCAGAGAGATGGGTCTAAAGTTCTTCAGTACTCCAGGGTCTAAGGTGGTCTTTTTCAGCAGCGGCTTTACAATGGCTTTCTTCCAAAGTGACGGAAAAATGCCCTGTTCCAAGGCTCCATTCATTACTTCCAGCATCGGAGGAAGAATGATCTCTCTGCAGTTCTTAAGTTCTTTCAGAGGAACTGGATCAAGTGGGGATGAAGATTTTGTTTTGTCCAACAGGCTGTTAAGATCCTCTAAAGAAAGAGCAGGGAAATGTTCAAGGGACTGAGGGGAATCTTTATTCCAAGCTTCCAGTCGTTTAATTTGAGAGAAATCCTCAGAACTAAGAGAGTTCCTCTGCGACTTTAGAGCTATGTAAATATCATCTATCTTTTTGTAGAAAAAGTCTGATATATCATTACATAGCTCCTGGGAAGCAACTACAGGGTCAGGAACCTGGAGAGAGCACAGAGAGTCAACTATTTTGAAGAGCTCTTTAGAGGATGTTAAAGAACAGGTTAGGTTGGAAAAATAGTCCTGTTTTTCCGTAAAAGGCTCTTATAGCCTTCTCTATCTTTGGGATCCCAGGATTTACGCCACCCATGTTCCTTCTGTCTGCATTTTTGTTTGAGAAGCCTCAAATCGACGGAGAACCAGGGGGCAGTTGGCTTCTGCCGAGCTGCAGATTTCAAGGAAGGAGGGGCTAGTTCGTCAGCGGCTCTGGTAATGGCATCAGTGAGTTCTTGGGCCGACTCATCCACCTTCCGCTTAGTTGAAATATTGATGTTAAGAATAAAAGGGGCTAGAGCCTCCTTAGTAAAGTTTTTGAAGCTCCTTTTAGATTGTTTTTTGCCAGTGCCCACAATAACATCAGGGCAGGGAATGTCTAGAGACAGCGGGACTGCTAGATGGTCAGACCAGGTGATTGGTACCGGTAAACCAACATCTAGTCTAGAATCGTTAGAAAAAATCCCGTCAAGGATATGCCCCGCCTTGTGAGTCGGGTGGAGAACTCGTTGGACAAAATCGCATGCCTCCAGAGAATTAAGCAGAGAGAAGGTATCTTTCGAAGCCAAATCCTCTAAGTGGAAATTAATGTCACCCAGAATGGTGAGATGAGGTCTGCCAAAATAAGGTTCCAAAATTCTAAAAAGTTCTGGGCAAAAGTTGGCTCTGGACCCGGGGGGCCTATAAAGTAAAATACCAGAAAAGGAACTCACCGGGGTATGCACAATACAAAAGTATAGTGCCTCAAAGGGATCAGTAGAGACCGATAAGGGTTTTATGGTACAAGAGAGAGTAGATTTAAAAAGAATGGCTATTCCACCACCTCTACAGCGTTCTCTATCTAACCTTAGGAAGGTGTATCCTTCAGGTATGGCCAAAAGCAGATCATGGCCAGAGGACTCAGAAGCCCACGTTTCTGTAACAAAGACCCAGTCGGGATTCCTCGAGCTAACAAAGTCGTGAAATTCAATCCCATGTTTGATCAAAGAGCGTGCATTGATCAAGAATCCCTGTTTGGATTGGGAGATATGACTGGCAGGCACAGAGGGGATAGAGTGAATACGGGCCTGAGTAGAGCAAGCAAAAGAAATATTGCAAGAAGGACACGAACAGGCCCGAAGCAATACCTCGGGTCTAAACCGATGATGGCAGCAGAGCGCAGGGGGTCTCAGGGACAGAAGGGTACAAAACAAATCCTCCCGGGTGGGGGCCGCGTGAACGCCGGGAGTCCCAGGGTCCAGCCCGTCCTGCAGCGCGTCCTCTGCGCGGACGGGCGCAGACGGGCTGAACTCTGGCGTAACTCCGGCGTCAATCTGGCGTCCCCGCAGCGCGTAACCGCTGCGCGTCAGCATGACTGATTTAAGTACACGCCTAGCGTCCTTCTGACGACTAGAGCGTCAAGCCTACCTGCTAGCGCCGAAAAGCGGCACAAAGTACTTCCAAAATGGCGCTCCTGAGATGCCAATTACGCGAGGATGCCGACCCGCCCAACAGCGGTGTGGTTCCCAAAAGTTAGAGTGCAGGTGAGGGCCAGGCGCGATTTAAAAGCAGGGGAAATGCAAATAAATCCAAATAAAATGAAAAACGAGGTAATTTAAAAGCACACAGCAGCTCTGGTCCTACAGCGCACACAGCGCGTACCACGGTCGAAATAACAACTGACAAGGGGGAGCCTACAGTTTACCTGGCTTAAGTACACGCCTAGCGTCCTTCTGACGACTAGAGCGTCAAGCCTACCTGCTAGCGCCGAAAAGCGGCACAAAGTACTTCCAAAATGGCGCTCCTGAGATGCCAATTACGCGAGGATGCGGACCCGCCCAACAGCGGTGTGGTTCCCAAAAGTTAGCAAGTCATATACAGATCAAAAGATGCAATGTATTGAATCCAGCAACATTGTTGCCGACTAATCAAGAGTCGAGTGATTCCGAACCCCATGATTGCTGTTTCAGAACAGAGGAGGAGACAAAAGGACGAATCGATTTAAAAGACACTCCGTTGTCAGATCCAGATGGCACGTTGTATGTTGATGGGTCATGCTTTAAATTGGAGAATGGTGATGTGACTGCTGCTTATGCAGTAACGACTTTGAGTACGATTGTGGAGACTGCAAGAATGAGTCAGAATTCTGCCCAAGCTGCAGAGTTAATCGCTCTAACGAGAGCGTGTGTTTTAGCAAAGGGAAAGAGAGTGAATGTGTTTACAGATAGTCAGTACGCATTTGGCGTGGCCCATAATTTTGGCCATTTGTGGAAAGAAAGAGGTTTCATTACGTCCCATGGGACTAAGATTCAACATGGTCAGCTAGTTAACGACTTGTTGGAATCTCTAACCTTGCCGACTGAAGTTGCGATTGTGAAATGCAGTGCTCATAAAGCAATCACGGATGATGTTGGTCGTGGGAATGCTTTTGCTGATGAGACCGCTAAACAGACAGCTAGAAATATGATGAGTAGAATGTATGTGGCTACGTCTGCAAGATGGATTTCTGAGTCTGGAATGTGTGAAGACACAGTGGAAAGTGTGAAAGAGATTCAGAAAGAGGCGACTGAGGAGGAAAACCGTGCATGGAAAGAGAGTACGGGTAAATTGGACTCGAGTGGATGTTGGATTGATTTGTCGGAACAACAGCGTTGGATGTTGCCTGACGCGTATGTGCTTGCAGTGGTGACGATGGCACATGGAGTAGCGCATATTAGTTCTAAAGGAATCTGTAAGATGTTGGCTCCAGTCTGGAAGAATGATGGGATTAGTAAATGTGCAGAGAGAGTGGTGAAAAATTGTATGGTATGCCTGATGCATAATCCTGGCAAGGGAATCCCCACGCCTGCTGGTCACTTCGCTCCTCCCTCTTGCCCCTTTGAAGTGATTCAGTTAGACTTCATTCACATGGATCGTTGCAACAACTTAAAATATGTCCTGGTGGTAGTTTGTGCTTTCTCCAGATGGATCGAAGCATATCCACTGAAGGACAACACTGCCTTATCAACTGCCAAAATCCTTCTCAAAGAATATTTCCCTAGGTTTGGAATGCCACGGATTGTATGGTCAGATAACGGAAGTGAGTTTATAGGGAAAGTTATGCAGAGTGTGTGTGCCGGTTTAGGGATCAAGCAAAAATTTCACAGTGCAAACCATTCCCAGTCTGCTGGTTTAGTTGAGGGTTACAATGGCACCCTCAAACTGAAACTTGCTAAAATACAGGCATCCACGGGTTTGTCCTGGCCAGACGCACTACCCTTGGCTTTGTTATCCACGAGAGCGACTGTACATTCTAGAGTAGGGCTTAGTCCTTATGAAATTGTCTTTGGTCGTCCCGCTAACATTTGGGGAGTGCCAAGGCCGAAAGAATTCTGTGCTCTGGAATATCCAATGTTGATTGATTACCTTTACGACTTGACTGCTAAATTAAGTCTTATTCACCAACAGGTTTTCGATGCATTGCCAAAGCCACCGGAGAGTCCAGGTCATCAGCTGAAACCAGGTGACCACGTTGTGGTGCGCAACTTTGCGAGGACGAAGAACCTTCAACCCAGATTTGTCGGCCCCTATCAAGTGCTGCTGGCAACGAGAACTGCTATTCGTGTGGCCGGCCGCAAACACTGGATACATACGACGCACGTCAAACGTGTGCCCCTGCCACTTCCTTATGACAACTGGGTTAAGAAGGGAATTGGTGCCTCCGAGTTCGAGCGAACACCCAAGTTTATTCCTTTCAGCGATGCCGAACTGATAACTGACTCATCGAACTCTGACTCTCCTCCTGAAACTACTTCTTTGACTCCTGAACACTTGCCCTCTACATCAGAAGAAACTTTGCCATCTGCGAACTTGAACATTGCAACATCTGCTGATAATACACTGTTTCCAGATCAAACAGTTCCTGCAAAACTGAGATACAATTTACGGTCTCGCAATATGGACAAATAAAGCAGGAAACTGCCTATTTTACACGTTTGCAATATTGACACTTTGCCTTCAGCCAGGAAGTTTGCTATTGTTTTATTATTTTTAAAAATTGCCTTGCCGTCTGGGTAGCCGTAGGGTCGTGGCTGTGTGCCTAGTTGAATCTGCGGGGGTCAGACACAAGGTCGATCTTTCTGTTAGTTCTGGGAACTCCCAGGGCTGATATAGGCATTTTCATCTACGTACACATCATCAGTGGTCGCGAGCGGATTGTAGAAGATGGAGCTTCCTGCGCTGCATCGAGAAAATGTGATTTATGTTCGCAGAAACAGACTTTACAGAATTCTTCATAGCAAATGTTTTCTGATGCAATGTGCTATTACATTTCTAATTGTTTTGATAACGTTGGTGGGTGGAATCGTCTTTGGTGTGAACCTAATTTTTATGCCAGTAACTACAGTACCTCCCCTTGATCCTGCTACTTCTACTGTTTCTTCTATGCACTCTTTTCACTCATTCCCTGAACATGAGCAAGCTCGACGCTCAGAATTTATCAATAACACTTTCGTACAGCTCTTGCACCAACACCAACTGGTAGTTAACACTACAGACTGCTGGGTGTGTGGCTTGATACCCCACACTATGGATAAAGGCATTCCCTATCTAGTCTTGCCTTTTAGCTATAATGGATCATTTCAGGCCTTTCAGACCATTTTTGCCTATGCCCTTGAAACCTATTGTAGGAAGGGGGAGGCTCTAGTTGGCGCAGTGCAACACTAGCGACAAGCAGGGACTCTCTCTTCCTCGTCAGGGCTGAGGGTTACCTTCCAGACAACCTCTGCTTACCCTCTAGGTAGTGTGGCTTAAGCAGTCGTAGGTTAATCTTTGGGGCACATAGGGTTAAACACTTGCAATAGTACACCTTTACAACCAACCCACCACACAACGAGACCAGACTGTATTCTGTAAAAATATATATCTTTATATAGATTTTAAGCAGGCTTGTGAATACAGTCAACGTACTTTATGAAAACGGTTGCAGATTACTTAATTCGGGTTACCACAGTTCTTATGCAGTTCTCTTGAGGCCCGTAGGCCGGTTTTAATCAAAGTTCTTTGGGGGAGCCGGCGGCTTCCAGGGGATCTGTCCCACGTCGCGTTGCCTTCCCGGGATCGCTGATCGTTGCGGCTCTTCAGCCGAGCAGGTCACTGGTCATCCGGGGCAGCGGTGTTCTGTGGTGGCAGGGTCCTCTCCTCGTCGTCCGCTCCGACCCTGGAGGCGGCGGTTGTGCGGCGGTGACAAGTGGCAGTACGGTCCCCAAGTGCAGGACGTACCCAGCCAAATGCCGGTGCAGCTGTGGGCTCACAGCTGGGCTGTCGGGCAGGCTACCGACCTTGCGGATTCTCGTAGGGCAACTGCCCGTCTTTGCAGGTGAGTGACTGCTCGCTATGCAGTCTCCTCGAGAGCTCAGACCGGACGGGTCCTCCTTCCCTTTGCTCTCGGGCTCCCGGTGCAGTTGCGGTTACGGTGTTCGGGCCGGCGGCGGCTGGTCCTCACTTTGCTCTCGCTGTTGCTTTGGGCCCCGGTCACGGTGGTGGGGAGGGCGTTGATGCCTTAGAGGAGATTCCTCTGTCGATACTGCGGCGATGGTCAGCACCCGCAGTCGCTTTCTTCCCAGGGGGTAGCGTCCACTGGTCCTGGGACGCTGGTCAGGGGGCAAGTTCAGTTGCAAGCCCTTGGAGATCTCTTTAGCAGAGTTTGGCACAAGTAAAGCAAAAGTCTTCTCGTAGTCTTTTCTCCTGTCTCTCCTTCAGCAGCAAGGCACCAGACACAGGCAAGAGTCAGCACCCTTCCTGGTCTCTCACGGTCCTTCTCGTCGGGCAGAGTCCTTCTGTGGCCCAAACCGGATCTAATTTTCAAGGAGCAGGGCTCCTTCTTTTATAGGCCAATTCTTTTGTTCTCGCCGGCCAGGGATGCCTTTGCATAGCCACTCTCAGTCTTTGAGTACCCCGGTGGGTGTACTCCAGCTTCTGCTTTCAATGTGAGGGGCAGGCGCATCAGACGCCCCACAGGAGGTGGAGCCAGCATTGTCCGGACAGGGGTGGCCAGAGTACCTTGTTGATGAGGGCTTCGCCCTTCCTGGGCCAGGCGTCGGCAGAGTCATCCGCCGCTCCCCAGGAGGGTGGAGCCAGCATTGTGGTGGTCGAGCACAGCTACAGTTCGAGTCAAGAGGCACTCCTACCTCCCACTAAGGTGTAATCTGCGCATTCATTCATCCTGAGTTCAGGCATACTAAACATGACTCACTACCATGCTCCTTGAGCCTGCGGGGATTATAGGGTGTAATAATTCCAGCAGCTCAGTCTGGCCTAATGGAGCAGGTAGCCTTCAATAGTGAAATACGGTCATCGTTGTAAGTCACTACTAGGACATGCCACACACATCAGGGCTTGTCCTACCTTACACCTACAACGCACCCTGCCCGCAGGCCTACCATAGGGGTGACTAATATGTAGTCAAGGGAAGGGTCGGTGCTGGCAAGTGGGGACACTTGCCCAGCTAGCGTGACAGTACGAGACCGCACGCGGGTTCTGCGGTCGCAGTTCCCAGACACATCTTTACGGCTGCTTCGGTGGGTGGCGCAACCAGCGCTGCAGGCCCACCAGCAGTATTGGCATCTACAAGCCCCGGCACTCTCTCGTGCACTTTACTAGGGACTAACAGTAAATCCAAAGAACCAATCATGGATACCAATCGCATGTACAATTTACAGTAGGGAGAGCATATGCACTTTAGCACTGGTCAGCAGTGGTAAAGTGCCCAGAGTCATTAAACCAAACAAAATAGGTCAGAGAGAGTATTGGAGGAAGGCAAAAAGTTTAGGGATGACCCTGCCAAGAGGCCCAGGTCCAACACCTATCCTCCGCGTCCACCACCTTCCACTAGATATAACTCTGCCAACAAAGCTTTAGTCCAGGGAATTATTGACATGATCAAGGACGTCAATAATACTCCATCTTACCCTAGAGACGAATTACGAGTATATTTGAGTTGGAACTCTACAGAGTATCGCCTTAGTTTGGGAGAAAGCAAGCGTAAAAGCTCCACTCCAATCTGGGTCGTACCTCACCGAGGTCAGGTCTGTTTGCAAGGAAATGGGAGAAATCCGAGAGCTCAGCTAGGGAGGAGTGAGTGCGTTGAGACTTACGTGTTTCCGTCTAACTCTTCCCCTGCCTTCCTTACTGCTAGGGGTACCTACTTCATCTGTCAAGACAGAGCGTATACATGGTTGCCTGCTGACTTTTCAGGTTCATGTTATATTGCTCGATTGTTGCCTCCAACGTACACTGCTTCTTCGGACTATCACAAGACCAGAGTAGCAAGAGGTGTTTTCAGCAAGGAAGATACCGCTGGTCAGGAAGCTGGATACTTCTTCAAAGGTTTCCTTCCGTTCTGGGGGCCTATGGCCAATAGTAGAAACATACGTCACTACACGGGTAGTTGAATCTACTATTACCGAAACTGCTGGTGCCCTTAGCAACTTGACAGCTGAGCTTCAGGCGGATAGACTCATGACGTTGCAGAACCGTATGGTTCTAGACGTAATACTTGCAGATCGAGGTGGGGTATGCAGAATGATCCAATCGAGCTGCTGTGTCTTTATTCCCAATAACGCTCCAACAGTCTATGAGGCGATCTCTAAGCTACACAAGATTTCCGACTCTATACACGTAGACAAGGGAAACTGGTCCTTCATGGAGTGGTTTTGGACTCTGATATCAGCGTGGGGATGGAAGGTTCTGATGGTCATTGGTGTCATCTTAGTATTCCTATTCTCATGCTGCCTGATTATCCAGTGTGGTCCCGCTTTGTGTAGTCTCTGTGCTGCAACCTGTTTCAGAAAACCACCTGCGTTTGGAGAAAAGGCGCGAGAAAGGATGATGATACAACAGCATGTCACTGACCTGATGAGCATAGAGTTAGACTCTGACATAGACTGAGTAATTGCCTATGTAAGGGCAAAAGGAGGGTCTGAGGTTCCGTGACGATTTGAACCCGTGTTTCCAACATTGTCGTAAATACATAATTTTGGTATCAGCGAACCGCAAATGATCCATTTAGCATATCCTGGTGTTTTCGCTATGCTACGAGCAAGAGTACTCCTGTTACAAACACATTTCTAATCTACCCATGGCATCCATCTTAGATCATGGCAGCCATTTTGTGTTTCTTGCCCTCACATACGCAATGACCTCTGATTACTTCATTTTGATTAAGGACACGTAGGCTTAGCCGGCGATTCACCTCTAGTGACATGTGCACCTTAGAACAGAACATGCTGTGGCTGCATGACTCGACAAAGGCTACCTCCTCTGCCCGAGGCCAGTCCTGCTATACTGGTTCTCGTGTTCGTTGGCCTGATCATGATTAGGTGGCCGAAGCTGGTAGCCTTGCCCATTTACGACCCACAAACATCTCTTATCCTGCTTTTCTATCTTCTGCACCTGGCTCTGCTCCCTTCCTTCTGGGCCTTTATTAGGGGGAGGTAACGAAATTTACGATGAGGCGGTCCGGCTCTTGAATGAAATGTTGACATGGGATTGTGATGGAATAGTGGGAACCCCTCTTCGTAATGTTTATCAAATATTTTCGACGATTCCTGTGCAATGCCAAATATTTATTGTTTAGGACACAAAGGTTTGGGAATGTACTAGCATTGTGAAGAATTCGCCTGAAGGCTAATATTTTGTATACAAGGAGCAACCCTTCTCGTACAAATCGAACAGGCTCCTAGACACTGCCCGTGTGTAGTTTCTGTGACTTCTGTGTCCCTGCAGTAATAAACCTTTGGTCTTTGACGCCACCATCGAGAAGCCCGTGTTTCTGTTTATTTGTGCACCGAGACAGGTAGAACTCCGGGGTCTTCGGGTGTTATCCCTGACACCTCTGGACGGAACCAAAAAGTCCAGAACTCCTCTACTGAATACAACATAACCTCCCCATAATACAACTCAGTGCCACATAATTATATGCTACATAATTACACTGCACTCAATGCAACATACACTCAAAATACCATTCAGTGCCACATAATTGCACGCCACATAATTACACTACACTCAATGCAACATACAATCCAAATACCACTCAATGCCACATAATTACACGCCACATAATTACAATGCACTCAATGCAACATACACTCCAAATACCACTCAGTGCCACATAGTTATATGCAACATAATTACACTGCACTCAATGCAAAATACAATCCAAATACCACTCAGTGCCACATAATTACACTACACTCAATGCAACATACACTCCAAATACCACTCAGGGTCTCATAATTACATGCCACATAATTACACTGCACTCAATGCAAAATACAATCCAAATACCACTCAGTGCCACATAATTACACAACACATAATTACACTGCACAAAATGCAACATACACTCCAAATACCACTCAGTGCCACATTACACGCCACATAATTACACTACACGCAATGCAACATATAATCCAAATACCACTCAGTGCCACATAATTACATGCCACATAATTACACTCTACTCAATGCAACATAAATACACACCACATAATACCATACAGTGCCACATAACTACATGCTACATAATTGCACTGCACTCAATGCAACATACACTACAAATAATATCACTCAGTGCCACACAATTACATTCTACTGAATACAACATAACCTCCCCATCATACCACTCAGTGCCACATAATTATATGCTACATAATTACACTGCACTCAATGCAACATCTTATCTTAAGCAAAATTTATAAAGAGCACTGACACCATAAGTTTCCTGGCGCTGGCAAAAACACACACTCCAAATACCACTCAGTGCCACATAATGACACTGCACTCAATGCAACATACACTCCAAATACCAATCAGTGCCACATAATTACACACCACATAATTACACCCTACTGAATGCAACACACATTCCACACAATAACACTCAGTGCCACAATTATATGCTACATACTTACACTGCACTCAATGCAACATACTCTCCAAACAATACCATTCAGTGCCATATAATTATAGCTACATAATTACACTGCACTCAATGCAACATACACCCCAAATACCACTCAGTGCCCCTTAATTACACTCTACTGACTACAACATACACTCCTCATAATACCACTCAGTGCCACATAATTACATGCCACATAATTACACTCTACTCAAAGCAACATAAATACACTCCACATAATACCACACAGTGCCACTTAATTATATGCTACATAATTGCACTGCACTCAATGCAACATACACTCCAAATACAAACACAAACAAACAATACAAGTTTTATTTATGATTTGGAATTCCAAGGAATTCCACATAAAATACAGAATAAAAAACAGCTTATACACAACATGTTAGTTAAGAATCCTTCTCAGAGTTACACTTAGTACAAAAAAGTTAATATCAAAAACACCATTACAAAAGGAACGAAGAATTTTTTACCCACAATTTTCCTTACTTATATCGCAATTATTACTAATCTATAGTGTCACGATAAGGGGCATGATGTAGCATTAACCTTGATTTTAACAGAACAGGTACACTTATCACCAGAAAAAACAATTTCAAGAGTCCCAGAATGTCAATATTTGATTTGCTTTAGAGGAGACCATTAAAAAGAGAGAACCATGAATAATTTCCAACAGTACTTACTAAAGTACAAGCGCATCAAAAGAAAAGAAAGAGTGTTTCAAATACATCATAAAAAACATCAAACAGAATCAAACATCATTATTACAGGTACAGTAGAAGTAGTGTAGGCATGATTGGGATATTACTCTTACGGGTCTTTTAAAGTGTCTATAGTGCTTCGGAATAAGTCACCTTAAAAATTACATTCCTTAGAGATCCCGAACTTCTTACAACCCATACCATTTTCAATAGACATTTAAAAATTCTTTAAAAAAACAAAATATTTTATAACACATTAATTCAGATGGAGGAAACATAAGGAAATTGCGAGCCTGTACTGCCGTAGAGATATTATACTGAAGAAAACCAAGCCTTAAGTATTTGCGACGGACAAAGTGGAGTGCCGGACATATAATTAGAACATGATTAAGATCTTGTACACCACAATTACATAGATTACAAAATCTTTCAGTTTTGGGGATATCTTCCCAGGCACCTGTCACAATCCTTAGTGGAAGAATGTTCAGTCTCAATAAAAGAAGCACTCGACGTGCTCCATGATGCACATTCCAAAAAACGTATGGCTGAGGTTTTTTAACAATATAGCTCCCTGAGATGCAATCAAGTCTTCCATTCATATTACATAATTGCTGATCTCTTTTGCATGAGATCATGTATATAGATTTTTTAATAACAACCTTTAAGGATGTCTTATCTAAACGGAGTACGTTTTCCAAGTCAAGATCAAAAATATTTAACGATTTTAAAAAGTTCCTAAAAATTACACTTTTCTTTAGCAAATTTTCAAAAATTTCCTTGTGCAATGCAGCCCTTAGTAAGTTCTCCTGCCCATTCACCAAAGCATTACACCACCGCAAGGAAGCTGCCATCGAGAGCACATATGTTGAAAGAAGACCGAATTCAAGTCTAAGTGCTGCAATGGGCGCAGAAGAATTTAAGTTACATATTTGGCGCCAAATTTTACCTTCGACCTTCTCAAATATACCCCACTCCCTTTCCTCAATAGTTTCTATTGCATAATTTAATGTGGGCGGAATCTTTATTTTATATACCGCAATGGTATGAGAGAAATGTCTTTTTCCACATTGCAGATAAAGTCGATTAATACCAGCTGCTTGCGAAATGGCTTTACTTTTACAGTGGGCCAAATGTCTTTTAGCAGAGCACCTATTTGTAAATATTTTTCCTAAGTACTGATAAAATTTTACAATTTCCATTCTCTCGTCTCCTATAAACCATTTCAAATTCGGTCTCACCTTACATCCACTATAACTAAAAATCATCACTTTGCTCTTTGAAATGTTTATTTTTAAAAATTGTTCTTTAGTGTACCTAATCAGTTCCGTCAATCGCCTCTGTAGTCCAATTGGAGTTAGATCCATTATTAAAGCATCGTCCGCATATAGCAGACTGCTTAACTTTAGATCACCTAATTGGGGAGGGTCCCCCTTACATTCCCCTAACCGGCTCGGTAAATCATTTATATAAATTGAAAAAAGCAACGGGGCTAATAGGCACCCTTGCTTTAAGCCATTATTAGTGGGAATTTTCTTTGATAGTCCCTGAGACCCTCCTAGCAAGACTTGAGTCCAAGTGGCTGAGTGCAATGCTATTATTACACGCAACAGGTTCCACGGTATACCCAGAGCGAGCAGTTTCCTCCACAGCGTCCCACGGTCCACCCTATCAAACGCTGTGGAGAAATCGATGAAAGCAGTGTACAAAGGGGACCTACGACTCACCGGATATTTATCAATGAGAGTTTGTAAAACAGATATATTATCCAGCGTTCCACTATTCTTTCTAAACCCCGATTGCTCAAGAGGGATTAAATTATTTTCAAAAGCCCACTCTTGCAGATGGATTAAGATACTTTTTGCAAATAATTTTCCTGTTGCGTCTAGCAAAGAGATTTGCCTAAAGCTAGATGGAGAATTTTTTGGGCCCTTTTTGTAGAGTGGGACTATTACACTTCCCTTCCACGAGTAGGGGATGGTCCCGAGGCTATAACAATGAGCGAACAATGGATACAGTAATTTTGCCCAATCGGCACTGTCATTCTTTATGATGGCCACGGGAACATCATCTGGACCCATTGCCCCTGAATACCTTGCCCCCTTAATAAATCCCTCAATTTCCCTTATTGATGGAGCTACAACATCAGCTACCGTTTGTGGGATATTACACAGTCCAACATCTTCTTCAGACCCTTTATTTGCAGCATACAATAAGGAGATGTAGGTAGACCATTCTTCCTCCGGAATTAACATGGGTTGAGGTTTTTCTAAACTGTCACAATATTTGGCAATTAGCGCCCAATATTTCCTAGTATCCCCTGAGAGTGCCACTTCCCGGAGTTTTACCCATTTTTCATCTTCTGCCGCCCTTCGGACTGCTCTTAATTTCCTTTTCCGTACCTGTTTTAACCTGTATATCTCCCGTTGTCTCAATGCCACTGGAGTTTTAAATTGAGCTCTTATTAACTCATTTATTTTCTTATTTAATTTTTTACTATCACTTGACAGGATTTTTGGGGGGCCACCTCCATCACTATGCTGCTTTTTACCCAATGCTTTTATGGCACTCATAAATTTCTCATACCCCACGATCAAATTCTCCTCAACGAGGCCAGGTAAAATATGTTCAAAAACCCACTGGAAATTCGGGAGATTCTTAAATGACCAAAAAGTGCGACCATTCTTTCGAGAGTAAGATATATTATCCTTCCTCTGATTCCAGAGTTCTGGTTTCCCTAAGCTTATTGCTAGGTTTACCATCAAAATGTCATGATCACTCAGCTTTGTTGGCATCACAGTAAATTGTGAACACGCCCCAAACATTTGGAAAGACACGGCCATATAATCAATTAAAGAGTAGCCAAATGCCCCATGAAAAGTTAATGCTGCTGGTTGATCTTCTGCAAATCTACCATTTAACAGAACAAGGTCTAACTCCCTAAGACTTTGTAGCAGTAGTAACCCTCTTTTATCCTCTTTTAAATTTGGCGGGAGAACGAGATCTGGAATACACCAGACCTCCTCCAGATCTTCATTGGAGAACGTCTTGATAGAACTACCACTTATTTTAGCGTTGAAATCACCAACCATTAATATCCGCACTCTGTCTTCGCTCCTACATAAATCATATACATAAGCGCCAATGGAATCAATCAAAGGGGTAGAGGCCTTTCCCGGAGGAATATACACGTTTACCAAAAACAGGGACCCACCATGATCCTTAGAATTACTATCCAACCTCAACTTAGCACACATACAACATTTTGAAGGGTGTATATCTATCACTGCATCCCATACAAAATCAGAACTCAACAAAATTGCTAGTCCACCACTTGCGCGACCTCTCTGTGATTTCTTTGCAGCAACACAATGCACATAATAGTTCTCCAGCTGGAATTCATCCCTTGCCCATGTTTCCTGGAGGCAGATTATCTTTGGATCTTGGGGGATCAATGATTTAAGCTTCAGATTATCTTTACCTAGCTCAGCAATGTTCCAAGAGGCAATGGTACACGGCAGGCTACCCCTGCGTCTTTAATTTTGTTGAAGCTGGATTTACCCCATTAAGGGCGCTTGCAATCCAACTCCATTTGGATACATCATCTGCTCTGTCTGCACCAATGACCTCTTGGACCACCAACTCCGGGAGCTTAATTGATCTTTCTCCTACTGCCCTACCCACCGTTATTTTAATATCATCATATTGAAAGCACGGGCTTTCTCCCTTATTTCCCCGGTTTTCAGTCCCTAGCCAATTGCTAAAAACCATGTTATTTTTAATTGAATCATCCGGTAAAAGAGAACTAGTAAAAACGTCAATTCCTCTCTTCCTAAATCCATCCGCATTCGCTAGGATGAATGAGGACACTACCCCTGATGAAAAAGTAACTTTTGTTACATATGACTGATACCTCCGGTCTATGTGGACTAATTCAATATCTTTACTAGAGATTAACTTTAGATCTTCTATTTCGGAGATGATTTTTAAGAGGACGCTTCTATTTAGAATTAATGACTCGGCATCGAAAAGGGGAGTGAAAATAATAACCCTATTCGCTTGCCCAGCACAAGTCACTAAAGACTTTGCCTGATTAGCATTATACACACTTCTATGTGCATCGTCATCTAAATTACCCCCTTTATCCTTGTTGCTAATTAAGCACATTCTCCGATTTCCACCCCCATCTTTACTTATGTTTAGAGTCATTGTCAATGGAGTTTGAGCAACCAGATCATGTGCGGCACCATGTATTTCTATTCTTGGGCTATTTTCAGAGTTGTTTATTTTAATACTATCGTGCAAATTAGAGCCACCTCCAATATTTTCTTTAACCCCCCCAACAATAACCGGAGCTGTAATCAGCCCACCCGATAAGTAATCCAACTGGTGCCCAAGAAGTTGTGCGTTACCAAGATTCTTATTTAAATTCTGATTATCCACAGTTGTTTTGTCGTCTAGGCTAGGGATTGATGTTTCATTAATACTTATCGGTTCAAAGCGCAACTTCCTTTGTTTACGCTTTGGAAACCGACGATATTTCATCGATTTTCTCCTCCTCCTATGACCGTTTCTACTGGATCCTTTCCTTGCTAGAGACTCCCCTGCATCAACAGAGCTCTCTACAGTATCAGATACTTCGACAGGTTTTAAAGGTGACGTATCCCTCTGCTTGCTCAAATTAAAAATTGTGTCACCCAGATCTACCTTTTCAACTAGGCTCACTAAGTTAAGCTTTGATTCATCCGTTTTTTGTACTATAGGCTTATTTGACTTATTCTTAACAAAGATCGGAAAGACACGTACAGCATTTTCCTTAAGGCAGGCGTCTACAGATGTCTCATCCCTCAACAGGAGGACATTTGCAGACCCATTATGATTTACTTTAGATACACCTGAAGTTGTTTTTCCTTCGCATGATATTTTTGTTAAATCTGCCTGCAGATCTTCTGGTTTATCTAGCCCTAAATCTTTGTCGGAATTAAAAGGTACATTAAGCGTTTGGGCTGATTTACAAGCAGTAGAGGTGACACAGTTCTCGTGTACCGGTCTATGGTTTTTAAGATCCAAAATCCCTGCTAGGATTGGCGTAAGGACTTTCAAGATGTGATCTGAATTTAAAGTACTTTTCTCCAGAAGAGACAAAGTTGCAAATAGTATTTTTTCTAAATTGGAGAATGTACTTAATAACCCATCTACCCCTAAATTCTCATTTAATGACGAAGAATGTACGGGAACCTTTACTTCATTAATAGAAGTCCTTAAAGGGTCTACACCTGATAGATCCTGTAAGTCCGAAATCATAGACAAGTCTGTAGGAGTACTACTGTACAGGATGGGCATGTTAGTTTGCGTTCCTATATTGGTGGACAATAGATGTTTATTTGGGAGCACTTCTGAACCCCCGCCCTGCATGCGCAATTTCTCTAAATATTTTACACGTTCCGCGTTCCTTTCTAGTGGGATTGCTAAAGTAGAGTAGTCCTCGACTTTAGCCTGCCCATTTTGCGAACTGTATTCTTTCAAATCTTCTAGTTTTTCAGAAGCATCATCTAGCCTTAATAGTGAACAATCCCTCGGGCTCCTATGTGTAACATTTACATTATCTTTACTATTATCCATGTAAGTAATTAAGTTTGCTAAAGGAGAGTAGGATACAACATCCCTAATTTCAGTTTCTTTCCCCTCAGCATATTCTATTACCTCTGATTTTTGATGGTCCATTTCCATTTCCGTCACAGATTTATTTTCCTCGTTTACTACATTCTGTATATCTTTCATATTAGCTACCCAAGGTGGCGACGTTTTACTATTACACCCATTCCCCTTTAAAATGGTAACAGGGTAGAGAGTCTCCCGCCCTGTTGTACTACCATCCAGGCTTAACTCTTTTATATCATCTGTGTCCATTGACCCCACCATTAAATTCCCGTCCAGCTCTCCATCACCATTATTTTGCCCCATACCACACTTATAACTCCTTCCTTATTTTGCAAAAATTGATTTTACTGATGGATAGGATTTTAGTAAAGACAGATGTGTGCCTGGTCTATGACGTTTAATGGTTTTTTGAGGTTTGATAGGACACAAACTGCTCAGACCAGAATTACTGAGGGGTACTAAAGAGTCTGCCGCTTTAGCTTTAGTCTGTGAGCGTAATCGCCTCTCAGACATTACCATTATGGGAAAAGTGTAGCAATGACTAAGATATTTGACTAACCCGCTATGGATAGCACAAAGTAGCGGGGAACAGAAAATGAGCACACAAACGATTTACAACACAATCCCCATAAAATTCCGTGAAAAAAAAGGTCACGTACCACTATATCCAAGGGCTGGACCAATCCGCAGTGACCTAACACGGCCAAGCGTCAACCCCTGTCTAGCAACAGGGACTAGTGTGAATATATTCACCGCTAGGGGATAAAAATGAAATTAGTACACAATCCGAGTCGGAAGGGAAACGTCAATGAGGTAGGCCGACCGGCCTCAGATGGTCTCAGAGGGCCTCAGAGGGCCCGCTCTGTGTCCGGTCTTAGTCCCGTGCGCGTCCCGCGTCGCGGTAGGTCTGCGCCTATTAAATACGTAGAGGCTGGGGGGTGTGGCCGCCGGGGGAAGAGGCACCAGCTCAGCAACGTGAAGGATGCTGGTCCTCGCAGTCCCCCGGTAGGTCCTCGGCCAGGTAAAGCCTCCGAGTAGTTCCTGCTAGGCACTCTCTTGCTGGGAGCGTTTGTTAATCCGCCGACTGCGGACGCGCTCACACCAGCGGCGGTGCCTCGCAGAAAAAGCAGAATACTTTGGTAACACTTGATGGATCTTGCAGCGCTCCTACAGATGGCAAACAGCAAAGGCGAAGCACAAAGGTCAATGAATGAGTAGCGCCGGCGCAGCCGGTGTCGCGAAAGGTTAAGAGGCTGCAGGCAGGCGGGGGTGTGGCCGTCGGGGGAAGAGGCACCAGCTCAGCAACGTGAAGGATGCTGGTCATCGCAGTCCCCCGGTAAGTCCTCGGCCAGGTAAACCCTCTGAGTAGTTCCTGCTAGGCACTCTCTTGCTGGGAGCGTTTGTTAATCCGCCGTCTGTGGACGCGCTCACACCAGCGGCGGTGCCTCGCAGAAAAAACAGAATACTGTGGTAACACTTGATGGATTTTGCAGCGCTCCTTAAGACGACAAACGGCAAAGGCGAAGCACAAAGGTCAGTGAATAAGCGGCATTAATTCCGTAATAACAGGAAAGTTCAGCAACAGTTCAGGAGTATGCAGCTTGTAGTTTCATTTTAAAATGAAAGTAGCACAACAATTGTTGGGGCTTACCATTCCAATCCAATGCCCGTCCGATAAATATCGTCCGTTTTGACTGACACTCCACCTTTCTCGCCGTCAGTTTTTAAATTGCCGGTTATTGTTCTGGATAGCTGTCCTGGTTTGTCTCCTTTAGTGACACCTTGGTCCCCCTCAGCCACAGCTTGCCGCCCCCCAGTCTGCCCCCAGTCTGCTATCGGGGTGCAGAGATGCTGAGATGCTTCAAAGAGGGGTGCTTGGGGCTGCTGGGGGGGTGCAGGGGATGCAGGGGGGGTGCAGGGGATGAAGGCACGGCTAATTACAGAGTTGTTATGTGAGAAAGCAGGGGGCCACACACAGTGGCGCAGGAAGCCACCAGATCCAGCACAAGGTATGGCACTCCAGGGGAAAAGAGCACAGAGGATAAGAGCACAACGAGACACTCCACTGCAGCACCTCAGCTTTTGTTTTACAGTTGTGCGGTCGTGTGGTCTCACAGGCTCTAGTCAGCCACTAGTCAGCCACCTGCTTCTTGCCCCCAGCTCCAAGCGGGAGGCTCCGACTTTGCTGCCCAAGTTTTCCCCACTCCGTAGTCACTTGCCAACTCTGGCCAGTCCGTCGAGTCGCACAGCACGGGAGGTAAGGCGGTGGCAGCAGCTAGCGCAACACGGCAACTCGGACCACAACGTGGGCAGCGAGGGCCGCGGTCACGGCAGCAGAGACAAACGAGCCTCCGGACCTCCCGAGCGGTGGAGAGCCAGTAACCTGCCGGGAAGCCCGCTATCAGCCCGCTGCCTACCGTTGACCGGCGTTGTCCGTTGTCTGGTCAGAATGGCGATTCGCTTCTCTCTCGGCTCTCTCGCGCCCTCTGGTGATGGCCAACAGCATTCAGAATGCCTGTAATCAATCCAAATACTCCAAATACCACTCAGTGCCACATAGTTATATGCAACATGATTACACTGCACTCAATGCAACATACACTCCAAATACCACTCAGTGCCACAATTACCCGCCACAAAATTACACTCTACTGACTACAACATACACTCCTCATAATACCACTCAGTGCCACATAATTACATGCCACATAATTACACTCTACTCAATGCAACATAAATACACTCCACATAATACCACACAGTGCCACATAACTACATGCTACATAATTGCACTGCACTCAATGCAACATACACTCCAAATAATACCACTCAGTGCCACACAATTACACTCTACCGAATACAACATAATCTCCCCATAATACCACTCACTGCCACAATTATGTGCTACAAGATGACACTGCACTCAATGCAACATACACTCAAAATACCACTCTGTGCCAGATAATTACACGCCACATAATTACACTGCACTCAATGCAACATACATTCCTCATACCATTCAGTGCCACATAATTACACGCCACATAATTACACTGCACTCAATGCAAAATACACTCCAAAAACCACTCAGTGCCATGTAATTACATGCCACATAATTACACTGCACTCAATGCAACATACAATCCAAATACCACTCAGTGCCACATAATTACACGCCACACAATTACACTCTACTGACTACAACATACACTCCTCATAATACCACTCAGTGCCACATATTTACACGCCACATAATTACACTCTACTCAATGCAACATAAATACACGCCACATAATACCATACAGTGCCACATAACTACATGCTACATAATTGCACTGCACGCAATGCAACATACACTCCAAATAACTTCTTAGTGCCACAAAATTACACTCTACTGAATACAACATAACCTCCCCATAATACCACTCAGTGCCACATAATTACAGGCCACACTATTACACTCTACTGACTACAAAATACACTCCTCATAATACCACTCAGTGCCACATAATTACACTCTTCTCAAAGCAACATAAATACACTGCAAATAATACCACTCAGTTCCACACAGTTCCACACAATTACACTATTGAATACAACATAACCTCCCCATAATACAACTCAGTGCCACATAATTATATGCTACATAATTACACTGCACTCAATGCAACATACACTTAAAATACTACTCTGCACCAGATAATTACACACTACATAATTACATTCTACTGAATGCAACACAGACTCCATGCAATACCACTCAGTGCCACATAATTATATGCCTAATAATTAAACTGCTCTCAATGTAACATACACTCCAAATACCACTCAGTGCCACATAATTACACGCCACATAATTACACTGCACTCAATGCAACATACACTCCAAATACCACTCAGTGCCACATAGTTATATGCAACATGATTACACTGCACTCAATGCAACATACACTCCAAATACCACTCAGTGCCACATAATTACCCACCACAAAATTACACTCTACTGACTACAACATACACTACTCATAATACCACTCAGTGCCACATAATTACACGCCACATAATTACACTGCACTCAATGCAACACACATTCCTCATATTACCATTCAGCACCACAAAATTACACACCACATAATTACACTGCACTCAATGCAACATACACTCCAAAAACCACTCAGTGCCACATAATTACACTACACTCAATGCAACATACACTCCAAATACCACTAAGTGCCAAGTAATTACATGCCACATAATTACACTGCACTCAATGCAACATACAATCCAAATACCACTCAGTGCCACATAATTACACACCACATAATTACACTGCACTCAATGCAACATACACTCCAAACAATACCACTCAGTGCCACATAATTACATGCCACACAATTACACTGTACTGACTACAACATACACTCCTCATAATACCACTCAGTGCCACATATTTACACGCCACATAATTGCACTGCATTCAATTCAACATACACTACAAATATCACTCAGTGCCACACAATTACACTCTACTGAATACAACATAACCTCCCCATAATACTACTCAGTGCCACATAATTATATGCTACATAATTACACTACACTTAATGCAACATACACTCAAAATACCACTCTGTGCAAGATAATTACACACCACATAATTACACTTTACTGAATGCAATCCACACTCCACACAAAACCACTCAGTGCCACATAATTATATGCTACATAATTACACTGCGCTCAATGCAACATACACTCCTAATAATACCACTCAGTGCCACACAATTACACTCTACTGAATACAACATAACCTTCCCATAATACCACTCACTGCCACATAATTATATGCTACATAATTACACTGCACTCAATGCAACATACACTCAAAATACCACTCTGTGCCAGATAATTACACACCACATAATTACACTGCACTCAATGCAACATACATTCCAAAAAATACCATTCAGTGCCATATAATGATATGCTACATAATTACACTGCACTCATTGCAACATACACCCCAAATAACACTCAGTGCCCCATAATTAGACTCTACTGAATGCAACATACACTTCACACAATACCACTCAGTGCAACATTATATGCTACACAATTACACTGCACTTAATGAAAAATGCACTCCACACCATGACACAATTTCACTAAGCATAATTTTACAGAACATCACAGTTCCAGGCCACACAATTCAACTCCACACATTTCCAATACACACCGCATAATTACACACCAAACATATTTAAACTCCAAAACTCCACAATCCACAATGCGCCTACAAACCACACCATATAGTGTCACCACCTGAGCACCAAACATCATACACCACCACCATTTTGCATCAGCACACCACCTAAGCATCACATCAGTCTGCCCTTGGAATCTGGCATCTGTTGATTCTCCCCTAGTGTCTGTCCGCTGCTCATGTTCTAATTAAATTACTGTTTTAAAACTTCTACTCCCCCTTTATTTATGTCCCGCTCCCCCAGAACACAACATTTTTAACAAACCAGCATGAGAACAGGCAGGAAGTAGTTGCAAGCAATGCAAGCACAAAAAAAGTAAAAGACAATTTTTATGTTAAAATCTTTTTTTAATCAGGTTTTTCAGTTGTATATAAAGTTGTCTTTGTTCATATAAAGTTAACAAAAATGCTTAACACTTTTTATTAGAAGTTTTCAACATAATGCACAGCAGCCACAATGCTCTACAACATAGCCAAAAGTTCTGGCTGAACACATAAGGTCCCAAAGGCAAGACCTATTGGCTATGCCAATGCTTGTTAGGTTGAGCCGGGGCCAGCGCATGCGCTGCTCTGTGAGGCATGCTGTATACAGGTAGGGACTTGAAGCTCCCCCCTCTCTCCCCACATATTTGAATTGGCTTGTGATTGTCGACTGTAAACTGTGGCTGGTCAATAGGCTTAGTAGTCCCTCCTTAGTACCGCATTGTCTCATTTGTAACATCCCATGGCGACACTCCCTGTTACGTGTGTTGTTACTCTGTAGGCTTTTATTACAGCCTCCAAGCACTATTTTCTCAAATAGCAGTCAAGCTCTCCCCTAATGCTTTAAAAAAAAATGTATACCATGAGCGCTGAATGCATTTGCAGTGCAATGGGTCTCGCATTCGCAAAAGTTTAAGCTATTGGCAATGTGCTGTTACTTCTCATTTTCCAATGCGAGTCATAGAGGTAAGCCATTGTCATTGCATTTACCTTCCCATCTGAGGTTAGAGAGCCTTGGAACGCACGCTTCACTGAAAGTTCCTCCTTGTGACAGCGTGCGCCGGAAGTGCAAAATCGGCGGTTGAAGTGTGTGCTGCTTTCAGCTTACACTCACGGGAGAATGCCTGGGGCTGTGATGGCCGAGAGTCCGGTGAGCTTCCGGGAGATGCTGGAGCAGAGCGAGGAGCTGGAGGTAACGCAGAATTGTGACACAAACTATTGGATTTGTTGTTGTAAGGGCAACTCTCGACGCAGGCTAAGATGTAATCGTTGTGCGAAACGAATAGGCAATTGTGGCAAACTCAATCTAGGATATTTACATGCATGTGTGCCTTTTTAGAATATATGCAAAAACAACAGGTGATGGACCGAATGTGGATCAATGTCACACACTCACCCCAGTCCAAAGATCTGGGCCCAAATCCATCGTTTTTTTGCACTCCACACCACCCTGGGTTAGACAATGGCGATATGCAAATCAGCTCTGACCCTGTGCCCCATGGGAACAGTCCAATCCGAACTACAAAAGCCATGTCCTTCCCAGAACGGAATCAAGCATCCGAGGACCGCAATTGCCACCCTAAGTGCGCTGGGGATGCCCAGGCGTGGGTCCCAGGCACTCCACACCACTTGGAGTCAAGCTAGCCGGGCTGATGAGAGGTGTTACCTCGAAACCGGTCCGGTCCTCGGATGCTTGATTCCGTTCTGGGAAGGACATGGCTTTTGTAGTTCGGACTGGACTGTTCCCATGGGGCAACAGGGTCAGAGCTGATTTGCATATCGCCATTGTCTAACCCAGGGTGGTGTGGAGTGCAAAAAAACGATGGATTCGGGCTCAGATCTTTTGACTGGGGGAATGTGTGACATTGATCCACATTCGGTCCATCACTTGTTGTTTTTGTTTTTAGAATATATGTCCCACTACATGGCATAATGTTATAGTTACTAAATAAATAGTCATACTTGCTTTCAAACACCTGAGACTTGATGGATGCTTGTTTGTAGATATTTTTGCACCTTTTTAGGTCACATGTACATACTGGTTCTTCACTCATTTCTACTGGCAGGGGCGTCATGAGGGAGAAGGCCACCCCTACGAATGTGTCGATCCTCTGTCACTGAAACAGACTTTCAGTGTCAATAAAGACAGG
The DNA here is from genome assembly GCF_964263255.1 of Lissotriton vulgaris. Lineage (NCBI taxonomy): Eukaryota > Metazoa > Chordata > Amphibia > Caudata > Salamandridae > Lissotriton > Lissotriton vulgaris. The sequence goes on along the minus strand of NC_141695.1, from coordinate 1,308,982,409 downwards.
CTGGTTAATGGTCTGTTGGTGAACTGAAATGTGTGCAGCCCTTCCTGGGCATTTTTCCCTGGTTTGATCGTATGTTTCCACTTGTTGCACAGCTATAGTGAAACAAACTATAGAAGATCAAGGTTATCTTTAAACCTTTTTATGAAGAAAAGAAAATGTGATATTGATATTGATAGCTAGAAGTGCTCTTTAGTTCAGACTAGAGAGAACAAGTTGATCCTGTCTCAGCCTGCTGATCTAGGACACACTATTAGTAGCACTATTTAAATATGTACGTGTTCATGAACCAACTCAGAGGTCGACATACATGTTGTTTTCTAGAACACTCTTACGTGCAAGAAGCGAGTTAGAGAATGTTCGCGTGGTTTTCTACTTAGCAACTAGCCTGGTTAAAAATGTAAAACTTTAATATCGTCTCAAGGTTTTATTTTCAGCAGTTTGAGCTCGGTGACAAAGATTGCATACAAAATTCGGGGTTAGACGTGTAGCCAATAAAGTACTTTTGCAACAGATTATAAATGTTTATGGTTGGGGACCCCTGAGATCTGTCTGGGAGTAGAATTCAAAATTTGCAAACATTCGTGACAAGAATTTTCAATTCTATTAAGGACTAGGAGGCGAGGATTATGCTAGTCTCATTTCTTTATTTAGAAATGCCCAGCAGCCATGTAAAAACTACATTACCCAGAAACACTTGGGTCATAACCATAGAGTCCATACTATAAATAGCCATGTAGACAATCCCACTTCTGCTTGTTTAAAGCTCTTCCACCACAACAGAAGCAACAGTAGCAATAGGCTTAAAGTAAAAGGTTTTAAAAACAGAATCTGACGACCAGTCGTCAGCTTTCATAATGTCCCACAAGGTGACACCCAAAGAGAAGGCCTTAGAGGCCATGGCCCTACGGGCCGAATGAGCCCCAAAAACAGAAACATCAATGCCTGCTTCCCCCATAAGCCACCGTACCCAGCGAGCCAATGTGGCAGGAGTAACGGGGCGAAAGGGCTTTTGCAATGCAATCAACAATTGACCTTGCATATCAGAGCGAAGAAGAGAAGTACTCACCTCATAATCTTTAAGGCACTGGACAACACAAAGGTTAGGACGAGCAGGAAACAAAGGGTAAGAAATGACCTCAGTATTGGTTTTAGTGCGCCTGGAAAGGCGAAAGGTAACCCCTTCAGGTGTGAAGCTACGTCCAGCAAGATCTAACGCGCTGACATCTGAAACCCGTTTGCAGGAAAGCAAACACAACAACATAGTAAGCTTGGCCGAAAGTTGTTTGAGATAATAAAGAATTGATCGGCCAAGCTTCCAAAAAACGTAATACAACCGAAACGTCCCATAAAGAAACATATGGGACGTGGAGGAGTAGCCAGCCGAATACCTTTAAGGACCTTAGTCACAAGAGGGTGTTCTCCCACAGGTTTCCCATCTACAGGAAGATGGCCCGCCGAAATAGCGGAACCGAAATTGTTTACTGTGCGGTACGCCAAACCAGAAGAAGAAGATAGAGATGCCAAAAAATTGACAAATAAAGAGACATCAGCTGATGTCGAATCAACTTGCCGTTGAGCACACCAATCACTCCAACGTTTCCATGAACCTCTGTAACGTTTGTGAGTACCTGGGGCCCAGGCGTTGCTGAGGAATCTGGTAGCATCCGCAGAAAGGCCTGACACCACCCAACGTTCCCCGAAATCCGCCACGCCAGGAGAAGGAGGGAGCCTGACTGAACCAGGGGATGCGGATTCTGAAGCGGATCGAGTAGGAGATTTCACTTCTGAGGAAGAAGAAACGGTAATGCGCATGCCATTTCCAGAAGAACAGGGAACCACGGCTGAGCCCTCCACAGAGGAGCAATCAGAATCAATTCCGCCTGAAAGCGTGTCGCATAAGCCAGAACCCTGGGGAGCATCATGAATGGGGGAAACGCATAACATAGGGACGACGGCCACGGTTGAAGGAAAGCATCCGTGGCCAGAGCCTTCGGGTCCGGTCTCCAACTGAAGAACTGGGGAAGTTGGGTGTTGAGACGGGACGCAAAGAGGTCGATCAGACAAGGGCCCCAAGCCTGAAGGAGCTGGCGAAACACACGAGGATGGAGCCTCCAGTCGCTTAAATCCTTCAGATACCAGGAGTTCCAATCCGCCACAAGATTGCGAGAACCGGGAAGGTATTCCGCAATAACTGATCTTGTGCTGAAGACAATAGTGCCAAAACTCCTTGGCAATCTCCGCCAACAATCTCGACCGAGTCCCTCCCAGCTTGTTGATGTATCGGACTGCCAATACATTGTCCATCCGAAGAAGGATACAGCAGCGGGACTGAAGAGGCGACAGGCATTTGATCTCAAACGATCCCGCCAGCAATTCCAAACAATTTATGTGGAGTGAAAATTCCTCCGGAGACCACCGTCCCCCCATCGAGATTGGACCGCAGCGGGCCCCCCAGCCCCAACGACTGGCATCCCACTCTATCACAATTTCCGGAGAGGAGCCAAAAAGAGCTCGGCCATTCCAGGCATCCATATGGTCCAACCACCATTGCATTTCCGACTTTGCTTCCTCCGAGAGAGGAATCTGATCGGAATAACGAAGGCCCCGTTGAAGATGTTGAATCTTCAGGTGCTGCAGCGCACGATAGTGCAGCAGAGCAGGAAATATCGCTTGCAGGGAAGACGCTAAGAGACCGACAACTCGTGCTAACGATCTCAACGATACAGTCGGACTCGAGATAACGGAATTCAATTCCCGCTTGATGTAACGAATCTTCTGATGGGGTAACAGAAGTTGACAAGTGAGGGAATTGACCCTGAACCCCAAAAAATCGATCACTTTAGTAGGTTGTAGTACAGACTTGAGAACATTCACTAGAAAACCGAGGGACTGAAGAAGGTCTATCGTCCAGTCCAGATGAGTCATCAGCTTGACAGGACAATCCGCCAGAAGGAGGATGTCGTCCAAATAGATGATCAAGTAAACTTCGCGACTGCGGAGAGACTCCACTACCGGACGCAACAGCTTCGTGAAGCACCAAGGTGCTGACGAAAAGCCGAAGGGTAGAACCTGATACTGATACCAAGTCCCCAGCCACTGACACTGCAGAAAGCGGCGGTGGGGACGGAAGACCGGAACAGAGAGGTAAGCATCTTTGAGGTCCAGATGAACCATCCAATCCCGTTACTGCAGGAGATCCCTCAGCAGATGGATGCCCTCCATCTTGAAGTGACGATAAACCACTCCCGCATTGAATTCCTTCAGATTGAGAACCAACCTCGATCCCCCTCCCTTCTTCTCTACCAGGAAGACTGAACTGGCAAAACCTTGAGGATGGCGTACTGTCGGCACAATTGCCCCCTTCAATTCCAGAGACTTGAGTTCCTCTGTGATGAACTCTTGACTTTGCTTTGAGAATTGAAGGGGGAAGGGAGGACGAGACTGGCGTAAGGCATGATAGAACTCGATTTTGAATCCCTGAACCGTCTCCAGCACCCAAGCATCGCTGGAGATTGCGCGCCAATTGGCTAGAAAATGGCGAATCCTGCCCCCCAGAACAACACTGCATGCAGGAAGAAGTCTCACCTGAAGTGGCGGAATCCTGATATCCTCCGGAGGCGCCACCGGAACGTCCTTTTTTGTATTGTCCACGACCCTTTCTGGAGGGGTAGAAATTTGAACGCTGGGTGTAGCCCGAATCCTGCTGGCCTCCCCTATGGGACTGATACCCAAGTTGACTGGGTGGTTGCTGACCACGGCCGGACGAGCGTCCCCTGTATCGTCCAGCCCTGTTGAAAACCGGGCGCATGGCCCGCTTTAAAGATGCCTGGGCTTTGTCAATACTGCTGAAAGTACTGACGAAATGAGTGAGCTCCTTTAAGAAGGGTTGGCCGAAAAGGAGGCCCTGAGCTGCAGCTCCCGCCTCAGAAGCTGACAGTTCGCCCAATTTCGGGTCCAACCTAAGAAGAATAGATCACCGACGCTCACTAGAGAGCGTACAGTTGGCGTTCCCCAATTGACATATGAAAAAACAGAGCTCCTTCTCCTGAATTTTGTGAGTCGTGGATGGTATTCAAATCCCAAAGTGGACGTTCACATCAATAGAAAGGATTTGCAGACTTGTACGGGTTACCAAATTTACAACTAAAAATCTGTCAGACCCAAGAGTACCTTGAAGAACTTCATATACACACAAAAAAATCTTTAGAGATTTCATTCATTTGTAAAGTTTAAAATTCATAATAACATAATTTCGTTATATAAAAACATAAAATACACATTCACTTTTTGCAAAACATTTTTTACACTGTCTAAAGATCTTGGAATTAAAAAATACTGTTATAGCATTGTTACCACAAACATGTTAAAACATCATATTTATTAATGAATAGATTGTTATAGGAACAAACTGACAAATTGCGCGCTGCGCCCATTCAATTAGCTCATCAGGATCAACTGTGGGGGATGCCTCCTTGGCCATGAAACCTAGGTCCAAGATCTTAGTGAGAGGCCCCAGGAGATCTAAGACCTTGTCCTGACAAGCTCGCCAGGACCGATCCAGATCCTTCTTGGGGTCCTTAGAAAATTTCTTTAAGTAAGTCAACATGGTAGGGTCGACCTCAGGCGTGTCCGCTAAGTTATCCGCCAAATTAGGCCGCGGACACTCTGAGCGGAGACGCGCACGCACGTCCTTATCAAATGGTTGGCGGATATGCTGTTGAACATACTCCGCCACAGCCGGGGAGGGGAGCCACGCAGAGGAATGAGGATGCACTATGTCTGCCAGCTCGAAATTCAAAACAGTAGGGTGACTAGGAGCATCAACAAAATGTTCTTTACATTTACGCTTCTTTGGCGGAAGAGGCAGAACCTCAGAGGAGGATGAGGAAGTATGTTGGTCATCACTGTCAACTTCCACCGGAACAGTCTTCAATTTGGAGGAGGACAAGGACTGCACCAGCCTACGAAAATCAGAAGTATGGGGATTGCCAGGGTAAGAAGTGGACTTCTTAGAAGGCACCCAACCTTGCTGCTGTGCATACTTTGTCAAATGGCGCTTTAGGGGCGTAATGGCGCGCACCAGCGCCTTGTTCATGGAATGCTGAACCCCTTTGTCCAGTGCCTCAACAAGGTCCTGTTCAAAGAACTCGGACCCCTCTTCCTCGTAGTCACCTTCCTCCTCATAGTAATATGACTACTCATGGTACACAGTAAATGTGCAAATACAGCCCACTAGGTGACTAGAAATCCTGTTTGCCAGTGGCAAGGTCTGAGGGAGTGAAAAAACCTCACAGCAAGCAAGTGAAAGCAGAAAAACTGCGTGAAAAAATAACAATTAGAGAGTGGAGGGAGGCTTGCTGACAAAAAATGCTCACTCTCGGCAAAGCTTATGCAAATTATACAACCGGGACTTTTTCTGAAGCTCTGGTGTCAGAAGGGGTCGGCTGAGAAGCAGTGGGCATCTTCGTCTATCTGACGAGTTCAAAAGCCGGCTCCGCGATGTCAACAAAGGCAGCGTGAGGAAAGAAAGGCAGCGTGATGAGAGCTGCGCATGCGCGGACAAACGGCCGGCCAAACAGCAAAGGAACAGCTCGCGCTAGATGCGCACGAGGCAGAACCACCCCAGAAACAACACTCCACAGATTTGTGGGACACAGGCGGCACGCGCCCGACCCAGGGAGGTAGCACATGCTCCCTACCGCGAGCGCCAAACGCGGCGAAGACACGCGACGAACGGCAGCAATAGCGCGATAGAAGCACACAACAATGCGGCACACAGCGCAAGCAAAGCGCGAGCAATATCAGAAGAAATGCACAAGTAAGCAATTAATAACAAGAAGAAAGCACTTAACTGGCTGCGGAGCAGCAAAGAAAGAGGAAGTGGGATTGTCTACATGGCTATTTATAGTACGGACTCTATGGTTATGACCCAAGTGTTTCTGGGTAATGTAGTTTTTACATGGCTGCTGGGCATTTCTAAATAAAGAAATGAGACTAGCATAATCGGAGCCTCCTGTCCCGAAATAGAATTCTGATTTCCCCGACTTTCAGTGCATGGACAGTCATGCAAGATGGGTCCAGTATATTGTTACTGGACTTTAAACTATATACAGTGGGTTTGGCTCTGCCTCAGCTAATAGCACGAGGTGAGAAGGCAATACTCGCGGTTTAGTGATTGTTTTCACCTCTTACGGGGTACATGTATTGCAATGCACGAGGCACCATTTTACATCTCAAAAGTCAAAAGAATCACCACACATTGCAATCTCATGTATGCACTGTATACCAAAAGAAGTCTTTTATTATATTTTTTTCACTGCAACATGGTTTTAAAAAAAAGGTTTTAGTCTATTACACTGTTCCTGATCAGGGCAAGGTGGGCCTGAGGACTCATCCCACCTTTGCCAACAAGGTACTGAAAGAATTCCACTTGAATGTGATTTTTTAACCTACCTTCTTTTCAGGTCTTTGCGCTTCCCTGAATGAAGAGTCACTGCACCTTCTTAGGTTTTAACCTTGTGAAATCAAAAGCTTCCTTAGCAATTGGCAAAAAAATTGTTATAACTTTTTGTAGCAATGATGCAGCCCCCTTAAAACATCATTGACAGAAGGACACTTCTTATATCTCTTCCCTGCAGGACTGTGTGAGTCTGATCCTCATTCCGTTATTAATTAGAGCTAAGATGGCTTTGGTGGTACTCTATAGGGATGTACATATAGGAGAAATGAGCATGGCAAATGCTTACCTCCACCCTCCACAAGGTAGATGCTTTCTGCAAGCATTACATTCTTTAGGCTCCCACCAGAGCAAAGCATAGTTTTGTCTAGAATGTCTTTATAACCTTTTGTCATAGGCCCTCCACATCAATTGGTTGCTTTGGTTGCCTCCTGCTGTTGCTTGTTATGCACATAGTGGGCTTACACTCCATGTTCGCTTGTGTTTTTTTTTATCTATTATTTTTGCAACATAAATGCTTTGCATTAGCGACACACAGTAACTCGGAATTATGAGGGCGATTAATACAAGGCATATTGTGAATTTGAGGGTGTACTTCGTGGAGACATGCGCAGTGTTCTCATTGGGGTATGCCGAGATGGCCTTGTGAGCGAGTTGGTACTCCTAGTTGCCTCATACCCACTCACGCGGGATTATCTGCGTACGCCTAGACACTCAAAAGATTTGGTAATGCTTGTTTAGACTTTGCCAGAGTAAGCCTTTCTTGTTGGTATTACCCTATATCATATTTATAGACATCAGTTACTTTTTTCCGCCTCAGGGTGAGTAGCAAGCAAGGTGGAACCGAGCAACACTATAAAGCAGCTTTAGTTCATGAGGTGACCGTTGATCGGTAAAATATATAGTGGAACAACAGTCTGTGGTGCCAGACCAGCCTGTTGACCTCACTGGTCCTTAGATTTCTTTGGCCGTGAAAGCACTAAGAAGCTGGTTCTGAGATGCAAAAGACAACCATCTATAACTTGTGATAAAACTTAGTAGGAGAGAGTAAGGATCTAGCAGGCAGAGTCACAATTCTTCTTAGATATTTCCGTTTTTCTGTGCAACTAACTGAGCCAAGAGCAGCTCGATCCAAAGCGTGCAAACATGCTGGAGGAAGGGTTGAAAGTAGGGGATTCCAACAGAGGTGTGTGTAGAGGTGTGTAGAGGTGTGTGTGTAGAGGTGTGTAGAGGTGTGTGTGTAGAGGTGTGTACAGGTGTGTGTGTGTAGAGGTGTGTGTGTAGAGGTGTGTGTGTAGAGGTGTGTGTGTAGAGGTGTGTGTGTAGAGGTGTGTAGAGGTGTGTCTGTGTAGAGGTGTGTGTGTAGAGGTGTGTGTGTAGAGGTGTGTGTGTACAGGTGTGTACAGGTGTGTGTGTGTGTGTGTGTAGAGGTGTGTGTGTAGAGGTGTGTGTGTAGAGGTGTGTGTGTAGAGGCGTGTAGGTAGAGGTGTGTGTGTAGAGGTGTGTAGGTAGAGGTGTGTAGGTAGAGGTGTGTGTGTAGAGGTGTATGTAGAGGTGTGTGTGTAGTGGTGTATGTGTGTGTGTGTGTGTAGAAGTGTGTGTGTAGAGGTGTGTGTGTAGAGGTGTGTAGAAGTGTGTGTGTGTGTTTTCTTTTGAACTCAGATAGATTCCTAAATTGTGTTCTGCAGCATGAACAGCCATACTGCAGCATGAGCATCCATGCTCCACTGCAAGTATTGTGGCAGTCAGATGATTGTGTCAAAGGAGTATTGAAAGGTGGTTGGTCATTTTGTAGTGGCGATTTCTTCTTTCCATCCCATCTCTGGATAAGGTATATAGATATTAGAAAGTAGGAGTGTGTGCACATAATCCTGCTAAACACTTTATTTGCTATATATAGCTTCTGTTAAGCACTCTCCCTCCAACACCATGAAACTAGGTCTGATGTTAAGGTGGGTTTGAAATGATGTGGACTTAACCAGCGGGCAATTACTTATTTGTCCATTTCATCCTAAGACTGGATTGAAACACTAAAGCTGCATCTCATCAGTTTTCGTTTTGCCTTGGAGTAATCGCCAACTGGATGAGAACTAACTCTCTGGTACTTAATGGAGACAAAATGGAAGTCCTTATTTTTGGACACCACAGCATATGGACAGCAGATTGTCGGTCTCCCTCTTTACGTTCTCTACCATCCCCTGCAGAACATGCCAGAAACCTGAGAACAACATTAGATTCCAGACTTTGCTACGAAACACACATTCAGTCTCTTACAACTTCTTATTTTCACCTTTTAGCAGTCATCCAGGAGATCCTCTCGTTCCTTCCAGCACAGTCCAGGAAAAATTTGTTCCCAGCCCTTATAATATTCAAAGCTACACAATTGTAATTGTTTTCTGCTTAACATGCACACCTACCTTGTATGCAAAGTGCAGCTAGTACAGAAAGGTGCTGCATGAACCAGCTTAGGACTTCAAAGAAGCACACCAACTTACAACCACCTGAGCAACTACACTGGCTACCCATTGCTCAGAGAAGTGTCTTCAAAGCGCGCTACCAAAAAACATTGTACTACACAATATCAGATTGCTACATGGCTGCTATGTTTTCATGGCAATCTTTGCATCTTTTTTGATCAAAATCTCAAAACCTGTCAAAAAGAACTGAGTAAAGAAAACAAGCATTGGCATAGCCAATAGGTCTTGTTTTTTTATTTCCAGCACTGGTGTTCGTATATGACGTGATTTACTTAGAAATGTCTGCTACCACACACACTGTTAGAAGCCCCAGTCACGTGCAGCCGTGCTCTAGCATGGTCACAGGGTTTACTTTTAGCTTTACACTGTACAAAGAAACGTGGATTAATGAGTAAATCTCACTGCAAATAGCAAAACAACTGGGACTCTGCTCAGAAGGCCTAAATAGTTCACGGACATAGCCCCTTCTCACAGAATACCCTGGTTTCGGAATGATGGGCCGGAAAGAAACAGCAGGACTTAAACCATGTATGCAGTCTTTGTCGACGCATTTTACTACTATTTTCAGGCACCGGGCCATCACGGCTGGCTCAAGCAGATACAAAAATGCCACATTATTCTATATGTACAGCTGTCATTTAAAATGAAGAAGTGTATATTGGTGTGAATAAGAATACATGCCTTAAACTCGTGCTGTTGTGGGAAAGATGTGTAATTAATGTGACCATAGTATGACAATCTGGCACATAAGCATAAGCCCATACATTTGGTGGGTGGGGTTGGGGTAAAAGGCTGTCGCACCATAACTGATCTGTGCCATATTTGATGCGTTTGTGTACTAACAGATAGTGTAATGCAGATGTGCGTCTAATTTGGTAAAGGCAATCAGCACTCAGTAACTAACAGCCACATAATTACACTCTACTCAGTGCAACATAAATATACTTCACATAATACCACACAGTGCCACAATTATTTGCTACATAATTACACTGCACTCAATGCAACATACACTCCAAATACCACTCAGTGCCACATAATTACACGCCACATTATTACTCTATTCAATGCAACATAAAGACACTCCACATAATACCACTCAGTGCTACATAATTACATGCCACATAATTGCACTCTACTCAATGCAACATAAATACACTCCACATAAATGCACCCTATACCACATACCACCATCAACATAAATGCACTCCACACCATGACAATTTCACTAAGCATAATTTCAATCAATACCACAGGTCCAGGCCACACAATTCCAACTCCTCACATTTCCAATACACACTGCATAATTACACACCAAACATATTTAAACTCCACAATCCACAACGTACCTCCAATCCACACCATAGTGTCACCACCTGAGCACCAAACATTCACCACCACCATTTTGCATCAGCGCACCACCTAAGCATCACGCCAGTCTGCCCTTGGAATCGGGCATCTGTTGATTCTCCCCTAGTGTCCACCTGCTGCTAATGTTCTAAATAAATTACTGTTTTCCAACCTTCACTCCCCCGTTATTTATGTCCCACTCCCCCATAACCAAAAACAATGATAACAAACAAGCTTGAGAAAAGGCAGAAAGAAGTTGCCAGCAGCGCAATACAAAAAAACTAGAAGACATTTTTTATGTTAAAATCTTTTTCCAATCAGGTTTTTCGGTTGTATATAATGTGTTCTATGTTTTTATAAAGGTAACAAAAAAGCTTAACACTTTTATTATAACTTTTCAACACAATGCACAGCAGCCACAATGCTCTACAACATTGCAAAAAGTTCTGGCTGAACACATAAGGTCCCAAAGGCGAGACCTATTGGCTATGCCAATGCTTGTTTTGGCACTGATTTTGCCACCCTTGAGGACAGAGGTCACAAAGGTGAAGCTAGGACTTGCAAGGGATGAGCGGAGGGATGCATGATGTCTATGCAGTCCGTGTTAGTTATTAAGACCAGGGCATCGTGCTGTTGCACAAGTTACTACTTGTGTAACGATATATCTGTAAGAGACATTAGTTAGTGATAGATTCCTTACCTTAGAATATCCCCAGGCGTCAGACTGGATCTGGTAAGTTTTGCTTAGCAGTACCTTTGTGCGCCAGTAGGTGGCGTCCTGTGGCTCCGCGTCTGTCACTGGCGTCGTTCGTGCCGAGATGACGTAACGGAGAGTACTTAGGCACCACCCATGCGCGCCAAAGTCAGTTCTGTACACTACTTTCCGTGCCAGGAATACAGAGCCATGCAAGATACTGACCATTGGTGCATAAAACTAGGGACCTAAAAGGGGGTGAGCTTAACCCTAGTAACTAGTTCGCAGAACAAGGAGGATGGGCAGGGCGGTAAGGAATCTATCACTAACTAATGTCTCTTACAGATATATTGTTACAAAAGTAATAACTTGTGCATCTGCAAGAGACACGTTAGTGATAGATTCCTTACCTTAGAATAGATACCCCAGCAATACCAACCCCAGAGGTGGATCTGCGAACTGGATTACACCAGAAAGTCACGGAGCACAGAACGGCCAAAGAAGCCTTCTCTCCGGACCGGACTGTCAAGGCAGTAGTGCTTTATAAATGTGTGCAGCAAGACCCACGTAGCTGTCTGACAAATGTCCTGCAAGGGAACGCCGCGTCCCAAGGCTGTAGTGGCTGCAGTTGCCCTGGTCGAATGGACACACAACCCCACAGGAGGCTCCTTTTTGGCCAAAGAGTAGCATGCTTTGATGCAGAGAGCGACCCACCGGGAAATGGTCCGTTTGTGCACAGCCCGACCTTTCTTGGCGCCCACGTAACCAACCAAGAGTTGATCATCCACCCGGAACTGTTGTGAACGCTGAAAATAGAAAGCAAGCGCACGTTTCGGGTCCAGACAGTGGAGCCTCTCATCTTGCCTGGAAGGATGCGGAAAGAAGGTGGACAAAGTGATGGCCTACCCGATGTGGAAGGGTGTGACAACCTTCGACAAGAAAGAAGGATGGGTCCTTAAAACCACCTTGTCCGAATGAACCGAAAGCAATGGAGGTTTGGAAGAAAGCCTGGAGCCCACTCACTCTTCTGGCAGAGGTGATAGCAACCAGGAAAGTAGTCTTTAGAGTAAGAAGACGCAAAGCATGGTTATGAAGAGGCTCAAAGGGAGCTCACATCAGAAAAGTAAAGACAAAATTCAAGTCGCACTGAGGCATTATGAAAGGCATGGGAGGAAACGTGTGTGTAAAACCTTTGAGGAAACGGTTGGCAACCGGGGACTTAAAAAGAGAAGGCTGATCAGGAAGCCTCAGAAAGGCGGAGATGGAGGGAAGATAACCTTTAATAGTGCCCAGAGCAGAGCTCTACTGGGCCAAAGACAAGAGAAACAAAAGAACCTCAGAAAGACGGGCAGAAAGGGGCATTAACAGCCTTTGCTGTGTACCATGCCACAAATTCGTTCCGCCGGCAGGCGTAAACCGTTTTAGTAGAGAGGCCTGGCTGCCAGAATGACATTACAGACCTCGGGAGGAAGGTCGAAAGTCGTCAACTGTCATCGCTCAATCTCCACGCATGGAGGTGGAGGCTTGACAGGTTCTGGTGGAGAACCGTCCCCTGCTGCTGCGACAGAAGATCCTCCCGAAGAGGCATTCTGATCAGGGGATCGATGCTCATACTGAGTAGCTCAGGATACCATATCTTCAAGCCCAGTCAAGAGCCTCAAGAATAACTTTGGGTCGGTTGCGCCTGATCATCTTCAGCACTCTGGGCTGAAGTGGTATAGGCGGAAAAGAGTACAACAGACCGCAACTCCATTTGCGTTGAAAAGCTTCGCCGAGCGAGTGCCGCCTTGGAAATTCCAACACGCAGAACTGATGACATTGCGCGTTCTCTTCGGTGGTGAATAGATCTAACCAAGGCTCTCCCCACTGCAGAAAGAGACCTTGCGCCATGTCCGAGTTCAGACGCCATTCGTGATCCACCCGGGCGTTCAGAGAACCTGCCAAGTGTTGAACCACCAAGGTAATGCCTTGATATTCCAGCCAGGTCCAGAAGCGCAGAGCCTCCTGACATTGGGTCCACGACCCCACCCCGCCCTGTTTTTTGCAATACCACATGGTGGTGGTGTTGTCCGTGAACACCTGCACTACACTTCCCTGGACAGAGGGGGAAGGAATGCCTTCAGTGCCAGACGGATCGCCCGAAGCTTCAGAAGGTTGCTATGGAGCCGGAGCTCCGCCGGAGACCGAGGCCTCGGATCTCCGCCTCCCCCAAGTGGCCACCCCATTCCAGGAGGGACACATCAGTCACCACTGTGTGCTGCGGTTGGGGAAGGGAGAGGGATCTGCCACTGACCCAATCGCGATTTGTGAGCCACCACTGCAAGTGTCGTGCAGTGCCCACTAAAACTTCAGGTCCCACTGCAGAGCCCACATATGCCATCAGGATGCAGTAGGCCATCAGGCCCAGGAGACGGAGGGTCATCCTGACTGAAATCTGGGATAGAGGCTGAAAGATCAGAATCATAGCCTAAATATCCTGTACCCGCTGCTCGGGAGGATAGACCTGAAACTGCGTTGAATCCAGAACTGCTCCGATGAAGGGGAGCTTCTGAGAGGGACTCAGGTGCGACTTCGGCACATTGATGGACAACCCCAGCAGATGCAGGAGGTCTGCCATAGTCTGAAGGTGGGTGACGACTGCCTGGGGCGAGCCCGCCTTCAACAACCAGTCGTGGTGGTAGGGGAAGACTGACACACCCCAAACCGGCGCAGATGAGCTGCGACCTCCGGCATCACCTTCATGAACACGCGACGGGCACTGGTAAGGCCGAAGGGGAGCACGGTAACCTGAAAATGCTCCTGGCCTACCATGAACCGCAGGTAACGCCGGTGAGCCGGCAGGACGGGAATGTGAAATTACGCGTCCTGGAAGTCCAACGCTACCATCCAGTCTCCAGGGTCGAGGGCAGCCAAGACCTGAGCTAGAGTGAGCATCTTGAACTTCTCCTTCCGGAGGAAGCAATTCATGTCCCAGAGGTCCAAGATAGGACGGAGGCCACCTTTGTCCTGCTTGGGGACCAGAAAGTAGTGGGAACAACAACCACTCCCTACTTCCGTCCCAGGAACGCACTCGATGGCCCTCTTGGCCAAGAGGGCCACAACTTCCTGTTGGAGAAGGGCCAAATGATCCTCTGACATGCAGTGGCACCGAGGCGGCATGGCTGGGGGTAGGGACTCAAAGGGATGGGAAGGGAAGGGAATAACCCTTGCAGAGAACCTGCAGTACCCATTTGTCTGACAATCTCGCGCCAGTGGGGAAGGTGGTGGTGGATCCTGCCACCCAATGGTGTGGGGTGCTCCCTGAAGCTCAAATTAGGAGGATTTAGAGGCGGAAGCAGCGGGGTGGAGGTTGATGGACCTGCACGCTGGTTCCCTGACCCGCCCCTGGTGGAAGTGCTCGCCTGGGTGCCTCAACCCTGGTTGCGAAAGGAACAAAAACCAGGAGTAGCCAGGGCCTTAGTAGAAAGACCCAGAGACTTGGCCGTAACCCACGAGTCTTTAAAGCACTCCAGGGCACTGTCAGCCTTGTCGCCAAAAACGGGTGCCATCAATGGGCATGTCCCTGAGCGAACTCTGGACATCGGGCGAGAATCCGGTCGAACGCAACCAGGCGTGGGGCCATGGTTGTAGAAAGCGCCCTGCTCAGGGAGTCGGCAGTGTCTAACCCACACCTGATGGCAAACTTAGCTGCATCCTTGCCCTCAGCAATCACCCGAGAAAGGGTAGCCTGCACCTTCTCAGGACACAGAGGCAAAACTTGAGCAACTGCGTCCCACACCGCTTGGGAGTAGCAGCCCAACAAGCAAGCGGTGTTCACCGACCATAGCCCACGGCTGGCCGAGGAGAACAAGCATTTCCCAAACTGGTCCAGTCTTTTAGAGTCGTTATCTGGCGGGGCCGTGGGAAAGGCAATCGGCGACGTTGAGGCCTGAATGACCAGGCTCTCAGGTGTAGGGTGAGTGGTCATGAAAGCGGGGTCACACCGGCGGCACCGGCCGGTGGCGTCTAGCGATGTTTTTATCCACCAGGGCCCCAGTGGCGGCCTCGACCAGGTGCCCAAGAGGTCCTCCGTAAGAGCGTCATTAAAGGGAAACAGCGGCTCCGCAGAGTTAAACGGTGGCTCGAGCACCTCGGTGAGGAGTTTGGTCTTGAGGGCCACCGTGGGGAGGTCAAGATTGAGGGCCTCAGCAGCCTGCCAGAGGACCACCATATAGGAGACACCCTCCTCCATTGTGGGCAGGGGAGAGGCGAACCCCAGGTCAGAAGAGACATCGAGGTTACCTGCATCCTCCAAATCATCCACCCAATTGAGTTCGGAGTCACATTGCTGAGCAAACGGGTCCTCAGACCCCCTCCCCATCGTCGTCCGCCTCCGGTGTGGAGGAAGCTGGACGTGGTGGCAGAGCTGAGGCCGGAGATGGAGCGAATGGCGCCGGCTCCCAATGCGGATCCCAAGCCGGAATAAAATGGTCTGGGAACCGGTGCAAGGGTGGGCTAAACGGCACCCAATGCGGTGCTGAGGGGGGCACCGGGGCCGGAGCAGGCAACTCCGCACCTCGTGGCACCGGGGCCAGCAGCGCAGGATCCTGTGGCGCCGGAGCCGCCAGTCCAGCAGGGAGACCGAGGCCTGTAAAGGTGGTCCAAAGCAGCAAGGAATTCTTACATCTGCTCAGGTGTTGCGGACGGAAACGGGTATGGCGGGTAGGCCGCGGAACTCGCTGGGGCGAAGTCCCTTTCCCCCTCGACCGCCTCCGTGGAGCGACGGGGGAGGGGATGGGGGAGTTGGGACGTCGGAGCGGGAACACGCTTCTTCAACTTCTTTTTATGGTGTCGCTTACCTTAATCTGAGGACGTAGACTTTGACTTAGAGGAGCAACGTCTCCGGTCCCGCAAGCGGTCCTGGGAGCAGCCCCCAGACCGGGAGTGGCGTTGCGAGGAATGCTAGACCTCCAGCAACTTCCAACGCCGCTCCCGTAATGCCTTGGGGGGCGCGGCCGTCCAGGGAGTTGTGGTCGGCATCCAGGCAGTAGGGACAAACTTCATGGGGGTCCGCTACCGACATGTTTCAGCGAAAGGTCCCACAGGACTTAAAACCGGGCATCCCTGCAAGCACCAAGAGAAGATGAGGTGACAAAACGTCTCAAAATAGTGGCCATGAAGAGACCAAGGTACGTGCTTAATCCACATCTGCGCTTACTGGCGCAGAAAAAAAAACCAGAACTAATGTCAGCACTCTTGGGGGGTGCCCAAGTACTCTCCTTGACGTCATCTCGGCGCGGACGACGCCAGTGGCGGATGCGGAGCCGCAGGACACCACCTACTGACGCACAAGGGTACTGCTAAGCAAAACTTTCCTGATCCAGTCTGACGCCTGGAGATATTCTAAGGTAAGGAATCTATCACTAACATGTCTTTCAGATGACCAGAGAAGTCTCTTTCAGCACCAGGGAATATCTGGAGGTAGTGTGCCTGCAGCGCCAGGTACTGCGGCCATTGGAAACCACAGCAGAGGTCATGAGATGGCGGCTCTGACTGGTGACCCTGCCAGTTTGGATTACTTCTATTGCTTCACCTGGACTTGGAGGATAGTAACAAGGAAAACCAATATCCAGTAGGAGACGTAGCATCACCTGGTCTGCATTCATCTAGAAGGTCCTCATGTTGGTTCTGGAGCACAGAGAAGTCAAACAGTATGTTGGAGGTGTGTGTATTTTTTTTGGGGGGGGTTGGAATGGGATGTTGGTGGGGAGTCCCTGTAGGGATAATTTTTCTATTCCCAAATGATCGTAGGCACTGTCGGTGTGCAAAACTGCCCTGACAAATTAAGATCATGCACATTGTGTGAATCAGATGGTCCAGTGGACACAGTAACAATTGTGAAGAAGAGTTTGTGTCAAGATTGCATCCAGAAGTTCCAAGGACCAGAAATCTTTGGAACGAGAGAATGTTTAACAGGCTGTCCTTGTTACAAGTGCAGGAACTGGTAAACCAACATAACCTGCCGCTTTAAAGCAAGTTCACGCGTCCATGTACCAGGGAACTACACTGCTAGGAGCAGAAAATTCCCAACCCATGGGCAGATGCTACAAAGAAAAGAGGAGGACTCTAATGTCGTCGATGTCCCAGAGAAACCGGTCTCTCTCAAGACCTATTGGCCAGATTGCTTTGCTCCTTCTGGTGTGGCATCCTGATCACAGTAGTCGTAGAATGGAGCAGACCAAAATGTCTACAAGTTGTGAGCTTGGACACAGGATTGCCTGAATTTATAGAGATTGACTGACTACCTAAGAATGAGACTGAGTGCAGAATCCGATGTACCGCCTTGAACCTTTATAAGTCTGCAAGAGAGAAGGAGCCAATAAGAAAGGCTTGAGGCTCTTTAAACTGTGGAAGTATATACATAGTCAATGGGGGGGAATGCATTCGAAGAGACAGTCGGACGAGAACAAGCACTTCTTTTATATGCAATGCTGACAGAGGCTCATGAACCCTTCACAGACATGATGGCAAATGTGGGGAACTGTAAGGCAATTATTTTACTGTGCTTTCATTCATAGCTTTGCTCTGGAAAGCTAGAATGTGGACCTTTGCAGTGGGCATTGCCTGCTAATCAGTCCTCTGCCACGTGTGCTGTCTAGACAACTGTTTTTATTTGCAAACTCACAAAATGTAACCAGATAAACCAAATTGTGCAAAGGTGCTGCACATTGGCACAGAGCATAGACACGGGTGTAAGGACTTTTCCTTCACCCAATAAGTATAAGATAAAATACAATTTTAGATTACATTTTTCACAGAAGCCCGCTGTTGAGTATATTTACAATACATAAATTGCAGTTAAAGCCTAAATGTACCATTAATAGGAAAGCACTTTCAAGCCCATATTTGCAGCATGTGGGTGAGGGGAATGAAAAGACTGGTGAAGTGAGATTCTTATTACCAAAAACCTTATCCCAGTTTCAGAATATGACACATTCTGCTTGAACTCAGTTGAGTGCATGGTCATGGTATACATACTTCTGTCTGAGATCACACATTCTGGGAAGCTAGGCCGGTCACCTGCCACTTCAAAGAACCATCCACAGGATGACAGGCAAAGGAGAGAAGAAATGACAGCCGTCCAAGAGGGTCATTAGGCTTTCTAGAGACCTCGCTGGCACTCTTCAGATTCAAAACATGCTCCTCAGAGTCGCCTTGACCCAAGAGCTACACGTGGCCTGGACCACGTCGCCGCACAAGGAAAGAATTGTAATTAGAAATTTAGCCTCTCAATCTGGTAGCACCAGGTTGGATGAGGATGGGAGAAAGGTGCACACAGCTGAGGACTGACATTTTCATATTGTTTTTGCCAACTTTGGGAATTACTTTTCCACCACAAACAAATTTCAGGATACTTAATTGCATCAAACTGTTGAAAAACTTGCACTAGGAACCCAATAAATATTAGGTTTGGATAGGGCCTCAATATTGCCCTAATTTCCTCTAATCAAATACCACATTTTGCCCACACCAAGGAGAAACCCTTTCTGGAACTTCAGAGTACAAACAAAATCCCTAACTACCTCTACTCTGAAGAGTTCCTGTCTGCAAGAGAACTCCCTGCACACACATTTTGAACAACTCCTCATGAATTTTTCATCTAGTGTTTCATCTGCCAACTTACAGGGCTACTAGGGTCAAAGTATGTAGCCCTAGTGGACCTTATACTCTGTTATATCTGGAAGATACCACAGGCCCAAAGAAGAGAGGAATCTGATGCTTCCAGATAGGAATGACTCCACTCGACCAGTAAGACATGCTTAATATCTTCTGGACCGGAGAGCAGAGTTGTGATAACCCTCCTGCAACTAGGAAAACTGAAAGAGCCTGTCCTGAGGACAGGGAACCTTTTTAACCACAGAAAAAAACACTGATTACTTTTTTCATTTCTAGCAACACTGAGCTCTTTTCTGAATTCTATTCAGGGGGATCACATTTGATTTGTATAACTTGTGATTGTATGCAATATATAGGTCCTCCTGGTTTGTACCCGTTAGGCCCATTTGAGACATTGCCACAGAGGAAGGTGTTCCGGCTTGTGCTACCATACCAAGGATGAGCCAGGAAATCCTTCCGGAAATCACTATCTTTGTGGATCAGACCAGTGGGATCTCCTGGAAGGTCAGCCACTGTTCACACCAAGAATGTGACCTCAATGCTGTGGCCTCCTGCTACCTACTTGAACCATCTATGCAGAGGAAGGGACACCTCTAGAGTAAAAGTAAAGAAACAACTAATGGATTGTGCCTGCACTGATGAGAGGGCATGACCTAAGGAGACAGTCAATATGTATCTGTGAACCCCAACAATGGAAAGAATATCGAGGGTCATGAAACTAGAAGAGCAGTGTGTGTACAGGTCCAGACACTTGAGTGGTGTACATCTTGGATATTTTGTGAACAAGATGTACAAGATGTGTGGTTTAGGGCCAGTGTTTGGCATCTTTAGGTTTGTTGGACAAGGTCAAAGTAGACGGAAGTGGCTGTAATTTTGTTAGCTTGTCAGCTACTGTGCTCTGTGCGCTTGTAAAGTGTGAATACATTTGGATAAAAACTGCCCTCATTGAAAGGTCTGAATTGTACTTTGGCACCTTAAAGCGTTGGGTCCCAATAATGACAGGAAAACACCTGTGAGAATAATTGCAATATTTTATTTTAAATCAATAAATTCCTGTGATATAAATATATTTACACAACTAGGGTAAGGTTTTTTGTGTATAAGACACATGAAATATACATAGACACGCAGACAGACAACACACGTGCAGATCTGATTTGAAGGAGCAACTAGGGAGCCAGAGATGGTAGATTCAAGGATACTCCATTCTCTGCCAAGGGGCACCCAAGAGTTGGCCTGGCTGTGCAATGAAACCAAGGGACGAGTTCTTAGTGCTCAATAAACATGCAGACATCTGTAAAGCGTTTCAACTGGATTCCTCCATAAGCCGGGATTGAATCATTGTGAATGAAAATCTTTCGCATGTGAATCACAAAAGGGGATCTTCATCACCACCACCACCTGAAGAAATAAAAAGGAGATATCAGCAGAAGGTAAATAGGCAAGCAGGATGTTGGTGAGCCAGGTAAATGGTCAGACGCAGACCACTCACTAGTATGTTCACATTTAGCAATCTGGATACAAAACATTTTTATGGACGAATCCCAGACCCACATCTCTCTCCCATCTTTTGACTCTAATCTTCAATGGATAATGTCAAATCACCAAGGACAATGGAGGTCCTTCCACCCTAGTCATCTCAACCAGGTGAAGAGTAAAGCCCTTCCTGCTGCCTCGCCTTGATCCTGCCTAATGACCATCTCGGTCTCTTCCCTCTTGGACTCCCTGATCGTCCTCAGCTCACTCTGGTCTCCTGTATGATTCACTTGCTCACCGCATCACTAATTTTTTTCATACTTCTCGTTTAACTCTATAGGCCAACCACAAAATGCAGCTTGTTCTTGCTGCGGCAGAACTCATCCTGTGCAATCTTTGCACCTGAGCTACTGCGCTGCCCTTCCTCCAGGTCTCCCAGTCTAGTCTCTTGCTGCACTCCACTAGAGTAGATTTTATTCTTATATTGCAACTTTTCTATCAACTCACCCCAGTTCAATGGCCCAGACCTCTTCTTGTCTACTGGCTGTGCTACCTTTTGTCTTCCTATGTAGTTTCCAACACACTGTCTTCCAGTGTCTCCCAGGGTTTTGCACACTATTACATTTTCACCTCTTTTTGCTGTTTATACTCGACAGCATAACTTCTGCTCTTCTAGAAGTATGTTCTCCAGCCAGAGAAGAGGACAGTGCTTAATGTGAGCCAGTGGTTGCCAGCCACTCGTTTATCCTCATCCGAATTTCACCCAGAGCAAGAGAGAAACTCAGAAGAAAGGAGGTGGGAGAGAAACACAGAAAGGTAGCGCTGAAGGGAGAAAGCAGGGATGAAAAAACCTGAGAAAGATGTAAGGGAAGGGAGCGTCGGGTGGTGTATGAAAGCAACATGAGGTGAAGCAAAACTAGGCTGCCTTGGTACTTGGCACCCCGATATTCGTAGCGCCGGTCGCAGGCTTCACAGCACAACTTTGGGAACTAGCACTTATTTTACAAATTAAGCACTGAGGCAGGGTTCCCAAGTTGGGCTACGCCCAGGAGCAGCGAGAAGGGGGGAGTCAGGGGGTGAATTTAGGTCCTGGAAGAGTACCGAGTTACAGGGTGCACTCACCAGGAGGGGCCAGGACTGTGGAGGGCAGGGTGGCAAGGGGAGATTTAGTCAAATGTATTATGTGGCTGTGATCAGTAATGATAGCAGGCAAGTGCTCAAGGATTGCTTTCTACTGGAAGTACTTTTGGGGTTCCTGAGCCCTCTGTCGGGAGGCTAGGTAGGAGAATTTTACAAGGCTGGGCAAAAGAGCAAGGGCAACCAGATGGATGTGGGAGCCCATAACAGAACTGTTGGGACTGCTGGTTTGGGTGGGCTGAAAGTCTGCTTTTTCAAACTGCAGGTTGTGGTTGTTTTTCGGAGAGGAGTGTCTGGATTATTGGGCAGTGTGAAGGCAAAAGGGATAAGTGTTTCAGAGGTTAGAATGCAAAAAGATGCAGCATGCGAACTGTGGCTGCGGAGGACCAGGACGGTTCAATGAGGTAAGGGGAGGGGAAGGGAATGGGTAAGGGTATAATGGTGTTAAAGGCATGTTGCTAGGATATGCACCTAGTGGGGACTTTGGAAGGAAGGTACTAAAGATCGGGGTGGTTGAAAGGAGTGCCTAAGGGTTGTAGACATGTGGATGGTAGCAGGATGACAGTTTCAATTGTTAGGAAATGATGCAGAAGGTGTCCCTCACCTTAGGGAAAGTCTAGCCATTGTGGGGCACATCCTTCTCAAGCAGACTCAACCACGGAAGCAGATAAGCTGGGATTGTCACTGGATATTACAAAGAGACTATGCAGCCAGTCATCGGATTGTTGCATTAAATATATGAGGCACTTGGATGATAAAAATTGTTGGTAACTGATTTGTAGCTATTTTCGTTTTTTTCCAGGTTGCATCGCGGAACCTTATTCGTCAATATTTGTAATATTGATCATTCATTCACGTAACGGGAGGCAAGGCAGGCAGAGAAAAGATATTCCAGAATGTCTCTGGTATTGCAAACCAATAGTTTTGTGTTTGAACAGTGACGTAAGTGGCATGCAACGGCAGCAGTTGCTGCTATGGTTGGTATGATTGGCTTCTTGCAGAACGTCAGGTTGCTTCACCTGGGGTGTGGGTTGGCTTTAAGAAAAATGATGGCCGATTGAGAGAACACGCAACTGATGATCAGGGAGTATTTGGCACACAAGTTATACCATGAAGGCTTTGGCGGGGGGATGGTCAAGCATAATATGATGGATGTAGGAAGATAGGATCCTTCAGCATGTCATCCCCACTTTTTGCTGGTGTCATTATGTTTTACTGACTCGTCTGACTGGGATCCTGTTCATCAGGATTCCAGTCTCCATGCTTCTCCCCTAAATTGGACATGGTGAGTACTTGGGTACACTTCACATTGGCTACTACTGTACCTTTATAAGTCCCTAGTATATGGTACTAAGGTACCCAGGGCATGGGTACACCAGGGGTCTCCCATGGTCTGCAGCACGCATTATGCCACCCATGAGAGACCACTCAAACTGTGACTAGAGGCTTGCCATTGCAGTCTGTGTAAGATGGTGCTAGCACCACTTAAAACAGATACAGGTTTCCTTATATCTGAGGTCAGTGCACTTAAAAGCTATGAAGCGGTACAAAAGGGGGTGGTGATGGACGGAGCATCTGAGCTAATAAAAC
This sequence comes from Lissotriton vulgaris, assembly GCF_964263255.1. Taxonomy (NCBI): domain Eukaryota; kingdom Metazoa; phylum Chordata; class Amphibia; order Caudata; family Salamandridae; genus Lissotriton; species Lissotriton vulgaris. The sequence goes on along the minus strand of NC_141695.1, from coordinate 1,308,959,572 downwards.
ACTCACACCCAGTCAACAGATATGGGTTTAATACATCACCATTCTTTAGCCCACTCTGCCACCCCAGTTCAGACATGGCCATATGCAAATCAGTCTGACCCTGTGCCTCATGGGAACAGTCCAGCCCGAATTGCTAAGTCATGCCTTCCCTGGACCGGATACAAGCTTCCTAGGACCGGTTTCTGGCATTACAGCCGTCTTCAGCCAGGCTTGCTTGAATCCAGTGGCAAAGTGAGCAAGGGACTCACGTCTGAGCATGCCCTGCCAACTTATGGCGAACAAAGCAGTACAAAAGGGGGTGGTGATGGACGGAGCATCTGAACCAATCAAACACTCACACCCAGTCAACAGATATGAGTTTAATACATCACCATTCTTTAGCCCACTCTGCCACCCCAGTTCATATGGCATATGGCTGGGTTCAAACTGGAATGGCATGGTGAGCAAAAAAACGATGGATTTAGGCCCAGATCTCTGTACTGGGGTGAATGTATGACATTGTTCTGCATTCTGTCCATCACCTATTGTTTTTGCATTTGTCACCCCGAGTGGGACGGGTATGCTCAGACGTGAGTCCCGTGCTCTCCATGCCACTGGAATCCAGCTATCCAGGCTGATGAGGGCTGAAAACCCGAAACCGGTCCTTGGATGCTTGTTTCCAGTCCAGGGAGGACCTGGCTTGGCAGTTCGGGCTGGACTGTTCCCATGGGGCACAGGGTCAAGACTGATTTGCATATGGCTGGGTTCAAACTGGAATGGCATGGTGAGCAAATAAACAATGGATTTAGGCCTAGATCTCTGTACTGGGGCGAATGTATGACATTGTTCTGCATTCTGTCCATCACCTGTTTTTGCACTTAAAAGCTATGAGTCACACCAAAGGCAGGCCTTTTAATCCCAAAGGCAGGGTGCTCGGTTCCCTGTGTGAGGGTGCCCCTGCATAAGGAGGACACCCGTATAAACTTCGGAGTCTATTCTCCAGGGTTGGAAGTACATAAGCCATTAAGATACAGAGAGTGGCCATGCGTCAATATGCTATGGCTATCGCTAAACTAGATGTAACAAACCCTGTTGTGTTTGGTATCAAAGATGTTGGGATCAAACCTCTGCACTGTAAAAATCCATGCACTGTAAAGCTCCTATGGGAGGCCCTCAGTGCTCCCGGTACCAGTCTTCTAGAACCAGACAGCAAACTATGGCTGCTACCGACCAGAGACCCGATTCCGCCTTCCTGCTGCGGAGCGAAGCTTTATCAGAGGATGGCAGAACAATAGGCATCCTGTCACAGGGAGGTCTGATGACCCCCCAGACAGGACTTCTTGTTATGGGACAGGGTGGAGGCACTTGCCAGCATCCCTCAGACTGCTTGGAGGGCACATTTGGTGCACTCCTAGCATTCTCCAGTCCCAACCAGTTCAGGGAGCCGTTGGCTCCCGCTTTGGTGCGAAACTGGATGAAGGACATGGGAGTATCCTTCCCACTGTCCAGCCCCTCCTCTGGGAAGGACCACTGAATCGTTCCAACCTTTTCCTTAGGGTACCTAAAGGCTTACCTGTGGGTGGGTTCCTAGAATTGTTATGGTACAAGATTCAGATCACATACCACTTCAACCGTCTGGGCACACTGGACCTTGCTGCTCCTGGTCTCGTCATCCTGCAAGTCTAGTGCAACATCTGTGCCGGTGCTCCATACAGGTTCTTCACAAGGTCTGTGAACATCTAAGACACCCGAAGGAATCTCCCTTGGAGTAAAGGAGTCACTTCCCTGCATCTGAAGGCACCGCAACACAGTTGACCGGTCTGCTTATCCTGAGCTCCCAAGGACTCCAAAAGGCTCAGCAACACAGGTGATGGTTCTACAACTCCGTCAAGGCTTGCACTGTCACTTGTCACTGAGTTTGAGGCCAGTATGCGTTGTTGGAACCGCTGGAATGGAACTCATGTGCACTTTGTTGACTTGCCATTGCAAAGGCTTGATGACCCTCCCCTCCAGAGATCTTCAGGCTCCAAGAAGCCCCAATGTCAAGCATTTCCTGCAACCAAGATGTTCACCTGCACCGCATCCTTTGCGTTGTGGGCCTTCATCCTTTGGTGAGCTGCTAGAGATCCTCTTGCCACTCCTGTGCTTCCAGCCTGGGGGTCCTCTTGAGGGTCTTCGTTGGCTCCAGTTGGCTCCTGTGCTTGCTCAGGCCTACTTTGACTCACCTGCTAGTGCTGAGTCACTGATACCTTGCTGGTCCAAACACTGCACTTTACCTTCAACTACGTTGGGTGTGGTTTCCATGGCTTGTTTGGGTCCCTGCTGGACACCAACCCCTTTGCTCTGGACATCCAACCTGGGACAGCTCGTACACTGCTCTTGGTCAGTGGGCATTAGTGTTCCGTGTCTCCTAGTCACTCATAAGGCATAGGCTCTGTCCTCCATGCTTGTAGGTACCTCTCATCTTGAATCCATCTTCGGGTTCCACCGGACACTCACCTTCACAAGTAGCATTTTTACTGAAGTCCTCCATTGTATCTATGGCAGTTTCAGACGTCACTTCGCAACTATGCACCCGGGCTTCCCTGGTGTAGGTATGTTTGTTTCTAGGGTATCTACGGGTGGCGACTCTCCAACCTTCCATCTTCCATGGGGTTTCTTCAGGGTCTACTGACCAAGACTTACCTATTGACTGACATTGAGCACACTGTTGTGTTCCCACTCTGCACAAGACCTCCGTGGACCTTCCTAGATACTCATCTTGGGGGGTTCCTTGGGTCCCCAGCTCTTCTACGTATTCTGGGTCCATTATCAACTTAGTTTGTGGTTCACATTCCACTATTTTAGTATATTGTTTGGTCTCCCCCTGAGGACCACTGTGTATTCGGTGCTATTTACATGTTCTATTAACATTGTTTTGTATCGCCAGGTAGGAGATAATACATTGTGCTAGTGAGTGTTAATAATAAATACATCTTTATAACTACACAATTTTTTTTTTCACTTGATCTATACCATAAGATTAAGCACTGGTAGTACAACCTGCTTTATACTCCTTCTGGACTAAGCCTGAAGGCTGCTTGCTACAGCTACCCCTTAGAGAGCTTTCAAAGGTTGTCTAAGACCACTTAAATCACCATCAGGTTTGTCTGGATTTGTGCAGGGGGCTACACTTATATAAGGGTGCACTATATACTAAGCCAGCTTCTCAGTGGAGAAGGCCAGACACATGGTAAATACAATGTACTTTCCTCTATGGCCAATGCATATTATTTGTTAGATATATGTGAAATCTTGGCAAAGAGGTTAGCAGTTAGGTTTTGGTATATGTCTGTAATGTGCATTATCACCCGCAGGTTATCCTGCCGCTAAGCTAGTATATGCGTCTAGTCCCGCATAGGGCTAGTTGGTGAATTGAAAAGCTAGCTCTTCGGCTACTGGTGGAATTAAGTAAGTGAGAGAAGATTCTCTGCTGTAGAGTGGGACATTGTTCCATACTTTAGGAACGATGTAAGAATGCCCATCATCTTGATCTGGTTTGATGTATGTATGGGATGTCTGCAAGTAGGAGTCCTTAGAAACAGAAGTGCCTTGGCGACCTGTTCAGGCAGGTGGAGTCTACATTGTGTAGTGCCTTGTATGGGTGTGTGTGAAAAGAGTTTGAAGTGAGTGTGTTTTTATATGTCGGGAGCCAGTGGAGTTCCCAGAGGTGTGGTCTGATGCAAATTGTGTGTGGGAACTGAGGATTAGCCTGGCTGCCTGGTTGTTTGTAGAGTTCTGGTTTAGTGATCCCGGCGTAGAAGGTGTAACAGTTTTCCTAGTGTTACTTAAGAACCACTTCAAGATCTTCCTCAGCATCTACAGGGTGTGGCGGCAGCAGGCAGTGACTGCATGGACTTGTGCGGTCATGTCCATTTTGCTGTAGAATAATCTAAAGTTCCAAGCAAGGGTGCTGGGTGTGGTTATTATGGTGTTATTTGTGTTATTGAACGAGATGCTTGAGTGACAGCCAAAATAAAGCTTTTGTGGGAGTGAGGATAGTTGCAACTGTTTTGAGCGACAGTCTTTTTTCCTTCTGTTAAATTGGATCCAGCTGGTGAGGGGGCAGGTGCAAGGGGAGGTCAGGAAAACACCTATGGGGTTTTCCTGCTTGATAAGGAAATTCCAGGCTGAGGGACTAAGCCGGAAGGATTGGGACACCCAAAAGCAGGTGCTTACAGATATGACCTATAAAGGCTGTGCCTGGTCAGGTTTGACATGTCAGTGGTTGGAGAGGAAGCATGAAGGAAGTTAATGTTTGTGGTTGTTTTATTGGGGGGTAGGGGGACTTCATTAGGGGGAGTTTATGGTTAGAGGAGACATTTTTAAGAGCATATTAGTGAGGCGGGACTGTTTTATTGTATTTTGTAGTCATAATGTATGCATACATATGCGCTGGCAGAACACACTAGCAAACCTAAAAGGGCTGCATTGACATCCACAAGGCACAGCCTATTGGCTTTGCCAGGGTGATTTTTACTCTGGTTTGTACTCGTTTGAGTCTTCTGAAGAAACATGCTCTTTCATATTTAGTTGAGTTAATGACGTTGCCACATTCCTCCAGTTCATCCTACTGTGTACTAAATTTATTATTAAAGTGGTTTTGTAAAATGGCGTTATAAGTTCAGTAATATTCAAAGGAATGAAAAGGCGGTGCATGAATTCACAGGTTTCAGTACAAGTTACTCAAAATTACTCATTTAGGGTACTTCTTAATCTCCATCCAGTCATACTGAGATAACTCAACCATTGAGCTCCTATTTCAGAAAGGTACTGTAGGAAATGGCCCTACAATTAAGAAGCCTGGGCCCCAAAACTCACTCACAGCACGCGTCCTCTCCACCTGCTACTCTCCTAAAGCGAAAATGTATTCGCCTATAGTGCTGAAGAGAAATCGGTTAACCATTTAAAACTTCAGTATATAAAACAGCACACAAGAGCATTCCTCCAAATACAGCTTGTGTGTTTGTAAAATGTTTGCCGATTCAGCGCAAGTCTATGGGATCCTGCGTGTCATTTTAGACTAGGATAGTCTGAATTTCAATTACGCCGGAGTAATCAGAGTAATTTTGGTGAGTTGGCATTACTCTGATGTGGAATTACCAATAATTATGCAATGACTCCTTGTGTAATTTGGGTATAAAAGTCCTAGCGCAAGAGCACATTTAGTCAGCGTGAGCAGCTGCACACTGTGTGTTATGCTTCATTTAGCAAGATTCCCAAAGAAATAGGAGGAAAGAGATGAGTAATGCCCTTATTCTATTTACCGTCATCATCTAAAGTCTTTATTTTGGCCTATATGGCCATAAAGGCACAGATACACACAATTGCATAAAAGAGCATGTGCATTACAGTAGTGTTACATGGAACACGGCTATCCCTCATGCCAGCCTCAGGGGTCCTAAAATTAGCCTATAGATATAGGATCCAATAAATCCTTGAGCAATAGATGAGCAGCATAAAGGCCTTCGCATATTTCGAAACCGGGGTTCACGGTGCTAACATAGCAGCCCTCACCTATTAGTGTTCGTAAGTATATACAAATAGAATAATATAAAAGCAACGTATGCAGCACATTAAGATTAAAAATACTCATTTAAAAATTATAAAATGCTTTGATTCATGTTAAAAGACCAATGCGCGGTTTATAAAATAAAGTAATAGACCATCAAAACCTATAGGCTCATCTTTAGGATGGCTCTACGTGCACACCACATGGAGAATAAAAAACGTGATACTGAAAACACAATGGGCATGTAGGTGTCATATTTCAATATTCTAAAAACTTCAGAGCAGTGGGTGGTTCCCATATTTTTACAAAGCTGTAAAAGCCATCGCTGTCTCGCCTTCTTGTATCCTTGACAGAAAAATATTACATGATATTCCGTCTCCGCTGCATTGCTAAAGGCCAAACAACCCAAATTGGAAGAACTCGCCCATTCATCTGTAAAAGCATGCACACAGAGCACCCGGTGCCTGAACTGCAAATATAACTTCTGATCCATGGCCACAAGAGTGTTCTTAAGAAAAGCCAGCCTTGGCAGTTTGCCCGCACCATGTCGGCTCAGTACTTCACTTAGCTATTCCCCGTATGCAGCCAATTCCGAGGTACGCCAGAATAGAAGAGGTCTCAGAGCAGCTTTGTCTGCGATTGGTCTCATCCCAAGGTCCATGCGAAGCATTATGAGCGAGGAGCTTGGGGGAAGACCCACTAATTGCCTAGCAAGAGTCGTCAATTCTCGATATAGAGCCAGATTCACAATGACCCCAGATTTCAGCTCCATACAGGGCGGCACCCTTGGCTTGGCCTTTATAAATTTCCACCGCCGGGCCAATTTGTGGGTACAGCTCCTACATACGTTTGGCACCCCCCACCCCCCACACCATCTGGGTCAGCTTTAAAACTTCCTTTCTTAGTTTGATAACCCCAGTCCATTTGGTCAGTGAGCGTGATACCAAGGTATTAAAAAATGGACACCCTTTCCAGGGGTTCCCATCTAAGTGGGGATTTGGGCGGGTACTATTACTTACATTAAATACCATGTATTTGGTTTTCTGTAGGTTGATGTGCAGCCCCCTATTTTTACAAAAAACATAAATGTCTAGGGCCCTCTGAATTCCCCTGGGTGACTTTGCGAGCAGGAGGGTGTCGTTGGCGATCATCATGGCGGGCATTTTATGGTTCGCAACCTTAGGAGCATCAATATCCTTCCCTTAAGTCAAAGCCTCAACTAGGCCATTAATGAAAAGGCAGAAAAGGTCCGGGGCCAGGATGCAGCCTTGGCGTACACCTCTGTCTACAGTTATAGGGGCCGTGAGTTCACCTTTTTGCCATACCTAATTTGAGCAAAATTGCCCTCAATTAATCGTTTCAAGTGGTGGCAAAGGTATGCTATAACCCCCATATCCAACATGACTGCCCACAATTTGTCCCTCGGTACCAGGTGGAATGCAGGTTTTGGGTACACAAATATTGAATAGAGACTACCACCCTCTATACACACTGATTTCCAATGTAGTTATTGTAACCTAAAAATGTGGTCTATTGTAGACATTTTCGCTCTGAACCCGGCTTGGAGGACACTAAGAACACTGTGCTCCTCCATCCAGCTCTGGAGTCGCCCCAACAGTACGCAGGCAAATATTTTTTGGGTAACGTCAATGAGGCTGATAGGTTGATAGTTAACAGGGGAGGAGTAGTGATCCTTTTTATAGACTGGTATAATTCCGGCCCCCGCCCAGGTGGTGGGAATCGACATTCCCTGCAGGATAGCATTAAACAAATTCCACAGGTAAGGGATCCAGATGCTTGGTTCACTGCAGAAGAGTCCCCGGGAATCTTATTTAACCCTGGAGCCTTGGTAGGTGCTACCCTGCTCAATGCATCAGTTATCTCCTTCAAGGAGATCATAGGGACATCAAGAAAAATTGGCTCCGGGGGGCGAATGCTAGTTACCAGCTGGCCTATCCACATCCTCTACCATTAGATATAAGGATTCGAAGTGAGCCTTCCAAACATCTGCCCCTATATTGGATTCTATAACTGGTTTTCCTTCTAAGGAGCCTGAATATACCACATTCCAAAAGAACCTCATATCACGGGAACTTGCGTCCTTTCTCAGAGTCTCCCATTTATGACATTCCCATCTTCTTTTTCATTTGTTGATGGTACTTTTGTGGGCTGCCCTTTTTTCTCTTATTAACAGCCTATCCTTAAGTTTTATAGCAGCGCTGAGATCTGACTTGCCATACAGCAGCCATCACTATACCAGCGGTGCGGTTATCTTCCATTCACCCTTATTCCTTGGTTAGAAAAAAATGTTAGCCATAGTAGATACTAGATATTGGTGATTATCAAAGATTTTGGAAAAAGAAGTTGCAATGCCAAAGTTCAAAGTGAATTGGTTCACGGCCATAAGAAATGGGATGATTGTTTGGTATGGGGAGGCCAGCTATAGGAGGCGAGTGGGAGTTTTCAGATACACTCTTAGCACAGGGCGATATCACCTCTATGATAAGAGCATAATTGTCACTATCACAGCGGGGCAGGATCTTGAAATCTAACACCCTATGCCAAGATTTTGTATCTACCAGAATGTAGTCTATAAAAGAGGCATGCCCCGGGCTATTATAAGTGTAATTCCCTTGTGTGCCAGATTTTGTGCGGCCATTACACGCTCTTAGTGAGTGATTCAGTGTGAGGGTATTCATCTGCAGCACCAGTGGAGTCCAGGCCTGAGTTGCTGGAATGTTGGACTCTGGGATGGCCCAATGTAGAGATCCTCATCACTGAGGTTACCTGGAATCAGGCCATTCAGTGGGTCGAACTGGCAGTTGAAATCACCACCTATGATCACCCAAAATTTGTCAAGAATGAGGAGGAGAAAGGCGGTCAATTGTTGTTGACTCTTGGCTGTAGCCGACTGTCGTAAATAGGAGACACGTCGAAGGTCAGGTAATAAATAGGTTTATTACAAATTCATCTGGACCATCACAGCAGGGCGGCTACAGCTACACCAAAACTCCGTCAACTGACTTCAGAACACACCAATGTCATACTACATTTTAAGTGTTCTACAGGACCATAATTCCATAAACAAACCCAAGACACTACATGGGTCTTTCCTTAACAAACAGAAGTTGAAACTAAATACTGCTAAAAGAGGCAAAGTATAATAAGAATAAAAGGAAGAAGAAGAAAGAATAAAAGTAAGAAGAGAGAAAGAAGAATAAAAATAAGAGAGGAACAAGAACAAAGAAAATTACTTCCTATTTCTAAAAGGAATTTGCCTAACACGCACACTACGCCTCGGGGAAGAATCCCCGGTACAATCTGAATTGAATGTTTTTTCCTCATGACACTTTAAGGTAGACTTACTCGGACACTCTTTCCTCACAACCTTGGCTTCATCATGAAAAATAGGAGTGTAAATAGTTTTCTTAACTAAGAGATTTGTTCCACCATTGCCGAGTTTCACTGCGCTTCACTGAGCTTCCTTTCACATCCACAACCTTGACAGGTGAACTAATTTTCGAAGAACCTTTTTGTACATGGCAGGTTTTTAATACAAACAAAACCACCAGGTTTCAACTCAAGGTATTTAACCCTCATCTTCTCATCATAATATGACTTTTGTTAGTTCTGAACAAATTTAACCTTTTTTCTGACACTTTCATCAGACCATTCCACTCCTTTGACCCACTTACTCATCCAAGCAGGACTAGAAATATTGGCAGCCCTTCGACCCCGTAACAATTCAAATGGTGACACACCAGTTGTTGAATGTGGCGTCGTGCAGTAGAACCACAACATACTCCTTTACTGAATTTGAAACTAAACATTTATTGGCAATGGCCCATTGGATACATTCCCCCAGAACCCTGTTCCTACGTTCCACCAAACCATTGGTTTGAGGGTGGTACAATGAGCTTTTGAGATGTTTAATGAAACAATTTCCTAAAAATTGTTCAAAATCAGCACTCACAAACTGCGTACCATTATCAGTAATCAAAAACCGAGGATACCCTTCCTTCAGAAAAACATCATTCAAAGAAAGAACGCAAATACACGTTGAAGCGCTCGGACGTACACACGCGCTTGTTCCTGGGACAGTTGCTGAAACGCAAGGCGCCTCGCATGCGTTCCAACATCCGAATGGTATCTTTTAAGCTGCCCGCCCTGCTCCTTAAGCTAAAATAGCTGCATTTAGTCACATTTATTTGCCCAATGAACCGCTCACTTCTCCTTACTTGTTCCGTCGCTCGGAGGGAAGGAAAGACAAACTTGACCTTGAAATAGTCAGTTTCAGCCAAAACGAGTGGGACCGGCTCCGTAGGTTCGTGTTGATGGCCCAGACCACGTCGCCATCAAAAGTGTGTCGTAAATAGGATCAGACACGTCGAAGGTCAGGAAATAAATAGGTTTATTACAAATTCATCTGGACCATCACAGCAGGGCGGCTACAGCTACACCAAAACTCCGTAAACTGACACTTCAGAACACACCAATGTCATACTACATTGGAGTGTTCTACAGGACCATAATTCCATAAACAAACCCAAGACACTACACCAACCAGCCAGGAATAGACATTTATCAGAGCAATTCTGACCTTTATTGGAAAAATCAGGAAGATACAAAGAATGTCACGTGAAGATATCCATCTGTTTCGCTACACAGCCCAAATGCACACCAACCCAGGTGCAAAGTCCCCCTGAGGGCCTTCCCCTACCCCCAGAAATGACTTCTATGCTGAATTACGCATAGCCTAATCTATGCGTGTCCACCCTAGCCCAGGTTTCTTGGAACATGCAGATCTCATGTTTTTCTATGAATGCCCCCCACTTCGGGTTGTCCAATTTGGTGGAGAGACCTGCAATGTTCCATGAAAGTACCCACAGCCTAGGAGGGCCCGCATAGTTGTCTGGAATATGAGCTTGGTCACCAGACATTGATGTGCCATGGTCTTGTAGGAATGGGCTTGTCGTTTCCAGCCTCATTGGCCTTAAGCCACTGCTAGCATCAGAGTGGTCAGATATGGGCGATGGGCATTTTGATTCTATATACAATAGGGGACTTGAAAAGAGAAGGCTGATCAGGACACCGAAGGAAGGATGAAATAGCCGATAAATAGCCCTTAAGAGTGCCCAGAGCAGGGCCAAAGAAAGGAGGTTAAAAAAAGAACAGAAGCAGAAAGGTGATCCACAGCCTTTGCTGTGCACCATGCCACAAAGCTGTTCCATCTACAGGCGTACACTGTTTTAGTGGAGGGATGCCTTGCTGCCAAAATAACATTACAGATTTTGCGGGATGGGGGGGGCGCAGGTGGGAAGCTGTCTACTGTTGCCACTCAATCTCCAAGCAAGGAGGTTGAGGCTGGACAGTTTCGGGTAGTGGACCGTCTCCTGCTGCTGCGACAGAAGATCCTCCCAAAGAGGCAGTCTTATCAAAGGATCAATGGCCATGCGTAAGAGCTCGGGATACCAGACTCTTCGTGCCTAATCCAGAGCCACAAGGATGACTTGGGATCTTCAGCACTTTGGGCAGAAGTGGTATAGGCGGAAAGGCGGATAGAAGACCGCAACGCCATTCGCAGCAAAAAGCGATGAGCGAGTGCCGCCTTGGAAATTCCAAAGAGCAGAACTGATGACATTGAGCGTTCTCTTCAATGGCAAATAGATCTAACCTAGGCTCTCCACCCTGCTGAAAGAGACCTTGCACCACCTCCGAGTGAGGATGCCATTTGTGATCCATCACGCATCTTTGGCTGAGTTCATCTGCCCTGGGTTCAGAGAACCTGCCAGGTGTTGAAGCACCAGAGAGATGCCTACATGTTCCAGTCATGTCAAAAGGCAATAGGCCTCTTGACATAAGGTCTAAGACCCCACTCCGCCCCGTTTGCTGCAGTACCACATGGCGGTGCTGTTGTCCGTGAACACCTGCACTACTCTTCCCTGGACAGAGGGAAAGAATGCCTTCAGTGCAAGACGAATCGCCCGGAACTCCAAAAGGTTGATGTGGAGCCCGGACTCCACCGGAGACCAGAGGGCTCTGATCTTCGCCTCTCACATGGGGCCACCCCACCCCAGAAGTGATGCGTCTGTCACTACTGTGAGCTCTGGTTGGGGAAGGGAGAGGGATCTGCTGGTGACCCAATCCTGGTAAGTTAGCACCACTGCAACTGGTGTGCAATGCCCTCCGAGATCTGAACACAATTTGAAAGATTCCCCTGATGCTGTGCCCACTGGAACTTCAGGTGCCACTGCAGAGCCAGCATATGCCACCTGGCACGAGCAGGATGCAGGTCATGAGGCCCAGCAGCCTCAGGCTCATTCTGACCGAAACCCAGAATAGAGGCTAAAACATTGGTAGCATAGCCCGAATATCCCGGACTCGCTGCCAGGGAGGATAGGCCCGAAACTGCACTGTGTCCAGAACTGCTTCAATGAAAAGGAGCTTCTGAGAGGAAATCAGGTGTGACTTTGGCACAATGATAGTGAACCCCAGCGAATGCAGGAGGTTCACCGTACTCTGGAGGTGGGAAACGACAGCCTGTGGCGAGCCCGCCTTCAACAGCCAGTTGTCGAGATAGGGGAAGACTGGAACACCTGATCTGCGCAGATGAGCTGTGACCACAGCCATCGCTTTCATGAACACCTGAGGGGTGCTGCCCAGGCCAAAGGGGAGCACTGTAATCTGAAAGTGCATCTGGCCTACCATGAACCGTAGGCAACGCTGGTGGGCCAGCAGGACGTGGATGTGGACGTAGGCGTCCTGCAAGTCTAACGCCACAATCCAGTCTTCAGGGTCGAGGGCAGACAGGACCTGAGCCAATGTCAACATTTTTAACTTCTTCTTTCGAAGGAAGCGATTGACGTTCCTGAGATCCAAGATATGGTGGAAGGCCTTTGTCTTTCTTGGGCACCAAAAAGTAGTGGGAATAGCAGCTGCAACCTACTTCTGGGGCAGAAACTCACTGGAACGCCCCCTTGGCCAAGAGAGCCATAACTTCCTGATTGAAAAGGGCCAAGTGGTCCTCCGACATGCAGTGGAATTGTAGAGGCAACGATGGAGGGGTAGTCTCGAAGGGGAGGGAGTAGCCCCTTCGGACTATCTGCAAAACCCACCTGTCCGATGTGATGGGTTGCCAGTGAGGGAGGTGATGGCGGATCCTGCCACCCACTGGGAACTGGTGGACCTGAAATGACAGTCTGGAAGTGTTTGGAGGCTGCTGCAGAGTAGACACTGGTGGACTAGCCCGCCCCCTGGCCCACGATGCTGGGTCCCACATCCCCGACCGCGCAGAGGCAGAACAGTTTGCACAGGCCTGGGCTCTGGGCAGAAAGTGGTGGGGCACCGCCATCATAGCCACGAAAGGGGCAAAAAGCAGACTGTGCTGGGCGAGAGGTGGTAGCGAGGCCAAAGATTCTGGTCGTAGCCCAGGAATCCTTAAAATGCTTGAGCATGTTGTTCACTTTGTCGCCAAACAAGCGACGGCCATCAAAATGGCATGTTCAAAAGAGTTGATTGGACATCACCTGAAAAGCCAGTGGACCACAGCCAGGAGTAGCGTTGCATGGCTACCGACGTTCAAATTGTCCTGCTTAGCTTAGCGAGTCGGAGGGGTCCAGCCCACACCTAATGGTGAACTTCGCTGCATCTCTGCCCTCAGCAACTGCACGGGAAAGAGTGGCCCGGGCCTCCTCCGGGCACTGCGGCTGCACCTGCGCAACCGTATCCCACACACAGTGGGAATAACAGCCCAAAAGACATGTGGTGTTTTCTTCCGCCAGCTTGGGACTGCAGTCGATGAACATCTTCTTCCCAAGATAATCCAGACTCTTGGATTCTCTATCTGGGGGAGCAGTAGGGAACAAGCTCATAGAGGTAGAGGCTTGGACCACCAAGCTCTCAGGAGTTGGGTGTTGGGAGAGCAAAAGTGGATCGCCCAGGGCGAGGTGGTAGCATCGATCAATCATCCTATCCCCTGTGCTGGGCTTGAACCAGGTGCCCAGAAGGATGTCAGTAAGGGCCTCATTAAATAGCAGTAGGGGCTCAGAAGAGGCTTCCGCCGGTTGAAGCACCTTGGTCAGGAGGTCTGTCCTGACCGCCACTGTAGGAAGCTCAAAGTTCAAGGCCTCAGCCACCCTACGCAACACCACTGCACATGAGGTTCCCTCCTCCGTAGCCACTTTAGGGTGAGAAAGTATACCAGGGTCTGGGGAGGTATCCAGACCACTGGCATCACCCAACTCCTCTCTCCAGTCTGGTTCACTTAACTGGTCGGCTAAAGAGTCACCAGACCCTTACCAGTAATCTTTGTCCTCTTCTGGCTGCCACTGAGGGCAAAAAGGAACACCAGGATAGAACAATGGTACAAAAGTACCGCTCCGCGCCTGATCCGGCATCAGTTGACTTCGGTCCTGCTTCGTGTCCAGGTCAGAGTGGAGGCTGGGGTCAGCGCCGGCTGGGGACACAACCAGCGTCAGAGGGGGCAGAGGTGCCATCGGTGGATTCAACCCCAGTGGAGGTGTCATAAGGTTGACCGGCACTGATCCAGATCCAGGCCTGGATCCCTGCAGTGCCGAAGCCACCGGGTTCAAAGGCCTAAAACTCCCAGCCGAGTCCACGGGGCCCGAAGGTGTGCCGGCGCAGTCAGGCTGCCCAAAGATAGAGTGATGGGCTTTGTAAAAACTACAAAGTTGAGCAGGGGTCACTCCAGCTCCCGGAAAAGGAGGAAAGCTCGGAGCAGACCTAGCAGGCATCGCAGGAGGAGCAGAAGGACGACCACCATCCGCATTCCACTTCAGCTGACGGATGAGTAGAACATGCTACTTCGTCTTTTTGTGCTTCGACTTACCCGAAGACTTAGATGATGATGGGTGGTGATGTCTCTGCGACCGGTCCCGTAACCTCCCTCTCAACCGGTACCTCGAGCGATGCGGAGAGGACTGCCAGGCTACGAGAAACTTTCGGGACTGCTCTCACAAAGACTTTGCGTTCATGGCCAGACAGTCGGAGCACGACTTCGGGTCATGGTCTCGCTCCAAAACACCAAAGGCACACAAGTTGCTGGCCCGTAACTGACCTCAATTTGTAACAGGAGTCACAAGCCTGGAAGCCGGTCTGAGGTTGGGACATCCCTACGTGCACCAGGAGCTGGACTCGAAAAGAAGTCGACAAAAGTTGAAAAATGGTAGTCAAAAAGTGACTAGAGGTACTGTTCTCTCCGGATCTGCGCTGGCTGGCGCAGAAAAAGAAAACTGAGGTCAGCGCGCAAGGTTGGCGTTTAAGTAGATACCACCACGTCATCCCGATAATCACGACGCCTATGACTAATGCAGAGTTGACCAAAGCCACCTAGGGGTGCAGGGGTACCGCTACGATTAATTCTCCGGATCCAGTCTGATGTCTGGGGGTAATTCTAAGGTAAGGAATCAATAACTAATAGTCTCTTTCAGATAAAATCGGCAGACAAATTATCTTAATAAAGATGTTTATGCGGTAAAACATGAATGACTTCAATCCTCATTCGTACCACTATCCTCCCTCCCTCTCAAAACACCATCAGGCCCTTATGTTTCCCTATGCTACAATTACCCCAGATTCTCATATTTCAAGGGGCAGCCCCGACTTTGATTAATCCCCATTCCGCTTGTTGACACCAGTCTAAATCATTTTCCCAGTCTTGAACACTCGGGGTCCATTTGCCCCACCATAACATTTGCTACCCCTGCTGCTAATATTAACCATATCTTTAAGTACCGGAGCCAGGTTTCCTTCCCTGTCATGCACAGCAAAAACCATCTAGCCTCGAGGGAGCCATGGCCATAGTTTGCGCCACTCCTTTCAATTAGGCTTGATCACAGGGCAGTCCCAGAGAATGTGGAAAAAGGAGCCCACCATTCCATAAACCCTGGCGCAGAAGGCCAAATCATATTGACTCACGAAGTGTAACAGGGATCTTGAATAATAGGATCTGGGTACAATCCTTAACTGTACGAAGCGTAAATGAGCTCGTTTTGCTATTTCTCTAGGGCTTTGTAAGGTCTCCACCCAGTCATCAATCTCAATCTTATGTCTCCCTCCCACACCGCTCATAGTGAGCGTAACAGGTCAGGTCATTACATTCTAATACACGAGGGCGATCGCCTTGACCAGCATGGGGTCGAGTAACAATTGGTCCTCCAGAGGGAAAGACACCAGTAGCTGCTCTCCTTCTGGTAAATGGCACCAGAGTGCAGGTTTCAATTGTAGCTACCTAATATGTTCCATGGCAGCAATCTCGTATTCAGTTTGGAGGTCTGTAAATGCCAATAATGTGCTCCCCCCCATTAACACAGAGGCGATCAATTCCAATTAGTCTCCATTTAGGAAAACCCTTCAGATAGCAAACTTCCCGAAGCTGCTCGCCGTCCGTTAGCGGGGTTCTAGCAGTCAGCTCACCATCCCAGCACATGTATCGAGTGGCTTTGTGCCCTGTCCTGAATTTAGCACCATTTCTTGGCAAAAATTGCATCCTCATGTCTATTTTCGATGCAAGGATGCATTTTGTGCTAAGAAATTGGCAATAAATGTCGGGAGTAGATTAGGGAGCAAATCATACCCCAAACACATTTAGCAAGCCCGAGTGGCAGGGACAATTTTGCCCTAATATATAGCTCTAAAAACAGAAATCCTCTTAGGTAAATCCACTTGATTACACTGCATGGAAATACGCCCACCCCTAATTTCGACTTAAAAGGAGCAACCTGAGCCCAGGTAGGGGAGGCCTATGGCAGTGTCCCAAACAGCTGGTGCCTGCACAGGCTGATGAGCAGATCAGTTATAGTGAGCACAAAGGAAAACTTGCGGTAAGCTGAAACCTCCAGTGAACTACTGCACCAGCGGTACAAAAGGGGGTGGTGATGGACCGAGCATCTGAATCAATCAAACACTCCCACCCAGTCAAAAGATCTGGGTTTAATCCATCACCGTTCTTTAGCCCACTCTGCCACCCCAATTCAGACATGGCTATATGCAAATCAGTCTGACCCTGTGCCTCATGGGAACAGTCCAGCCCAAACTGCCAAGCCAAGTCTTCCCTGGACCGGAAACAAGCTTCCGAGGACCGGTTTCTGGCATTCCAGCTGTCTTCAGCCCGGCTTGCTTGAATCCAGTGGCAAAGTGAGCAAGGGACTCACGTCTGAGCATACCCTGCCACACTTATGGCGGCCAAAAGCGGTACAAAAGGGGGTGGTGATGGACGGAGCATCTGAATCAATCAAACACTCACACCCAGTCAAAAGATCTGGGTTTAAGCGTCACAGGAGGACCCCTGTACGTTCTGCAAACTCAGCAGAAGGAGGACTAAAGAGAAGGTATTGCATGCAAACTGTTAGTGACCCCTTTTGTGTCACTAAGACAGAGGCCCATCCAATACCCAGAGCAGATGAGCTCAGACACTTTGGCCTCAGCCAAGTATCTGAGTATATTTGATCTAACAGCTGGCTACTGGCAGATCAGACTAGCTGATGATGCAAAGCCAAAAAACAGCATTTTCAACCCCTAATGGGCATTATCAATTTGTGGTGATGCCTTTTGGTCTGTAAAATGCACCTGCCACATTCCAAAGGTTGTTGAACAAAGTTCTCACAGGCCTGGCAAACTACTGTGCAGCTTATCTTGATGATATTGCTGTCTTTAGGTCCACCTGGGAGGATCACCTGATCCACCTGAAGAATGTTTTAGAGACTCTGCAGAAAGCAGGCCTCACTATCAAGGCTACCAAGCGCCAGATAGGGCAGAATCAGGTTGTGTACCTGGGCCAAATAACAAAAACAAACTGGGGGTCTGTATAGCTAACTGAACTCCCAAAATACGCACACTCCTATATAAGTAAGTTAGCGTTTAAGGGGCTAGATACAACTTGCTCCCTCATAAAGTGCCAAAAGAACAACCTATGTCGTTGGACTCACTGCAATTGTTGAATAGACCCATACAGAGAAATACTGGATTCCCATGAACGTCAAATGTAGATCAAATACTCTCATTTGGTCATCCAAACAGGGATGGTATGTCTCATGATCATCGAGACTAGTCCATAGTGTCATGAAATCACATGCAGCTGTGGGGGAATGAAGTTTCATGCCTTGCTAGTAAACCCAATAGAACAGCAGTAGCCTTGTTGGTATAAATGCTTGTTTGTTTCTTTAGACTGTATCGATCCCTTTCTATGATGTAGCTCTGCACGTGTGCTAATTTTAATAACGTTCTCCGCTGCAACGTGAAAGCAGCCAACGCCCTGATGCAAGAAAGCTATAAAAACTCTGCTCACAAACTCCGGAGCGCTTCGCTTCCTACTCATCGGTGCCTTCGGAAGTGTTCCTGTACCCGTTGGACTTCAGCATTTGGCTTCCCCGCCCTCCTCCTGCATCCCATTCCTGCCAACCCTTTCCAAGAGCTGAACTCCTTACCTTCTCCTCGTCCTCCCCGGTCACTTCCCCGAAGGTCTGCATCTTCCGGACAGCTCTCCTCCGTTCTCCTCGGCATCGCGTCTTCGGCCTGACTTCCGGTAGGCTCCACGCTCCGACAACCACTTCCTGGACAACAGAAGATCGCGTCAGATACCAACAAACCTTGGTAAAAACATTCCATATCCTTTCAAGAGACTAGTGCTTATCGAACTTTGGCAAAACGTTAAAGATAGTGTTATTTTCGGTAAAAACAAGCATTGGCAATTGCAAAGACTTGAAATAAAAGAACATTGGTACATTGTAATGTAACTGCTCAAAAGAAAAAACTGTTGCAGTATGATCAAACAATATTGCGCTATTACTTATAACAACTGTATGAGGGTTTGTGAATACAGTTGTTCATATCAGGCAATGTTTTAAAATCATTGTAAATTCATAGCATCCAGAGAGGTTCCGAGAATTAGGAAGCTTTCTATGTTCTTGTTTCTTTTTGTTTTTCTTTCTTTATAAACAGAAACCCCTTTTGGAAAAGTCATCATACAGATGCAAGGTAGGGTTGATGAGTGGTGTGATGTTTCTTTAACCCATAATTAACCACTAACCGTCTACTAGAGTTTAAGGATTCATGCATAGCATATGTAAGCCAAAGGCCTTCTTTTCACTAAGTGTTGTTTTTTGGCGTTTATCTTGAAGGTTGCAAACTATCAAGCACCTGGCATTATAAAAGTGTGTACAAGGGCTTCTTGTTCATTTTGGAAGATTCATGCATTAATGTGGAGAGTGATGTATATGTTCTATTGATATTGTCGGAAGGATCCATTACTGACCTTTCTTATGACAACTATATGTTTATTCAGCAAAAGAAAATAAGAGAAGTTTCCTTGAATAAAGAAGCCCAGAACACTTCCAGAGAGAAAACCTCGCTGAAATCTCAAGAAGAGATCCAGTGTTTTTTCTTGTTTTCTCTGTCCAATTCCCCTTTCCCTTGGGGGTCAGTCAGCTTGGTCAAGTTAAAACATTCTGGCTAACTGGTTGATTCACTAGGGATTTGGGAGATTGCATCGCCAAGAAGAAACAACAGGAACCTCGTGAGCATCGCCTGACACATAGCCCATACTCATCTGGGTCACATCCTCAATCGCCGTGAAGACCGCGAGTTAATGATCGTGATGGAATTAAGTGCAGTGCAAAAATAATAAAGTGTAGTGATTTAAAAAAGGATAGAGGATCAATACAGCAAACTTTAATAGAAATTGACCTCTCCCTCATTAAAAACAAGAACAGTGCAAAGAAAGCAGTCTAACCATATAACTGCATATATAGGGCCAACATGTTTCAGCCTAAGGGGAAACGAATCCCACGGCTTTCTTCAGGGCCACAGTCCTTAACGTTTGCTACTTCATATCAAAAAGTGAAAAATAACTAAACCAATTAAAGGATACATATGTGTAATCCGAATTTCATGTTCCTCTGTAGCAATCAGTGTCTTTTACATCTGTATTGTACAGGGAGTATACCTCACCTCTCCTGGAACCTTGCTCAGGATAAAAGAGGCCCGCTCTGTCCGTCGTTGCCTCGTTGTAGGAAACTGAGCTCAGGGGGTGTGACGTCCATTTCCGCACCGGCACTACAAGGTCGGATGCGTTCTTGTATGATCAGTAATTCCCACATGACGTAACTTCCACCATAAAGGAGGTCTGATGGGAATCATTCTAGCGTGTGTTTCTCAACAATATTGTGTTTTGAATCGTATTTCTTTTTTTCAGCGATACTTTTCATGCACTCAGCCTACTACATCACAGTCTGGTATAGCAACACACCATTCCAGACCTGTTCTGTTCTGTTGTGTGATGTATCTAAGGGGATTGAGCAGACAGGTCGTAAAACGTTCCCCTTTGACCCTCCCCCAAACTTTTGTATTTGAGTATTTAGAGCAACTGGTTAGTTGCGGGTCATGGTTATAAGGATAGCTCACCCAACTTAATTTTGTATGTTCCCCACTTGTTCTTCTCGTCCAACCCATCTCTCTTCTGACGCATAGTGAATGATGAGTCTGTATTGTACTGAGACTCACTGCAGGCTCTTATTATTATGATTTTCATTATTTTTCTCTAGCTAATAGTGCAGAATCAGGGGCATAGTCACTGCTGCCCTCCTGTATGTACAACTTGATGTAGATTCATTTCAGTAAGGATGTGTCTTTGACCACTACCATCCAAAGATCAGTGAAAATGCTGCTTCCTACATGCTTCAATCTGAGCGTGTTTACATCGAGAATGCCCGGGTATTAGTCTATCGATCCCGGTTTAAATACTAGTCACCGCGCGCATGCTTGAGGGATTAGTGTCTCCCTGTGGGTTATGGCTAGGAGTTGAGCCCGTATATTCAATTTAGAACACAGCATGCTCGAATGCCTGCTTGGACGAGCAGAAAAAGGTTCTTGTGAACCCGCTCGAATCACCCCTGACGAGAGCTGGTAGACGGGTTCCCCTCTCATAACCGATAGCCAAATAAAGAATGCGCCTACAGGTCGCGGTTCGTATCAACTGCGCATGCGCTAGAGAATAGTGTTTTTTCTCGCGCCTTCCTCCGTGATTTGTTCATATACACATCGTGGATGTCTTACTACCCAATTACCGGCTACTATATATAGAGCCAAGGCGGTATGACACTCACCTCCGCTTGGTTTCACATCAGAGGCACCGACGGATAGGTGAGCCACTTAAGGCTTTTCTACACTCTTTTTATACGTTATACTGCACATTAGTTAGTTTCCATGGAGGGGATAGTTCAGTCTACTCCTGCTTAGGAGAGATGTTTAACAAGAGCTTGTATGGCCTTTTCAGCCTCAAGCACCTTATCTCCATAATGGGACCCCTTACACTATTTAGTTCCTGTTGAGGGGAAGAGTGTAGCCCACTTTTGTTAACAAGAGCCTTGATAAGGCTTCTCTACCCATAACATTTCTGTATTGGGACTCTGGGGTTACAAGTCCTTATATACTCAAGTAACATATGTCTCGGTGTCCCAGTGTACTACCTTTGAGCACCCACCCTCCAGTATGCTGTGATTTGAATATAAAAAAGGTTTTTTCCCGGTAATAACCTAATGAGCTTATCTGCAGAGGCACATTTAGATGTCTATATTGCATCTCAGGACATGAATGAATGTCACAGCGTGAGGGATTCCTTAAACAGCCTATGACAGTCCCTATGTAGATTGGCTTGGTGGTTGGACTAGTGGGGTTCTGACACACGTTTGTTGGGTTTATGTGTAGATTAATCAGGTTGGGTACCTTACAGTTTTGTGCCGAATGTGCCCTTTTCTCTACACTATAGAGCGGGGCCTCATACTCCCGAGCGGTCGCCGGGTGAGGTGAGGTCTTCACCCACACAAAGCTGGGTGAGTATCACTAGGAGGAAATGCCTCCATGTGATTTAGCTAATATGCTTTTTGATATGCAGAATGCAAATTATTCATGCAGGTGTAATTTCTATACGAGTTCTTGTGCATGTAGGCAGCTGTGTGTGTGGATTTTAGTGTTGTTGTAAATAATAAGACCCTTTGTCTTTACATTAGGAAGAAGATTTGTTTCTCTCCCTCCAGTGGACATAACCAAGCGTTCAAGGTTCCTGGTAGATATGTAACTTTGTCTAGTACATCTATTGATTACTCTTTCACATATAGTTTATTTTTTCACTTAATTTACTACGTGTATTTGCAGTAGCTATTCCAAGTCTAAAGGTCCTGAAGAAAGCCGGGGTAATGCCCCTATGGCTGAAACATGTTGACCGTTCTGCACAGCGCTACAGGGTAGTCTTACTACCCAGCGTGTTTTTAACTTTGACACACAGATTTCTGCCTCAATGTCTCTAGAATCTATGTAGTCAATTTTAATTTTCACTATCATTTAAGCACTGCACTTTATTTACACTAGCCTAGGATCAACACCTGAGCTAGATCACTGACGTCCATTTCCGCACTGGCACTACAAGGTCGGATGCGTTCTTGTATGATCAGTAATTCCCACATGACGTAACTTCCACCATAAAGGTGGTCTGATGGGAATCATTCTAGCGTGTGTTTCTCAACAATATTGTGTTTTGAATCGTATTTCTTTTTTTCAGCGATACTTTTCATGCACTCAGCCTACTACATCACAGTCTGGTATAGCAACACACCATTTCCAGACCTGTTCTGTTCTGTTGTGTGGTGTACCTGGGCCACCTTGCAGGTGGAGGCCAGGTTCAACCACTACAGAGCAAAATCCAGACCATAATGGACTGGGTTGCTCCAACCACTCAGATTCTGGTCAGAGCTTTCTTGGGCCTGACTGGGTAATACAGAAGATTTGTCAAGGGGTATGGTTCCACAGGGATACCCTTGAATGACAACTTCAAAATGAATGCCTAAGAAAGTCCAGTGGACAGTCAGCTGTCGGAAGGCATTTGACCAGGTTACTCCACTACCACACGGCCCCTGTGTGCCCGGATTCTGCTGCCGCTGCCTGCTTGGCCCTCTTGCTACCGCCTCTCCTTAGGGCCCCTGCTCTCCAGGCTTGTCCAGGCTTGCCCTCGCTCTCCAGGCTTGCCCAGGCTTGTCCTCGCTCTTCCCGCTCCGCTTTCTCGCTCTTTCCAACCCCACCTCTGCTCCCCGCCGCTGTTCTCCTGCGGCCCTGCCCCCTTCTCCTGTCCTCCCACTTCGCCATAAATGGTGGGGACCACGCGCAGCGGGCGCGCCGATTGCACGTCGAAGGTGCGCCAAAGGCAAGCCCGTCTACGCCAATCCAAGCCTGGACCGCGCCCAGCGCCAAAACCCCTGGACCCCGCCAGAGCCAGCCAACCCGACTGAGCTACGACGCCGACGCCACCCTCCACGCACTCAACACCGGCTGACATCCAGCCTGCTACCAAGCCACCCCGAAACGCACCTACGGGGCCTTCCCCTGCCATGCCTGCTACTTCACCTGCACTCTGTCCTGCACCGCACCAGCCAAAACAGCCACCAACAACAACCACCTCAAATGCTTCCTGCTCAACACCCGCTCCATCCACAGGCACGCCATCGAACTATGGGACCTCCTAGACAAAACGGCACCAGACGTCGCCTTCTTCACGGAAACCTGGATGAACGCCTCCTCAGCCCCCGACATCGCCATTGCCATCCCGGACGGCTACAAGATCATCCGGAGGGACCGAGTCAACCAGACCGGAGGAAGCATCGCCATCGCCCACAGAAACACTATCCGCATGACGACCAACACCGATGACACCCTCACCACCGCAGAGCACCTGCACTTCCAGATTCACACCGACCCCAAGACCACCCTCAGATGAACCCTCATCTACAGACCCCCGGGACCACGCTCACACTTCAGCGAGGCCATCGCAGACTTCATCAGCCCACTCGCCCTTGCCTCCCTCGACTACATCCTCCCAGGAGACCTCAAGTTCCACCTGGAGAAGGACCAGGACAACAACACCACCGCCCTACCAGACAACCTCGGATTCAAGCAACTGGTCAACACCCCCACCCATTACGCCGGCCACACGCTCGACCCAGTCTTCGCCTCCAGCAACCACATCTCCTTCAGCCACACCACCGAGCTCCACTGGACCGACCACAGCTACGTACACTTCAACTTCAGGAAAACAATGACCCACCACCGCCCTCAACAATTCCCCCGAAGATGCTGGAGCAATATCACCACCGACCGACTCACCACCTCCTTGAGCCTAAATCCTCCCACCAACACCACAGACCCCAACGAAGGAGCCCGCAACCTCACACAGTGGATCACCGACTGCGCCGACACCCTTGTTCCACTGAAAAACCCTCCCAGCAACCTCAACAGCAAGAAAGCCGCGTGGTTCACCAACGATCTCAAGGACTCCAAGAAATCCTGCCGTGACCGCGAGAAAGCCTGGCACCACAACCAGTCAACGGATAATATGACCACCCTCAAGAACGCCACCCGCAAACACCACCAGCTGATCCACACCACCAAAAGGTCATCCTTCAGAGAACGACTGGACAACAACACCCACAACAGAAAGGAACTCTTCAACGTCGTGAAAGAGCTCTCCAACCCCAATGCCAGCAACAACGACATCACATCTTCTCAAGACCTCTGCATCTCTGGCCACCTTTTTTCACCGTAAGATCGTCGACATACACGACAGCTTCGGCGCTCAGAACTCGTACCCCCACCACCGAACCTACACCCCCCACCACCACCCTGTGCGCCTGGACTCAGGTCAGCACGGAAGATACCACCCACACGATGAACACCATGCACTCGGGCTCCCCAGCCGATCCCTGCCCACACCACATCTTCAACAAAGCCAACACCATCATCGCACCCACACTTCGGGACATCATCAACAATTCCTTCATATCCCCCACCTTCCCGGAGAGCTGGAAGCACGCAGGATCAGCGCCCTCCTGAAGAAACCCACCGCAGACCCCTCAGACCTCAAGAACTTCCACCCCATCTCGCTCCTCCCCTTCCCTGCAAAAGTCATCGAGAAAACCGTCAACAAACAGCTGACAGCCTTCCTGGAGACGAATGGCTGCCTCGACCCATCGCAGTCCGGATTCCGAGCGAACGACAGCACAGAGACAGCCCTCATTGCGGCCACCGACGACATCCGGACCCTGCTGGGCAACGGAGAAACCGCCGCCCTCATCCTGCTCGACCTTTCCGCTGCGTTCGATACGGTCTGTCACGCACCCTGACAACCCGCCTCCGCCACGCCGGGATCCAAGGAAAGGCCCTGGAATGCATCACCTCCTTCCTCTCCGACAAAACCCAAAGAGTCAGTCCCCCTCCCTTCCTCGCAGAAGCCACCAGGATCATCTGCGGCGTACCTCAAGGCTCCTCGCTAAGCCCCACCCTCTTCAACATCTACATGAGCCCCCTCGCAGCCATCGCACGCCCGATTGTGGTAAGACTGCACCTCCGGGCACTGTTTTCAATACCGAGCCCTTTCTGTTGACCTTTGTTTAATTCTTGCTCCCTCCCTTACCGTTTAGGGCGCAGTTTTCTCAGCTGCCAATTAAATTAGAAAACTGGTAAGCCTATTTTCTCGGATCTCCATAAGCGCACAGTCATCTTTCGTGACTAGTACGATCTTTTAATCACCTCGCCGTAATTGCTACCACCACCCCCCGGACACACGTTCGTAACGCTAGCACTGCACTTACGTACAAAACGATCCTTCCGCAATTGATCACCACGGGGCCTTATTTCTCGGATCTCCTTAACCGCACAGTCATCTTTCGTGACTAGTCCGATCTTTTAATCACCACGAGGCCGCGCTCGATGCATGCGGCCAGCTCGCGAGGTACCCGCACTCCTGCACTTCACCTCTCTTCCGATTAAGGACAACTTCACTCCTCCTGCAATAGTAATAGAACAACTCACCTTTTCATCAACTCCCATGCGCCGACTAGTGTGACCTCACGCACTCTCAGCCTTATAAACTGCATTAGCGCTATTATCACCTTTATGTCAATTCAGCCACTTAGTTACTCACCAATTCCCTCGTACTTACTAGGGTCCACAGTCAAGTCGCACATTGGTCACCTTAAGTCACCTATTCTGTAACCATATTCCATGTAATTAAATGTACTATTTTTTCAGTTTTTCCCCCCTTTAGGCATTTAGAGGCTATATTATTGTTAAGGCTTTCAATGCAACTGTCCTGATGATGGTCCCCGTGATTTACTAGGGGTCGGAAACGCCGTCAACCTTTTAAGCACCAAAACAAAACATGATTACTATGTGTTCTGCGGTGCTTAGTTGTAATACTCTGTACATTTGCATTTATGTCAGAGAAACTGGTTTTGCCTTATAAAGCCCTTCTTTGCTTTCTATATCCACCCTTTGTACCCGTTCTGTAAGTGCTGGGCACAGGCTTGTGTCCCACACTGGTTGATCTGTGAAAGGTACTCTGTGTGATATGACTACATGAAAATGGAGTAAAAACTCTGAAAGACCACTGTCCGGCTGGACATGTCTCTCTAAATATAGATTGACTCTGTCTATGTTTTATTTTCTCTCAAGTATTCTGTATGCATGGGACCAATGTTGTTTGATAAAAATTGCGCGCAAGCACAACCTCATCTCCTACGCCGACGATACCCAACTGATACTCTCCCTCACCAACGACCTCACCTCCGCCAGAGCCAGCTTCCAGGACGGAGTGAAAGACATCGCAGACTGGATGAAGCTCAGCCGCCTGAAACTGAACTCAGACAAGACGGAAGTCCTCATACTTGGTCCATCCATCTCCGCCTGGGACGACTCCTGGTGGCCCCCTGCTCTGGGCCCCCCACCCAAGCCCACGGACCACGCACGCAACCTGGGCTTCATCCTGGACTCCTCCCTCACGATGGCCAGGCAAGTTAACGCAGTTACCTCCTCCTGCTTCAACACACTCTGCATTCTCCGTAAGATCTTCTGCTGGATCCCCACTGGAACCAGGAAAACTGTCACCCAGGCCCTCGTCACCAGCCGTCTGGACTACGGGAACACCCTCTACACTGGGACCACCGCCAAACTACAGAAAAGACTCCATCGCATCCAGAACGCCTCAGCACGGCTCGTCTTGGACATCCCCCAACACAGCCACATCTCTGCCCACCTGAGGGACCAGCACTGGCTCCCCGTCAGCAAGAGAATCACGTTCAGACTCCTCAACCACGCTCACAAGGCTCTCCACGACTTGGACCCGAATACCTCAACAACCATCTCACGTTCTACACGCCAACCCGCCAGCTCCGCTCCGCCAGCCTCGCCCCCGTCCCACGGATCTGCAGAACCACCACCGGAGGAAGATCCTTCACCTACCTGGCGGCCAAGACCTGGAACACCCTCCCCACCCACCTACGACTCACCCAGGACCATCGCTCCTTCAGGAAGCAACTCAAGACCTGGCTTTTCGAGCAGTAGTAGCCCCCCCCCCAGCGCCTTGAGACCCTAGCGGGTGAGTAGCGCGCTTTACAAATACTCTTGATTGATTGATTGATGACCATAAGCAGGCCATGTGCACTGCACCAATTCTGCAAAGTCCTAACTACTCCAAAGAAATAATTGTTCAAATAGATGCTTCGGATGTGGGGGTAGGGTCTGTGCTATCACAATTGAATGAAGAAGGTCAGAACCAGCCAGAAGCTTTCATTAGCAGAAGGCTGACCCCTAGAGAGAAACGTTGGTCAGCTATTGAAAGGGAGGCCTTTGCTGTGGTTTGGACTCTGAAGAAATTGAGGGCATACTTGTTTGGCACTCACTTCATTGTTCAGACAGACCGAAAGACCCTCTTATGGTTAAAACAGATGAAGGGTGAAAACCCCAAACTTTTGAGGTGGTCCATTTCCTTACAGGGGATGGACTTTACAGTGGAACATAGACCTGGGAGTGACCATGCCAATGCAGATGGACTGTCCAGATATTTCCACTTAGAACATGAGGCTCACCTGGTCAAGGCTAGTTTAATGTCCCTGTGTTTGGGGGAGGGTTGTGTAGGATGGTTTCCCCCACTTTTTGCTGTGCTTCACTGGTTTTTTGACTTTAGTAGGTCTGTGGACCTGCTGATCAGGCCCACAGCCTAGTTGTACTCTCTCTAAGTTCATGCTGTGTACTTTGGGTACATACCAGATTGGTTACTGGGTCACCTTTGTGAGCCCCTGTATAGTGTACCCTAGGTGCCCAGGGCATAGGTACACCGTAGGCCTACCAGGGGCAGCAGCATGTAGTGTGCCACCCCTGGTTAGCCTTCCAAACTACACCACCTTACCCAGGCTGCAAGTGCAGACCTGTGGTGTCAATAACCCCTTACTGGGATATAGTATATCTATACATCTATACATCTATACATCTATACATCTATACATCTATACATCTATACACCTACACATCTACTAGGCTTATCATTCTGCCCAGCTGTGCCCATGAATTACACAGATGATAAAATTGACATGTTTAAATTCTGAGTAAAATTAAAACTAAAGAAATGGCACAAAATGAAACCGGTTAGAAATAAACCCTTACAAACTGATGTGAACTGTACTCCGATGAATGATCTGATAATAGGAGACATTGATACTATGGTAGCCTTTGATGAATTGAGTAATGATGAGACTAATCTCAATCTCAGTACAGATGCTGTACGCATCCTTGACGCCATGGAAATTAGACCCGATCAAGCAGCTTGTTCCAACTTTAAAAAACAAATCCACCTTCCTTCCCAAAATGAACCATCAGAACATTGATACCTTTTAAGAGATGGTAGGGAAGGAATTACTTGAATTAAGAAGTACCAACTAGATAAAACGCATGCAAAATTTCAAACACAACTTAACGTTGGCCCAGAAAAAAGCTATGAATGAATTGGCAGCAGACACGAGTGTACTTGTTAGACCCGCAGACAAAGGCGGTAATATTGTTATTCTCCCAAGAGAAATGTACAATCATGAAGATGAATGCAAACTCAATGACAGTAGAACTTACAAGAAATCCAGTTGTTTTGAATACACTAAGAGTATCAATTCTATTTGGGTCAAATTAAGTGAATGGAAGGATAGAGGACACATCGAATGGGTAGAACACTGTTTGCTATAAAGAGATCACCCTGTGTTACCTAATCTCTACCTTCTGCCCAAGATTCAAAAATGCAGAATTGATCCCCGAGAAGACCCATAATTTCATCGAGGGGCAGTGTATTAAACGTATCACGATATGTTGATCACTTTTCTGAGGGATTATATCATGTCCCTGCCATCATATATCAGGGACACAAAGGATTTCTTGGACAAAAACAATCTTACATGGGAGAAGGATGACCTTTTAATAACTATGGATGTCAACTCCCTATATACTGTCATTAAACACAAACAAGGAACAGAAGTGTGCGCTAGATTCCTGAAGGATAGGAAGATCTGCTATCTGGAACATACCACTGTGTTACTTGATATGATTCTTTACTGTCTTACTAATAATTTTTTCCTTTTTAATAATGACATTTATGTACTGTCACATGGAACCGCGATGGGTACATGTTTTGGCCCAAGTTTTGCGAACCTATTTATGGGGGCATGGGAGAATGACTTGAGAGTAGACAATCTCATTGAAGATTTGTCCAGAGTCAAAATTTGGCTACGATACATTGACAACATTTTTGTCTAGAAAGGGACTAAATTGCAAGCCCTGGACTTCGTAACCAGACTTAACCAGAATCAATGTAACATCTCACTTACCTGTAGCATAAGTGCAAATGGAGTAGACTATCTAGATACCAAGGTCCAGATAAGAGAGGACAGATTACATACCATCCTTTACAGAAAAAGCACAGCAGGCAATACCCTACTACATGGCCTGAGTAGCCACCCAGATAATCTAAAATGGAGCATTCCATTCGGTGAGCTACTCAGAGCTAAAAGAAACTGTAGTTCAGAGGCAGACTACCTTCTGGAAGAAAAAGTGATGACCAAAAGATTCTTGGTCAGAGGTTACCCGATGTGGGTCATCAAAAGAGCCAGTGACAAGGTAAAACTAGTGAAACATGACTTTACTAAATACCAATCTTGTCTCACATATTGAGAATATGGAGACTTCTGAAACAAGGATTATTCTAAACTACAACGGAAATTCCGATATGGTTCGGAAGTGTATAGTAAAAAATTGGAGTATCCTTAAAGGAGATCCAGTAATTGGTCCGATTCTCCCTGAGAGACCGAGCATAACCTACAGACGCAGCCGCAATCTCAAGGACATTCCAAGTGCACAATGACCTAAACAACCTCAAACCTAACAGAGGGATTGATCTCTGTGGCTTTTACCCGTGCTGGCATTGTAAAGCCTGTAACAGTCACATGCTAAAGGAATATTGGAGCCCCAGTTCCAACAAAATGATTGAAATAAAACCGTTTCTGACATGTACCAGTACCTTTGTCGTATTGGTGTTAGTCTGCCCATGTGATCTCAAATACGTGGGTAGTACTACACATATGGCGAAGAAGAGAATACTGAAACACACCAGGGCTAACAAAAACGATAAACAATACCCATTGCCAGACATTATGAAATGCACCAATTCTCAGATCAAACCAAATTGTCATACTTCATTGTAGAACAAGTGAACGTAGGACAGAGAGGTGGCAATCGCACTTTGAATTGAAGACAAAGAGAATCTAGATATATCATCAACATGTGCACCAGGTATCGGAAAGGACATAATAATATGGACGAGGAGATGGCCACACATTTGCAGGATGAATAATAACTCAAATCCTTGTTCCTCATCCGTTCCCTAGGTCCTGGGTAACTAGGATCAACAACCATCCCCAGAACTATGTGATATCTCTGTATCCTATTACCAAGAAGTCCTACTGTATGAACTTCTCCTTCCCCCTAATTGTCATTCGATGATCCCCTTTATTTGTTGTGTCTTTTTGTTCACCTTTTCATTCCTTTTATTGTAAAGCGCTCTGCTACCTTCGGGTCTTGTTAGCGCTATAGAAAACTTCTAAATAAATAAATAAATAAATAAATAAATAAATAAAAAATAATAATAAATAACCTCCGTATAGGCTACACTATTCCCAGGGAAATAGAATTGTACAAAGGAACACATTTATTATACCGTATGTACTGGTTATCAGGGAACGTATGTTGGAGAGTAATATAGTTTGAGTAGAAACAATAGTTGTGTTAGCGGTGGAGCAGCATTTACTGTATTTACAAACTACCTTGTTCTATTTCTCTAATTTCTATTGTTCTCTCCTGTCTCTCTCACAGGAAGTAAGGGAGGGAGGGACTTTGACGCAGGCTTGCGACATTTGCACCCTAAACCTTTCTCCGTGATTCATCCTTCATCTACTATCACAAGATGTAATGTATATCTTTCTTTGAAAGTATACGGTTTTAATATTAATCTTCACATGCACTGAATTTTCTATCAATTCCCCTTTACGATTGTGTGAGGTTTCTTTCATGCTTAGAAGGACTTGTTGATCACTATATCCTCCTTGAATGTTGTGACATTTAATTATGGGATATGAAATTTATAAGACTATTGATGTGTGTATTGATATTATGGCACTAACCAGCCATTACCTATGTTTGTGCTGCAACATGCATTATTTGTCAAAGGCCCCTGCTGTCTGACAGCTTGCTCTTTCACTAAACAGCCAATATCGAACCGTCTATGTTGCCTACACTATAGCGTATATAACACCCAATCACGAGACTTAACTGGGTCACCTTTTACATGTTGGGCAAACAAATTTACTTTAACCATTTACTTTGGTCGACAGCGGTCCTATAATTCAATTGCACTACTTGCAATTTAAGTGAGTTGGGCTCCTCGTACATGAAACAGACTGCATTTCCCACAATGCAAGATGCTGAGCACGAACTCCTTACACACTCCACAATGGACCAATCCGGGTTCCAAGCTTAAGGTACTAACAAACTGCACATTTTACGATACACAGTAGGAGTTGGATTATGTTGAATATCACGATGAATTTTAGAAAGTATCAAATTTAAATATAAGACATGTACGCCTTGGAGGTTTATTAGCTTTCTGAACCTGTACAAGATGGCGGTGAAAAAGACAGTCCTCTTTCAATGAGTATGAACTGAACATATGTTGTTTTTTCTACTTTTTTGTATGTCTCTTTATAAGCACGAACTGAATACACAAACGTTGTGTGAACAAGCGCTCTGTGGAGCGCGAAACGCGACACAAGGTTTATGACTTGAATAAACCTCGCTATCTTGGCTTAAAGGACCAGACTCCCTGTGTTTTGTATACGAACTAAGTGCTCGAAAGGTACGCCGTTCCACTTGGATTTATATATATGGACACATATTAACCTACAAGTCACTCCTATGGCAGGCCTTGACAATCCTGGAGGCAGAGTGCTTGGTTTTATGCGAGAGGGTGCCCTAGCATGAGCTGAGCCCCTCTGCAGCTTTTGGAACAATCTCCTTATAGCTGTTCTATGATATAGCCATACCATATACCCTTAAGTGCATTATAATCCTCGCGGTTAATGCTAACTTTGGTTTGGCTTTATCAAAAAATGTTGTGTAAGGTGTCAAACACTTTGGAATACTACTCCGCTACCAGTCCTGGCAGCTGGGGTAGCATTCCACCCTTCTAGAGGGAGAAGACGTGTAGTTGCTGGTTCACCCGGTTAAAGTTAAACCGAGCCCAAGCATCACAAAATGGATGCTGCTGCCACAGACACGAGTCTGACCTCCTGCTGCTGGACAAAACTTCGGCCAGGGAGGCTTGGACAATAAGTTTCCTGTCCAGGGAAGTGCCAGCACCTCCCCAGACAGGCTTTAGTGTATTGGGGCAGGGTGGGTTGCATTCAGTGAATGCTTTCCAGACACTGCCTGGGGCACACAAGGTGCTCCATGCATTTTCCAGTTCAAACCGGTTGCTGGGGCGTGCTGCCCCATCTCTGGCGCGAAACTGGACAAAGGGAAAGGGGTGTACCCACCCCCTCCCATAGGTGTGGCCATAGAGTTAGTTCAGCCTCTATTTTCAGTATAAAGATAGAATCCCAGTCCCTAGGACTTTAGATTACCCTGGACGAAACTCTGCAACATATATCCTGAACCTTCGACATTCCATATTGACTGGAAAACGGAAGAATCTCCCTTGTGGTCAGGGAGTGACCATCCTGTTCAAACAGGCACCAAACAGCATCTTTGCTGGTCTGCATTTTCGAGGCTCCTGCCAGATCCTGAAGAATCTGCGACACAGGACCTGGACTTCCAAACATCTCATATACTGACCTGAGCTTCCAGCAAGGCTGAGGCCCGTAGTGGACATGAGACGTGGGACTGGACCTCCGGCAATTTGCAAAGTGTACCAACTTTTAAAAGTCTCCCGAAGTAGTGCATTGGGATAATTGAAGCCCCTGCCCCGAGCACCTTTTGCACCAAAGCTCAGAGGCCTACACTCCATGAGTGTCCCGTGGGCCCGCTTTGTGCATTTCCACTCAAGTTCCCTTCGCGGTTTCTAGTCCATTGGCTAGTGAGCCCTCACGAAGGGCCATCTTCGATTTCTTGAGCTTTCCTGGTTGCTCCAGACGTGTTCTAACTTATTCCCAAAGGAGAAGTTCCCCAGGCCTTGCTGGTCTGCTTTGAAGCCAATTTTGACTTTCTGCATGGGTTGCATTTGCCAAGGCTTGTTGGGTCCAATCCGGAATCCGACACCGCAGTCAACTAGATCGTTTGTCGGAAAGATGTAATCCAGTGCCTGGTCATTGTCGATGCCTCCTGGACCACTTGGCTGAAGAGACAAACCACCTTTTCACCTGAAATTACCAGACATCGCCTGGTATCTTCCTGTCGCCATCCTGGTCACTGGCAAGTGACCCAGACTCTGTCCCATCTGCTTTCAGGTTCTTGGATCCACCCGGACACTTTTTCCCTGGTCGCCTGCAGCACTTCTTCGCAGCTCTCCATAGGAATCGACGAGGAAACCAGACACTGAAAACCACCTATGCACCCGGCTTTCCTGGGTGAGGTAACACAAGTACTCCGGTGCTCTTGTGGGTATTGACTGAGGGTCCACATCAGAAAGGGTTCCCTCGCAGCTAACCGCTAAGTATCCTTAATCTTTAAAATTGTAACTTATTCGTTCTCCATAGAAAGTCAATGGTAACCCGCAGCTGTGTGTAGACACTGCACGCGTCTCCCGTGGGCCTCCTACATCCTAACCTTTGGTTGTCCCGAGTAGCCCCAACGATTCCACAGGCCGTAGGCCTGCTTTCAATTTTACTCGTGGTTCTTATACCACTATTTTAGTATATGGTTTGTGAGGCCACTAGGGCAGAATGTATATTGTGTAACATATCCTATGCTTAATAAGTTTCTTGTATTGTACTTTTACCTCTGACCTCAAAGAGTGCAGAGGGGTTGTGTTCAGAATAAATACATATATTTTTGATAAATACCTTTTGTGGTGTGCTTTCATTTGATCATTCAAGAGATTATAAATGGTAAAACAACTTGTTTAACTCGCCTCCAAGTCTTAGCCTGAAGGCTGCTCTCCACAGCTACCACTAGGATAGCTTTCTATAAGGTTGACTTTACAGCTTACCATCAATAAGGGTCGTTTGGACTGGTGCAAGGTGTCACACTAGACACAGGACAAAGGAGGAGCAATAGTTGTTATGGACACTTATTATTACAGAAGAAAAGTTGATTAGCACGTCCTGGATGCAAACACTTACCTTCCACTGGCGGGAGAACCTACTCAACAAATACAACAAACTCTCAGTGAATTATTAAAAGAAGCAATTAACCAAGGGTGGATTGATGACAATACACAAGCATATCTTACCACAGCACATCCCAGATGTCCAAAGCTATATATGATCCCTAAAGTTCACAAAAATCCCATTGACCCTGCATTTAGACCGATCGTTTCGGGGTGTGGGTCCGTTTTTTACCCCCTCGGACGTTATTTGGATTATTTCTTGCAACAATTTGTACAAGGATGGACCTCGTACATTAAGGACACAACTGATTTTCTTAACTCCTTGGACGCTCATGACGAGCTCAGCTCGTCATGATGTACACCTCCATATACTCATGACGAGCTGAGCTCGTCATGAACAATGGGAATGAAGAGGAGCCAGCACAGGAGGAAAATAACACTAGCATCGATGGTGTTAATAAACTCACAGATTTGACTCAAGACTATCATGAAAATTGGATCCTGTGCACCATCGACGTGGTAGCACTATATACCTCTATTCCCCATGCAGCTGGATTAGAATCTGTAGAATGGGCGTTACTACAGATGGATGATCTACAGACAGATAAAGTTTTGATACTTCAACCTCAAGTTTTGTTTGCAAAACAGCTACTTCAAATGGAACAATCAACATTATACCCAGCTAACAGGGACTTCCATAGGCTTTTCGGGGGCACCTGCATATGCAACTATCTTTATGGCCCAATTTGAAGCAGACAATTTGATGACCACACAGTTGGCCTAAAATCAGGATGTAGATTTATCGATGATATTTTCCTGGTTTGGAAGTCAACAGAGGAAGAGTTGGAACAAATGATAAAGGATTTAAACACAGTAAACCCAAGGATTCAATTTACAAATAAAATTGACAATCAAATGATGGATTTTCTGGATGTGAGAATAGTTAAAACTGAAACAGGCTTTCAAACAATTATTTTCAAAACTGACAGATCGGAACAATGCATTAGCTTATACCAGCTTTCATCCGAGGAGTCTAATCAGAAATCTTCCTTTCTCACAACTAATACGCATAAAACGGATATGCTCTAAACCACAAACGTGTTGGATGAAGATTGAAGAACATTTGTTAAAATATAAAGACAGAGGCTATCCAGATGAGGTATTGAGACAAAGTAAGGATAGTCATGAATATCAATAGACAGGATCTTTTAAAACCTAAAATCAGGCCAACCAGCAACAAGATGGTTTCGTATCCAAATTTACAACCCATTCGAAAGCAATCAAAAGAATAATCAATCAGAGATGGGAATTATTATCCACTGAGCCGGATTTCAAAGGATTACTCCGGGAGGAACCGATACATGCATATACAAGAGGCAAGAATTTGAAGGAACTATTGAAACGGCCCAACATTGGCGCTAATAAGACTGCACATAAAGGAACAGTTCGATGTCAGAACTGCATCCACTGCAATAATGTTATCACTGGCAGTACATTCAATCATCCAACTACAGGACAACCGGTAAAACTAAGACATACAAGTGACTGCAACACACAGAACGTGGTCTACGGCATCAAATGCCCCTGCGGCATGATGTACGTGGGCAAAACTGAAAGGAAATTGAAAATAAGGATCACAGAACATAAAAGTAAAATTAGGAATCAATCATTGGCATCACCACTAGCAGTACACTGGAAGGATTCGAAACGCACAATCTCACAGTAACGCTTCTTAGTTATAGAGAAAGTAATGTAGCAACAAGGAGTTGACAATCAACAGAAATTACTCCAAAGGGAGTTATATTGGAGCAAAAGGTGGAGAACAATGTCCCCCATAGGGCTCAATGACAGATACGATCTATCTTGTTATTTGTAGTATACCCCGTGAGAGAAATATATGTAAATGTAAATGTGATTTAGATACAAAATGTGATGCTCCATTGTAATAAAGTTAAAACAATCTTCAGAAAATGTGTCATGTAATGTAATGTATTAGGGTATAACAAATGCACAATCAATGACTGGGCATACAGCCAGACAATATAAGAAACCCTAAAGGTATAATAATATCAAATACATCACTGACAATATAACAACATGGAGATTATCACACGTCATCGTATACTCATCAACTGCCATTAGGCAGTTCATATTCTTTCCCTTTTACATCACATTAAATAGACCGCACCGTTATATTCTCACAGGCCACTTTTGACACTTCAATCTTATCAGCTTTGTATTTAGTCACGGCCGGGAGGCTGGCAGTGGACTGACATTAGCTACCGCGTTATATGCAGGAGTTTTTCCACTAGATAAACAAGGTTCTCGTAACTACCACATAGTTGAGAATAAATTCAGAACGGAAACGCATCGTCCACATGCACGGCTGGTATTTTCACTTAAATTCAGCATAGTAAATTCACGGTTAACACTAGTGGGAAGATGTTACAATATGGCGCCCATGGCGGTTTCTGGCGATCATAACGTTTCGAGAGTAGTCCGTCGTCTAGGTTATGAACGGAGGTGACGCACAATTGTAGTCTAAATGGCGGCGCGGAACAGGGTCAGGCACGAAGAAACTTGGAATTGAAGGTAGAGCGTGGCTACGGTGAATTAAGGTACGATAGAGTTTGACATCAGATAACGGTTCATTAAGAACCTCTATGGATTGGCATTATATTACTCACGTCGTTCTTTTGCATTTCTTTGTTTTTAGATTCGGGAACACAACATACTAAAGGTATGTGTTTTGTCCTTTTGGTCAGAAAGAGCATTGTTGATTGAACAACAGTTAGGTTACTGACATGGCTTTGTAGCGCTTTTTATCGTTTCTAGGATGAACGTTACAAGACAATATAATCATGTATGACTAATGATCATTCAAGCTCAACAACAGGCTTTTAAGAGCGGTTAGTATATATTCATTAGATATTGCTGGACTGTTTTCATTTACAGTAAATATCACTGGCATATCCGTGGAAATACGGGTAAGAAACTTCTTTACAACAAAAATAAACATAAATAGTGTTAATGGTTTGCACAGTGAAATTAGAATATTGCACTCAGCCTCACTCAGGCTTATCTTTATTTCAGAGTTGTGCACAGCACATCAATTCACTCCACAACAGGTACGAACATACTTAATTTAGTTTAATAACCCAACAGCAACCATGGGCATGTATAACAGCTACATCAATCTTTATGTTTTCATTTTAGAATGGCCCCTGAAGAAGGTACCATCTGAGTACCGAAATGCATCGGGCTTGCAACAAAGAAGTGTCATGTTCCAAAGTTTTTTGAAACAATAAATTAGGAAGATTGATTCTCTGTGAAATTAACAGTGGTTATAAAAATGTATTTGGTATTGATTTAAAGCATGTGATTTATAACATGAACTGTTTGATGTGACTAAACAAAATTAAATATAAAAAAAGTTATTGATATAATTTATTGATTGAATTTTGAATATCATTTAAGGTGTGGGATAACACCACGTGAATAGTGCATGACTTGACTAGCTCTTACCCTAGTCTTAACACTAGAATAGTGGACATCATATACCAGGGCAACTTCTCACACTCTGGAGTTTGGCCCGCCCACTCTGTACCATGCTACCACATTTCGAACATTGGTGGCAGTGGTGGGATATGACTTGTGTTTGTGCAGTACCACAGCGACAACGGGTTGCACTGCAAATTGAGCATTGAAAATAATCACAGGTTTTGGGGATTATTGTTCCTGATTTTGTTGCGCCCTGAAAGTGTCATTTTGTATTGTGCCCTCCTGTAGGCAGCTCTTGCACCTAGGTCCCTTGTCTTGCACTGCGTCTTGGTGTCTTGCCAGAATAGAATCGGCCTTTGATTTTGACAGTCTGTTTAAGTACAGTGTGGCGGAGCCGAGGGGATTCTGTAAGGAGGGAGGTATAACAGTACATAGGTCAGACACCAAGCCAGGCCTTCAGGGATTCCTGATTAAATGGCAAGAGGATGAGTGGGACCCGGAGCACTATGAGTATGAGCAAGAAGCCGCATGCCAGGAGGGTGGCCCTGAGAATCCTGAACAGGAGGGGTAAGATGACAGAGCGGGGACACCAGTAGGTAGTGAGGACCCCATAGATGGGGAGTGTAGGAGTGTAGGAAGGTGGATATCTGACTATATGGTTACTCCCACTTTTTTCCTGGTGGTTTGCTGGTTTTTGAATTAGTTTGACTGGGACCCTGCTGATAAGGGCTCCAGTCTATCTGCTTTCTCTATAAAATGGACTCCATGTACTTTAGGTACATACCAGATTGGGTATGGGGTCACCTTTGTGAGCCCCTGTATAGTGAACCATAGGTACCCAGGGCATAGGTGCATCCAAGGCCTACCAGGAGCTGCAGCATGTATTATGCCACCCTTGGCTGGCACTCCGAAGTGACACCACAGGTCTGTTCACACAGCCTGAGCAAGGTGGTGTAAACACCCCTTACTTAGATATAGTATCCCTATATCTACCTTATATATAGACACATATACACCTATAAGTCACTCCTATGGCAGGCCTTAATCCTGGAGGCAGAGTGCTTGGTTTTATGTGAGAGGGTGCCATAGCATGAGCTGAGCCCCTCTGCAGCTTTCGGAACCATCTCCTTATAGCTGGTCTATGATATAGCCATACCATAAACACTTAAGTGCATTATAATCCTTGCGGTTAATGCTAACTTTGGTTTGGCTTTATCAAAACAGGTCACGTAAGGTGTCAAACACTTTGGAATACAACCACCCCCCCCCCCCCCCCCCAGCAGCATTCCACCCTTCTAGAGGGAGAAGACATGTAGTTACTGGTAAACCCGGTTAAAGTTAAACAGAGCCTAAGCATCACAAAATGAATGCTGCCGCCACAGACACGAGTCTGAGTTCCTGCTGCTGGACGAAACTCTGGCAGGGGAGGCCTGGGCAATAGGTTTCCTGACAGGCTGTAGTGTATTGGGGCAGGGAGGGCTGCATTCAGAAATGCTTTTCCAGACACTGCCTGGGGCACACAAGGTGCTCCATGCATAGCCCGGTTTAAACTACTTGCTGGGCACTCCAGCCCCACTCTGGTGTGAAACTGGACAAAGGGAATGGGGTGTAACCACCCCCTTCCCAGGTCCACCCATAGGAGGGACCTGCCAGGTAGTCCAACTCCTAAATTTAGTATAAGTATAGGAGATGTGTCCCTAGGACTTTAGATTACCCTGGACGATCTTTGAGAGACATCCCTGACCTTCGACGTTCCATTTCAACTGGAAGACGGAAGACATCTTCCTTGTGGTCAAGGAGTGACCACCCTGTTCGAACAGGCACCAACAGCAACTTTGTCGGTCTGCATTTTCGAGGCTCCTGCCGGATCCTGAATAATCTGCAACACAGGACATGGACTTCCAGACATTTCTGACCCGACCCACATCCACAGCAAAGCTGAGATGCGTGGCGGACACAAGAGACGAGGGACTGGAACTCCTGGACATCCTCCATTTTGCTAACTGCTCGACTCCCGAGGTATCCTCACAGTTGTGCATTGGGGTACGAGAAGCCCCAACCCCGA
The DNA here is from genome assembly GCF_964263255.1 of Lissotriton vulgaris. Lineage (NCBI taxonomy): Eukaryota > Metazoa > Chordata > Amphibia > Caudata > Salamandridae > Lissotriton > Lissotriton vulgaris. The sequence continues at coordinate 1,308,919,786 of NC_141695.1, read as the reverse complement.
GCCCCCTTTGCACTGAAGCATAGGCCCCCACACTCCGCGAGTGTCCCGTGGTCCCCGTTTTTGCATTTGTGCTCGACGTGTCTTCCCAGTTCCTTGTTCGCTGGCTAGTGAGACCCCTGAAGACTTTCCTTTTCAACAAACTTGCTTTCCTAGTTGCTCCAGGCTGACTCCAGCTTCTCTGCAAAGGAGAAGCGCCACAGACCTTGCTGGTCTGCAACAGAGCCAATTTTGACATCCTGAGTGGGTTGCGGTTGCCAAGGCATGTTGGGTCCAATCCGGATACCGACACCGCAGTCAACTAGATCCGTCATGGGACAGCTCGAATCCAGCATCTTGTCATCGTCGCTGCCTCCTGGACCTCGTGGCTGAAGAGCCAAACTCACCTTCACCTGAAATCACCCAACATCGCCTGGTTCCTTCCTGGTACCTTCCTGGTCACTGGCTAGTGACCCAGACTCTGTCCCATCTGCTTTCAGGTTCTTCAGATCTTCGATCCACCCTTGGATCCACCTGGACACTTTTCCTCTGGTCGCCAGTAGCACTTCTTTGCTGATCTCCATTGAAAACGACGACAAAACAAGACACCAAAAGGCACCCATGCGCCCGGCTTCCCTGGGTGAGTAACACGAGTACTCCGGTGCTCCTGTGGTTCTTGACTTTTGAAGTGTCCTAGTCTAAAGGAGTTTTGTCGTAGGCCATCCGGAACTACCCTTAAACAGTAAATTTGTAACTTTTGTTCCCCATAGAAAGTCAATGGTAACCCGCGGCTGTGTTTAGACACTGCACGCGTCTCCCGTGGGCCTCCTACTTCCTAACCTTTGGTTGTTTAGAGAAGCCCAAGCGATTCCCTAGGCCCTAGACCTACTTTGTATTCCAGACGTGGTTCTTATACCACTATTTTAGTAAATGGTTGTGAGGTGCCTAGGGCAAAACGTATACTGTGCAACTTATCGTATGCTAATTAAGTAACTTCTATTGTGCTTTTATCTCGTTCCTCAGAGTGCAGAGGGGTTGTGTTTATAATAAATACATATATATTTGATATATACCTTGTGTGGTGTCCTTTCATTTGGTTTTCAAGGGATTATAATTGGTAAAACAACTATTTTCACATGCTCTTTGAAGTCTTAGCCTGATGACTGCTGGTCCATGCTACCACTAGTATAGCTTTCTATAGGGTTAACTTTACAACCACCATCAATAAGGGTTGATTAGACTGGTGCAAGGTGCCCACTAGAACTAGTGGACATCATATGCCAGGCTAACTTCTCACAGGGAGTCTAGTGCTGGTTCCAGACCCAGGGGCACTGCCCCATCCCTTTCCCGGTCCCCAGAAGTGTGGGTAGATAGCAGGGAAGACTGGGAACATCAGCTGGCACTGGAGAAGCTCAGGTTGAAGCACGCCAAGGAATTAGCGCAGCTGAGTAAGCATGGGCGAAATTTGCAAATTCGCGTTCCGCGAATTTGCGGATTTCCCCGCGAAATCGCCCAAAAAATTCCCGCATTTTCCAGCGAAATCGCAAATATTTTTGTGATTTGCCCTGGAGTACTTTCTACTGGCTAATCCAGTAAGTGCTCCCTCATTGGGTAAATATATAGTGCTTTTACTACACTGCAGCTGGGTAAAGGGCCAGAAGATGTGTCTCCAGTGACCATGTGTGCCTGTAACACAGGCACAGGCACACATGGTCACTGGAGACACATCTTCTGGCCCTTTACGCAGTGTAGTAAAAGCACTATGGGGCAGATTTACAAGCCTTTTGCGCCTCAGTTGCGTCACTTTTGTGACGCAGCGGCAGCACAAAAGATGCGCCATGGTGCTGGGTTTTAACAACGTGACGCATCTGAGAGATGCGCCACGTTGTAAAGCCCTGCGCCATCAGGAGGCGTTCCGGCACAGGGGAGGGCGTTCCTGAGCAGGAACGTCTCCTAAAAGTGGCTGAGTGAAATCTACAAGATTTTACTCAGTCACTTTTAGTCCAATGCTGCGTCAAAACCCTGCGCCTGCTTGAAGCAGGCGCAAGGCTTGACGCAGCATTGGGGAGATAGGGCCCCTTAGAGCATTGCTGGTGCTGCGTCGCGCTTGCGACGGAGCTCCAGCAATGCGATGCTTTTACGGCATAGATGCGTGACCCATCTGTGCCGTTTTTGCCACATGGTGTGGCGGAGCTGCGGCGCACAATAACTGGCGCATCCCTGGGGATGCGCCAGTTATTGTAAATCTGCCCCTATACATTTAGCCAACAAGGGAGCACTTACTGATTAGACAGTAGAAAGTACTACAGTTGAGTAGAGGGATTGCACAAAACAGTGGCATCTTCGTGGACACACACACAGGGCGTGATTCATTCTGCCCCCTGTTAGATTAGTTTTTTGTGCCCTTCTGCCCTCTGTTAGCCTCGTTTTTCCCTTGTTTTTCTGCCCTTCTGCCCTTTGTTAGACTGCTTTTTGTGCCTTATTGCCCTCAGCACCATCACATTATCGCTCAGCACCATCACATTATCACTCAGCACCATCACATTATCACTCAGCACCATCACATTATCACTCAGCACCATCTCATTATCACTCAGCACCATCACAGCACCACTCAGCACCATCACAGCACCACTCAGCACCATCACAGCACCACTCAGCACCATCACAGCACCACTCAGCACCATCACAGCACCCCTCAGCACCACCACAGCACCCCTCAGCACCACCACAGCACCCCTCAGCACCACCACAGCACCACCACAGCACCACCACAGAACCACCACAGCACCACCACAGCATCACTCAGCACCACCACAGCATCACTCAGCACCACCCCAGCATCACTCAGCACCACCCCAGCATCACTCAGCACCACCCCAGCATCACTCAGCACCCCCCCAGCATCACTCAGCACCACCCCAGCATCACTCAGCACCACCACAGCATCACTCAGCACCACCACAGCATCACTCAGCACCACCACAGCATCACTCAGCACCACCCCAGCATCACTCAGCACCACCCCAGCATCACTCAGCACCACCCCAGCATCACTCAGCACCACCCCAGCATCACTCAGCACCACCCCAGCATCACTCTGCACCACCCCAGCATCACTCAGCACCACCCGAGCATCACTCAGCACCACCCGAGCATCACTCAGCACCACCCGAGCATCACTCAGCACCACCCGAGCATCACTCAGCACCACCCGAGTATCACTCAGCACCACCCGAGTATCACTCAGCACCACCCGAGTATCACTCAGCACCACCCGAGTATCACTCAGCACCACCCGAGTATCACTCAGCACCACCCGAGTATCACTCAGCACCACCCCAGTATCACTCAGCATCATCCCAGTATCACTCAGCATCATCCCAGTATCACTCAGCACCACCCCAGTATCACTCAGCACCACCTCAGCACACCACCCCAGCACCACCACAGCATCACTCAGCACCACCACAGCATCACTCAGCACCACCACAGCACCACTCAGCACTACCACAGCACCACTCAGCACTACCACAGCACCACTCAGCACTACCACAGCACCACTCAGCACTACCACAGCACCACTCAGCACTACCACAGCACCACTCAGCACTACCACAGCACCACTCAGCACTACCACAGCACCACTCAGCACTACCACAGCACCACTCAGCACGACCACAGCACCACTCAGCACGACCACAGCACCACTCAGCACGACCACAGCACCACTCAGCACGACCACAGCACCACTCAGCACGACCACAGCACCACTCAGCGCCACCCCAGAATCAATCTGCGCAACCATTCAACAACTGGTTCAAATATGTTCTCTCAATGTTTCAAGCTTTATTACAAATGTTACAAAAAGATTTTAATATTTCATTTCTGTTCTTGGATTTTCGTCACAATAAAATACACTGAATCTTCACAAGTTATTTGCAAAAGTTTAAGCTATTGCCATTATAAATTAAAATCACTTTTATTTAAGTATTAATTATTTAAAAAAATTAAAAGCCATTGTAATTTGTAATATCAATACATCTAAATCACGTAAATACAAAACATGTTGCATTACAAATGCTATAGGTGTCACATTTGCGAAAGTTATAACTATTGGCATTGTAAATGACAAAGCTATTAATTTAGCTATTTTCAAAACCAACACAAATAAAAGAAATTGTCATTTACAAGACCAATAGCTCAAACTTTCCTAATGCGAGACCTATTGCATTGCAAATGCTTGTTTTTATATCAGTCAGTGCTTCCTGTTGAGGTTTAATTTTCGTGACAGGCGCCTCATTGCCTACTTGTAACTATTCTCTGACCCTGCTTCAAGGGTCAGAGCAGGGTCAGAGAATAGTTGCAAGTAGGCAACGAGGCGCCAGGAAGCAATTACAGACTTACAGCAGCAGGTGCCCAAGTTGAAGTTAATTTCTTTGTAACCCTTTTGTAAAAGGTTACAAAAAATTAGCTTCAACTTTAGCACCTGCTGCTGAAACCCTGTAAGTGATTGGCTGAATATTCGTCCCTGCTGATTCGCGGATTTTACTGCTATTTCGTGAGATTCGCGGATCGTGAAATTGCGGAAAATCCGCAAATTCCGCAAGCGGAACAAATTTTTAGCCCATGCTTACAGCTGAGGGTTGAAGAGGAGAGGCTAGAGACGGAGAAGGTCGTAGCGCAGGAGAGGATGGCTGAGGCAGAAAGGGAGAGACTAGCTCAAGTGGGTAGGTTGTCCCCTGAGAGTGGTTTCTGTAGTCTGGATTAACCAGTGAGGGTGGGATCCAGTGGTGGCAGCATGAGTGATTCCAGTGTGGGAAGTCCTACTCCCAGAGCCAGGAAAATGGTGCCTGATCCCCAGGAGAAGGGGGGCAGGTTGGAATTTAGGGGCGGCAGGAAACTCTCCCACCCTTCATGGGGGGGGGGGGGGAGTATGTGGACGTGTGTTGGACTGCACTGGAGGAATGGAGGGAGGGTGGCACGGTGATTGATTGGGAAGGGCTGTTCCATGTAGTCATCAAGGAGCACCTGCTAAGAAGTGGTTTTCCCAGGTTGTGTCACCACCTGTTGCAGTGTGGGTTCTCCGACCCCAGGGAACTCGCACAGGAGGCAGACCTTTGGGTGAGTGCCAGAGAGTCGATTGGGGAGTGGTCCTGAAGGGAATGGTACAGGGCTCTTCTGACCCAGCGTGGCGGGAGAGGTGCAGAATAGCCCAGCTAGGTCCCAGGGAAGTGAGAGGGTTGTAGGGCCTCACATCCTATCTACCAGAAGGAATGAGACTGGGAGGTGTCCAGAGGTGCCCCAACCAGAGTCTCAGGCCCTGGAGAGTTCCACAAGGGAACCCCAGGTTGGGAGCCTAGGCTGTCCTAATAGGCCATCCACTGAAGGGACGCCCGTAGTGTCAGGAGAACCCGGAGCATCTGTAATCTGAGCTCTGGAGGTTCGGGGGTCCGCTCAGTTGCAGGGTTTAGATCCTGGACTAGGGTACCAGGTTCAGGGTTAGCCTTACCTGGAGGGAGGGGTGCTTGTAATCAAGGTCCCTACCGGTTTGAGTTCCAGGGGTACTTCTCCCGGTGGGAGGGTGCGGAACTCTGGAAGGGGGTGCAGAGGGAGGAAGGTCTCGCCTCTGGCACCGGCTCAGCCACAGGGCGTAGATCCTGGGTTGGGAGGCCAGGGACAGGTACTGCCTGACCTGGTGGGTGGGACGTCTGTAAGCAGTGTCCCCCCGGAATTGTCTTCCAGGGGGACTTCTCCAGTTAGGGGGGTGCGGAACTCTGGGAGGGGGTGCAGGGGGAGGGAGGACCCGCCCCTGGCACCGGGTCAGCTTAAGGCTTTAGACCCTGGGCTGGTGGAGCAGTTGGAGGGCCACGGCCCTGGACGAGGGAGAGAGTGGTGGTCTGAGGGTGCTCCACATAGGAGTAGAGGGCGGAACCCCAGAAGGAGAGGTAGGGGGAGGAGAGCCTCACCCCTGACTGTTGGTCAGCATGAGGGTGCGGACCCCAGGTGGGAGGACCGGTGGCAGTTTTGGAGTCCTTATGACGTCAGGAGCAGCAGACTGGTCAGCTTAGTTGCGGTGCCTGCAGATGCAGGGGAGTGACTCCTTCACTCCAAGGGAGGTTCCTTCGGGTGTCTTTGATGCCCACAGGCCTGAAGAAGAACCTGGATGGAGCACAGGCACAGACTACGTAGAAGACTGGCAGGCTGATGAGACCAGGAACACCAGGAGTCTTCCCGATGCAGTCTCGTGCCCAAAGCGAAGTCCAATGAAGTCCAACGTGCCAAGACAGTTGAAGATAAAGTGGTTTTGGATCTGAATCTGGTCACACAATGAATCTTTATAGCCACCCACAGATAAGCCCTTAAGTACACAAAGGAAAGGGTTGGGCCTATTCAGACGTCCCTCCCAGAAGGAAGAGGGGCTGGACAGAAGGGAAGGATACTCTCATGTCCTTTGTCCAGTTTTACGCCATAGCGGGAGCCAACGGCTCCCTGAAGTGGTTCCAACTGGAGTATGCAAGGATGACAGCAAATGTGCCATTCAAAGAGTTCTGGTGGTGCTGTCAAGTGCTTCCAGCCCAATACACAAAGTCCTGTCTGGGAGGTGGTTCTACCTTCCCCATCTCAAGCCTGGCTCAGCAGCAGGAGGGCAGAATCGGGTCTGCGGTCGGCAGCAGCAATTGGTCGCTGTTAGACCTTGAAAGGCAGGTACTGGAAATACAGGGGTGCTCCTCCTCCCCCCTCACCAAACATGACCGGTTTCTATGTAGCCAATATATAGTTACACATCTCGTAATTGACTTGATGTCCACTATATGCATAAAATGGCTGACCGCACTTACAAAACCAGAAGAATCAACCCCTAGGTTCGTAGGGGGTGTCCTGCTCACACAGGGCACCCTCACACTTAAAACCAAGAACCCTGCCTTCAGGATTGAAAGTCCTACATTAGGGGTGACTTGTAAGTTTTAAGTGTAGTGACCTCAGATATACGGCAGGCCTGTAGTCACAGTTTGAGTGGTCTCTCATGGGTGGTATAATACATGCTGCAGCCAATGGGAGACCCCCGATGTACCTATGTCATGGGTACCTTAGTACCATGCACTAGTGACTTAGAAGGGTTCACTAGTAGCCAATTAGGAAGGTACTAAAGTAGTTACCATCGTCCAATTTAGGGGAGAGAGCACTGTGACTGAGGTCCCGATTAGCAGGATCCCAGACAGACTAGTCAGAAAACAGAATGACACCAGCAAAAAGTGGGGGTGACCATAAAGCAGATCCTACTTTTCCTACAGCTGGGTATCCTTGAACGCCTCTAAAGTTGAATCAGATTCATCTCTAGGGGCTGGAGCCAGCAATAGGCATATAAGGGACACCTGAACGCCCACAGTACCCCCAGTTGTGTTCATCAAGACAGGACGACGAACCACTACACATGTGCACAGAGCATGACAAACACAACCTGCAGTGCCCACGCTGACATGCAAAAATGCACTGTCTGTCTTTCAAGAACCATCTCTGCTAAATTATTCCAGAACTTCTCAGAGTGCAGGCAAGATCTTGCTCAGCATATCCCAGAGGGCAGCAGGGTATCACCAAATATGTAAACAGCATTCAGAGACTGCAGTCCCAAACTTTTAAAAGAACACCCTCTTGTCAAGCACATCAATGTACTCTCTATCTGGTGAGCCAGCAGGAAAGGCTTTCAGGTGTCAGTTCTCTGGTCAAAGTGGATATAAGAGGCTTTCAGGAGTGGGGTGCTGTGGCAAGAATGGTGAGTCACCCATACCAGGCCTATGACATCTAGTAATCGGGCAATTTACAGGGCGCACTGAACATGGATTCAATTAACAAGGTGTGTCACGGTATCATTGAAAGAGAACAGTCTGAAGTTGAAGGTCAGGTAAACAAATGTCTATAAGCAAATGTTTTGGCTCAACAGATTGCAATTATAGTACCAACACTCCCACAACTCTACAGACCACAACCATATGGGAAGTGTTTACCTTGGTGTGGGGCATAATGTGCAGTATAATTTAATTTCTGGTGAGCAATCAAGTTAGCTCACATTCTGAAAATCCAAATGCAAACTAGCATTAATATAGTGAGGCGATACGAAACTGCCAACCTCATCAGAATGTAGACCATTTTGAGGGTCCTATATCCCCAAACAAGACTTCAAGGTGCCGAAAATATTGTTGTTGAGGCAAAGGTACCACCGGAGAATCCTGCATAGTGGGCTAGGCTCTAGTGATCTTGTAAAAAGTCACTGACCCAGACCTAGCCAAACTAATATAGATCCAAGATTATCCGGAACCTGTGGAGCCATGGAGAGATGCCGAAGCAGCATGGCTTCCAATACAGGAGTGGCCTGACGGACAGGGGGTTAGGCGAAGGCATAATTCCGTCAGATGGCACTGGGGAAAACCCCAAAAGTAAAAATCCAACTGTGGACTAGAAATCATCCAAATAGGCCGCAGCAGTGCCTTCTTGGAGACCTCTACCTGTGGCCGAGTCTCATAGGACCCTTGAATTTAGGGGCAGAATGGCTCCAACTGTGGAATGTGGGAAGAGTGATTGGCACGGAGTCAATGCTGGCTACATGAACTCTCCCTGAATTGGGAGTGACCGGGAGGGGACTCCGGTCTGGACTTTGTGCTTGCTCCGAGACTTGCCCCTTCCACTTTGTCTTGGACTTACCAGAGGACCAGGACTTCGACCGGGAACAACATTTGGTGAGTGACTGGCCTACTTTCATGTGCAGGTGAAGCTTGTAGCCTTTGATAGAGACCTATTCCCTAGCACACAATCACAGAAATATTGCACTGGAAGTCCGTGATTAAAGTTCAGGACATACCTCCGGGATTCACATAAAGGGCGCAAAAAAAGAAACCGTTCTGCTTTCAAGGACGGTGCTTATGGTTGCAGGATGAGGTCACAGCAGGCTCTAGCTGCACCATCTGCTGTTCCAGACGACCAATTACAAAAAACGTTCCCGATCCAGTCTGGCACCAGGTGGAATACAAAAGGCAATGATTCTAAAGTTAAAAGTAGGCATCAGAATTTATGTTATGCAGTAATGTTGATCTACTTGACAAAGTTTTTATGTACCTTTTCAAATAGAGGATATTGGCAAAACTTTTTTAATTAGGCTAGGAAGAGTGACTTATTTCACTACTGCTGAGATCCTGAACTTAAGTCATGCCCTTGAGGCCCACAGCTAAGTAACTTGCATTGCAAAATATTGCAACACTGGTTTTTGTACAGAACAAAAACATTGTAGGAAGCTGAAAAATGAGAACACTACACAAATGTATAATGTTATTTTAAGTCTAGACATTCATGGTTAGTCCCACTTTTAAGGGACTTTAATTTAAATATGATAATCGACTACTGGTCAGTTCACAAATTTGAGAAAAACAGCCCAAGTGCTTGTATGGAACTACAAAAGACTAAACTGTATCTAAAACAGAAGAAACTTTTAGGGGAACTAGATAACCACAGTACTGACTTAGACATTCTTTTGTGGGTAAATCAGGCAAATAAAAAGGGATATTCTGAAGTTCAAAGCACAAGGAAAAGTCTTAGAAAGCACCACAATTGAGATAGGAAACTTCGAGCAGCACATCAGAACCACCCGCAGGTTTGCAAGTAGATGGTCTAGTTTCAAGCCCACACATGTTCCTAGACAGAGATCAATGAATCCGGACATTCACTCACGGCAGTGCTACATGGACATACTCAGTCCCTCCCAGAGGACTAAGAAGCTTAGCGGGTGATATTAAAAAGATGATTTTAAGCCTTTTCAAGTAATTGGCTACAGCGTTGATAAACCAGAGAAAACAAATGTTCCTTTGCTTTTAACTCTTCCCCGGAAAGCCAGATTGATAATACATGCAATTCTGTTTGAACGGGGAACCACGTGGTGCCTTGGATCCCTCGCCTGTTCTAAATGAAATGGGATTTCTAAGCATTTCTGTGAGCCCTCAACCAGGTAGGCATGCCTTTTGGTGCTGCTCAAGGAGCATACCCTTTGAACTGGATAATCCACCCAACAATTTATAATAATCCCAACAGTTCAGCAAATCTCACCTGGACTCATGTAAGCTTCAGGCAGGACTCCAGGGGGTTAGAAGTGTACCAGTAAGGCATCTGTGCATACGACAGCTAACCCTCGACATTATTACCATCAGTTAGCCCAATTAATTGGTTATTTATTACAATACTGCTCTCTCATCACATCCATGCTCCATTGTTTAATTTCCATGTACCCTTTACCTAATCTTTGACGCTTTGGTGATCGGTTTAATGTTGGTATTTTTCTATGCGGCTTCAGGCCAGAACGCAGAGTATTACCTGGAGCAGTTATGGACATCCGCTTCTTCGCTGCAGGGCCACCATCACTGGGACGAGCCGCACCTGTTGAGAAGTCAAGACTGTTTGAGGAACTGGCACCAGGTAAAGTGATAAGACACAGGAGTGGAAGGAATTTGGAAGGAAACAGAAGAGAGGGCAGGATTCAAGCTGTGTTAAAGTACCGAAATCTGAATAAAAAGGGGGAGGCTAAACGCTTAAATCGGAAGTGTGCAGAGAGGAAGGGACATCCAAATGAAAGTGTGGACATGAAGACAGTATGAATACTAATGTTTACTTACCTTTGATAAAGATGGTTGCAATCTTCAGAAGTCTGATCTTTGAACTAATTGTGTTGCTGTTCAAAACTGAGATACCCATCAGGTTAAAGCAAGGCAAGTGGTGCTGCCTAAAAGTAACACCTATAGGCAAGTTTGGGACCACCTCATGCTTGATGTTTATTTCCCAGATATCGAGAAAAATCTGAGATAAAGTGGGGAGCAGATAAATGGAAAAATGTATCAATAATTGTTGCCACAAGTAAATTAGTTATTCTATAGATGTGCATTTTTCTTCTGCAATTTCATCCCATTTCAGCTTTCTGTAATAAAAAATAGAACTAGTACAGCGAAGAGTGTCAGATATGCAGAGGAATGTGTTGGCAACAAGAGAAGCCAGACAAGCCACGCTGTTTTCCAGTATGGGGAATACATTGGATTTTAGGTGGGCTTAAGGGATAGTTCTGCAAGAAGACAGGACTATGTGCAAATATCCAGAGATAAGGTGGCACATGAGCTGACCACCTGTGGACTGAGTCTTGCCCTGGGCAGCTGAAGCTTAGACTAAAATACGGTCCGAACTGGTGTCCAGCTCCTTCTGGAGGGATGGGGTTGGGCTTCCAGCAACACCAGCTGATAAAGACACACCAACAATAGCAATAAAGAAAAACATGTGTTCGAGGCATATGAGTTGCAGATCACACACTATGCATAGATCGCCATCTGGTGTTGGGCCCGGATGTTTGCAGTTTTGGAAAAGTCTGTGGAAGTCATAGGGGACTCTTCCTTTGCACAATAGTGTGCATGGACTCAATCTCGATTGTTTTTTTCTGCCATCGGTCTCAGATGTGTTCCACGCGTTCCAGTTCAGGATCGTAACCGATTTAAATTTCAACGCCCAATCCTGACCAATTCTTCGGTATAGTCTCAATTGAGTTTCACTTTCGATGCGCATCTCCACAAACTTCTACTTCGGTTCTGGTCGTCGAAGCAGGCCTTCGGGCTTAGCTGCGCCATCACGCCATCATGGCTCATGGAAAGCACTCCATTCAAAAAATGTCCTCAATGTGGATCCAAGTTTCCACACGCTGATCTACATGAGGTGTGAAACCTCTGCCTCTCACCTGAACACGAGGCCAAAGACTGTCCGGCTTGTGCCTCTTTCCGCTCCAAGAAAACCATCAGATCATCGAGCTCGAAGAAGCACGGCTCAATCATAGACATCGATACCGGACGACATCTTCCAAGAGGGTGTCGATATACCGGAGCAGGAGCAGATGGAAGAAGGCACCTTCAGTGACTCCGAAGCCAAAAAATAAAAAAAATTAAACGACAAAGATTTCACCTCGGGGCAAGGGGTCATAAAAACTGATGTTGACCCCTCCCTACCCCCCCCACCCACCAATCCATCCAAAGGCTTTGGTAACACCTTCACCTTCGGGCCTAGGTGCACACCATCACATAACTTCCCACGCCCCGCCTTCGGGCTCGGCAAAGAAGTCTACAAATAAGCCTTCAGGCCACTCGGTACCGAGTCAGCCTAACGTTGGTGCCAAAACCCCATCCTTGACACTGACAAAAGAGAAACCTAAAGACAAACCATTGTCTTCATCCGCGCCAAAGCCTGGGCCGACACCGGCGCATTCAGCACCAAAACCAAAAGACACTCAACCTTCAGATCCGAAAAAAGTCCTTGGAACCAAGGAAGCCATTGGTTCCAAAAAACCCAGTAGTGAACCTTTGGCTAAAAAAAAAAAACATTGGAACCGAAAAAAACAACCGGTTCCAAAAAACGCCTGGCACCTCCGATCACCCCCCCCAAAAAATCAGAGACAGCCAAACAACCAGTTCCAAAAACTCCAACTAAACCTCCAGAATCCACAAAACATAATCAAACCAAAGGAGCCTGAAACACCTCCAAAGACTGCCACATAAGCCTTCGGAACCGAAAAAATCAGCACCGAAACACTACGCTTCAGAGGAACAGCTTTTTCAACCTGATCCTACACAAAAGAATCTGGAAATATACCCAGAAACCAGTCATTTTAGGATGAGTCCTTCCGACAAAAGGAAAATGGACAAACCTACACCATTGCCACTTCCACTAATGAAAAAAGGCAATGCTACCTCTCCTTTAAGGATCTCTTCTCCACAATACATTTCTCCTGTCCCATCTCCAGTACCAATGCAATCCCCTCCAACTCCAGATGATGATACCACTGGTGGCGGAGGATAATGAACCTCTAGAAGAGCCTATTCATTACATCCCAAATGATCCATGGGAGAATTATGGCACACCAGATGTTCCTGATGTACGACAGGAGGATGTCTATCCATCTAGATCATCCCCTCTAGAGGACACTATAGGTTTCACTTTATTAATACACAGGGCTGCACAATACCATGGGGTAAACTTGCATACAGACCCCATAGAAGACTTCCTCATGGACACTTTTGCAACACGCCAAAGGTCCACCACTATTCTACCAATGTTAAATGGGTAATTAAACGCGCTCCCAAAGTCTTGAAAGACCTGGTTAGAGCTAGAGTTATTAACCCTAGAATAGAAAAAAAAATACAAGGCTGACCCTACATACATTAAGGGACAGCTTCCATTAGATTCTTTAGTCGTTTCAAATGCCAGGAAAAGGCCAATTCTCAAACATCAGGGGATGCTCCACCACCTGACAAAGTCAAGAACAGTTTCACAAACAGCCAACATATGGAGGATTGCTAACACACAAGCTTTACTAGCCAGATATGATAGGGCACACTATGACGAGCTAGAGACCCTACTACAACACCTTCCAGGTCAATATTAAGTATGAGCGAAATTTGCGAATTCGCGATACGCGAATTAGTGCGAAAGCAAATTTGCAGTCCGCGAAATCCGCATTTTTTTTGTGTGTTCGCGGGGCTTTTTGTGTGTTCGCAGGATTTTTTCCGCGAGGTTACACATGCGGTCGTACATGGGCTAGTTGCATGCTCGCGTTGTGCAATTGCGTGTTCGCGTCCGTTTTTGCGTGCTCATGGATAAAAAGTCTCATGACCAAGCAAAAAAATCCGCAAGCTTGCAAATCGAACAAATTTGCGCGATTCGCGGAACGCGAATTTGTCAAAAATTCGCAAATTCCGCGAGCGGAACGGATTTTACACCCATGCTTAGTCAATATAAAACAAAACCCCAGGATCTCATACAGGAAGGTAAATTAGTAACCAATGCACAAGTTACTTACCTTCGGTAACGACATATCTGTAAGAAACATTAGTAGTGATAGATTCTTACCTTAGAATTACCCCCAGGCGCCAGACTGGATCCGGAAAGTTTTGTCAGCAGTACCCCTGCGGGTCGGTAGGCGGCGTCGTGCGGCTTCGCATGCGACGTTGCCGGAGCTACTTAAAAGCACCCATGTGCGCCGACATCAGTTCTGTACACGACTTTCCGCACCAGGAAAGCAGAGCCATGCAAGAAACTGACCACCGGTGACAAGAAACTAGGGCCCTGAAAGTAATGACCTTAACCCTAGAAATCCGTTCGCAGAAGGGGGGGGATGGGTGGGGCAGTAAGGAATCTATCACTACTAATGTTTCTTAGATATATTGTTACCAAAGGTAAGTAACTTGTGCATCTGAAAGAAACACGTAATGATAGATTCCTTATTTTAGAATAGATACCCCAGCAACACCAACCCCGATGGTGGGTCTGCGAACCAAGATCACACCAGAAAGTCCTGGAGAACAGAAAGGCCAAAGAAGCAGTCTCTCCGGACTTTGCTGTCCAGGCAGTAGTGCTTGGTAAACGTGTGCAGCGAGGCCCACGTAGCTGCCTGACAGATGTCCTGTAAGGGAACTCCCCATCCCAGAGCAGTAGTAGCTGCAGTCGCCCTGGTAGAGTAGGCGCGCAACCCCACAGGAGGCTCCTTTTTAGCCAAGGAATAACAAGCCTTTAGAGCAATCCACTGAGAGATTGTCCGCTTGTACACAGCCCGACCTTTCTTGGCACCCACTTAGCCAACAAAGAGCTGGTCATCCACCCGGAACTGTTGTGTGCTGTCCAGATAGAAAGAGAGCGCACGTTTTGGGGCCAGACGGTGGAGCATCTCTTCCTCTTTTGAGGGAAGAGGAGGCAGAAAGAAGGTGGGCAAAGTGATGGTCCGCCCGATGTGAAAGGCAGTGACCACCTTTGGCAGAAAAGAAAGACAAGTCCTTAGAACAACTTTGTCTGGATGGACAGAGAAAAGGAGGCTTAGAAGAAAGAGCCTGGAGCTCACTCACCCTTCTGACAGAGGTGATGGCAACCAGGAAAGCAGTCTTTAGAGTGAGGAGACGAAGAGGGCAATTGTGAAGCGGCTCAAAGGGGAGCACACATCAGAAAAGTAAGAACTAGATTCAAGTCCCACTGAGAGACTCACGAAAGGAACAGGAGGAAACATGTGTGTGATGCCTTTTAAGAATCTATTTACAACAGGGGACTTGAAAAGGGAAGGCTGATCTGGAAGCCTTAAAAAGGCGGAAACGGCCAAGAGATAGCCCTTGATAGTGCCCATAGCAAGGCCCTGCTGGGCCAAACAGACGAAAAAGAAGGACCTCTGAAAAAGGGGCAGAAAGGGGATCCACAGCCTTTGTTGTGCACCATGCCACAAACTTCTTCCACCTGCAGGCGTATACTGTCTTAGTGGAGGGACGCCTGGCTGCCAAGATAACATTACAGACTTCGGGAAGCAGGTCAAAAGACATCAACTGCCACCACTCAATCTCCACGCAAGGAAGTGGAGACTGGACAGGTTTGGGTGGAAGACCGTCCCCTGCTGCTGCGACACAAGATCCTCCCGAAGAGGCGGATCGGGAGATCGGTGTTCATACTGAGTAGCTCGGGATACCATACTCTGAGCCCAGTCCGGAGCCACAAGGATGACTTGGGCCCAGTCACGCCTGATCTTCAGCACTCTGGGCAGAAGTGGTATAGGCAGAAAGGCGTACAATAGACCACAACTCCAATCGCAACGAAAAGCGCCGCCGAGCGAGTGCCGCCTTGGAAATTCCAACGTGCAGAACTAATGACATTTCTTGTTCTCTTTGGTGGCGGATAGATCTAACCAAGGCTCTCCCAATTGCTGAAAGAGACCTTGCACCACGTCCGAGTTCAGACGCCATTCGTGATCCATCATGCACCGACAGCTGAGTTTGTCAGCCCTGGCGTTCAGAGAACCTGCCAGGTGTTGAACCACCAGAGACATGCCCTGTTATTTCAACCAAACCCAGAGGCGCAGAGCCTCTTGGCAAAGGGTCCATGACCCCACCCTGCCCTGTTTGTTGCATTACCCTATGGCGGTGGTGTTGTAGGTGAAAACCTGCACTACTCTCCCCAATACAGAAAGAATGAATGCCTTCAGTGTAAGTCAGATTGCCGAAGCTACAGAAGGTTGATGTGGAGCTTGGACACCGCAGGAGACCAGAAACCTCTGATCTCTGCCTCCCCCATGTGGCCATCCCATCCCAGAAGGGATGAGTCAGTCACAACTGTATGTTCAGGTTGGGGAAGGG
The DNA here is from genome assembly GCF_964263255.1 of Lissotriton vulgaris. Taxonomy (NCBI): domain Eukaryota; kingdom Metazoa; phylum Chordata; class Amphibia; order Caudata; family Salamandridae; genus Lissotriton; species Lissotriton vulgaris. The sequence continues at coordinate 1,308,903,635 of NC_141695.1, read as the reverse complement.
AGAGGTATCTGCCATTGACCCAATCGCGATTTGTGAGCCACCACTGCAATTGTCGTGCAGTGCCCTCTGAGATCTGGACGTGATTGGACAGGTTGCCCTGATGCTGTGCCCACTGGAAGTTCAGGTCCCACTGCAGAGCCCGCATATGCCATCAGGCATGATCCACCAGCAGGATGCAGGAGGCCATCAGGCCCAGTAGCAGAAGGGTCATCCTGACCGAAACCCGGTACAGAGGATGAAAGATCAGAATCATTGCCTCAATGTCCTAGACTCAGTGCTCGGGAGGATAAATACGAAACTGCGCCGAGTCCAGAACTGCTCCGTTGAAACTGACTTCTGTGAGGGAATCCGGTGCGATTTTGGCACATTGATGGAGAACCCCAGCAAATATAGGAGGTCTGCCGTAGTCTGGAGGTGGGAGACAAATGCATGGGGTGAGCCAGTCTTCAACAGCCAGTCGTCGAGCTAGGGAAAGACTGAAACCCCTGGTCTGAGACCACTGGGTATTCACGAAAGTGATGGCGAGGGGTGCTGGTAAGTCCAAAGGGGAGCACGGTGAACTGAAAGTGCTCTTTGCCTACCGTGAATCGCAGGTAGCACCTGTGGGCATGCAGGACAGGAATATGAAAATAGGAGTCCTGCAAGTCCAACGCCACCATCCAGTCTTGCGGGTCCAGGGCAGACAAGACTTGAACAAGTGTGAGCATTTTTAACTTCTCCTTTCGGAGGAAGCGATTGACGTTCCAAAGGTCTAAGATAAGACGCAGGCCCTTGTCCTTCTTGGAACCAGAAAGTAGTGGGAATAACAACCAAGACCTACTTCTGGCGTCGGAACGCGCTCAATGGCCCCCTTGGCCAAGAGGACTGCAACTTCCTGCTGGAAAAGTGCCAAGTGAACCCCAAACATGCGGTAGTACTGAGGTGGCATGGCTGGAGGGGTTGTCTCGAAGGGGAGGGAGTAACCCCTTCGGACAATTTGTAGCTCCCACTTGTTCTAAGTGATGTTGCGCTAGCGGTGGGGATGATCGCGCATTAGTCCACCAACTGGCGTCTGATGGGCCTGAATGGTCTGACTAGGAAGGCTTCGAAGTGGATGCTGCTGGGGTAGAAGTGGACTGACCCACCTGCTGGCCCCCTGAACTGCCTCGACAGTTCACATGTCCGTGACCATGCTGAGGTTGTTGCTGCTGTGGTCTTTGGCTCTGCGAACGCTGTGGGGCGTCCCTTGCATGGCCACAAAAGGAACGAAAAGCAGAAGGCGGATAAGGCCGAGCGGCCAGCGAGTGCTTGAAGCGCTCCAACGCACTATCTGCCTTATGGCCAAAAAGGCGAATGCCATCAAAAGAGCATGTCTAAGTGTTCTGGACATCCCCTGAGAAGCCAGTTTTCCTCAACCAGGCATGGCGCCGAAGCACCACCATCGTGGAAATCGACCTGCCCAGTGAGTCGGTGGTGTCTAGCCCAAAACGTATGGTGAACTTTGCTGCATCTCTCCCGGCCGCAATCGCCTGGGAAAGAAGTACCTGGGCCTCCTCCGGGCAATTAGGCAGCACCTGCACAACCGTGTCCCACAGAGCATGGGTATGACGGCCCAGGAGGCATGCGGTGTTCACCAACTGCAGCCCTAAGCTGGCAGATGAAAACAGTTTCTTACCAAACTGATCCAGTTTCTTGGATTCCCTATCAAGAGGTGCGGTAGGGCACGCGCTCTGGGATGTAGAGGCTTGGACAACCAAGCTCTCCGGGGTGGGGTGTTGGGTAAGGAAGAGGGGGGCGTCCGGAGCCGGGCGATGGCGTCTGGCCACATTCCTATCCACATGAGCCCCCGTGTTGGGCCTGAACCAAGTGTCCAAAAGAACGTTGGATAGTGTTTCATTAAAGGGTAGCAAAGGCTCCGAAGAGGTAGCTGCTGGTTGGAGCACTTCTGTCAGGAGATTAGTCCTGATGGCCACCGTAGGGAGTACAAGGTGGAGTGCCTCGGCCACCCTATGCAACACCACTGTGTAACTGGCTCCCTCCTCCGTAGCCACTGTAGGAGGAGACAGCCTGCCAAGGTCAGGCGAGGTGTCAAGACCATGGGCCTCCCCCAAAACCTCTGCCCAGTCCAGATCATAAGCACAGTCTTGTGCTAGAGGGTCCTCAGACCCCTCAATCCTCCCCTTCCTCCGAAGTCTGTTTAACAGGCTCAAAATAAGGAGGAGGGACATAGGACACAAAAGGGCCCATCGGCATCGGGCAATGTCGATCCGGCACTGTGTCTGGGTTGGGGCTGAACAAGGGGGAGACGTCGTCCCGGGGAGCAGGCGACGTTGGAAGCGGTGCCTGGGAGATCGCACCGGTGGAGGTGTTAATATGTCAACCGGCACTGGTGTTACTAGGTCAACCGGCGTCAATCGGGATCAAATCCTGGATCCTTGATGGGCCTGCGGTGCGGGGACGGAGCGGCCGGTGACACCAGGGCTGGAGCAGCCAGTGATGGCAAGGCAGGACCCCCAGTCGGTCCCACGGGGCACGCAGGCACACCGGCAGGACCATGTGGTCCAAAGAGTCGGGCCATTGCAGCAAAAGCTCTTGCACCTGAGCAGGCGTTGCCCCCACATTCGGGAAGTGGGGGTAGACTGAAGCGACGTCCCAGGCTCCGCCGGAGCGGCACCGCCCACACCCTCAGCTGCGGCGGGCGAGGGGAAGTCGAAAAGCGATTATGCTTCTTCGAATTCTTCTTGGAATGCTTCAACTTACCTGACCCAGAGTGCGAAGACTTCGATACAGAGTAATGATGGTGACAACTTCGCAACCGGTCCCTAGACCTCCCACAGGACCGGGACCTCAAGCGGCGCGGAGCAGACGGCCGGACTTCAAGCAACTTTCAGGATCGCTCCCGCAAAGTCTTCGGCGCCAAGTCCCAGCAGTCGGGGTACGACTTGGGTTCGTGGTTGCACCCCAGGCAGTAGAGAAGCGCGGTGTGGGTCCGTCACCAAAATCCTGCGGTGACAGTCCCCACAGTTCATTCCGGTGCCAACGAGGCACGCGGAGCTGCACGGCGACTCCTACCTACGCGCAGGGGTACTGCTGCCGAAAAATTTCTGGATCCAGTCTGACGCCTGTGGATAATTCTAAGGTAAGAATTCTTTCACAACTTGTTTCTTTCAGATACCTCCATCCGGTATGCTCTAGATGCCGCAGATACAGCCTCCGGAGCCATAAACACCAGTGTCCTTTTAAGCAGACATGCCCGGCTAAGAATATCAGGGTTTAAACAAGAGGTTCAGACTACATTACTGAACCAACCCTTTTGACCAAGAGCACTTATTTGGACCCACTGTGGACTCATCTTTAGAGAAGATGAAAAAAAGACACTGACACCACCAAATCAATGGAGCCTTGCAATCGTAGGCTCCCAGAAGTTACTTTTGTCGCTCCTCTTATAGTGGTGCCTCTAGAGGCTTCAATACAGATAATGCCTCCACTTCATATAAAATACAGAGGAGGCTACAGGGGCAATAACAGCAAAGGTAGGGGCAAAACTAACAATACTCGTACTGCCACCACCTCAAAACAATGACTTCCCGTCGCTCCCCCCGGGACTACCCTACACCAGTCGGGGGATGATTAACCCAGTTTCTACCTGCCTGGAACAATATCACCACAGACAGGTGGGCGAGACAAATTATCCAATCTGGTTATTGCCTGGAGCTCACTGCTACTCCCCCCAATATACCACCCAAACAGAGCCCAATGTCAACAGAACATTTAACACTTCTAATACAAGAGGTGCTTTCCCTACTGCACAAACATGCAATAGAGCCAATTCCCCTTCACCATCAAAACACAGGAGTTTACTCCCTGTACTTTAGGATTCCAAAGAAGGATGGAACTCTAAGGCCCATCTTAGACCTCAGACCATTAAACCTATACATACAAGCAGACCATTTTCACACAGTCACTCTTCAACAAATCCTTCCCCTACTCAAACAAGGCAATTTCCTTGCCACTTTAGATCTCAAGGACGCCTACTCCCATATTCCCATTCACCCTGCTCACAGGAAATATCTTCGGTTTGAGGTGGATGGGCAGCACTGTCAATTCAAAGTTTTCCCATTCCGAGTTACCACAGCACCCAGAGTATTCACAAAATGTCTAGCAGTGGTAGCAGCCCATTTAAGAAGACAACACATTCATGCCTTCCCATACTTGGACAACTGGCTCATAAAAGCCAACTCACATACTCAGTGTGTAAATCACACACACACCACAATCCAACTACTACACGACTTAGGGTTTACAATAAATCTCCCCAAGTCTAACCTCCAACTATCCTGCATCCAAGAATATCTAGGTACCACAATAGACACCTCAAAAGGTATTTCCTATCCCAATCCAGCTAGGATAGCAAGCATGCAGGCCCTTATAACCAAATTCCAACCACAAAACTCGCTTCCAGCTTGAATGTTTATGCAACTAATAGGGATGATGGCCTCTTGCATATTCATAGTACCTCACACAAGACTCCAGATGCGCCCCTTACAGGAATTCTTAGCACTTCAGTGGAACCAGGTTCAAGGTCAGTTAACAGATCTGGTATTGGTGGACAGCCACACACATCACTCTACAGTGGTGGAACACCCAAAACCTTTCCAAAGGGTGACCGTTCCTAGAGCCGGTTCCACAAATCATGTTATCAGCAGACATCGCTCACCGGCTGGGGAGCTCATCTACTACATTACACCATACAGGGCAGGTGGACACCACAGCAAAAGTTACTCTACATCAATCACTTGGAGTTGCTATCAATATTTCTAGCATTAAAAGCTTTCGAGAAACATGTATCAAACAAAGCTGTTTTAGTCTGGACGGACAATAGAACAGCAATGTATTATATACATAAACAAGAGGAAACACTCTCTGCAGCTCTTTCAACTAGCACAGAGCATATGGAGATGGGCAATTCCTCAAAACATATTCCTCTTAGCCCAACATCTTCCAGGAATACAGATTCAGATGGCAGATCTGTTAAGTCGTAAAACACAACAGATCCACAAGTGGGAACTTTATCCACAAGTCCTTCAACCGTTTTTCCAAATGTGGGGGCATCCAGACATAGATCTCTTTGCCACACATTTAAACACAAAATGCCCAAGCTTCGCTGCCAGGTATCCACACCCGTTGTCCAAAGGCAATGGGATATGGATGAATTGGTCAGGCAGATATGCCTAAGCTTTTCCGCCTATCCCACTCATTCCACTAGTGGTACGCAGACGGCGACAACAGTCACTAACACTGATCCTAGTTGCTCCAACATGGGCCAGACAACCATGGTACACAACCTTGCTGGAACTATCAGTACTCCTGCACCAAAGACTACATCTCTCCCCACAACTCTTAACACAGAACCATGGAGAGATCAGACATCCAGAACCAGCACAGCTCAACCTAGCGATCTGGCTCCTGGAGTCCTAGAAGTTGGTTACCTCAATCTTCCACCTGAATGTATGAATGTCATCAAAGAAGCTAGACGCCCCACCACTAGAGCCAGCTATGCAGCCAAGTGGAAAAAAATGTATGATCTACTGTACCAATAACACAATCAATCTTCTAAATGCGTCTTTTCAAAACATCATATGCTACCTAATACATCCTAAAAAAAGAAATCTAGCTTACACATCAATCAGGTTACATCTCAATGACATAGCAGCCTACCTGCAAAATAGACAACATCTGTCATGATTCAGAGTACCTGCCATTAAAGCATTTATGCAAGGCCTCAAAAGAATAATTCCTCCCAGGATGCCACCCTCTCCAGTGTGGAATTTAAACATCGTCCTCACTAGGTTTATGGGTCCTCCATTTGATCCTCTACACAAATTTGATCTACAATTTCTTACATGGAAAGATGCCTTCCTTGTGGCGATCACATCTCTCAGAAGAGTCAGTGAGCTACAGGCACTAACTATCCAAGAACCATTTTTAGAACTCCATCATAAAGTGGTTCTCAGAACAAATTCCAAATTCCTTCCAAAGGTTATTACTCCCTTCCATCCCAACCCATCTTGAGTTTCCAGTCTTCTTCTCGCAACCACAAACAGTACCAGATAGAGCTGTTCATTCATTAGATGTAAAAAGAGCACTTCTTTACTACATTGAGAAAACAAAACCTTTTCACAAAACAAAAACAGATTTTTGTTCCTTTTCAACCCCCACATAAAGGCAATCCCATATCAAAGTCTTGAATTGCAAGGTGGATTGTTAAATATATACAAATTTGCTATTACAATGAAAAACGTACATTTTATATTCCCCCTAAAGCTAATTCCACTCACAAAATAGGTGCTGCCATGGCATTTTTAGGAAACATTCCCTTAGATATCTGCAAAGCAGCTACATGGTCTACACCGCACACATTTACAAAGCACTATTGTGTAGATGTGCAAGCAAAACAACAAGCTAGTGTGGGCCAGGCTGTACTCAAAACACTATTTCAAAATACTGCAACAGATACTGGTGGTCGCTGCTAAAGGGACAGTACTGCTAATCAATCTATGCATAGTGTGTGATCTGCAGCTCATATGCCTCGAACGGAAAATGCTACTTACCAGTAGGCATCTGTTCTTGGCATGTATAGCTGCAGATTCACACGCGCACACCCATCTCCCCGGCTACCTTTATCTGTTCCAGTATTATCTTTTTTAGATACAACATATATGGACATCTCTTTATTATCACAAAACTCCATCATTTCCCTTCTTGGAAAAAAAACAATCTGAAGATGGAGTTGATGCCCATGCGCACTATTGTCCAAAGGAGTCACCACCCATCTTGCGACTTACAAAGACTTTTCCAAGACAATAACAAACTTCAAACATCTGGGCCCACACCAGGTGGCGATCTATGCACAGTGTGTGAATCTGCTGCTCTACATGCCAAGAACAGATTCATACTGGTAAGTAGCATTTTCCTTTTTAAAAAACATTAATTGAAACAAAAACTGAATGTACAATATCCGGTATTCCTTTTTTAGGTCTGCCTGACCCAGCGCATGCACTACTCTTGCGAGACTTTTAGTAAGGGCTTAAACAAAATGCTACCCTGGCTGGCCTACAGCTTGCGTGCATGTGCGCAGGCTTGCGCTTAAGAGCAGAAGCGGCATATGGCTTTCCTAGTCATGCTCATTAAGCGTGTGCCGCGCTTGATCGCGATCACTTTTGCGGCCGCTTGGATGTTCTCAGTGAGGTGTACACACCATGGACAATTTATGAAGTCCATGTACATTCCCCCTCCGCAAGCATGGTAAAAACTTCCCAAATGTCATTCCATAATTGCATGCCAGAACACCGTATCTCCATATCTGATGAAACCCAGCATCCAGCCCTAACACACTCTCATTCTTTGTTTTGGAGAGCGCTATGTCTAGTGCTGGCACAATAAAGGCGCCGATGCATCGCTACCCTTGGCGGACCATCCCAGATAATCTCCTCTCAGACCCCCTGCCTTACGCACCTCTGCCCCCACCGCAACGGTCTCTTTAGCACCACGCAATGCCACAACTCACACCATGCTGCATAGCATTTCATCCATCCAAATCCTCGCCGGCCACTAGCCTTTCCCATCCCATCGGCGGCCGATAGGGTAAAAAAAAAAAACGCTGCTGAAGGATACGGAAGTACTATCTACCTTGAGCTTTTACACATTTTAAAATTCTGGCATGGAGAACTATTAGTCTATATTAGACTTGCGGCACCCTAACTGTAAGGTACTGAGTCAACATTTATCTGATCTCGCACTGTACAAACTCAAATTGCATTCCGCATACACCTTGCAGCTTCTCCGTTTTCATAATCCCAATGGCTGCCTATGGAGAGCCAATTTGCAGTAAGCGAAAGCAGGAAAACGAAGCCAATGGCGGCTCCGAGGACGGTTCGGAAGCGCGTGTCACTCCCTTCGCCGGTTTCCAGCTGCAGAGGGTTTTCGGGGATTCTGCCAGTGAGAAAAGCATTTTTGTGCACGGTCAGGTGAACGATGAAACAGGCGTGGAGAGGGATGCCGTGGTGATTTTAGAGAAAACCCTGTTTCTGCCGATAATATCCCCGACATACTTCATAGCGACCCGGAGTCCAAACTGCAGCTGTGCAACGAGGTGTACAGCACCTACAGCCTGCACCCCCGTCGCAGATGAATGAGGTAAAGACTCTGATTTTTCCAGTGACAGAAAAACATTAAAACATTTCTGCGGCAGGAGGTCTTACTCAGTTTACAGTGGGTGCATAACATACTGGAAAAGAAAGCGGAGGCAGACTGAATAGTCTACAAAAACCATAGTCCTACTGATGGCTTGGTCATCCTGCCTGATTTTGAATGGGATCAAAAGCAGATGGATATCTTGTACCTAATTGCAATAGGTCATATTCCAACAATAAAGAGTCTGCGAGACCTATCCAGCGAGCCTCTTCCCTTGTTGAACAACATCTTGAACGAAGGCCTGGACGCAATTGGAAAGTGCTATGCAGTCAATGGGAGCAAGCTGAGGATATATGTCCACTACCAGCCTTCTTACTATCGCCTTCCTGTCCATTTCACTGCCCTGCGCTACGATGCCCCCGGCACATTCGTGGAGCGCTCTCGCCTTCTGTCTGATGTCATCCATAACCCTCGCACTGCCCCATTCAGTGAAAACGTATGCCCCTCCACCCTGCCCGTCTACCGTCCCAAGAAAGTTTAGCCAACAATACATGTATCGTTGTGGTCGTTGTTGGCCGCAGTTTTATTAAGACTGTACACATACTGGTTAAACATTAGTCATTTGCGAACTGCCGTAGGTCGGTCATAAATCATACATGTCATATCATAAACTGTCCTGGCCCGCTTCTGGGCCGATGCTCTTGTGATATCTATCAGTTCGTAAATGGCACCAAAACCAGTTCTTTTCGTTAGTTCATGGTAGTCCTCTTTGTTGTTTATTTTCGGGACCACCGTTTTGGTTGAGTGCCCACGCCCTCTGCGTGTCGTGGAGGGTAGCTTCTGTCCCTGGAGTTAGGCCCCCAACTCGCTACCTTTTGTGCCCTGCCGTCCGGCGGGGTCTGGGCCGGGAGCGCCGTCTCCTTTTGCTAGTCCACTCCTTGGCGCGGCCACCTCACCCTGCCGTGCGGCATCCCAAAGTGAGTGGCCCCCATCCTACACACCGCCCGTCGGTGTGTCTCCTTAGCCAATCCTTGCACCAACTTCCCCCATGCCAGAGGGAGGCGCACGTCTTCCTGCGGCTCCCCCCTTCTAAATACGGATTTTTTTAAATGATTTTTTTATTTATCTGCAACCTGTGAGGGCCATTGCTCCCCACAGGTTGTCCTAGAAGACTCATTCCGCTGGCGGAGAGATGGCCTCTTCCGATCCATACAATTCTGGACGTCCTGGATGAATCAGACCGTGTCTGATGGAGTCTAACCCGTTGGTCTTGCAGAATTTGTGCAAAGCAATGTTCAGCTTTCTCCTGGCGTTGTCCACCGCCTTGTTGGATTCCGCGCCTCGCCGATGTTTCCTGCTGACCATCTCGGACCATATGATTGTCGTGCCACCGAACCACGCGGCAGCCCTAGTGAGGTCCATCTGGATGGCCTGCCCCAATGCTTTGCGCCCCATTTGGGTCAGGTCATTGCCCCCGAGGTGTATGAGCAGCACATCCGGATGCCATGCTAAGTCCCCCAAAAAGTTACCCAGTACTGCGGGTAGTTATTTCCACTTCATCCCTCGCTGCCCCACCCAGCGGATGCATGTCGCTTTGGGTCTGTTCTTTACTTTGTGCCCTGCTTGCCGCCACCAGCTTTCCATCCTGGACACGAAGGATGACCCACTACCCATACCAGCTGTGGGCGTCTCCCTGCAAAAGAAGAAGACTAACATAAGGTGGCCAGCTGTGCACCGATTCGCTTGCCTGTAGCCTGGGATGTGGGGGGGGGGGGGATTCCTGTCACCCTGCCGTGCGGCATCCCAAATTGACTGACCCCCTAATTGCCCGTTTTTGTTTACAGTAGTTGTGGGCGTACGTCTTGTAGGCCTGGGAGCTCCATCTGCCAACAACTCGAATCCCTTCCTCTGGCATGCCATGCTGCGATGCCGAGGTGGCTGCGCCAATTCTGAACGAGTGGGGGGCAAAGATCTCTGGATGGAGCCCAGCTTTCGCTAGGCCCTGGTGCATCACTGCTGTGAATTGGAACTTGCTCAAATTGCGGCCATCTTGGTGTTTGGAGAGTGGTCCTTCGCCTGCTGGGCGTGCCACCAAATATTTAACCAGACAGCACACTGCGCACAAGCTGGACTCCGGGATGCACTGGAGTAGAATGGTCGCCCCCCTACCTGACTTGTCAGTTTTTGACCTTCTTAGTATCATTTCTACTGCCTTTCCCAGGGGCTTGACGTCTGTGGCCTGGAGGCACCGGTGTGCTGAGCCCTGCCTGCCACCAACTCGCTGATGCGGAATGCGCCAAAGAATGCTGTTGTAAATGCTGCCCTGAAAAGTTAAAGCTCAAAACTGTCATTGGTCACCCTCACCAGGGCCTCTAATAACTGTCCCAGTTTCTTGAAATCGATGGGGCGCCTGGTGTCCGCCCTTACCCCCTCGGCTCTTTTTCCACCCCTTTAACGCTGTTTTGAGTTACAGGGATGCAGTGGGATCCTCCCCCGTGAAGATTTTGGCGAAGTGTGCCATGGCCGCCAGATGGGCCTGTGCCCACGACCTAGTTTTCTTGTTATCAAATGCCCACTGGAAGAATTTCTCCACGACTGTTTGCGTCCTAGCCTTATCGCCCAGTGACTGCATGCCCCCAATTCGCATTACAGTAGTGGCATATTTCTTGTACCTTCTGGTTGCTTCGGGGGTAAGGGATTGATTTACCAGTCTAGATAAGTCTATCCACCCAGGTCCCAAAGGTATGCTGGAAAAGGGGTCATCTCCCTGTCTGCCCCTGGCACTAGTTCTCTGAATTGCTTCATCTGGGATCGTGACAGGGCGTCCACCGCTGTGTTCTCTGCCCCTGGCACATGGCGAGCTTTCAGCTCCAGGTTTCCCTCCAGCTGTAATTTAATCAACTGACGCATTAACCTCAGCGTGTCAGGTCACCTTGCTGTGCCTCTGTTGATGGCCTGCACCACCCCCTTGTTGTCAGACCAGAGGGTCAGCTTCATGTTTCTCAACTCCTGTTTCCACACTGTTAATGCTACTGTTATTGGGAAAAGCTCTAGAAATGTGATATTATTGGTGGTACCCCGCCTGTGCCATCTTTCAGGCCACCGGCCCGCGCACCACCGTTTTCCCAGGATCGCGCTGAACCCCAAGCTCCCTGCGGCGTCTGTGAACAAGGCTATTTGTTTGGCTGTCACCCAACCCTCTCTCCATATCAGGATGCTGTTGAAATTTTTGAGGAGCTCCTCCCACATGAGCAGGTCCTGCTTTACCCCAGCTCCTAGCCGGATGTGGTGGTGTTTGTGATTGATACCTGATGTCAGTTGTGTCAAACGCCGTGCAAAAACTCTTCCCACGGGGATGACCCTGGGCGCGAAATTGAGTTTTCCAATCAGGCTTTGTACTTCGCGGAGTGTGGCCTTTCTCCGGCCGCACAACCTCTTGACCTCCCCCCTGAAATCCTCCACTTTCTCCGGGGGGGGGGGGGGGGGGGGGGGGCCTTGCCGTCCCGGCTATGGAGTCTAGCTCAATGCCCAAGAACGTGAGGTCTGTGGTTGGGCCCATTGTCTTTTCGGGCGCCAGGGGGACCCCAAGTATCCTGGCTAGTTCCTCAAAAATGGCTAGGGTGTTCCCGCATGTGGGAGATCCTGCGGGGCCAGTGAACATGAAACCATCTAAGTAATGAAGTTTTCCACCCACCGGGTGTCTGTCGTGTAATGCCCATTCCAGAAAGATGGCAAATTGTTCAAAATATGCGCACGATATGGCGCAACCCATGGGCATTGCTTTGTCAATAAAAAGGTCCCTCCCCCACTGAAACCCTAGGAGGTGGAAACTGGATGGGTGGACAGGCAACAGGCAAAGTGCGGATTCAATGTCTGCCTTGGCCATCAGTGCCCCTTTCCTGCCACTTTTACTAGGTCAATTGCATCATCAACAGATGCGTATCCCACTGAGCAAGCCTCGGGAGCGATCCCATCATTCACGGAGGACCCTTCAGGAAATGAGAGGTGGTGTATGAGCCTGAACTGTCCTGGTTCCTTTTTGGGAACCACGCCGAGTGGAGATACAACTATACCTTTGCGCAACTGTGGCGGGAGGGTGCCCTCAATCCTGCCTAAAGCTTTTTCTTTTTCAAGTTTGGCGCCCACCACCTCGGGGTGTTGCAACGCCGATTTCAGGTTGTTCGCCCCCTCTAGTGGTAGCGGGCCCATAAGTGGGATCACAAAGCCCTCTTCAAAGCCACTTACAAGGACTGTGGCGTCTGTCTTATTAGGGTATTTATTAGCTAGGGTGCGCAGCTGCTGTGTAACGATTGGGGATCTGGCCAGCTGGCAATCTTGTATGTCACTCAGAACCCCCCCACTTGTTATCTTGCTGCTACTGTTTTTTGCTCCTATCTTTTTTATCCTTTTTTGACTCGCGTTTGTTCCGACATGCCACAGCCGGGTGCCCTCCTCTGCAGTTTGAGCATATGTGTTGAAATTTACACGCGGCGCCCCACGAGCAGTCACCGGCATCATATTTCCTGCAGATGGCCGTGCCTCCACTGGGGGACGGGGGCTTCGCTGTGCTATGTTTTGCCCTGTGGAATGTTTTTCCCTTCCCCTTGTGGTAGGAGCTCCAAAAGGACTGGTCGCTTTTTCCCGCCCATGCCCTCGCCTCCTTCGCTACTAGCATCTTGTGAATGAAGCCTGATACATCCTTTTCATTCCATTCCATCTCGGGATGTCGCTGCATTTTGAACCTGAAACCCTTGTTATACTCCAGCCAGGCATCCCCGGGGAACTGCCTTTGTGCCCAATGGATATTGGCCTAATAAAGCCATAAATCTCAGGTGCAGCGCAGGAATTTTTCAACTAGAATACAGGCCATAATTCTGAATGCATCTAGCCAGTTATCAAAGTTTCTTTCTTTCCTAGCGCCGCGCCTTTCCCTTCTATCTTCATCCTTCTTATCACAGGTTGTGAGGTCAAGGCCCTCAAGCTGAATCTCCAGCAGGGAGAAGATATCTATAAATTCTTTGCGCCATATCCACTCCTTGACTGCCAGGGGTATAAGGCAGGCTAGCCCGGTGGCCCTCGTGGTAAGTGACGCCGGGCCGGGGGTTGGCCTGGTGTAAGGATCAGTGACTGGACATTCTGGTTGAGTGATGCCTGCATTAATACTGTATCCCCATGCCGCTACTGGGGATCCCTGCGCACCTTACGCTGTTTGCGCCACCTGCCCCTGTATTCTCTCCTGACGCGCCTGGCCTGGGTCGAGTAGGTGCCATGGCAGCCCTGATGTTTCCTCTGCGCGCTGAGCTTCTGGCCTTGCTACCCCCTGACCTGTCCCATCCCGCGCTGTAGGTGCCAAGGACCGAAGACATTCCTTCAACATGCTCTCAATATGCTCCCCCTTTGCTATGCTGCTGGTAGCGTCGCTGTGGTCCCCTGTCCTCGGTGATAAGCCCTTGCTCGGCTGTTCCTTCCTCAGTGGTTTCTTCCTGGGAGCCTTTTTTTTTGCGGTGTGATCCTGCGCTTCTTGGGTGCGGGAGGGGCTGCTTCCTTATCCTTTCGTGCTTCTGGGCCGGCGCCTCCGGCCTGCTCCAGGTGTGGCTGCAGCCACTCGTTGCCGTGGATCGCCGATACCTCGCGGATCAGTTTTAGCAGTTCCGCGACCTCTTCTGGCTGACCCTCAGCCATGTTCCTGCGCTGGGTGCTGCTACCTTTGGATGTACGGCGTCACGCTCGGCTAAATATTTCATCAGGTCTGGCCCCCACCGCTTCGGATGCTGATCCGCTGTGCACGCACTGTGTTGTGCGGACCCTGCCACCAGAACTCAGCAACACGTAAGGGGTTATCTGCTCGGCTCCCTGGAGGAGCACGCTCGCACTGATGCTTGTCTAGCCAGCTGTGGTGCCAAGCGGGCCCCCTGAATGCCCTCGTTCGGGGCGAGGGGTTCTCCGCCGCTCCTTTAGCCAGCAGCCAATTAAATGCGCGTTTCTGTACCCCCCCCCTAGGGCTCTTCGCCGCTCGCTACGCAATGCCAGTAACTTAGCTCTGATCTGGCTTTTGGAAAGCGCAGTGCCCGTCCGGGCCTTTTCTGCCCTCAGTGCAGGTGCTGGTTTTTCCCTGCTGGTCGCACTGGGCTCGGCTCCTGTCGGCGCGGCTCAGGCGGGTGATGGAGCCAGATAGGCAGACGCTTCTGTACTCCGTGATGAGTTCGCACCGGTCTCTCGCTTCCTCCGATGCTGCACTTCTTGTCCGCCCGGTGCCCCCCTCCTTTCAGCAGCACAATGCGCGCTGGAAAGGCGAACTGTCGAGGGGCCTACCGTGCTTGGAGGCCTTGTGAGTGGTCCCGGGTTTTTGAGAATGGCCACCAAGATCCCTGATGGCGCACCGATGTTCTTCCGTCCCGTGCTGATCGTTTGTCCTCGAGCGATGGTCCGTCGTCAGCTGGTCCCCGAGCAGAGCTTCGCCTCATCGCCTTGTTTTCAGCAGAACTCCGTTGGTGTGCCGCTCGCCCTGCTCCACGAAGTTAGGAGCTACCTGGGCGAGCGGCGACTTATATTGGCCAATTCCGCTAACCTGGGGTTCAGGTGGTACCCCCTGATTGGGGGGTTCGAACATCGCGGTGTGCGCCCATTGGTCGCCTTTTGGCGCCATTAGGCGCCCACTTCCGCCAAACTGGGGTTCAGGTGGTACCCGCTGATTGGGGGGGTTCGAACATCGCGGTGTGCTCCCATTGATCGTCTTTTGGCGCCATTAGGCGCCCTCCCTTTTTGGCGGGGAGGCATTCCCCTTACGCTTGCTTCTAGGCGCTCTAAAGCGCCCATAACCGTTTTTTCACTGGGGGGGCACGGCGCGGGTTATGGCGCCGGCCCCTGAGCCTCCCCCCCCCTTTGGGAGGGTGAGGCGGCCTCTGCAAGAACCTGCAGCTGGACTCCCAATACAACCAGAAGCACACCATGACCTACGCCCTCAGAGTGGATGAGCCCTTGCTTCAGAAGTTCAAAGATGCGGGGAAATGCTAGTTGGCGTGACAACTGAATTAATTTTTATAATATTTTGATATGTAGTTCTTTATCCGATTAAATGCATGATTTGTTTTTACATGGCTGTTGGTCTGAAAAGAGGATGCATCTCCTGTTGATTACCCCTTAGATGCAGGCTGGAACACCTGCTTCAAGTCTATGGAGGTATGTACAAGATAGTTGAGCTAACCGATTCATATAATAAACTGACTTTTTAAAATCATCGATGAATCCGTGTAATTTTGAGATGTAAAATAGTCCTGCATGCATTCTGAAGAAATCACTCCATAGCACAATGAATGATACACCCACCAGCTAACAGCATGAAATGAGAGAAGAATACTGCACATGACACAGACAAAACCCAAACATATGTATATTTCAAAGATTGGCCACAATAGGTCTTGCAGACAGCTTTGCTATCAAGTCTGACCTAAAAGAGGTCATGGATGCATTGAGCAACATTTGATAAATATGTTCCTTTCAGACAAAACTAAAGCACTCCAGGTGTATGCCAAAGATGGCAGCAATGGAGGATGGGTGAGGAGGTCCCAAATAAATACAAGCAATAAAAGCATAAAAAATACAGATCCGAAATGTCCAAATGCAGAATACAAAGCAGCTCTTTTACAAAAAGTTTAGCAAAAAAATCCTCAGTAAATGCAATTGCGTAGTAGGATTTTAGTTGGAAAAATCGACACTTAAGGAATTTCAGTGTCATAAGCACATCACATTACTTCTAAAAGGTATGCATTTTGGGAAAGGAATATTTTATTTTTGCCGTTTCTATTTAGAGATGTCCCCAAATGTTTAAAATGTGGATTTTCCAATGAGCTTCATAGACATATGACCTATTAAGGGCACTCAAACCAAGGCTGTGTGCCGTTATGTGGTCACAATACTGCTACCAGAGGCTTTTTGGTACAAGATACCTTGGGGGCAGTTTATCCCTTGTATTAACTTAGGGCAAGATTTATTTATAAATCAACGCAGGAACCAAAGTTGCTGCGCTACATATATGAAAAGGGAGACACAAGGGCAGCTCCATATCTATAAATATATGACTGTGTTGTTGTCCTTCACTTCTCTGTAGCATAAGGAAGTGCGTGATGTCTGACATAGGTTTTGTACTGGAAGGGTACCATTAAAATACAAAATACTAAAATTGACATAGCATAAAACTTTTCTAACTTTTCATGTGTGCTGTACATTATAGCATACATGCAAAATTAGAAAAGTTTTGAGAAAAGAAAACTTGTCTCAAACATTACGCCGTTAGTGATGAAGCATACACTTTTGGCCCAAACTCCTGTCTACCTTTTTAGGTCGTACTCACCTCGATGCATGAGCTACCTTGGCAGCTGCCCGGTGGAGCCGTCATATGCAGCTAAAGAGGAGTCTGGCTCTGGTTTCACCCCCTTGGCCATCACCTACCCAGCCGGACATCTGACATTGTTTTCCTTGTTTTCCCCGTTTTGTATTCCTTTCCCTCCCCCTCCTCCCCTGTGACTCTTGGATTTAATTGATGTAACTATGTAACCTGTAACTCGCTGTAACTCATATAAAGCGCTCTGATACCTTCCGGATCAGCCAGTGCTATATAAAACTTTTCAAATAAAATAAATAAAATCCCCTCTCCCCTCACCTCACACAATGCGGCAGCACCATCTTTCTCTGCAGAATGCCCAGGAGAAACACCGTCCCACCATGATAGTCAAGAAACAAATGTCCAATTGGTCTTTAAAACTTGCTGTTAACGTCCATCAACTGCATGAGTTTCCCCAATGCAGTTCCCCCGATTTCCAGTAAAGTCCAGTCCAAAGTGAGTGCCTATCTCTGCAGCTTTCAGCTTTGTGATTGACAATGACTCTGCTAGCTTGTGAGACGGAATACACTCTTGCATTGACATTTAAGGTGTAGACTGCAAAGGCTCCCAGCATACACCTGTTTCTCAGCCCGTTACTCCTGGCATTGTGCAAGAGCAAGAGGGCGAGTGAAATCGCAGATGGCCCCTTGCCTATCCTTGCCTACAGCTGCGAGCAGTGATGTGAGAAATCCTTTACTGCTGCTTCCACCCGCCCTGTGCCTTTGCTTTTTATCGTATACTACTTCTGCTCAGGCTGACATCTGATGTGTGTATGGATTTGAGTTTGGATTCAGGCAAGGTTGACCAGGCCTTCTGAGGTCCCTAAA
Source organism: Lissotriton vulgaris (assembly GCF_964263255.1). Lineage (NCBI taxonomy): Eukaryota > Metazoa > Chordata > Amphibia > Caudata > Salamandridae > Lissotriton > Lissotriton vulgaris. The sequence continues at coordinate 1,308,886,256 of NC_141695.1, read as the reverse complement.
AACATTGTAAACGGTATAACAGTAGATACTATACCCAAACGGCAGAAGTGATCTAGGAACCGCCATTAGGTAAATAATTTTTTTAATAGGAGCTAAATTTCTTGATATCCTTAATGTTTGTTTTGGGAAGCGATACTTAAGTTAGACAAGGGACAAGCTATTTCCGCAGGAAGACTGATCCTAGATCCCCCACATTGTACCCACATCATGCCACACCTCAGAACTCCACTGGCTTCCAATACACAAACACTGCCAATACAAACTCCTTGGGCAGGCATACAGGATACTGCACAACAAAGACCAGAATACCTCAACAGCCGCCTTCACTTCGTCCAGCCCACCAGACACCTGCGCTCTTCCTCCCTCTTTTGTGCACACACTCCGGATCCGTAAAAGCAGAACGAGAAGCCTAATTTTCCCTCACATCGCGCCCAAAACATAGAACAGACATCAGTGCTCCTACTTGCTTTTTGGATTCCGCAAGGGGCTGAAGACCTGGCATTTTAACTAACTGCACGACTTAGGTATCCCAGCTGATGCAGGTGAATGGGTGCATATCTGGTGAAGGTCAGCACTTAAACCAATTATCATAACATACATATTCTTTTAAGGATTCCAAATTCCTATACTGGTCAAACACACAGAAGCCACCGGCAAAAAGCTTTGTTCACGTTCCTCCTCAAATTATGCCAATGTTTAAACATGGATTAACGGTGTTCAAGTGGAGAGGAAAGAGTTTCCTCTCCCCCGATGTCTCTTTGCAGGGACTTTCTGCCTCATGATCGTGCACAGCGTCGCGATCGCGCGGCAGAAATGCGCCCACTAGCAACAGGAATTTAAACTTAGAGCATTGGAAGTGACCCCTTGGGCAAGGTGGGAGCCAATGTTTTTCTGCCTCCCCGGGGGCAAATCGGCCTGTTTTTTCGGCAGTTTTGCCCCCGGGGGGGCTGAAAATGCCACTATGCACCAGAGATTGTTTTGGGGACATTATTTTTGTAATGGAAGGGACCCCTTGGGCAAGGGTAGCTTCCTAGAGGGGACATTTTTTAGGAATGTTTTTCTGCCCCAAAGCCCCCCCCCCCCGGGGGCAAATCAGACAGTTTTTTTCGGCTATTTTGCCCACGGGGGGGCAGAAAAACGCCACTAGGCACCAGGGACTTATTTGGAGGCATGTAAATTTGGATGGAAGTGACCCCTTGGGCAAGGATCACCTCCAAAGGGGAGCATTTCTTTTTGATGTTTGTGTGCCCCAAAGCTGCCCGATTTTTGGGCCTTTCTGGCCCACTAAGCCCTAGGGATTGTGTTTTGTAGTGTGTGGAAGTGAGTCCCTAGGCAAGGTACGCTTCCAAAGGTGGTAATATTTTTGGATGTTTTTTTTCCGCCCCCCCCCTCCCCTTCTTGTTGCCAGTCGGTCTTTTTTTTTGCCCTTACTGCCCCCGGGGGGGGGGGGGGGTACAGTAAGGACAAAAAAAAGACCGACTGGCACCAAGGGGGCGGGCAGAAAAAAACATCCAAAAATATAACCAGTGTCTTGGTGGAAAACCTCACCTAATCCCCATTGGTCTCAGGCCTATTTAAAGGCCCATCTGGCCGAATGGCCATTTGGGTAGCGACATTGTGTGTTATAATTTTAATTGTTGTATTGTTTGTGAAATGCAATAGTATTTTTTTTATTTCTCCATTTTATTCTAGTTCAAGGCTTTTGCAGTTTGGATTTTTGTAGGTTGTGGTTTTGTTACTGCTGGTTTCGCAGCTTGTGTAGTTGCATGTGCTTGGTAAGTTAATGTATTTTGTACTATTTACTCTAAATTAGTTTAATTTCCCTACATGAATATGTTTTTGTAAATGGTGTAGTAATAGCAGTTTGTTTAGCTTCTGTGTTTTGATTGTCAAAACGTTTTTTGCATTAGTGCTTGATGTGTACTTTGTTGTCTAATGTGTAATTGTTTTTTTTTTCTTTCTAGTGGGATATTGTTGCTTTTTGCTGTGTCTCTGCAGAGTAGGTGCTGTTGAGTGTAGCTATCTTTGGTAAGAGTTATATTGTTTTGGCGTGTATAGATCTTTGTGTTAAAGCCTTACTTGGTTTACTACTTACTTTGCACAGTGTTGGTTGTTGTTGACTTGTTTGTGCAGTCTCCTTTCTTAGTAAGAATAATGGCTAGCCGCAGGATTACTGCTCAGCAGGTTGCTGGTATGCTTTTTGAGTCTTCCTCTGACCTTGGTTCAGAGACGGACTCCGATTCTGAGGCAGAGGTAGGAGGGGAAGATTCAGGCAGTGAGTTTTCTCTTCACATGGAATCATCGGATGATGCAGCTTCTTCTAGTGCTGATTAAGTGCCTGTGTTAGAGGAGGACATTGATGTGCCGGTAGTGCGCCATGAGGCATCTGGGCTGCAGCCTAGGGCTTCAAGGTTTCCATTTGGTATAGGTCGGCAAGTGGCATCTGGGCTGCAGGCTGCGGCTACAAGGCTTCACGTTGCTGTGGTGCGGCAAGAGGCATCTGGGGTTGCTAGACTTCCTGTTGGTGTAGTGTGGCAAGAGGCATCTGGGGCTGCTAGGCTTCCTGTTGGTGTAGTGCGGCAAGAGGCATCTGGGCTGCAGCACTTCCCGTTGATAGTGTTGGCCTCTGGGATGCCCCTGGCATGGTGCAGCCGGCATTGCCAGACTTTACTGGTGTTCCAGGGTGTAGAGTGAATACTGAGAATTTTCTGCCAATACATTTTTTTCAGTTGTTTATGGATGATGTGTTTTTGGCAGAGATTGTTGAGCAGACTAATTTGTATGCTGAACAGTTTGGGGGACAACAGTGCCATCCTTAAGCCCCATTCTAGAGCTACCTGGTGGACTCCCACAAATCTTGAAGATACACTTTTTTGATGGGCTTGCTGAGGAAGCCATCAATGCCTTCATATTGGTCTACTTGTCCCTTGATGGCAATGGCTATATTTCCGGCAGTCATGAGTCGTGATAGGTTTTTGCTTCTGCTTCGGATGATGCATTTTGTCGATAATGGTTTAGCGTTGCCACAAGATCACCCTGATTGTGACCGTCTTTTTAAGATTCGGCCTGTCCTTGATCATTTTTCTGAGATCTATGCTCCTGGAAAAGAAATCGCAGTGGATGAGTCTTTGGTGTTGTTCAAGGGCCGCTTAGTTTTTAGGCAATACATTCCTAGTAAGAGGGCACTCTATGGAATTAAGCTGTAAATGCTGTCTGACAGTGGGACTGGATATGTCTCTAATTTCAGGGTGTACACCGGTAAGGAGTCCAGCATTAGCCCCCCTGGTTGTCCTTCCACTTTTGGAGTGACTGAGTAAATTGTGTGGGAACTAGGTAGAGGATTACTTAACAAAGGCCACCATTTATATGTAGATAACTTCTACACTGGTGTGCGGTTGTTTAAGGAATTTGCCAAAGTGGGCACTGTTGCTTGTGGTACAATGCGCTGTAACCGTAAAGGTTTCCCAAAAGAACTTGTTTTCCAAAAGCTTGTGCAGGCACAGTGCAGTGCGTTGCGATGTGAGGAGCTTCTAGCTGTGAAGTTTTCAGACAGGAGAGATGTGTACATGCGGACTACCATCCATGATGAAAGCACTGCACCTGAGCCTGTTTGGGTGTCAGGCTGCTGAAGTGCGCAAACCTGTGTGCATTTTAGACTATAGTAAGCACATGGGTAGTGTTGACAGAGTAGATCAGAGGTTGGAACCTTATGCTGCTCTTCGTAAGGCTTACATATAGTATAAGACGTTGGCTATTCATCTTTTCCACTTGGCAACCTTTAATGCTTTTGTTGTGTTCCAGAATTCTTGTCCTGACTCAAAGATGCCTTTTGTTAAGTTTCAGGAGTCTGTAATAGGCAGCCTTGTTCTAGTGGAACAGGCAAGTGTTCCTAGAGTTGGAGTGGTGGAGGATGTGGTTAGACTGAAAAGATCGCCACTTTCCTGAATACATTCCTCCCACAACCTCAAAAGACTTTCCAACTAGGAAATGTAGAGCCTGTTGGCGAAGAGGCGTGTGGAGGGAGACTCGTATGTACTGCCTCGAATGTCCTTCTAAACCTAGATTGCGTGTGTCAGCTTGTTTTAAATCGTACCACAAGCATAAGAATTTTTGGGAGTATCCATGAGTGGTAAAATGAGCTGCCTGGCCTGTATTGTTTAATATTTTTTTTTCTGTTTCAAGGTTGGCATTAGTGCAATGTATTTAGTTTCAGATTTTGGGTTAGCAGATTTGTATGTATTTGCAATTGGTTTGTGTTAATTTTTTGTTTAAAAAAATTATAAATGTGATGGCGGTGTGTGGATTGGGGCTTGGCCAGTGGTGTGCGTGGACTGGCGCTTGGCCAGCGGTGTGCGTGGACTGGCGCTTGGCCAGCGGTGTGCGTGGACTGGCGCTTGGCCAGCGGTGTGCGTGGACTGGCGCTTGGCCAGCGGTGTGCGTGGACTGGCGCTTCGCCAGCGGTGTGCGTGGACTGGCGCTTCGCCAGCGGTGTGCGTGGACTGGCGCTTGGCTGGCAGTATGGGTGGATTGGTGCTTGGCTGGCAGTGTGGGTAAACTGGTGCTTGGATGGCGGTGTGCGCACACTGGTGCTTGGAATGGCGGTGTGTGGAGTGGCGCTTGGCTGGCGGTGTACGTGGACTGGCGCTTGGCTGGCGGAGTGCGTGGATTTGCGCTATGCTGGCGGTGTGCGTGGACTGGCGCTTGGATGGCAGTGTGGGTGGACTGGCGCTTGGCTAGCGGTGTGTGAGTAGTTACTTTCTGTTGGTCCCTACACACTGCTAGCTGAGCGATATTCCACGCAGTCCATCACTGTGTAGTTGCTGTGTCAGGATGTGGTCGTGTGAAAGTGATGGGCCCTTGAATGGCGCTGTCTGCTCGTGTGAGTGTTGTAATGTGATGGCCCGCGGCGTGAATGTTTTTTATGTGTCACACATATGAATGGCCTGTAAAGAGGTTGGTGCCTTGACGTGGCTTTACAGCTCACAAGCGGTGAGTCAATTGTTCAGTTTCTTGTCCTTTGAATTATTAACAGTGTATTTCATTTTTGTGAACTGACTTGCTAATACAATTGTATATACTGAATCATCACTCACCCTCGTGCCAAATCCAACTAGTATGTGTGTGTGCTTGATGATTAGATGGCTGTGCCGTAATATTTGTCTTTTTCCTCTTTCTGAAGCAGGGTGTACCTGTACCTTGTCCCTTTTTGTGAATGTTGTAATGTGTTGGTTTTGTGTCTGGTGGTGTGAATGGTCTTGTGTGTATCAGGTATGAAAGGTGCAAGAATGGCCTGTAAAACAGTTGGTGCCTTGTCGTGGCTTTACAGCTCATGAGTTGCGAGTCACTGGTTCGGTTTTTATGCATTTAATTATTGACAGCATTTCATTTTTGTGAAATTTACTGAACCATCACTCACCCTCATGCCAAATCCAACCAGTATGTGTGTGTTTGAGGAATCGATAGCTGTGCTGGAATCGGTCTTTTGAGTCTGTCAAGGTGTACATTCCATCAAAGAATAACCTACCAAATGTAGATATTATTGTTAACTCATGGGAGTACACGGTGATGTCTCTCTTGTGAATTCCAACTTATTTTTGTATCCACAATGTCCTGCAAACTTTGTCGGTCACAATTTCCATGCAATATTGTGCCAAAAATCTCACGCTGCAGAAATGAACAAATAATTATGTCAAAACAATTTGTTATTGCAAGGGAGGTCACCTGAGTTTTTGGTCCCGTGCTCAACGGCCATCTAGGGAAACCTACCAAACCCACACACTTCTGAAAACTAGACACCTGGGGGCTTTCAAGGAGGTATGACTTGCATGGATCCTCTAATGTTCCCTTACCCAGAATCCCTTGAGAACCTCAATTTTAGCTGGAAAAAAAAATCATTTCACACATTTTTGTGTGGGAAAGTGTGGCATCACTGGGCTCACACAAATTTCCTAACACCCAGCGATCCCACAGGTTTCCCGATAAGAATTGTGCCTCACTTGTGTGGGAGGCGCAAGTACCTGCAACAGGCAAAGGCCCAAAACTTTGTGAGGCGACATCAAAATTGCCTATTTTAAAACCACCTGCTTTTGCAAGGGAGGTCACCTGGGTTTTTGGCCCCGTTCTAGACGGCCATCTAGGGAAACCTACCAAAGCCACACATTTCTGAAAAGAAGACTCCCGGGGGCTTCCAATGCGGTAAGGCTTGCGTGGAGCCCCCAACGTTCCCTTACCCAGAATCCCTTGCAAACCTCAATTTTAGCTGGAAAAAACAATTTTTTCACACTTTTTCGTGTGGGAAATAGTGGCATCACCGGGCTCACACTCCAGGTCTCCCGATAACATTTTTTGATAGGCAATGTCAATGTTGCCTTAAAATGTTTTGGGCATTTGCCTGTCGCTGGTACTTGCGCCTCCCACACAAGTGAGGCACCATTTTTATCAGTAGACCTGGGGGAACTCTGGGTGGTAGGAAAATTGTGTGAGCCCAGTGATGCCACACTTTCCAACACGAAAATGTGTGAAAAACGTATTTTTTTTTCAGCTAAAAATGAGGTTTGCAAGGGATTTCGGGTAAGGAAACGTTGGGGGATCCACGCAAGCCATACCTCCTTGGAAGCCCCTGGGTGTCTACTTTCCAGAAATGTGGGGGTTTGTTAGGTTTCCCTAAGTGCCGGCAGAGCTAGGGTTCACAAACTACAGCTAGACACTTTGCCAAAAAAGGGTCATTTTTCACTGCGAAATTGAGGTGTGACCACGTTGCGTTTTGCACCATTTCCTGTCGCAGGCACTAGGCCGACCCACACAAGTGAGGTACCATTTTTCTCAGAAGACTTTGGGGCACGCGCGGTGGGTGGAAATTTGTGGATCCACACAGATTCCAGAACTTTCCACCACTGAAATGTGGGGAAAATGTGTTTTTTAAGAGGTTTGCAAGGTATTCTGGGTAACAGATCCTGGTGGGAGGCAGTCAAGTCACCCCATCCCAGATTCCCCTGGGTGTCTAGTTTTCAAAAATGTATAGGTTTGCTAGGTTTTCCTAGGTGCCGGCAGAGCTAGTGAAGTAATTTGATAGCGACTAGATTAAGCATTAGCAGAAGACATCTAGTTTTAGCTGGTAACTTGACATTTGGCAGACTCCATTTTGTATTCCCAGCAGCCATTTTGTTTGCTGCATGCTGCCTCGTGTCGACCATGTGCTTTGTCCTATCTTCCTGATCACGGCGCTTGAAATCTGCCCGGCAACAAGTTATATTTAGCATCCCCCGCTTCTGCATGTATCCTGAGGGGTCCACATCTGTTAGTGATAAGCTCCACAAAGGAGCTCTTGTGTATTAGTCTCCAAACCTTTAGCTCTTCCCACTGATAAATTGTGCCTCTCGATATTACCTTATATGTACATAAACTGTGCTCTTGTGTTTGTACCGCCTTCTTTTGAGCCCCTGTGTGGGTATAAATAAACCACGCTTTCTTAGCTCGGTGTGCTACTTCTTGCGATGCCGAAGGGCGCTGTTTGAATCTTAGTACCACCTCATGAGGTCTAATAAACATTACTTTTTGTATTCTAGTTTTCGTGCCAACTTCTTCCTAATGGTCTGAGGACTTGTGCTGAGAAGGGCGAACCCCTTGCACTAGCGGGTCTAGCTAAGGCCTTTTACATCACTAGGGTTCATAAACTACAGCTCGGAACTTTGCCAAAAAAGGGTCATTTTTCACTGCGAAATTGAGGTATGTTCACGTTGGGTTTTGAGCCCTTTCCGGTCGTGGACACTATGAATACCCACACAAGTGAGGTACCATTTTTATCGGGAGACTTAAGGCAATTCAGATTTGTAAAGTAACTGTTATTACCTATTGGGTTTTGATGCATTTCTGCCTTCCAAATGAAAGACATTGTATAAAAAAGTCATTTTGAAAAATGACCAATAATTCCCATGCTAGTAGGAATATACCCAATTTTGAAAATGTGCAAATATATACATAGGTGTCTTTCATACCGATATTTCAATGTATACATTTTCACACAATAATTGCTATAGACCCGGTACATAATAAAAAGCCTTTGCAAATTGGTACTCAGTTTTTGACTCTGGGTTCGTCTGGTTCTTGGTGAACCTACAAGTCCTATATATCCCCACAACCAGTAAGGTCCAGCAAATGTAGCGGTATATTGCTTTCAAAGAGCTGTCATAAATACAAGAAGTTACAGGTGAAAACGTTTTCAACTAATTTTCGATTTTTCCAATATTTAACTGTTAGTTTCTATAACGAAACCTTGATGAATGTACACAAATGACCCCTTTCTGTATTCAGAATTTTGTCTACTTTTCTAAAATGTATATCTTTCCATGATCCATTATTGCTTTCATATTCCTTACACCATTAACTGGAAGGAGGTTGAAAGCACTAAAAAAAAGCAAAAATAGGCTATGTCGCAGAAAAATGCCAAAACTGTAAAAAAAAAAATGATGGTTCTTTGACAAAAGACTGTCATTCGCTAAAAGCTGGGAAAATGGTGATTTCAGCCCCACAAACCCTTTATTGAGAACATTTGCAGGGAAAAACCCAGACGCTTTCATTTGTAGCCTGTTTTTCCTTTTTTTCAGAAAAAAACAAAAAATGTTACTGTATTTTGGCTAATTTCTGGGACCCCTCCAAGGGAATTCACAAACTCAGAGTACCTTTTGAATTCCTATTATGTTAAAATAAAAGGACGCAAAATTGGCGAGGATACCTTATGTGGTCAAAAAGTTACAGGGGCCTAAGCGCGCACTACCCCAAATAGCCAAAAAAAAAGGCTCAGGAGGGGATAAGGCCTAGCTGCTAAGGGGTTAATGTTGATCCAGGTGTTTAGTTTTAATGGATGTTGAAATGTTAAACCTGCGCACAGATTTAGCACAAATTCTAGTTATGCAGGAACGGAACCAGCGATGGTGTGACCATAAAAAGTGCTTAAAACAGATGTATATAGTTCTGCTTTAAATGGAATGAAAAGTGTTCTATACATGTGAAGTGAAAGATCTGTGGAATACAAATACCTAGTGACTTGCGCCATGTAAAGTACTATTATACTGTCCAAGCCTCTTGCTAAATACATGCAGAAACGGTCAAAGCTTGGCCACGATGGCTACCAGTTCTTAATATATTTTTTTTAAATTAAAAAATCCTGGTCTTAATTTCTTTTGGCGCATTATAAGGCAGTGTAATGTCACAATATTGCTTGAAGCTGAGCGAATGAAACCGGCTCTAGCTAGATATGCTCCTCTCCATTTACCAATAATAACAAATGTGAGGTTACACTTGCCACTGCTGCATGTATGCAATGGCTATTTGTTCTGCCTGCCTGCTTGCCTCTCTAGCTCTTTGAAACTCTGCTTTGTTGTTGCTTTCCATGTCACTCTGTCATTACCTCGTGCTCTTTGTTTTTCTCATTTTCGCGTCCCTCTTCTAATTCTTCTCCACTATTTTCTGTGTACACCTTTCCTGTTTTCCATTATTTTCCTTTATTCACGTTTTCCGTCCACTCCTTCACTTTCCTCGTTTACTTCTTTAATCCCTGTGACCTTTCCATTTCCCCTCTCTCTCTTCTGTTCCTTTTTTTGCCCGGGCTCTTCCTCCATAAACCCCCCTCTGCCTAGCCAATAGGTCTCGCTTTTGGGACCTTATAAGTGTTTAGTTACCAAGCACAATATCTTTGGTGCAACAACATCAAGTGTTGCATGGCTAAACACCTATACGGTCCCAAAGGCGAGGCCTATTAGCTATGCCAATGCTTGTGTTCTTTACTGGTGAACGTTAACCTCATGCGCGCTAGCGGAATTCCGCTCGTACGCTGAGATTTTTTAAAACGCATGTTACGTGACGAGCTGGGCTCGTCATCAGCGTGCGAGGAGGCTACGCCATGACGAGACCAGCTCGTCATCAGCGTGGAAGGGGTTAAAGCATAGCAACTGAGCTTGAAAAAGGACACATTGCTACACAGTGTTTGACCTACTAGACAGGTGCTTGAGCTCAAGAAGTTCCTCAAATAGAGGTTTGTCATGGCATATTTTCCCCATAGCAATTTTGTTATGATTTTGCCAAGACCAATAAGATTAAAATGTTACTACACTAAGAGGACCAAGGACCAAGGATGTCCAGACCGGCTGAGCACATGGTCAGCTTGACAAATAAAAAAATATAAACTGTAGACTATAAGGAGAAATAATCGATTTGGGATGGTTAAAACCGTTTAAATAAAATTATGAATTTAGAAGCCTGTAAATTTAGAGCAAGGTACTGATAAAATATAGAAATATGAAACACGAATCCATAAAGCTGTATTACTACTGCTTTTGCACGGCCTCTTGGTTTGGTAATTCCTGGCAACAGCAAAGGTCTCATCTACAATATTTGTGCAAAACGTAATCAGGAAGAAGGGCCTCTAGTTCAACGATGGAAGCAAGTGATCAAGTGAGTTCAAACCCCTCCCTTCTGTAAAAACAAGAAAATCTAAAAGGATGGAGGACCGTGAAAGGGAAGAGGGCTAGGCAACCCCAATATACAAGATTAGTTTAAAGGTATTCAGAGTAAAGGATGAAGATCAATTCTTGGTGTCTGAGAAGCTGAAGCATTGTGATTTAGAAAATAAAGCCCTCCCAGCTCATTCTAAGTGAGAAGCATCCACCCCAAGCATTTTAGTTCAATCCAAGATGTAAAATAGTTCACCACAGAAAACAAAGTTAAACTGCCTGGGAATCCCTACATAGTGCATTGGAATTTTGCACAATATAGGTTTTACCTTGAGGAAAACGAACAAGCAAATCTGAGTAGCCACAACAATTGCCTCTTGTATGTTCTATCTGGTCAAGAAATTCCGTGTTTATTTGGAGAAAGAGCTATAGAGCATTTTAGGGCTGAGAAACTGCCTAAATGTGTAGGTAACTAAAATACAAACATCTGTCCTGCAAAATCTAAGAACTTTTCGTCCAATTACGACGACAATGGGCTCATTAGTAACTGAGAACTAGACTAGTTTCGGAAATTTGGTTTGAAAAATAGTTCTCGCCAGTGGCGGTGCGTCGATTGGGGGCGTTGGGGCGTTGCCCCACTAGCCATGGACGACCGCACTGTCTGGCAATACATGAATTAAGGGTTTTACAAAATGCATCTGAAGACTGAGAATAAAAATCAATCTGAGCGCACTGCGCGCTACCGGCCGGGACAAACCCGACAGAATCGGGCACCCGATAACTAGGAAGTGGGCCGTGGGTGGGGGCGGGGGCTGCAGCAGAGTGACGAGCAGTGTTGGAATACTATTACGCATGTGGAATGAAGGAGTAGTCGCAATTTCGACAGGCTCGCGCATGCGCACCGTGGTAGACCTTCCCCCCCTCCCCTCATTAGCACAGGCACTGTCAGGCAGGGACCCGGGGCCCCGGTCTCTAAATGGGCAGATAACTGCCTGCTCCGTAGCCAATCCTGGCGCAGTGTTGCTGTTAATGCTGCGCCAGGATTGGCTGCTGCAGCAGGATGGTGCAGCGTGTTGGCTGCTCTGTATTGTATGACCAATCACCATATGGCTACATCCAGCCATGTTGAGGTGATTGGCCATTTCTAACGCTGTCTGGACGTCACCGCGCGTGGCGCACTGGTGACAGAAAGAACACAAAAACAAGCAGTAAGTGAAAGTACAACTGAACTGAACTAAAGTGAAAGTAGAAGCAGACTAGTCTGTAGAGTCAGCGCGTGAGGAGTGACCAGTTCGTCGTCGCAGTGCTGCAGCTGAGCTGACCGGTGACCAGTTGTGTGCCAGACAGTGCCCAGTGACTACTGCTACTATGGACGGTCCGGACCGCCTGGTGCTGCTTTCGCGTCCACCACCCACCATGTACGTTTTTTACTGACTGTGCCGCCAGCCAGCCAAGTGTGGCCCTTGTCGGCCCGTTGTAATGTTTACCCGCTCCGTGCTGAGCTTGCAACTAACTTTTGGTCAATTCAGCTTGCCATCTGATCGGATTACTACCGCCACCACCACCGGTATTTTGATGTCCACAGTCTGTGGACATCAAAATACCGGTGGTGGTGGCGGTAGTAATCCGATCAGATGGCAACATAGTCCCAGTCAAGTCAATAGTACATTGCCAACATTGGCAGCATATTATCCTTGTTGTTGTTGCTACTGATAAGAGGGCGATCATGCAATGCCCAGCATAGTGGTTTGCGATGACTGAGCTAGTGAGCTTCTTTATTCCAATGCCAATGCTAAGGGCTCGTGCTCGCACTGTTGATTGTTGCACTTACTGAAAACCCCAATAAAATAATGTTTTTAAAAATGAAATGTTCGCCGTACTTGGCTCAGAAGCTCACTACGTTAAGATGCCAGCCAAAGTGACGTGCAAAATGCGTCATATGATTAAGCATGCCGATGACCACCTTTAACGTGAATTTCGTGACAAGTGCAATGAAAGGATAACGTGCTGCTGGCCTAATACCTTCGACTGTATGCAATACCGGCGGCATAAATTTAAAAGACTGGCATAATCCACCCCGACAGCAGGCAGTATTTTGCGTGACTGGGGCGAGTTTGTTACTGACAGCAGGCATTGGTTGACCGGGTGTCTCGGCCAGGCCTCCTCAAGGCAGGTCACTTTGTGGTTTTTTAGACTGAATGGCAAAGCCACGAGCTGCTGTTACCAGATGTGGCCTGGCCAATACGGACAGAAGGGGTGGGGGGGCTGTACCTACACAACACATCCACCACCACCGGTCAAGTCTGGGAAACGCTTTAGGTTTATGCGAGGTGCAGCTGGCGGCGTGCGTGCCTTTCTTTTCGTATCGTTATGTGACAATATTAAAAGAAATGTTGCACGCTCAGGGATAATTCGTGAGAATGCTCATACCCCTTCTAACGATGTGGTGACGTAAGAGCTCGAGAGAATGTTTAGAAAATGACACTTGTGACAGCAGCATTTTAATAATCAGAATAGCAAAACTGAAGAGATCCCTTCATCGCCCCCCAACCCCAAGAGTCTATATTTAAATGACCGTGTTTTAGGTCACAGAGGAACTAATTACCTAAGTCAAGTATTGCGTTGTGAGGCAGAATCTCCTTCATGATTTGACTGTTAAGAAAGCAATATGATACTTAATATTAATAGATTGTGGTTCTCCATTAGCGGCAACAGGGGCATGGTATTGTGAGTCATTATATATGAATGAACATAAGGGCAATAACAGCACCTGGTATTCATTGAACACAGAATTAAACAAGTTCGGATAATTAAATTTGAAACAGAAAATCAGTGGGGAAAAACCGAATTGATCCCAATCTCACATACATGCTATTAAGCAGGTATTAGTTCAGTAGAGTCTCTCCAATGACATGCGTGTGCCTCACACCCCTCGCCTTCACTGCTCAACATTTCATCTTTAATACTTATTATCAGTGCTCCTTCGTTTTTCTTTTCTTCTCAGTGATACTGTGTTTCCAACCATGCAGTGCAGAAGGTTGAGAGGACAGCTGAACACCCTTGTGTGCACTGTCAGTGCATCTTGCCCTTCGACTACCCCCACTCCCTGACCCTTGCCCCCTGATAACCATGCCAGGTCTTGTGAAATGGTGACAGCAGCGCCCTACAGCAGGTGCTCAGTATCTGCCCTTAGAGGTGGCAGTACTTTAATAATTAAAGTACTGCCACCCCTAGGGGCAGATACTGAGCACCTGCTAATACAGGATTATTGGCTCCTCAGCTAAGACTACAGAAGTGGCGCCAACGACTTGTAACTGCCACCCACTCTTAACCAAGGAGCATTACAACTATCTTGTGAGGGGGTGGACGGCTATGACTTAGCAGCATTAGGGTGCATGTGTATGGTGAGGCGGTTCCACAGTTTTTGCATGAGCACTCACACACACTCATAAACTTTTTCTAAAATAGCCTATCACACACACATTCTTGCACACACACATTTCTCTTTCACACATGCCTTCAGACACTGCTCCATTCTCTTACAGGCAGTTTCACCTCCACAAACACTCACACTCCCTGGCTCAGACTCTCTCTCACCACACTCTCAGCTTACCATGCCTCAGCATGGCACCCTACCATATCTCGATTCCCCACACGCCCCATCGAAATATTATTGGAGGGGCCCTCCATTGCTTGCAGAGCAGCATTAATAATCATTCATCCATTAGTTTAACTTTTATATTGATGAAGAAGCAGTGTGTACTACAGCACAGCATGCAAGGCAGCATTATAATCATTCATTACCTTACATGTAAAATTAATAGAGGGGCGCACTGTACACCCTTGCAGCTTGCACAGCAGCATTAATATAGGCCTTTGATTAAGTTAAAGCCATTTGCTTTGCTAACGGTATTGTATAGCAAAGGCGCGACCTATTGCATTTCAATGCTTGTTAATTTTGCCTCCAAGTTGTCTAAGAGACTGATCGCAGCCCTTTTAAAAATATAGCAGGCCAAGTAAGTTGCAACGTGCTCTTGTGCAGTGAGTCACAGTGTGCTTATATTACGGGCTCAGGGGTCCAAGTCCAACACTCCGGTTCTGAAATGAAATATTTATTTTAAATATTCAGTATTACAGTATTTTTAGTATATTTCAGTATTCTCAATTATCTAGCTCTGAAATATATCTTGCCCCATTCCTTTTCCGTTAGCTGTCTCCCCAGTTCCAGCTCACTTTGTAGTGATTCGTAGTCTGAAACCTGGGTAGACGAGGAGACTATGCATCCAAGAATGAAAGGTGCAGATTACTGTCAGACTGAGTAAATGTGAAAGGATGCTGCAATGAGAGCGACTTTGAAACTGTATAGAACATGAAGTAAGTTTGCGGTGATAACTGACTCGTTGTGTTCCTGCACTTATGCTTGTTTTGCTGATTTATGAAGGATTAAAGACTGAGTGACGCCACTGCAATTGGAGTCCATGACCATAGGTTCATTTAGTGCACGGGTACTCATAGTACGGCCCGCGGGCCAGGGCCGGCCCCGCAAGCCTTCCCTGGCGGCCCGCGGAGACATCGTACCCGTGTTTTTGTTTTTTTTTAAGAATCTCAGCAAACACCCCTGCGGCAGCGCGATGCAGAAACTCTCTGTGAGGGCCGGGCGATTTCCGTCAGAGTGGGGCTGCAGGGGCCTAAGAGCTGAACAAAGCCTCATTAGCATGCAAATGGTCTCTTAAAGAGGTGTGAAGTGCTCGGGTGCGGCTGGCTGGCTGAGTGTGTGTGTGCCCAGAAGCAGTGTCAGCCCGGGCACACACAGGCATGATGAGATGAAGAGGGAGAGGGAGGGAGGAAGGAGACAGAGACAGACAGACAGAGGGAGAGCGAGGGAGGGAGACAGACAGAGGGGGAGCGAGGGAGGGAGACAGAGGCTGACAGAGGGAGGGCGAGGGAGGCAGACAGGGAGAGCGAGGGAGAGTGAGGGAGGGAGACATGCAGACAGAGGGAGAGCGAGGGAGGGAGACAGGCAGACAGAGGGAGAGCGAGGGAGGCAAAGTGAGAGAGAGCGAGGGAGACAGAGGGAGAGCGAGGGAGACGGAGGCAGCTAAAGGGAGAGGGAGGGAGGGAGACAGGCAGACAGAGGGAGAGCGAGGGAGGGAGACAGAGGCAGACAGAGGGAGAGCGAGGGAGACAGCGGGAAAGCGAGGGAAGCAGAGTGAGGGAGACATAGGGAGAGCGAGGGAAGCAGAGCGAGGGAGACAGCGGGAGAGCGAGGGAAGCAGAGCGAGGGAGACAGCGGGAGAGCGAGGGAAGCAGAGCGAGGGAGACAGCGGGAGAGCGAGGGAAGCAGAGCGAGGGAGACAGCGGGAGAGCGATGGAGGGAGACAGGCAGACAGAGGGAGAGCGAGGGAAAGAAAGAGCGAGGGAGGGAGACCTCAGAGTGAGTGAGGGAGACCTCAGAGTGAGTGAGGGAGACCTCAGAGTGAGTGAGGGAGACCTCAGAGTGAGTGAGGGAGACCTCAGAGTGAGTGAGGGAGACCTCAGAGTGAGTGAGGGAGACATCAGAGTGAGGGAGACATCAGAGTGAGGGAGACATCAGAGTGAGGGAGACATCAGAGTGAGGGAGACATCAGAGTGAGGGAGACATCAGAGTGAGGGAGGGGGAAGGAGAGAGAGAGAGACAGAGGGAAGGAGAGGGAGGGAGGGAGAGGGAAGGAGGGTGAGGGAAAGAGGGAAGGAGGAAGAGGGAACGATAGAGAGGGAGAGAGAAATAGAGGAAAGTAGAGGGAAACAGAGAGAGGGAGAGGGAAACAGAGGGAGAGGGAAACAGAGAGAGAGAGAGGGAGACAGAGAGAGAGAGACAGAGAGAGGGAGACAGTCAGAGTGAGTGAGGCAGAGGGACACAGAGGGAGAGAGAGGGAGAGAGAGGGAGAGAGTGAGAGGGAGAGGGGGAGGGAGGGAGAGAGGGAGGGAGACAGAGCGAGAGAGTGACAGAGAAAGAATGAGAGAGAGAGAGAAATGTGTGTATGCTGGGTCTGGTGGCTCAGTGGACGAAGGCGTCCGCTGCAGGGACCTGTGATCAACCTCATGGTCAGTTTTTTTCCCTCTAGCCCGCCCCCTCCCCCACTGACCCCGCCCCCACCAGTGCGGCCCTCAGACACAAACCACACTGTAAATTTGGCCCCGAGAGAAAGTTTGTGAGTACACATGATCTAGTGAAACAAGGCCGATGTGATTGCATTGCAAAGGCATTGTGACCAGAAGCAGCCAGTCGTACTAATCCATTCATTTAAATATTCTCACAAATAGGAGGAAGTGAGTGTTTTTTGATGAAAACAAGCTTGCTTTTTTAATAGTGTTTAATATATATATACACCAATATAAACACACAGGCAGACACAGTGGGACCCCAGTGGGACTTTCACAGCCCCATTAAAGAAATGGCAGCGCTGAGGAAATCCGAAATCTCCATTCTCAGGGGTCTTCCTAATATCAATAAAGAACTTGGCACAGAAGCTGAAATATGAAACGACATCTTTATTAAATTTAATAAATGAGGCCACGTCATACAGAAACCGTAGTAACTGAATGAGGTAGTCTGAGGAATACAGAGGACAGAGGCCTTTTATATGTTTTAGGGTTACATGACTCAGCACAAAAGTAAAGGGCAGTCCTAGCTTTTGCAAGCATGCAAAAACCCCAACATTCCTTCTTACACAAGCTGGACAAACCCATATCGTAAACAGGTCATAAAAAGAAGGAACAGAAACAGATGAGAGGTAGGATACTGGGTGTGCATGTGTATACCAAACTTTACAATCTCCTGTGCTCTGATCCTTAATCTTGATCAGCTACTGGGCAAGAAACTGGTCTAACAAGGTCAGCTTCAGGCAACAGGGTCAGTTCACTCAGGTCATCCAGCAGTCAGCTAAAGTCATCAGCCTATGTGAGGGCAACTACAAAATGGCTGCCATGCACAAAATGGAACCCATGGTTCAGAACAAAATCTTCAAATACACAGTGAATCCATCGGTGTAACATGATGAAAATACTCATACTTGCTGAACTCACTGTTTACGGTTCGCAGTTATCAAAATCGTAACAGAACCACGACCTTTATGACCCAGGTTCAGAATTCACGGAACCTCAGCACCATTAAAAATTATCCAACGCCTTAATCCTGGCATAGTGAGATTGAGAACAGATTACTATAGGAATAAGTCTGTTATGAAGCTCTGTGGTTATACTGAATAAGCAGCTACCTATGTTATATGACATCTCTTTAATAATGTAATACCTGCACTTCCACAATTGCTTTATTAACCTTTCTGCTTTCTCAAATTTGCTTGAAAATGCACCATTTTTCCGCTATTTTTTAAAAATTTTCTCGGGGGGAATTCCCCCCGAACCCTCCTTAGGGGGTTCGGGCTCGCACGCTACGCTCGCTCGCTACGGTGCAGTATGATTAGCATTTTACGCCCCCACCACTTCCAAATGTCACCAGCCGCCACTGGTTCTCGCCGAGTGGCTTAAAAAGCCACTGGTGATAAAAAGTTAAAGACAAATCGGTTTCGAAATAGTAAGGCAGATAAGATGGATTAGGTTGAGGGCGAGAGTTGAGATGGCGATTAAGTTGTAGCAATGGCTAGGGTGTGTGCGAGACTTTGAGCCAAGCAGCTCTTGTTTGTCGTGGGACTTCTCGGACAAACTTTAAAAACGGGAACCCTGGTGTCCTGGGGCTTTACCTTAGTACTGAACCCAAACTGGAGCACCAAATGCACTCCTTTAGCACCGGCCCCCTAGAGCAGTGAGGTGGGCCAGGCGAGCGATTACTCAGGGAAGTGGTGTGAGGGTAGAAACTCGCAACTTAATGAGATCTTCAATATGATCCCGTACATCAGCAAATGATTTTACAATAAAAAAAGAAAAAAAACGCAAACTCAATTCAATACTGCGCGTAAATGTACAGTATTAACTAAGTCTATTGCAGCTCTCTGCGCCAAGTAAAGCCACTCTAAAAGATCACAACTCGGTTATAGTGGTCTTCCTGGAGTCTTGCAAAATATATTGGCCTTTTCAATCCTTTGCAGGAAGGGTTAAGGGTTATTGGCTAGAGACAGGGGTTGCATAGTTGCTAGTGGGGGTGGTTCTTCATAGCCCAAGAGGGATTCAGAAGAGTCTGGCACCGCCAAGCAGACATCGCTGCAGTTTGTTCTCTGCATCTGGTGCGCGCACCCTTGATTGATAAAGGCATGGTAGCACCAGCAATGGAGAAGAGCCCTCACTCCGTTCGTGGTCCTGTAGATCTTCATGCAGGGGGAAATCTTCCTCGAGCCCTAAACATTAACCTGCCACCCACCTAAAGTGAAAAGTACACCCCTAGTTGAAGTGGCACCAAAAATTAGAGGACAAAATCACAGCCAATTGCAGTGAGCAAAATGGGCATGACGAGAAGCTTCTCAAAGAGTTCTGGTTCTTCAGCTAACGTTGCCAAATGCAGTGCCAATTCAAGCAGCGCCTCGTCATTACAGGCGCTAGGTCCAAGAAGAAAGCCCATCAAGTTGGTTTGCGGTTCCAGGAGTAGCATGCCATCATGGCCACTTCAGATTATAGGTGCCCTTCAGAGACACAAGGGTCTCCAGGTCTAACCCCAGTAATCAATCAGGGACCTATAAAGTGCTACTACTCCTCGGTGAGGGTCTATAGGCGCGCGGGGGGGGGGGTCTGTGTCTCCGGTTCAGTCAATGAGCCAGGTCTTGAGGTCCTTCCTGAATTGCGGCAGCAATGGGTGATTGCCTGAGGTGCAGAGGCAGGGAGGTCCAGGCCTTTGCAGCGAGGCAACTTAATGGCCTGGTGGTGCGGATCCTTCCCTTTGTTTCAAAAAGCGACTTTGATCTCCCTCCCTCGGCTCCTTGCAGGTCCAAGGTGTTGGCAGTCTGCAATCCCAACCCTGGAGCACAGACATTGCTCGGTCTCCACTGCTGCAGGACCCAAGTTTCAGGTACAGAAATCAGGGTGCAATTACTGGTGGTTTCTGCCCCATCTTTTTACCAAGTTTGCAGAAAAGACAGATTTAGTATTCCATATGCGCAGCTCTGACCAGTTTCAGGCAGTTACCACATTTTACATATTCTTCCCCGACGAGTACAGCTGTAGTCTGCATGACAGTCTCACCACAGTGTATTGGGTGGAGGGGTGGGGGGGGTGGGGGGGGGGGGGGGGGGACTATACTCCACCTCTTCTCCAGGCCCTGGAGCCTTGTCCACTACAAAGGAAATCAGGTATATTCTGGATAAGCGCTGCAATTCAAGTTGCTGCATGGCTTCACTAACCTCCATCGTGAGTGCCACTCTAGCATAGGAAATTAAAATCTATTCCTGGACGGCCAGAGCCATATTATACATCACACACAAGCACATCCTATACATGTTACATATATTCGTCATCTATGTCCCAAATGGATGGGGCGAATGACCAGGTTACAATTTAGAATTCAATTTAGGACCGACCGCCCCCAAAGGTTTTCAAATTAAAATTATAAAAAAAAACACACAACAAAACAGGATATACCAGCAGACATCTCTCCTTGAAAGGTGTCGAGCAAAAAAAAGACTGAACTGCTGCTATAAGCTGTTGCTATCACCACAAGCCATGTGACTCATGTTCGGTCATGAAGGTGCAACTGGTGTGCTCAGCTCTGGGTCTCACTCTGTGGCGAGTGACCTCAACACACTTGCTTGATTGTAGGTGATGCAAATGCCAACCCATAGCCGGTACGAGGAACAGAAGGGTGCACCCTCTCAGCCGTGCGAAGGCGCCTTCAGTCCCAAAAGGGAAGTTTCACATTAAGGTGAGGGATTAGTCTAGGGTCAGCATTGGTAAGGGTTATGGGTAAAGTGATGGTGGTTAGGGTAAGGGATAGGATTAGTTTTAGAGAAGAATATAGTTCAAAAGGTTTAGGGTTAGAGGGCAATCAAAAAAAAACAATCCTAACTAAAAGTATATTCATCCAAATCATTTAAACAAACCGATCCAGAGTAGCACAGCAAGAAGTCGTTTCCGCTTCAATATAAACGGTCACTCCCTCGCCAGCCATCTACGATCTTCTGGTGGAGAAGGCCCCCTGATACCATGTTCCTAATAGAAACGTGGCTACATGAGGCAACTCAGCCTAATTTTATCACTGTATTGCCATCAAACTATTGTTTAGTTAGAATGGATTGTAGGGACAAGGTAGGATGTTGCATAGCCATTATCGTTAAAAACATCCAGTTTATAGCGTGCATATAGTTGCTAAAGTCAAGGTTGTTTTTTTCCAGCACTTCGTGCATATCAGTTTTAGTTGCCCATTTTTCCTTTTTTTTTTAAATCTACAATTCTAGCATATTACGCTTTGTTTATTTTTTTGCTGTTTTTCTTCGTCTCTCGCTTTAATGGAAGGAAATGTGTTGTGTTTGAATCTTTACGTGTAAGGGGGTCACGGCGCCTGCTTCAGATTCCAGAATAGGACACAGGAGCAGGAACCGGGCCTGCTGTGAGGAGAGGGAAAGGTGAAGAAAGCTTCTTCATAGGTCCTATTACTCTAGGACCTTGCTACATAGGCTAGGAAGAGCAGACATATCATGCCTCTAGGGTGCAACCAACAGGGCCCTTTTTCATATCCTATGGGAATGCCTAGTGATACACAAGTACTGGCGGAAGGTCTAAGAGAACGTTCCAAATGTTGTCTTTGGAGGTTCCCATGGATGCAAAATGGCTCTTTCCGATAATATCAGGAGAGGAGCCTTGTCCCAGACATCAGAAGAGCTGGTTGGTAGCAGCTGCGAAAGTAGCCACCCCCAAATAGTATGGCATGGCTGTTCCCCCAAGAATTGAAGATTGTGAGTCAGACCTTACAGGTGCCAGGGGACGGAGTATGTAGTCTACCAGAGAAGGTGTTGCCCCAAGAAATGTGAGAAAGTATGAGGGGGCCAGATGTGACTTTACAGGCTACAGACGGGGAAAATATTGGTGGAGAAAAGGATAGACCACTCCTGTTGAGCAGATGGCAAAAACCACATGAAACTCATTAGGACGCAAAAGCGCCATTCTTGATGTGTATGCGAGGTTTGCTTTTGACAATGCAGATCTTCATTGCTATGTATGACAATCTAGGTTTGTTTCCTCTACACGCTGTATGAGGAGCAATGTTTGAATAAAAGGTTTTTTAAAGCATTTTCTTGTGGCATTCAGTAGGAATAGGCCTGCTTTTTCAGAATTATTTTGGGTCTTTAACTTCAAAGGAATCCGCATCACGGATGTGTCAATGATGCTTAATGCCATAACGTTTATATAGTACCTGGGAAATGGTGTGCTTATCACCAGGATAATTGTACTTCAAACCTTGAAATTGAAGGACAATTACGCCTTTTCCAATCAGCACGTCAGAT
The DNA here is from genome assembly GCF_964263255.1 of Lissotriton vulgaris. Lineage (NCBI taxonomy): Eukaryota > Metazoa > Chordata > Amphibia > Caudata > Salamandridae > Lissotriton > Lissotriton vulgaris. The sequence continues at coordinate 1,308,864,385 of NC_141695.1, read as the reverse complement.
GAGAAGGCAAAGCAAGCGTGGCACCTCGGCACAGTGAGGAGAAAGATGAACATAGGTGGGGGAAGTCCAGTGGTCTGCTGGATCTTTTCAATGCGAGATAGACCAATGGTACAGTAAAGTAGGTGTAAAAGTAGTTTATTTTTAATTGCATAAAGACCACAGGTAGAGCAGCAAAGGGCGACTTAGTTAGGAGCCACCGAACCCTTCACCTGTCGGCTCCGAAAGTTGCACAAACCAGTGGTCTGTGGGCCCTGCGCAGCCAGAAGAATGGTGTCGCAGAATACATGAGGTATAACAGCAACCAACCAACAGCAGAAAGGGGACATTTAAAAAGGATTTCAGGTGAAGTAGAAATCTGCTGTCCAACCAGAGCTTATTTCACCAGAACCATCTGCAGTGAACCTTGTTACCAAAGTAATAAATCAGTGTTCCTGCAGAGTGACAACCAACACCCGAAAAGTGCCCAGATAGTTACAAATCTTTCTGCACATGGTTTTAGGCACACAATTCCAAACCTTACAATAGAAATACAAACTCGCAAACAAAAACATTGCAGGGATCTGCAAGGTGGCAGCGTTTCAAGATCCCAGACTACTAGTAAATTAGCTAGCAGACTGGGCTCCATAAATTATGAGGCCACAATACTACCCAGCAGATCGACCCCCAAGCTGGCATTCATGCAACGGCTCGAGATGTAAGAGCACCTCTATAAGACACACTGCACATAATTTTGGGATCTCATGAACAAAAGCATGTCCTGGCAACAATCGAGTGCTGGGACGCAAATCACTTCCGATACCCCATCTTGATAGGAGATGCTGTTATATGCAATGGCTCATAATCTCGCACTAGATTAAGACACTACAATATGCATATTGACAGCATGCTCAATGAGGCCAGCCACATTTTCACGTCAACATCACCTACTAAGATACACATGCAGCCACACTATGCAATGGCCGTAAATTGGAAAGACCTCTTGCAACACCAACATTAATCTTACCTGCTGGTGGTCGTTTCCCAAAACCTTTGCTGCTGGGTAACTGTGGCCGCAATCCTCGCAGCATTAAACCACTGTCTGGTGTAGCAGCACAGTGTGATCCTTGTGCGTCTGTGATGGAGGTGTTGATGCCTGTTCCACCTGAGCCCACAGGTTTCCTGGTCACAGCTACAGAAAGTTGATTTTCGATGACTGCAGGTGTGCTCTTTGCGAGTTTGCAGTCAGGTGGCTTGACCAATCCAAAAGACCTCCTGCCACTAGGCGGCCTCCGACCTGCCAAAGACATCCTACTGCCGCGACCTTGAGGTGCCCTGAGATGTAGCCGAGAGGCTTGCTGTGGTCCCAGAGACATCCTGATGTTAGGGACCCCAGATGCTTCAGCAGCCCGTGGTGGTCGCAGTGGCATTCTGCGCTCTGGGTTACGAGGAGGCCCCATGGATCTGCTGCCGGGTCCAGCTCGTCCCTGAAACCTCGGCAGTTTTGAAGCGAAAGGAGGTATCATCAGGGATGATGGCTTCACAGGCTGTGCACTGCCTGCAAACGCGGTCTGCAAGTAGAAAGCAGTATTTAACAAAAGATAGACCAATTTCACCCTGCTTCCCCGGATGTAAAAGCACAGCTGGAAAAAGGGAAACATTTAGAAGGCTCATCAAGAGAAGACAATCACCTGGACACATTCTGACATCCACACCCTTGTGTTCCCGGACACAACTTCAGTGCAAGTAAAGCTGGCTTTAAAGTAATGCACAATAGCCAGAATTAGTCAAACCCAGTCCACATAATGGAAGTGAACAAATAAAGGATCCTTAGATGATCCTCAAAGCCTCGATTGGTGTTGTGGGTATCTGCAAACCATGAATTCAGGATCGGTTACTTCATGCACAGACACCGGTAGAGCACCTCCCTAATATCCACACTCACACGGACATGGGTCACTATTAGTGGGTACCTTGTAAAATGTCCTGTTGTGATGGAGCTGGACCGTTACCCATCATAGTCACCTTGGCTGCTGGTGTAAGGCTTGAACCCTTTCCCAAACCTGGGGTCCAGTCAGGCTAGTCACCCTACTGGTCTGAAAGAAAGTTCTTTCATGCCTTTGCTGCAGAAGCAAGGTCATTTCTTGAACTCGCACCACCACAGTGCTGGCTTGTGCAATTTACAGAACTTTATTTCTCATGGTGCCTCATAGCAAGTCTGCCGTTCTGAAGAATTACAAGTAACAAGGGAACCTATTACCCAATTTAACAAGGTGGAGGGGGAGGGGGAACAGCTGAGTTGTAGGGCATTCAAACTCCCAGGAAGCAGTTCACCACAAATGCAGGTAGTAACGTTTATCTTGTCTGTGCACCCATTACCATTAAGGGCAAGAGACTCTGCAGGTCTAGCCTGGCTAGGCAATCAGACAATATATTTGGTCTCTCTCTCCTTCTACCTTCAGGAGGCTGGAGTGTTTTCCACTGGCATACTGGTTGAAACATGCAACAGCAAGGGATCAAAGAACCAGGCTGAATCAGGGGTTTGCTTTATTTGATACATCTCAGACTATTCTGTTAAATATAAATGCTTATTTAAACCTTATTAGACCCTAGAACTGAAATGTTCCAACGTCAATAAAATAAAGACTAGGAGTTTGAGAACATCCATTTGCAAACCCAGTAGGACTGGCTTAAATGGCAATGCATGCAAAAATGCGTGCACAAATGCCATTAGCATGTGGCTACCAGTTCAGAGGCAGCTCTGTTGGCTTGGACCCCCCCCCCCCCACCAAACTACCATGGATGGTGCACAGTCTCAGATGCGACAGCATCACCATTTCTCTTACACATTCGCACAAGAATGTCAAATACTGTGCATATGTACAAACGTGAAAATGTGGCTAGTGGTGATGGTAGGAGTTCTGGTAATGGTAATAGAGGTTATAGTGACAGACAAAATTACTTTATTCGGTATCCAAGGATACCATAAAAGTGTACAGCAAACATTTTTAAAAACTCAGGCAAAAACAGTCCACAAGGTATTATAATAAAAATTAGATACAAAACTTCTTACATATACTACTAAAATAGACTGACAATTGTGATAAAAAATATACCCGGAGGATTCTGATCAGTAGAAAAGATATGTGTTTCAGAGGGCTTACTGCCGGCTTGGCAGAACAAGGAATAAACCACAAACAGGACACCTTAAAATCATCTAGGTTTGAGTAGTCCATTCAAAAACCTCATGCAGAGTAACCCTGGGAGTGAGAAAAAAGTGTCACGTCAGCCTCCGAAGTCTATGGTTTTTCTCAATCTTGCGGCCATACTTAAAAAATGTACTATACAAAAGAGTGTGAGGGCCTCTGCGGACAGTTTCAGGAATAGTAGCGCCACCGTTGCTTGTTTGAACCTAGCAGACTTTAAAATTCATTTTAAAAACACCCTCCTGGGGCGAGCATAAAAAGGGCACAATAAAACAAAATAGAGCATATCCTGCGGAGACTTATAGTCGCAGGGGCCCCCTAACTCAATCTTTGGAAAAAATCCCGCTGGACACCCCAATATGTAGTGAAGTTGGTTCATCCTAAATCTCATCAGAAATCTGTCCTGGGCATTGTAGAAGTAAGCCAAATATGGTTCCATGCCAGGACTAGATTTGGCAAGTAGGTGGGCTCTTACGGATGGTTTAATCAACTCAGTATCGTCCCTGTCGGAGGCCCTCTGCTTTAAAAATGCCGTCTTAACAATCTCCTTAGCCTGTGCTGCCAATGACTTCGGGTTTTCATAATAGTCAGCATGACCTAAACCAACCAGGGTTTCCTTAATATATTTCAACCAGGGGATGCTGTGCCCGTAATCCCTTTTGATGCAATCAGATATAATCTGCCTTCCTAAGGTCGCTTTGGGGTTGGTCCATGTTTGTATCCAACAAGAGAGGGGTTTTAATTGAATCTCATCTCTGATGTAAGAGCAACCTAGCTCTTCATGAATGGAGTAAGATGGGGTACTCTGTGAGCCTCTCAGTAACCTTCGCAGGAATTTGTTTTCTTCAACCTGTATCTTTGTGGAATCAGTGAATCCCCATACCTCACTTCCATATAGCATTTTTGCCTTGCAAATGGCCCTGTACAATTTCGTGATTTTTCTGGGGCCCAACGTCCCAACCTTTGCGCAAATTTCATAATTGCCACGGAGGAACTAGAGAGAGAACTGCATTTCCCCTCTATCAGTTTGTTAAACCTAGTCCGGGAGTCAAACACGATACCTAGATAAGAAAATGCCTGTACTTTTTCTAAAGAGTGAAAGCCAATCTTAAAATTTAATTTTCTACCTGATCTTTTCCCCATCTCCATGATGTAGGATTTGGAGAGATTTGCGGACAACTCCAGGTTCTCCATAAAGCTAACAAATCCATCAATCAAGTACTGTAAGCCCCGTGCAGTACGAGACAGCAGCACCGCGTCATCCGCGTACAACAGGACCGGTATTTCTCTGTTGCCTATCTAGGACTATCTGCCCCTAATTCCCCCAGAGCCCAATCTAAACCGTTAATATATAATGTGAATAAAAAGGGGGCCAGGATACAACCCTGTCTGACACCCCTAGAGCAGGGAAAGAAATCTGTGGTGTCTCCATCTTCATTATATCGGACCCGGGCTGAAGTGTTCTGGCGTAAGGTACGTAAAATATTCACCAGTCCTGGATCCACACCCATGGTCCCCAGTAACTCCCATAATATAGTACGATTGACCCTATCGAAGGCCGCTGTCAGGTCCATGAATGCCAAGTACATTACTGGCGGCGGTGTACTTGGCAACGATGAGGTAGAGGTTAAGGCATTGGTCAGTTGTTGAGCGACCCGGCCTGAAGCCATACTGGATGTCAGAGATTATTTCATGCTCTTCTGCCCATTCCAATAGGCCGTTAAGGATTACTCTCCCCATGGCTTTCACTGAGACGTCAATGAGGGAAATAGGTCTATAACATTGTGGGTTATCTTTGGCGCCCGTTTTAAAAATGGGAACAATTGTTGCAGTGGACCATGAACGAGGCATACCTGTCTCCACTGCTGTGTTGATTACTCTTGCTAAGATTGGAGCCCATAGGCCTACCTGGGAAAGCAGGAGATCAGGGGGGGGCATCCCATCCGGTCCCAGGGCCTTGTTTCGGGTTAGTCCCTCTATTTCCGTTTTTATCTCGCACAAGGCAAAGGGGATGTCCAGAGATGTTCGGTTTTCTGACCCTTCAGATAGAGGTACAATGCTTGGACAGTCATGGTTATAAAGACCTTTAAAGTACTCCGCCCAAGCCTCTGGTAGGACGTGGCAGGCAAATTAGGTTTATCCCTATCCTTAAAAAGAGGGTCATTCACAATTTTCCAAAAGGTATACATATCCCTCGCTTCAGCTGCCTCCCTGAGGTTTTCCCAGGCCTCGTTTTGCAGAGAGTATTTACAGTATTTCAGGGCCTGTTTATACCTCTCCCTGCGCAATGACACACAGAGCTGGTCTCTGGGGACCATCTTTAGTGCTGCTTTAAGATCTCTAAGGGCACTAGAACATTGCTGATTAAACCACCTTGGGGTGTCTTCTACTTTTTTCCTGATTGTACTTCTAAGGAGCTCATCAATTCGGCGAGCAACCCCCTCATATGCAGAAATTTGGCCCGCCCCCTCAATAACAGGATCCAAGCTCAACCATATCTGTTGGTTTTTCCCCCGTTAGTAAAGCCTTATAAAATTTGTCGCAATCAGTGTTTGCCCATCTTAATCTTCTCCCCTGATCCGTTGCTTTAAAAGAGCCTATGGTCCGTTTACTCTGGGTATACGTGACTGGGTCAGGACCCTGTAGGGTTAGGACCAGCGGGTTGTGATCGCTGAAGGGGCTTAGTTCGACATTAAAGCTCAATATCCGACAAATTAGAGTGGTGGGTATAAAAATAAAATCTATAATGGAGCCCCTTCCTTTACCTTTAAAGGTTGGAGGGATGCCCACGGCCAGACTACTCTTATCAGTTCTAGTGTGTGTGTCAGAGCATGTGTGCCCAGGACCTTGCTTAGTTCCAGTCCCTCCCTGGTGTGTTCCATGTGTAATCCAGCTTCCCTTGGGCACGATGCCCAGACCCCCTGACTGTTAAGTAGGTGGTCGCATAGGTGGCAGTTAAAATCTCACATCACCATCAACTGTGCTTTACTCCCTCCTTGTGATTCAAATCTTGTCAGCCTATGGTCCAGCTCAGCCAGGCTGGCCAATGTCTGCCCGCCTTTAATGGCATTATAAAAATTAATGAGTCATATTCAGACCCCTGGTTGTGAACTGTAACCCTTGAATGCAAGCAGAATCCCAAGCTAGGTTCTCCCATTTTCCCCTAGCCTCAGGTCCACATACATAATAAGACCTCCTTTAGCTCGCCCAGCCCGAGATCTTGGGCGGGCACGAAGTACATCTTATAACCTATTGCTAGATCGACCGAATCCACCGCCCATGTTTCCTAGAGACAGATTATTTAAATCTCCTTATATAGTTCAGCCAATTCTGATTTTTTAGTTTGCTAGACAGGCCTGCTATGTTCCAGGTAATATTAAACATTTCCTGTCCTTCAGATAATGAGGAGTTTGTACCCAGGACAGTTAACCCCTTATGGGGTACCAGTCTTCCGGGAGGCCTAGAGACGGTGGAAAGCTCTCTGTATGCTGTCCGTGCTATGGGCTGTGTTTGACTATCAGTCTGATTTCCACCTTTTCCTCCAGTGACCGTGGCTAACTGGACTTCCTCCATAGCGGCCCTTGGAGCTATAATTGGCCCCTCGTGTAGTCAGTCCAGGTCGCTTAGGCCGGAGATACTTTGTAGGGGGGTGTATCGATTGAACAGCGGCACTAAATGCCCCCGGCCATTATCCTTGCCCTTGTTTGCCTTGGACCTTCCCTCCTCTGGGTTTGTGCATGATCTCTGTAGAAGAAGCCTAGTGGGAGTAATCTGGCCCTGGAATTACTTGCGTCCTGATGAGTCCCCTGATTTTGATGGTACAATAGATCTCTTACCATCTCCGGGTATCTGAAGTTTAGTATAACGCAGTCTCCCGAGGATCTATTTCCGCTCTTTCCAATCCATGATACTCTTCTGGCCATTAAAATATGTCTATGGATACGAATACTGAAACCTACGTTAATGGCCAGCCAGTGAGCTGCTTAGTTAATCAGGGAACGGGTGGTTTCTTCCCTGCCCTCTGGACATGGCTGGATCCCCGTCAGGACCACTGTGTAGGGACTTACTGCTGGAGGTAGATCTAATACTGGTAGTTCCTGGGTGTTATTTACCATATCCACCTGTGAGGGTGCTAGTTCCGTAAGTCTAGCACCTCCACCCCCCCGATCGCACAATGTGTTATCATTGATAGAACGGGCCAATGGCCTCTCCTCTCTCGATTGCCTGTTTACTTTGCTTAGACTCGAGTGACCCTGAACCTCACTACATGAACCTCCTTCTCGTGGGTTCTTCCTTAACGCCTCTTGCCTATCGTTGACCGGATCCATTACACTGTTATGCACCCCACTTGTGCCATTATTGAGTAGACCTGGCTTGGGATATTTAGTAGTCTCGACATTTCCCCTCCCCATCAGCCATTGCCCTTTCTCAGTTACACCCTCTGTCCTATCTCTTGTCATTATTTGTGAGAGTTGCCCTTCTATTACGCTTAACTTCTTCTCCAGAGGTCCCAGATACGCTAGTAATAGGGATTCAAATGTAGTAATCAGCTCTTTGTTGCATCCCTCCAATACCAGTGCCTCAGTACAATTCGGGCACCTCATGGGCGTTGTCGATGTCTTCTTCCACGACCCCCCTCCCTCTACTCCTCTCTGTCTTGTCTTTTTTTGTGTGTGTGGTCCCCCCTTCTTTGTGTACCTAGCTAGGACTTTGGCCTCTCTTGAGTTACTATTAGTGGTACTGCCCTTCACCTGTAAACCCTTTTTTGAGCGCGTGATCACTTCCCCTTTAGGCTCTGGGGGAGTTTTTTCCGCTATCTCCTGGTTAGGCATGTTTGCCTCCTCGTCCCTTCGCCCTAAAAGGTCAGGTGTCCGAGAGATGCGATCCTGTGATTCCACCCCCTCTTGATGATAAAAATTTAACTGATCTTGGTCGTTATCGTCTAGCTCAATGGTTTGTGGTGGTATGGGTGCCCCTACTGTTGGTGCGGGAGAGTGTACTGTGGCCTTGGTGGTGACCCTGTGTACCATTGTGCTTTGCCCGGGAACGATCCCTGTGAGGGGGGGGGGGGGATGGACAACTAGCAAGGACGCCCATAGAGGATCTCTTTTTCTCGATGAGCTTGTCCAATGAGAGTCTCTTTCGGTTAGCTGGATTTCATGGTTCAGGAGAGACTTAGCCCTCACTATGAAGGCGTCCAGGGTCCCCCTCACACCTCCCCCCTGCACTCTGTTTAACTCTTTCCGGGTACACATAACCTTAGGATTACGAATGCTCCCAATAAGTGTGGCGGGTAATTTAACCCTTTGCATGCTCATGACGAGCTCAGCTCGTCATAAGCTACAGTGCTCCGGTGCTCATGACGAGCTGAGCTCGTCATGGCCATTAGAACACTCGCACGCTGAGATAACTCTCCTGCTGTGTTGAACGTTCTATTGAAACGGGTGTGGCCGTGACGATCTCAGCTCGTCATGAGCACAGGAGCACTGTAGCTCATGACGAGCTCAGCTCGTCATGAGCACCGGGGCGCTGTGCGCCCCGCCCGCCCCCCAGCACAGCTGGAAAATTACCCCAGCAGCCAAGGGGTTAAACACAATGAGTTTTTTTATCAGTACCTTGGGTTTGTTGACAAAGCCACATGAATCTTGTTCCCGCCCTCCAGATTACTGCCTCCAAAGTGATTCCGGGACTAAATCCTTGTCTGAGCAAGCCACTCTAGTGCCAGGCCTCCCCACAATTTCTTCCTTACTCTGGTACAGAAGAGGGCTATACCGCAACTCACAAATAACAGAGGAAAAGGGGGGTGGCCCAGCCGAGCCTCTGTCTGCCCCTAACTGGCGTCGATGGACCCACCCTTGGCCCAGGCTTTTCCCACCCTTGGCCCGGGCTTTTCCCACCCTTGGCCCGGGCTTTTCATACCCTTGGCCCGGGCTTTTCATACCCTTGGCCCGGGCTTTTCCCACCCTTGGCCCGGGCTTTTCCCACCCTTGGCCCGGGCTTTTCCCACCCTTGGCCCGGGCTTCCCCCGCGCACGTCCCGCGCTGCGGGAGTCTGCGGTCCTTTCTGAGCGCCTCCTGGCACTTGGGCGAAGACACGCTATAGGTGCGCCCCCAGGTTCTCTGGGAGATGTAGTCCTCCCTTAGGTCGGGCAGCCAGGTGGTGCGAATAAGTGAGGCCCGTTGGCGTGGGCCGCCTGCAGTCAGCGGCTGTCCCCCTCTTGTAGCCCTAGTCACCGGGAAGGTGTGCAGCAGTTCGAGAATCTGACCAGCAGGTACTTGCGAGCGGAGTTTCGCGGTTATGTAGAGTGTAGAGGTTATAGTGGTGTTGGAGGTAATGTGGCTTTGAGAAACTGTCACAGGGATTCTGCTCCTACACAGAACTGTGCACAGACTTGGAACCTTAGTGAGTTAGGGTGTGCCAAAACTCACCTTAGTAGCCAAAATCCCCTACCAGACTAGCAATCAGTGTCTCATTGGTTCTGCCATACCCCCAATGATTAGTCAACCAAAAGAGGCGAGGGGAACATGGCGGCTGGCTGATGCCGGTCGCGGGAGTTCCAGGAACAGTGCGACATCTCGACATGAAGACAGAATATAATACTGCTGAATGCAGTGAACTCACCCAGTAAGGATGCAGTATTTTCGATGGTGAAGAAGGATTCCTGAATCCTGATCCGATGTGGCCCCTGTTTCTATTTTTTTTTTCGGCGGTGTGGAGCGGCCCCGGGGAGCTGGAGGTCGGCGCTAGGGCCGGGAGGTGCGGATGGCTTGAGAAGCGGAGGCTGAGCCAGTGGCTGCAACGGATGCTCGCGGTGGATTCGGCGGAGGCCGAGTGAGTTTGTGGGAGAGCCGTGCAAGGCTGTGGTTACGGGTTCGGGTAGCAGCCACACAGCTTCGCTTTGGGTTTGGTATCATCGGATTTGGCATCATCTGATTTGGCAGAGTGAGTACACCGCATGCACCATTGTGTACTCTGGAAATACAGCGCCCCTTAAAGAATTACGAGGTGGGCAGGACATTGGAACGGGACCAGAGGGAGTGTATGGCTCAGGTCTTTTTAAATCCCGCACCTTCTCCTGCATTACTCGCAAAACTAGCCGCTGAAACCAATAAAGCTAATGAAGCTAATATAGCAGATAGCACAGACCCGATCCAAAGTGAGGTGGGGGAAGTAGCTGCAATTGTGACTGTGCCGGTGACTATATCCGGGACCCCTTACACTACAGGGAAGAAAAGGAAGGAGAGAAGAAAAGAGGAGTCTGTTGGTGGGAGGTTACAGGAAGGAATAGATACCAGCTTCGTTCTCAAACCCAGGTGGGGTTTAAAATTAGACAATTTGACACCCTGGATTCCCTAGATAGCCTGAAAAAAGTCGTGCCTACGACCCCCGCAAAAAGAAACACACTAAGTCTGGGGGCATTGTGAAACCCAAGATCCCGGGCGGTATGTCTAAAATCTACTCCTTCCCTTAAATCCTACTTAAAAATTATGGAGCAGGCTGTAAGGCTACAAGACTCAAAATTAGAAGCCGTTGCAGGCACAGCTCTAGCTCCACAGAGTAGCCCCCTTCAACTTCCTCAAATTCCTCTTAAGAATCGTTTTTCTCCTGTGGTTAAGTTGCAGGAAGTGCAGGAAGAGGCAACTAACAGACTCGCAGAGCGTAATTGACTCTGCTGATCCGATTAGTCCTATCAGTCTTATAAGTCCATCGAGCCGGCAAGATGACTTGACATCAGGGGTTGCAGCGGCTAACACCACCAATACTACTACCATAACCATTACCCCCTCCATTTCAACTCATATTTCCAGCCAAACAACTCAAACAACTTCACAACTTCATTCTGTTGGTCCCCCAGATATGCCGGATGAAGATCCTCAAGTAATGTCCCCTGATAAAGTTGGAGATGGAAATGGAGAGGGGGGATTTAGTAATAAGGGCCAATTGGGACCTTTTCTTCCGGCCCTAAGGGGAGATCTGCTCTCTAAATTTGCAATCTCAGAAGCAAACCAGAAGGGGATACAAGATAAATGCAAGGCACTAGAGTCCAAGCTGGATGATATTAGTGCCCGCACAGGTTCACTGGAACTTGAGGTCAAGACACTCCGTCTCAGTTCAGGAGAATACGAATGATATAGAGGCTTTAAAATCCCAGAGTAGAGTTTTACAGCTAGATATGGAACAGTTAGAGATGCAAGCTCATAAGAATAACCGAAGGATTCTTAAAATCCAGGAGGGGGTGGAGAAGGGGGATATTAAGGCCTTTGTATGCAAGTTGTTAAGAGGGCATTCTGAAAGATCGAGAAGATATTGATCTGAAAGCTGAGATCCAGAGAGTCCACAGGGACCCTTTAAAACCTCACCCAGACAGGAAAGCCCCTAGGAGAATCCTGGTTAACTTCCAGACCTATGCAGTAAAAGAGCTGATTCTGGGGAGATCCCTGAAGGGGGTACCATCACACCATGAGATGGGGGCATACCAGATCCGCTCAGATATAGGCAGTAGGACAGCGAAGCGGCAGTGGGAGTTGGGTTCAAGAATGCCAGAACTTAGGAGTCTGGGGGCACAGGTTCAAATGACGTTTCCTCTATTACTGAAAGTTATGTGGAACAACTAGATGCATAACTTCAGTGCCCCAGAAAATGTGGATGCTCTACTGCTCCAGATTAGGGGATAGAGTTAAAAAAAAAATTTTGAATAGCATTCTGGGGATGCCTTAATCCTGTAAGATTACTATGTTAGATAACCACGTTATGCTCACAGCACTGGGGAGTCAATCGAGGTAAGATAAGGGGGTGAGATAAATTTGTTGTTTAAAGTATTTAACAGAACACCGAATAATGAGATGTCGTTCGTTCCGTGGAGGGTCCCATCCGGTGCTTGTCCGCCAAAAATGGAAGGTGGGTTCCTCAAGAAGGGGGGGGGGGGGAGGAGGGAGGGGAAGAAAAATTCGAAAGCTGTCCTCATGCAAATAAAGTTAAGGTTTAATGGCTCTAGTTGGAGGATCCCTACTGAAATTCGAGATCCGATATGAGTAGAAAGCAGGAGATTAAGTTCCTCGCCTGGAATATTAATGGTCTTAGAAATCCCAGAAAGTTATCCCAGGTGTGTGAGTTTTTGAAGGAAAATGAGACTCACATTTATTTACTGCAGGAAACTCATCTGGAGGCCCACGAATGTAATCAGGGTTTCAATAGGTTTAGTTGGGTACAAGAGGGGATGTCCTCAACTCAGAAGGGTTGTACAAGAGGGGTGGCAATGATTATAAGCCATAATAGAGGGATTAAGGTGGTGAAATGGAGTACTGACCAGTCTGGGAGGTGGCTAACTGCAACTCTTTCTATTAATGGTATATCAGTAGTTTGTGCTGTATATTATCAATCAATCAATCATGGACATTTATAGAGCGCACTACCTACCCGTAGGGTCTCAAGGCGCTTGGGGGGGGGGGGGCCGTTACTGCTCGAACAGCCAGGTCTTGAGCTTCTTCCTGAACGAGAGGTGGTCTTGGGTCAGGCGCAGGTCGGCCGGCAGGGAGTTCCAGGTCTTGGCGGCCAGGTGGGAGAAGGACCTTCCTCCTGTTGTGGCTCTACGGATGTGTGGGACGGCGGCGAGGGCGTGGCTGGCAGATCGGAGGTGGCGTTTGGGAGCGTAGAAGTTGACTCGGTTGTTGAGGTAGCTCGGGCCTTGGTCGTGTAGGGCTTTGTGTGCGTGCGTGAGGAGCCGGAAGGTGATTCTTTTGTTGGCGGGGAGCCAGTGCAGGTCTCTCAGGTGTCCGGAGATGTGGCTGTTCCGTGGGATGTCGAGGATGAGTCTGGCAGAGGCGTTCTGGATCCGCTGGAGTCTCTTCTGGAGCTTGGCGGTGGTTCCGGCGTAGAGTGCGTTGCCGTAGTCCAGTCGGCTGGTGACGAGGGCCTGGGTGACGGTCTTCCTGGTCTCTGTGGGGATCCACCAGAAGATCTTCCGAAGCATGCGCAGGATGTTGAAGCACGACGAGGAGACGGCGTTGACTTGCCTGGACATGGAGAGGGAGGAGTCCAGGATGAAGCCCAGGTTGCGTGCGTGGTTCGTCGGTTTGGGTGCGGTGCCCAGGGCGGGGGGCCACCAGGAGTCGTCCCAGGCGGAGGGCGACGAGCCCAGGATGAGGACCTCCGTCTTGTCTGAGTTCAGTTTCAGGCGGCTGGTCGTCATCCACTCGGCTACCTCTTTCATCCCTTCGTGCAGGTTGGCTCTGGCGGCGGCGGGGTCGTTGGTCAGGGAGAGGATCAGCTGGGTGTCGTCGGCGTAGGAGATTATGTTGAGGTTGTGTTGGCGTGCGATGGCCGCGAGGGGGCTCATGTAGACGTTGAAGAGGGTAGGGCTCAGCGAGGATCCTTGAGGGACGCCGCAGATGACTTCGGTGGCCTCTGACTTGTACAGTGGTAGGCGGACTCTCTGTGTTCTTCCGTCGAGGAAGGAGACGATCCATTCCAGTGCCTTCTCCTGGATTCCGACGTTGCTGAGGCGCTGCACTAGGGTGCGGTGGCAGACAGTGTTGAATGCCGCGGAGAGGTCTAGGAGGATGAGGGCCGCTGTTTCTCCGTTGTCCATCAGGGTTCGGATGTCGTCGGTGGCGTCGATGAGGGCTGTCTCGGTGCTGTGGTTGCCACGAAAGCCGGACTGTGAAGGGTCGAGGGATCCGTTCGTCTCGAGGAAAGCGGCCAGCTGTTTGTTGACGGTCTTCTCGATGACTTTGGCTGGAAACAGGAGTAGTGAGATGGGGGGGGTAATTCTTGAGTTCGGTGGGGTCTGCCGTAGGTTTCTTGAGAAGAGCGCTGAGTTCGGCGTGCTTCCAGCTCTCGGGGAAGGTGGAGGTGTCGAAGGAGGTGTTGGTGATGTCCCGCAGGTGGGGTGCGATGACAGCGTCGGCTCTGTTGAAGACGTGGTGAGGGCAGGGGTCGGTCGGAGATCCGGAGTGGACGGAGTTCATCATGCGGACGGTGTCTTCGGTGCTGATCGGAGTCCAGGCTCGGAGGGTGGTGGTGGGCGGCGTTGCTGTGGTCGTGGCGTGGGTCGGTTGGGTGCTGAAGCTGTTGTGTATGTCCGCGATCTTGTTGTGGAAGTAGGAGGCGAGGGAGTTGCAGAGGTCTTGCGATGGGGTGATGTCGTTGTTTCCGGCGTTGGGGTTGGAGAGCTCTTTCACGATGTTGAAGAGTTCCTTGCAGTTGTGTGCGTTGTTGTCCAGTCGGTTCTTGAAAGCCGTTTTCTTGGTGGTGCGGATTAGTTGGTGGTGTTTCCGGGTGGCGAGCTTGAGGGTGGTCCTGTTGTCCGGTGTGGGTTCCTTTCTCCAGACATTCGAGGGCTCTGCAGTTCTTCTTGGAGCTCTTGAGTTCGTCGGTAAACCATGTGGCTTTCTTGCTGCCGGGTCTGCTGGGCGGGGTCCTCATAGGCGCGAGTTCGTCTGCGCAGTTGCTAATCCACTTCGTGAGGTTGTCGGCTGCCTGGCTGGGGTTTGCTGAGCTGGCCGGAGGGTGCTGGCTCAGGGAAGCGGGCCAAACAAGGATAATCAGGGTCCTATGTTAAAGCTTCAGACCAATCTGTTAGAAACTTCAGGTCCATTGATAACGTGCGTTGATTTCAACTTAGTATTTGATACAGATCTTGACCGTACATCGAAAGTAAAATATAGGGTTCTACCTAGAACTTTCTCTACACTCAACGTTTTGGTAAAGGAGTTCAAGTTATTAGATGTATGGAGAGTGGATAAAGGGAAAGTTAGGGAGTATTCCTCCTATAGCAAGAAATACAAGCAATACTGAAGAATGGATTATTTCTTAATTGATCAGAGCCTACTTTCAGACCTTAAGTCCATAGCCTATACTCCTGCATCAATATCCGATCATTCTTTAGTAGAGATGAAACTTAACCTTAAATCAGACAGGTGCCAAAGGAGATGGACCTTGGATAGGACCGTATTATTAGAATAGAGTGTGAGAATAGAGCTGGATAAGAAAATTGAAGAATTTTTCAGACTTAATAGCACCACCACCAGTGAATGCATAGTCTGGGAGACATTTAAGGCCTATGTGAGGGGGCTCCTGAGCTCCTTGATGATCATTAAAAGCGGATCAGCTAAGGAAGGAGAAGGAATTACAACAGGCAGTGCTTCCATTTAGAAACTTTATACCACAGCTTGAGAAGGATCTGGTCTCCCTACAAGCCGGTCTCAAAGCTGGATTAGATAACATTGAAAAAGGCAGATGGGATGCAAGTAAGCTGCAGCATTTTGCCTATGGTGAAAGATGTGGTTCTCTTCTTGCTTATTAATCTAGGGCGGATCGAATCTGGAATAACAAAGAATTTGGTCCAAAGAAGGACAGGTTTACTACTGCAGGAAGAAGATGAGATCAGGGGGGAAGCCAGATCTTTTTTGTACGACCTATATAAGGAAGAAATATGCTATAACCCTGAAGCTGTAAAAATTTGGTTGAATAAGATAGTTCTTCCACATCTGTCTGAGGGAGACAGTATATATCTAGCCACAAGTATAACCGAGGGGGAGATCAGAGAGCAGCTTAAAAACATGTGCAGAGGTAAAGCTGTGGGCCCAGATGGGCTTCCGGTAGAGATTTATCTGAGCCTAACGGTTAGGATTGTACCGGTTTTAAAAACTCTCTTCAATAGAATATTCTTAGATAATGAACCTATCCCCCCCACATGGTCGGAGGAGACTGTATCATTGATCCTTAAGCCAGACAAGGACCCCCAAATAATTGAGGCCTATAGGCCCATTTCACTACTCAATTCGGATCTCAAGATCTTTTCTGGAATTTTGGCCTCTAGGATGGCAAAAATCATTAAAACTATCATACATGTGGATCAGAGGGTGTTTATACAGGGAGGGCAGCTCAATGAGCTCACTTTTCAAGCAATAGGAGCAACTGACGTTGCAATGGAGAAAGGGCTACCATTAACACTTGTTACAATCGATGCCGCTAAGGCATTCGATCAAGTCAATTGGAATTATCTCTGGGACAAGATGCATAGTTTTGGTTTCCCATTGAATTTTATTGATGCCATTAAATCTTTGTATTCAAGCCCATGTGAAAAAGTTTTAGTTAATGGTACCCTATCAGAATAGTTCGACATCTCAAGAGGCACTAGACCGGGTTTTCCCCTGTCCTCTTTATTGTTTAATGTTTATATCGAACCTTTTGTTTGTCCCCTTAGGGAAGAACTCTCAATTTTGCCTTTTAAGATTGCGGATTTAGATCTTAAGGTTGCCCTATACGCAGACGCCCTGCTAATGTATACTTCCGACCACGTAACAGCTATACCTACATTATATAAGTTAGCGGGTGAATTTGGTAAGATCTCTGGCTACAAAATTAATAAGGAAAAAACTGAAATAGTGAATTGTACTGATGTAATACCAGGAGCAAAAGGTCGGATGAGATACTTAGGAATCCATCTAGCACAGCAATTGAATGATACATCTAGGATCAGTTGGGATAAGGTTTCGAAGGAGGTGGGCTCCTTAGCGCGCTGGGCGAATCTCCCATTAAACATATACGGGAGGGTGAACCTCATGAAAATGATAATCTTACCTAAGATAACCTTTTTGTTCAACTCAATTCCACTCTCATTTAATGCCAGAGATCTTGCCACCATTCAAGGCAAAATAGGGTCATTTAATTGGGCCACTAAAACCCCGAGGATAGCTTGGAAAAAGCGGAGGAGATGGCTGAAATTGGGGGGGACTAGCTCTACCTGACTTGCTCTCCTATTGCCATGCCTTTCACTTTCTAAAATTTTAGAATGCCAGCTAATACTATCGATTCTTCCTCAATGGGCCGTTTGTTTCGGGCCTTATTGCATGATATTCCACAGGACAGGAATTCTTTCTCTATAAATTTGGGGATCCAAAGTTCTACAAGAAAGTCAGACTTGAGGTTCTATCGGCTGCATTAAGAAATTGGGGATACATCATGAAATCACTGCAAATACCACACTGTGCCCCCATTCCCCAATCTGGGATTCTCCAGGTACCCCCGATTGTCTTCAGGACCAATTATCACAACCACTCAGATCCACTGGCATTAGAGTTTGGGGAGACCTCCAGATGGATTTACATCTTATGAGCTGGGACTTGATGTCCTGTGTTACTAGGGGGACACTGACAAGATTTAAGTTTTACCAGCTATCCACGTGGTGGTCATCACAATCATGGAGTAATGAAGACTCTAGTACAACTATTGACTCTATTGCTAGAGTAGGATCATGGAAACGTGAGGTGTCCTTACGGTATGGGGCATTCATAGAAACAGGGGCCTGTTTAGAGTCAGAGCTGGTGAGACGCTGGGGTAATGTTCTCACCGAAAATGGACATGACCTGCGGAAACTCTGGTGTGACTCTTTTTCTATGTTACAGGCTGTGGTTAAACCAGCTAATTTAAGGAGAAATCATCTGTACACCACCTATAGGGTATACTGGAATCCAGGTAAACTGTCCAAGATGTCCGCAACAATATACCATTGTGCTAGATGTAAGTTTCCGGCCGCGGATGACCTGCACATATTTCTGAACTGCCCGAAGACCGGCCCCTTTTGGATGGAGGTATGTGGTTTCCTTGAAGAAGTATTGGGCATGCAGATTGAAGTATGTGCTATGTTAATCTTCTTTGGCCTCCTGGCAAATTTGGTTTGAACGATCTAGACTCAAAGTTTGTATTATATGTAGTAACCATCGCTAGGAGGGAAATTTATAGATCTTGGAAGCTTGAGGTACAACCTACTTTTGCGGTTTGCCTAAAAACATCGTCATGGTTAGTCAATCAGACATGGCATTTGATAATTCCAGCCTTGATGAAATCTGGTCGGCTTTGGAGACCTGGAGAGAGAAGTAAGATCAGTCCAATGATTAGGCCAAGGTTTGTAGGTCCGGTCCTCTCTAATAACATCTAAACCCTTTTGGGTGTTGCAAACGGGAGTAGGACAAGGATACAGCCATGTCTCTGGGAAGACTATCCCCCTCATCAGGCTTTTTATCAGGGTGGCCTCCTACTAATGCCTGTAGGAGGGAGGTGGAGATATCCCAACTAGAGCGCTCTTTTATTGATGGCATGTATCAGGACAAAAAAAAATAAAAAATAAATGATTAGACAATTAAGAACATGGACTTAGAACACCTCAGGTAATGCGGAACACAAACACTCTTTCGTTATACTATCATATCAGTCCAAAACGGGGAGTAAATGAGGACACGTGTAAGTTTGAAATATTTATTTCTAATGCCGGGTTCTCAAGCGCAGTATCTTAGCTAATACAAGGAAACATATTATAAGCAACAAGGTTATCAGCATAGTTACAATTTCATAAAATACAAAGGGAGAAAGCATGTCAAAATGCTGAAGGGAAGAAGGCTAAATGACACCTACATTTTACCCTCCCTTGCTAGTATATCATATTATATCTACAGAAGGTATCTTGGGATTACAAGGGCAGCCCCATACCTCTGGTCATAGTATGAAGGTATCACATCATTTCCTACACCAGCTCTCTGCATGCGAATGTTCTCCAAACTGTGTCTTCATGTACTACGCAGTGCATTATTAAACTCGCCAAAAAAACGAGGTGCCCACAGCTGCATACATGTTATATCTAGAACGTGCGCTGATCAGACCGAACAACAACTACTGTGTTGAAATAAACTTGAAGGCCTCGGCACTCACTGTTCAGACATAGCTTACCAAGCAAGGCTGATACTATAGGAAAAACAGTATCCTTGTGTGAAGCAAAATATTCTGCTAGACTCTAAACATTTATAATATATTGCCGTGTGCAAAAGCAGCAGAGAGGAAAAATGGCGTTTAAACTTCTAATAAGTTCATGCTAACTTAACACAGTGTAAAGGCAAAGGTCATCACCATGACACCCTCCCTTGATCCGAGCACGGATAAGATAAGATAAGATTAAGGGCAAATTTTCAGAAAGCAGAGTTCAAGAACGACAGTCAGAACCAGTTTCAAATTTGCACAGGGAAAGAATTTTTTTAAATAAAATAAAAAAAAATTATAGACCGAGCATGATCCAAATTTAATTGACGCAGCCATGGACATAGTGAAGCCAATAGGTCTGGGCAGGAAAAAATGTCAGGCTCGAAAAAAATCTCCGATGTCCAAATTATGATCTAGGTCATGGAAGAGAGAAGCGAAAACACATCTCAGTCGAATAAGGAATATGCAAAATATGCCTCAACAGCCTCCATCAGGAAGTCACTGTTCTCATCCGAAAATGTTTCAGCCATCCAATTGAACAAAGGAAAAGAACATACATGTTCCTCAATTACCGGAGCCTCTAGCACCATCAGAGGACAACTCAGTGGATTTTCAATGAAGCGGTGTGCCAAGAAATCTTGCGCCGCTGCGAACACATTCCAACGACCCAGGACTCCATGCATCGCTGCAAATGCCATAATCCCTCCGCTAGAACAAAGCAGGTCATGAGCAACAAAGGGGCTCATAAGCCGATCATAATCCACATCGGGAGACACTGTATTGCAGAGACAAATCCAGGGCCCAGTCGAAATCGCAACTCAGGCAATAAAGACAGGCTGGACGCATGTGAAGTAGGAAAATCGAAACTATAATCCATAAGCCGCACTCAATGTAGCAAGAGGCAGTGCTCCATAATACCCAAGCATCCTATTACGGAGCAGTGACAGCCGTGACAGGTCTCCTTGAAACACAGGATGTGCATCCATTTTGAAATAAACAAAACAGCAGCAAAACACCTGCAACCAGAGCCAGCATTAAGGGAAATCCATCAAACAGGCTGGAAAAAATAGAATGAAAAAAGGCTGGGAAGACACTGAAAATAGCTTGAAAAGAAGTCACAAGGCCACTGCTTACAACTTTAAAGAAGTGTGCCAGCTCCGTGGTGGAGGATGCGTTTAAGATAGTGCGAATTAACTCACCGAAATGCAAGGGCAAATCAGTATTTATTAAAGCATGCACCTCTGTGCGAGAGTTAGCCACGTGAGGACGAATGTCTCACGAGTGGTTTTAAGGCAACTTCTTTCTGGGACAATAGAGCTCTTATGAGACTCATCTTGTTGAACTCTGCTTTCAAGGTCGGAATCGTGGGCCAGATGGAAACATCAAGTTTCCTATGCGGGGTGGATACATACATTTTTTACAGCAAACCACATGCTCACTGATGGTAACGACATAACCAATTCCTGCTACTAACCCACAACAATCTTCAGTATTTAAAAGTAAATAACTCCTGTTTGTCAGTAATGCAGTAATGTGAATGTGGGCATGATAGCATTAATTAAGAAGAATTAAGAAGGCCCGCATGGGAGGCAGGTCTTTCAGACACTTGGCGGCAACCAACTGGAACAAACTGCCAACGGACCTGTGTTTGGAACCAGAGGAGGCTAGATTCCGTGCAAAACTAAAAACTTATCTCTATACTAAATAATGGCCCGCGTAGTTTCCTGTGTTCCCTGTCATCTGCCTATTCCCACTTTTAGCGCGTGGACACGCCGGTGTGCGTAATCGCAGCGCTTTACAAATGTCCCAATAAATAAATAAATAAAAATAGCAGGCACAGGTGTACCTTTCAAAACACAAGCTAAATTCGGCTCGTTCAGTTTACAAGAGCCATGTAATTGTATATGTCTACACATTAATGAGTGATCTGGGGACTCAGTGCATTCTTCACCATTTAAATAAACCTCCTTACCCTCCCTAAGGCATCTATAGGTAAATGGAAGCGACCAAGCTTCATGGAGATAAGCAGTGCCCAGAGGCTCGTATCTACCAATGGCATACTACTTAATACAGCCCTCGAACTTGAATAGAGAGAACAGGAGAGATATTAACCTGTGGATAAGCCACATTGCCGAATTGGCTTCAGCCACTGAAAATGGTAATGGTTCTAATTTTTCAATGTGTAACATGGAAAATGTTGCATCTTTCATTAAAATTAAACACTGCTAGTCAGTCAAATTAAATGGGGCAAACAAAGATGAGGTGTTCATGTAATGCCATGGCACTTTGCCAGATTTAAGGGTCTGCAAGGTCCATGCAACTGCATAATAGATCGCAATTGATTTTGACCATGATAAAAAAAGAGACACTTCATCCTGCAATATCAACAACAGATGAAACAATATTGTCTACGGTGTAATTGCAAGAAGTGTGTGTTAATTCTGTTATCCACAACTGCTAGCACTTTTTCTAAATTAGCCTGATCTATAGCTCTAATGCGGGGTGCCGCCTCAATCTGAGACATTTTCCAGACTTCGTTGTAAATAGCATATATCCATCTTTTAGATCTGCCGTTAGCCGGGCCTTTCACAAAATCATTCAGATCAACATCGTCAGTCAGTTTAGATAAATGCAGCTTAACTGACGCCAAAGTGGAATTTTGAGCCAATTTTGACACAATTTGCCCACAGAATAGGTAGTCAGAATGGCCACTTTCAAAACGGGGATCCACACTGACCTGTGTATAGCCAGGAGCTAAACCCAGAAAATGATGGTGGCAGGAATCAGCACTTTTGTGCCAAAGCAACCAACCATTGGGATCCAAACTGGATATGTTAAAGGAAGAATTCAGTAACATAGATTGTAACTCTCTGATCGAAAATGCAGTGGCATTATTCCAACCTGAGTATTCTTCCAATTCAGGAAAAGGAGCATTTAATTTTTTAACAGTAGCCAATCCAAAGCAAGTTGTCGTGAAATAGTCTAATTCAAAAACATGTGGTTTGGGATGAGACATGCACGGTGCAAAGCCTCAGTGCGTTGTACCTGCCAGCTCTTAAAACCCCAAACAGATTTAAGATCAATGGTATCCTTCCGCAATTTGTAGCCCCCAACAGCCAACTGGTCTAAAAAGGACTTTGAATACAATAATTGTGTTGGTAAGTCTAACCTTGGACGAGGACATTTCCGTCATTTTAAAATAAAATTCATTTGGGATTTGACGGATTAAAAATCGGTAAAATAAGTCAACTTCTTCAAAAAGGAAGTTGAACTGCCTTGTACAGGAGTTGGACAATGTTCCCATTGTGTATAATTAACAGTGTTCCTCCTGGTATTAGCCTTATGCATGTAGTGATTGCCAAAATGTTGGAAACCATACAAATCACCATAATTGGCATTCTAAATACAAATCTTCAGCATCAAAAGCAGCTTAATATTTCAAATCAGAAAACAATGTTTCTACGGCCTTAACATCCCAATCATCAGAAAGTATATTTTGTTTAATCACATCCCCCATAGAAACTCTAAGCACATTCGGGACATTCATAACCTCAGTGGGGCCATGGATTTGAAATCTAACAGCATCCCACACAATCCCATCTAAGACGGGCCAAGCAGTGATGTTGGCATACACCAGGTCCCTCTTCAATCTGTGTGATTAGGAATGGGGAGCCAATGTTCCATTAATATGTCGAATGCAAGTTCTCTCCTCGACATAGTGTCCGTTGACGAAGCGAAAAGAAATACACCACAAAGCCAATTGATAATAGGTAAATTGAAAAAAGCACCAACCAAATGTATGTCCAAGGTGGAATCAAAAAATGTTTTTTTTAAAGTCTAGCCAAAACAGAAATTTTTGAAGGGATCTTCAATGTGTGAGAGTAAGTGTCAAATGAAAATCTGGATTCCGTAGCCAAACAAGTTTGCAAATCAGGCATTGATAAGTCAGTGGGGTACGTATAGTCAGTGTCATCATGGTGAACACCAGGCAGTGAACTCAATAAAGGTCTTGAAACTGCAGGCATCTGGAGGGCAACATCAGGCTTAGGATCAGAAGCTAGGGCCAAAACAGAATTTCACAAAATCGATGAGCATGAGACTGCAGGAGTCATACTAAGAAGAATCGGCCACTCTGTGAATTCTGACATTGTCAATGGAGATATACCTCTGTTCTTTACGACCTGGAAGTGGTGGTAAAATGACTATTCTTGTGCCCTTCACTCCAAGCACTGGCACCGGAGCTTGATATGAGGGACTAAATTCTTTGTTTTCCATCTTCTCTCAAACCAGTTTTCCAACTTGGAGTAGCCAGCCAACTACCGGAATCTGCAACGCAGCTTCAGATGTGCAGGGCAAATGTTCCTTTGCAACACTGTCTCTCGTCCTTTGTAGATCCTGTAAAACATTGCAATGTTCATCTACGTCAAAGGAGGCAGCAACAGCCACAGAGTCTAGACCGTCAAGGTCCGGGACGAACATCTTGATACCAAAGAGCATTTCGTATGGGGTACGCTCACCCAGAGACCTTCTAGGGAGATTATTAAGGGCACACTGCACGCTATTGAGGTGGGCTAGCCAATTCCTGCCAGTGCCTATAACCCTAGCCGTCAAAGACTGCTTTAAGTCTCGGTTCATTCGTTCCACAACACTATTACAATCAGGCCTGTATGGAGACGAAAACTTGACTTGGACCCCCAACAAAGCCATGGCATCCTTATACGCCTTAGAGGCGAAAGCAGGACCCTGGTCCGAATGGAAGGTGCCACAGGCAAAAATCCCTACAAAGACATGCAAGTCTCTTGACAGTTCGTGAATCAGCGCTGCGGTGAGGCCACACCACACAAAGCGTGCGCATGAATCAAATGCTACTAAGATGTACTTATACGCAGTATCAGAAGAAGGGACCACAGTGATCTAAATAAACACAACCAAGTGGTTTATTAGAAATGTATAACTGTCTGGGGTGGACGCCCAGCAGTTGAAGGTTTAATCTGCTGGCAAATGTCACATTGAAGGACATAATCACTCATCTGTCTGGACAGTCCCCGCCACCGGAAACGTTGTTGCAACTGAGAAACAGTAGCCAAAACGCCCGCATGCGCAGACGGTACACCTTTATGGGCAGCTGTAATCACTGTGGACCTGCGGTCCGCGCTGGGAATCAACCGTTCACCAACGTCCGATATTTTCACATAAGGGACTTTATCAGGACTTAAGTGATAACTATACTTCAAAGGGAACCCCTTAAGATATTTACTTCCCTTCTTAGTGGCAGCAACAGCTGCTAAGATGTCATCATCAATCTTACTTTTGGAATGTGTAACTGCTGCAACCAAACATGTCGATACTGCTGTTTTCGCGGCTTCATCAGCCAAAGAATTGCCAACAGTGTGAACTCCCACACGCTGATGACCGAGAGTGAATTACATACACAAGTGGAACCGTCCTTTAAGTTCAGCCACTCGGACCCAGACCATTACATGTTTTATTGTGCTACCCTTGGAATCACGAAAATCATTCTGAATCCAAAAGTGTAGGTTCTCATTGTAAGACTGGACACAGTAGTAAGAATCACTCACAATTAGAGTCACCACACTAGGATCAGCGTACTCCAATGCAAGCATCAGAGTGCGGAGCTCTGCCAATTGTGTGGTACAGTCCCCTAAAGTCTGCGTGTGCATGACCTTGGACTTGAACTCCTCATTCACCATGGTACCTACCACAATAGAGCAAGCAGAAATGTATGCGTGCTTAGACCCATGCGCAACCTGCGCTGAACCATTAGTGTAAATGATACAATGGAAATCCTCCAAAGGCCGCATAGTCAATGGTGCAGGATGAACAAACTCATACTGCAAAAACTCCTGTGACAAGTAGGCATCAAAAATAAACGTGACATCCGGAGACGTCAAAGATGCTGCCCATTGTATCCACCGAGGGTGCAAAGCTTTAGAATTTGGTACACTGGCTTTCGTCACTGCCTCTAGTGCAGGATACAGGGTAACAACCAACATGCGTTTTCCCTGCGACAGTGCACGTTCTTTTAGAATCGCCATCTGCAATGCAGTCAAAACTTTCCACAGTGGAAATCCGCATTTCAGCCGAAGTGTACAAGTGTGACTTGTAAGCAATAGGTGCTGTGTCTCCTTCGTTAAAAGTAAGGTAAGTGAAACCCACCGCCCCAGGGATGATTCTTATTGGCTGGTTATCACGAGTCAGTAAGAATTTAGATTCAAGAAGATCAGCCTGCAAAGATTGCAAAATGGCCGAATGTTCCGGCAGCCAGCACAATTTGTTAAAAGTAAGTTGTATCAAAGCATACAAAGGCTTGATACCCTGGGCATATTCGGGAATGTAAGTATGCCCGAAATTCAAAAAACCCAGCAAGGACTTTAGTTCTCAGTGTTGAAGGAGCGCGCAGTTGTGCGCATTTCTCCAAGAAGTGAGGGGCCAAGCCCCGTCCTCCATTGTTGAGCTCGTAGCCCAGGAACAACACTGTGTACTCTGCAATGTGAGACTTTGCAAAGTTAAATTTGTAACTGAAGTCCACAAAGCTACAAATTATGCGGTCAACACGACACAGATGCTCCCAAATTTCGTCGTCTGTTAGATAAATGTCATCCACATATGAACACGCATCTGGGTCAACTCGCTCTAAGAGAGACAATGCGGGCACCAAACACACCCGGACTATTGTTATAGCCCATAGGTAAACATTTAAAGTGGTGTTGTGTACCGCCACTTGTAAAAAAGGTCCATTTGTAGCTCAGACCATCCAAATGGTGGGCAAAGAAACCATTGGAAATGTCAAGCGTGGTTTTAAACCGTTTACGCTCAAGATTATCCACTAAGGTAGAGCCGTGGGTATTCTGTACAGCACAGGTACAGCAATGAGAGTTCAAATGCACGTAATCCAATACCAAACGGTACGATCAGTCAGGCTTGGTCACAGTAAAAAGTGGGTTATTCATTGGTGACACACAAGTTTCAATTACGCCTTGATAATTCGATTGTTTAAGGATTTCCGCAATGGAGGCCTTAGCCTCACGTCGGATGGGATATTGTGGTTGAGGCTGTGGCATAGACCGCAAGGGAATCTCGTGGTGTGGGGAAAATTTATCCCAACCACAGTGTGTACGGTACAGAGCCGGCACAAGGTACTTAGCCCACTCTTCTGCAAAATTCAGCGCATGCTCCTTTGAGACAGTGTGCGCGAAACTAGGGAGGATCACCTCCTCCCCTGTCGGACCTGCGAGAACAAAAGGTGGGGGCCAGTCAGCCTCCGCTAACAAAATGTCATAGGTAGTTGTAAGATTTACCCGAAATACCCCTTTTATAGGTACGTTGTATGTCACCTTCTATTAAAAGGACATTTTCATAAAGCCTATCAGGGGGAGCAACTCTGGAATCAGCTGTCTCTACAACAACATATTGGTTAGTCGCCATCACCTTCAGTAGTGGACGCTGGGCCTCTCGCACAATGGTAATCTCTGCCGCGCTGTCCAGCAGGGTCAGAGCCCAAGTCAGATTCCGAAGCTGCGTTCTCACTATCTGTGACATATCTTGCTGTTAAAGGGGCAACTTTCTTTTTCTGAAACTGGGGTCTTTTCGACGTAGAATCGTCCTGCTTGCCTTTTCCGTCTTTCGGGCGGGGCTTGTCGCGAGTCTGCTGGCCACCCCTACCTCTTCTGCCGCCTCCACCACCGGACGATGAAGCCGATGTGTCCTGTAAAGAACGAGGAGAGCGTTGATCAGGAACCTGAAACCAATCAGGCGACTTAATCGCAGTGCGGTCGCGCAATTCATATACGCGCTCAGTAGACGCAGGCACAGGCGACGGGACTCCTGTTTCGGCTGTTTCCCCTGTTTTTTATTTCGGTTCCAATTTTTCTTTGGGGCTGAGGGTTGAGCGTCTGTTTCAGACGTTACACCCTGGGTTTGCTTTTTATTTTTAGCAGTAAAAGGTTGGACACATAAACTATTGCGGCCAATGATTTTATAGGCAGTTGTAATAATTCTCGGTAACTGACGGGGCTCGTCTGCGTCGGGAACCTCGCGCAAGGCATTAGTCACCTGAAAATTCACATTAGAAAGGACAAGCTCGGCTACTACATCAAATGTGCCAGCGAGTCTCATTCCCAATTCGACCGCAGCCTCAGGTCCGTGCTCGTCCTTAACACGTTTAAAGACAGTGGGAAGGAAAGCCATCAATGAAGCATCTCGTGTACACAGCCACAAAAATCCTCCCTCCCTTACTCGCAGTCACCGGCTTCTGGTACCAAGTCTTCGGGTAAACTAATTATAAGAATCCTGTGTTCATCAAATGGAGACAAATTAGGAAATACTGCTTCCAGCTGGTCAAATTTCTCGGCAAGCCAAAAAGGCATATCATCCATATCCTGGTGACACCTGCCCATAACTGCATTTGCCCATCACGGGACTGCGCTTCATTCCGCTCGTTCCAGCTGGAAGGGCTGCAACTCCAGGGGCCCGCCCTGTAAATTGCGGGTAATGTATCGAATTAGGGCCCGAATACCACTACAAGAAGAGTTATATAGGACCCGTAAATAAGCAACGGCAACCTCCCCCGAACGAGGGTGCGGGTGAATCCAGCTAAAACCGGCCAATCTGCGCCTGGAATGGACAAAGGACCCAATCTAGGAGCCGTTACCATGTGGGGAAGGGCGCCATCAAACCAAACTCGGTGCTGCCATGCAGAAATTGGAATCTCCTGTGTCCTATAAGGAACATATTCCGCGGACACGGCTGTGTGTGTGTGTGTGTGTAAGTGTGAAACACCTGCGTGGTTCCATCCACCGCAGGAAACGTCACCCAAGAGTAAAATATCTCAAACGGGTAAGCCACCTCAGCACTCACCACCAAAATCACTGCCATGCCCTCCAAACCAACATTATATGCTTGCAAACGATTGCAAACCCTAATGCGACTATGCTGCGGTATGACAATGTCAGCCATAGTGACACAAAGAAGAAAAGTTACAAAGCGAAACTAAGTAGCACAACTGGGTAGTAACTCAAAAAGAACCCGTTTTAAAAGATTCAAGCTTGAAAGACCTATGTAACTATAGGTAGGTTTGTCTGACACTACTATTATCCAGAAACAATAGTGACGGGGTTAAGGACTGATAGAAGTACTACTCAAGTGCCATGTAATAAGACCACCATTGTTAGGGCGCCATGTCACAGGGATTCTGCTCCTACACAGAACTGTGTACAGAGACTTGGTACCTTAGTCAGTTAGGGTGTGCCAACACTCACCTTAGTAACCAAAATCCCTTACCAGACTAGCAATCAGTGTCTAATTGGTTCTTCCATACCCCCAATGATTAGACAAGCCAGAACATGGACTTAGAACACCTCAGATGAGTTGGAACACAAACACTCTTTCGATATACTATCATATCAGTCCAAAAGGAGGAGTAAATGAGGACACGTGCAAGTTTGAAATATTTAATTCTAATGCAGTGTTCTCAAGCGCAGTATCTTAGCTAATACAAGCAAACATATTATAAGCCACAAGGGTATCAGCATACTTACAATTCCATAAAATACAAAGGGAGAAAGCATGTTAAAATGCTAAAAGGAAGAAGGCTAAATGGCACCTAAATTTTACCCTCCCTTGCTAGTATATTATATTATATCTACAGAAGGTCTCTTGGGATTACAAGGGCGGCTCCATGCCTCTGGTCCTAGCAGGAAGGTATCACATCATTTCCTACACCAGCTCTCTGCATGCAAATGTTCTCCAAACTGTGTCTGCATGCTCTACGCAGTGCATTATTAAACGTGCCAAAAAACTAGAGGTGCCCACAGCTGCATATATGTTCTGTCTAGAACGTGCGCGGATCAGACCGAACAACAACTACTGTGTTGAAATAACCTTGAAGGCCTCGGCACTCACTGCTCAGACATAGCTTACCAAGCAAGGCTGATACTAAAGGAAAAACATTATTCTTGTGTGAAGCTAAATATTCTGCTAGACTCTAAACATTTATAATATATCACTGTGTGCAAAAGCAGCAGAGCGGAAAAATGGCGTTTAAACTTCTCATAAGCTCATACTAACTTAATACAGTGTAAAGGCAAAGGTCATCACCATGACAAAACTACATTGTCAAGATCTTAAAAGATGACGCATTCGCACTGTACAACCGTTTGATAAACATTAACGTGCAGCACTGCTGCCGTGCCCTACATCCTAAATGAGCGGCCTATTGAATGACTCAGATGCTGGTGGAAACTCAGCACTGAGAAGTAAGGGGACGTCTCTGCAAAGCAGGTCACAGGATCTGTAGGGTGTGGAGCAGAGTAAACTCAAGACAACTGGGAGCTGCTGTGAAGCTCGAAAGAGGGTGGAACAGTAGGTGGGAATGCCAGCAGCCGCAGTAACAAGGACAGCAGGGTAGAACTGAAGACATTGGGATAGCCACTCTGGGGTCACCAATCCCAGTATTTAAATACAAAGCAGTTAAATTAGGCAGCCATCTAAAAGTCATGCTTGCTTACACTAGTTCTGACAAAGCATTAGCAAAATCTCCCATCTGTAGCAGTAGGAAACAAATTGCTGTGTAGAATCCTTAAATGAATGACTATCAGAAAGTGATGTTTCGCTATAGTTTTAAGATGTAAAAATAGCCCTTTATACATTGCAATAGAAGCACTCGATAGGAAGCGGAACAATACACTAGCCAGCGAGAGCATAATCACCTTCTGAAGTCATAACTTTAATTAGTAACAAAACAGCTGTCTGAAGTCAGACATAACGAAGTAGCCCACAATCTACTACCTAAAATAAAAACTACGGTGAGCATCATTCTATCGGCATTCCACGTTCTTCATGCAAGAGCATACTTGCACATACCAGTTAAAAATAAAACATGCCTTTTTTCATAAGTCGTTGCCTAGAAAGTAATGAAAAAAACACAAATGAAGCTTTCAAGTTCAGGTGAAAGCAGCAGTCTACAGACTAACAATTCCACATTAAACAGCTTAGAGTAGGGGGGAGGGGCCAGGTGGTGGTGCAAGAAGCAGGATATTGGAGGATGGAGGCTGCATGTCGGATGAGGTTTGGGGAGGGGGAGTTGGGGTGTACAGGAAGATGCATTTAAGTCAAACGATGGCACAGCTATATCCTTGACAGCTAGAGCTCACTGCTTGACTGCAGAACCTCTATGAAACCATGAAAGGCCGTCTATGCGATGCATAGTCGTCGTCCTCGTCAACATGATGTTGGAACAACGGCTCACCTTTAGCTGGGTAAGTCACCCGTGTTGCACTGCCTTTCCATTTAAAGTGCAAGTCCTCTTGGATCACCCTTATAAAGCGACTCTTTTGCCCTCAAGTCCTTGTCCCTGCAGAGTGGCTGCCACCAGGTCTTGAAACAGGAAGAAGTCGGTTGCAGAGCTGAATTGACTGGGCAGGCCTCCATCAGGAATCCCTCCTTAAGGGGAGCTCAAGAGCTTGACCAGCACATTGCAGACCATCCATTGTGGTCTGCTTGCCTTTTCCCTATTCTATTCCAAGGCAGACTTCTAGCGTTACTTTAAGGATACCTCGAAAAGGTTCAGTCACACAGTCGCCTGCAATCTTATTCAGATTCCCAATATGGAATATTGTTCCTGCAGGACCTGTTCACATGGTCCAAGCATTCTGCCATAAGCTCCTGCATTTTAAGATTGTAAGTGGCAAATGAAGGTGGTATCAATCCTACTCTGGAGGTGCACTGTTGACTTTGAATCATGACTGGATTGGACTGAGACTAGATCTGCTTTGATCTCTGAAGTCTTTGCCGATATTGATCCCCAGTTCTGATAGCGTGTCCATTAATGACGGAGATCCACTTTCATATCTGAAAGGCATGCTAGAAGAATTCCTACTTTTGCCCACTGTTCCCTGGAACTCATGTAGGCAGCATGCCCCTCAGAGGGCTTCTCCAGACCATCTCCCTCCCACAATTCAGAAAACACTCTAGGCCAATGCTGCCCAGGGCACCCCTTTCCCCAGGCTTGTAAGCCAAAAGTGCTGCTCTTGATTAAAGCAGCACAATAATTTGTGGTCTTCCAGGTCTCCCCTTACTTGTTAGGCATCTCATACAGTCAGTGGGCTCCTCTCCAGGTCACAAACTGCTCTCTTTTGAGGCCCTACCGAGGATTGTTCCCATCCTCACCGAGGCTCAACTCCTTCACCTGACAGTAAACAGTATCTTGGAGGCCAGTGGCTCCATCCACCCAGATGCTACACTAGTTAGGCGATAGTCCGGGGAGACAGTCTGGTACAAAGCACGCAGTTTGTTTTGCTCACACATATTAAGGAAGTAATACAGCTATTTAGCTTGGCTAAAGGATTACTCAAGACTACATGGCAGGCACTGGCCCTTTTTGCAGGGTTCTCCCCAAACCTTCTGCCTTCCTCCTTTATTTTTTTCTGACCTGCTGTTGGTTTTAAGACTCTGATCAGTGCTAAACTGCATGTGTTCTCTCTAGTAAACTTGGTAAGACAGGGCCACACGCGTTTGGCATATTTAATTTACCTGTAAGTCCCTTGTACAGTGGTATCCCATCTACTTAGGACTTGCAAATTAAATGCTACCAGTGAGCCAACAGCGCTGCCTGTGCCACCCACCAAAGTAACCTTTCAAACCCATCTTAGGCCATTGTCACGGCAGGGCCTGCTCACGCAGTTTGCTGCCGTAATGAAGTGACCTTTAAAGTGTTTGCCGCATCTGAAACTCCCCTTTTTTCTACATATAGGTCTCCCCTAAGGTAGGCACTAGGTAGCCCAATGGGCAGGGTGCTGTGTAGGTAAAAGGTAGGACATGTGCCGATATTGTGTGGCAGTGACAAGCAGCCCGTTTGGTTTCTCACTGCTTTAAGGCTGCTCCTCTCATACGGAGTCACGAAGACCTTCACCTGAACTTCGAGTAGCTCCTTTCTTGATGTTGCTAATCCACAACTCCCCCGGAGACCATCCAGGACCAGCAAGAGTAAGGTTAACTTACGGTTCCCAAATGAGCCCCAAAGGAAAGGGAGAGTAGAGAGAGAGAGACATAACACTGCTTGTTGGTGTTGATAGTCTTCAAGCGGATGCCTCTCGAGGGAACATGGAACTAATTTTGGACTTCTGGTACTAATC
The DNA here is from genome assembly GCF_964263255.1 of Lissotriton vulgaris. Taxonomy (NCBI): domain Eukaryota; kingdom Metazoa; phylum Chordata; class Amphibia; order Caudata; family Salamandridae; genus Lissotriton; species Lissotriton vulgaris. Next base: position 1,308,832,299 of record NC_141695.1, on the reverse strand, counting down.
TTGGTCAATGTTATTGGTGCTACCTGAGAAAACAATGAAAGAAATTATACTTAAGTCCTATCAAGAACTACTGTTTCACAACGTGAATATGAATTACTATAAACATACATACCCGGCGTAGGATTGCTGAACACTCGCACTTCTATTTATTGTTCTTTGTGTTTAGTTTCTTATTTTGACCTATTGCATACAAACAACAATCAATAACTGTCAAATATTCCAAGCTTTCATAATCATTATTGTTCTATAAATGTATATACCTTATTGGTACTGGGGGTTCTGAAAGGATAATTAAATAATATGAAACAATATGCTGACCATATTAATTACGATGGTTCAGGGAACTGGATTGCTTACATCAGCCTATTTAAGAAAGCTCCTAAAGTTTTTCAAAGAAAGTCTTATCAACATTAAGTCTCCAGGGAGCTTGTTCAGAAGTTCCAAAAGTCTTGAACAAAGTTCTTTAAGATGCAAAGTTCTCAGGGGGACAAGAAATATTGAATGGCTATTGCTTTGCAATGTGTGAAAGCCTGTCCTAGTTGCTTTCAAGCAGTGATTTAAAGGCTCTCTGAAGTCTCTTTAAACGTGCAGCCAAGCGTTTGTAATAACATTCTTTAGATAACTCAAGCTTCTATTTTTAGCAATCAACCAAAAAGCAGTATTTAGATCTTACCGGTATTTAGCGGTTGAGGGTATGCAAGCGTTACCGATGTTCACGCTCGTTGCTGAAGAACAAAGTTGTTGACGCTTGTTTAGGTCTCACACCTGGCGACGCAGGACGAAGCGCTGTTGCCAACGATATCTACTGTTGCTGACTTGCCTCTGAAGGGAGACAGGAGATGGGCATGCGCAGACGAACTGGATATGTGAACGCGCACGTGAACACCACGTACAGTCCTGCGATGTTCCCATCTCCTGTCCCCCTTCCGTTTAGCAAACCATGCAATGTTCAACCCCACTCACCAGGTGACTGCGCTGCTCTGCGGCTGGCTTTTCATGTCTCCCGTCGGACTTCTGTCTGCGGGGTGGGCTCCTTCACTCCGGCTGCAACAAGCAGGGTTCCCTCAGCTCACGGGAGCCCCGGACACTTCTTGCCGTGCTCTCCATGCCCCGCCCATGTCCCTGGCAACCAGCACCTATACTCAGTTTGCGCTTTCACTTACCAGGTTCCGTGTTCTGTGCGTCTCCGGCTCTCATCTGTCGGCGCTTGAGTAATTTGTCCCCCATCATCCATTTCCGCCTTTGGAGCAGCGCAGAGCATTTCCAGGAGTCTGGCACAGCAAGGACCACCAGGCGAGCCAAAAGTGTAAACATATAAAGGGAAGCTCTGTGGCAGTGCATCTTGACCACGGAGTGGGCACCATCATCGCAAGAGGGGCACACCATAAACACCAATACCATTTATGCAAGCCGAAACAGGCGGAAACCTGCCCAGAAAACGTACAATCACCCTCATTGTTTCCTGTCTGTCTCCCCTGGCCGATGGTTTTATCTGCAGTATTTCCGTTTAACAAAATGGTGCATTGTGGGAGCTGTAGTCTGTTGAGTTAGTCTACAGCTGAACTAAGAACGCCTAAAAACAATGACTGGTAAAACTAAAGTCTCAGAGTGTAAAGGAGGTTTGGTTGAAATGCAGCCACCTGGTAACCACCCAAGCCAGGCGAACCGCCTCAATGTCCTACTCTGCTGCGCACATTGTGCCGGCAGGCCACAACGCGCTACAGCCAACAGTTGCACTTTAACTTTTGACTAGGCCGTACACTAGATCTTGGCCGTACATTTGAACTTGGTCGTCTCGGCCACCAATGGCCAATTCTGCTGCGCACATTGTGCCGGCACGCCCCAACGCGCTCAGCCAATAGTTGCACTACTTGAGATCAAGGGCACCGCATAACGCACCGGCCCACCGGGGTACCTGCCCACAGGCAACCACCATCTCAGTGACAACATGTAGCATTGTGCAGGATGTTTATGGTGCCTGGCTGGGATTAGTAAGCACCCCTTTGGTATGTTTGCAATACAATACAGACAGTGTGTTCTGGCTGTTTTTCAATTGATGAATACGTTTTTATAATACTAACAACAATAGTACTACTGCCCCATGATTCTTTTATTTTTAAACACTTTTACAGGCATTTTTCATGTCATGCACAGGGTGTATGATAAGGGGCACGCACACTGTGGAACGTCACTACTTCCCACCATCTTAGTGAGAACATGGAACATTGTGCTGGAGGTTTATGGTGCATGCCTGGGATTAGTAAGCACCTTCTTTGGTATGTTTGCAATACAATACAGACAGTGTGTTCTGGCTTTTTTTCAATTGATGCAGACATTTTACAATACTAACAACTTTAGTACTGTTGCCCCATGATTCTATTATTTATAAATACTTTTATAGGAATTTTTTCATGTCATGCACAGGGTGTATGATAAGGGGCACGCACACGGTGGAATGGTCTCTACTTCCCATCACCTTAGTGAGAACATGGAGCATCGTGCGGGATGTTTATGGTGCCTGGCTGGGATTGTGTAGATACGGGCTGGGGGCACTTTGTTACTTTAACACTACAATCATAACGCCAGCAATCACATTTTTTTGCATGCACACATCAGACAGTGTTACACATAAGGAGCGCTGCATTACAAAGGGATCATAGGTAAGGATTAGGCCCTTCTGGGCCTATGGGCTTAGTGGTCTAATGCGTTCAATGCAGGGGCCTCTGTTGACCTCATGGTCGCAGGTTCTTATCTTGGCAGTCCCTCTCAGCCCTTCGTCCCTCTGAGGTCGATCAAATTAGTACCATGAAGTTGGGTTACAATAAATATCTGGTATGCAGCGCCAAGATGCCTCCAGGTGAACATGCGCTTTACAACTACACAGGACAAAAAACGTTCTTGCAGTCTATTTACAATATTTTATGTTATGTTATAACCTATTTGTAAAGCGCACTTTGACCAAGGTTTCATAGCGCTGTTTGAAACTGTACTGAGTTGACTGTTCTGAGTTGATAGTGGGAGAGTTTTACTCATGTGCCTGTATAAACAGCCATGTCTTGAGTTGCTTTCTGAATTGGAGCAGATAAGGACAGGAATGGATCTCCCATGGGAGTGAGTTCCAAAGTTGTGGCGCCAGGTAGCCAAAACGGCTTCCGCCGTGCCGCTTACGTTTAAACTTTGCGCTCACCAGCAGGTTTTGATGTTTAGAGCGGAGATCACGGGATGGAGTGTATCTCAAGATCAGGTTGTTAATAAACATTGGACTGTGACAGTTTAGGGACTTAAATGTAAGGCAGGCGGTTTTGAAGGTGGCCCGTTAGAGCAGTGGGAGCCAGTGTAGCTTTTTTATCAGGGGTCTGGCTGATTGCCACTTGGGCTGTTGATAGATCAGTCGTGCCGCCTGGTTCTGCACAAGCTGGAGTCTCTTGATCTGATAAGAGGGAAGGCCTAGATAGATTGAATTTGCATAGTCTAAATGAGACAGGACTAGGCCAATCACAGCTTGTATCAGTGCTGCCTGGGTGAGCAGGTGATGTATCTTCTGGATTTTACGTAATTGGAAGAAACATTTAGAGACAACTGTACCCACTTGGGTGTTAAGGGACAGATCTCCGTCAATAGTCACCCCTAAGCTTTTTACGGAAGATGGGGGGTTTAGGAAAAGGCCCCAGTTCAGCCGGACAATAATGAGGCCCCCAGGAGATGCGGCTGTCTCCTATCAGCAGTACCTCCGTCTCTCCAGGGTTCAGCTTCAGATGGTTATAATCCATCCAATGACGGATGAACACCATGGTGTCCTGAAAGTTGGTAATAGATTCAGTGGAATTATCTATGGTAAAGGAAAGCTGCAGATCGTCTGCGTAGTTGAATGTTGTTACTTTCCTCTGTTTTAAGGCTTTGATCAGGGGGAGTAGGTAGATGTTAAACAGATGTGGGGACAAGGAAGAACCCTGGGGAACCCCACATGTGGAATTCAACTCAGGAGCTGTGAAGTTAGCCAGGCGAACCGCCTGTGAACGGTCTTCCAGAAATGAGGTAACCCATCTCAAGGCTCTGCCCTGCAGGCCTGCACGTCCGACTCGGTCGACCAAGATCTTATGGTCCACCGTGTCGAACGCGGCTGACAGATCTAAGAGCACTAAGGCCTGAGGGGTTCCAATGTCAGCCTCCCTACGAAGCTCGTCCAGCACTGCCAATATAACCATCTCAGTTGAATGACCTGGACGGAAGCCGGCTTGATGGGAATCCAATTGTCCAGACTCTTCTATAAAGGTGGACATGGATTTTGCAACATGTGCCTCCAGGACCTTGGCTAAGAATGGAAGCAAGGAGATGGGGCGATAATTAGATGGGTCTGATAAGTCCGCACCGACCTTTTTGATCAAAGGGACCACTGTAGCGTCCTTAAATGATTTAGGGACGTGGCCTCGGGTGAGTGATGAGTTTAATAAGGATAGGGCAGGCTGGGGGATGGTGGAGAATACTTCCCTCAATATATGTGGGGGGCATCAGTCACGGGGAGATCCAGATTTAACTTTGGACATCAAGGAGATAAGTGATTCATGATCGATCGTTGGAAAACTATCCATGGTACAATTATTCATGAAAGATCCAGGTGGGATCGCGGCTAGTGAAGAGCATACAATGCTAGCTTTAATTGTAGTGATCTTTTCTATGAAGAACGTATTCAGTTTATTACATAATTCCTGTGTGGGAGTAGGTTTAGATGTCACTATCAGGGTTGGATAGTTCATGGACAATTGAGAAAATCTCTCTTGATTGAATAAGCTTGTTACAAAGTGCCAATGCTGGGTTATGCTGGCATTCGGTGATCCTGGGCACATCACTTACTAACCTAGTGCCGTTATGTAATATGTTTAATGCACCTAGTACCCTGACAAAATGCTGTGGCTGTCCTGGTTGGCAATTTATGCGTCCAACATTTTTGGGGGACATACGTCCACTGTAAGTAAGGGACAAAGGGGACGCCTGGGGGAGAACCATTGTATGGGCAGTTGGTGTGAGAGGTGGAGTTTGCGCAGTATGGGAGCAGAGACAGCCCACTAAAATGGATCTTGGGGAGGCTGCCTGTGTTCAGGTACCCTGGAGGGCCGGTGCGTTATGTGGTGCCCTGGTTTCAAATAAGGCAACCTTTTGCTGTGTCTGCCATTTAAATAACATGTGAGCGGTCAATGAGGGCTGGTGTGTTATGCGGTGCCCTGGTTTCAAGTAACACCTTTGCTGTGTCTGCCATTAAAATAACACACAAGTGGACAATGCTGGGGGGTAGATCCAGTGGAGCCTTCCTTCAGATTTAATATGGTTTGCAGCGCTGTGCGCCCTGGCAGTACTAACATCAGCCGTTGAGTTTTCAGTATGTTCTGGCCCAATACTCCTGCCAGGGACAATGTCAGCTGTTTGTCACTGATTATCAGTATGTTCTTTTCCAATACTCCTGTCAAGGGCAATGGTGGTTACTTTTCGCCAAGGTAAAAAGGTCCGGCTAGGGTTGTGGGGGTCAGTTCAGTACTACCCACATACCGATGCTGGCACCTGGGGTGATAGCAATGGGGGTGAACTGATTCCCACAATGAATCGGTCTAATTGGGTTTTCCTGGTCCTACTAAAAAGTTAAGGAGCAATTGCAAGATCCATTGGGAGGCGCTAGTCGCAAAAGGACAGCTTTCTACCCAAAATGAGGACAATGAGTATGGGACCATGCTGAACAGCACATTGGGCTAACATTAGAAGCTAGTTTAACACATCAATAAGCTCCTGGGAGGTGACAGTTGCTTCACATGCATTGTTATCAAAGTACATCCCTTTGTAGCGAGTTAGTACTCTTCATAAAGTGTACAATAATAACAGTATGAGAACGGGATCCTCATAGTTTATTACTAGGAATCTCCTGGTATCAGGTATCCCGGTGGCAGCGCTTCCTTTGTGCAACATTGAGGGTAGATGCCCAATTTGCTTCTACTCCAATGCCCACTATTCCAACTTAAAGACTGCACTGTGCACAATCCGTACTTATCTGACGGTGAAGTAGTGTGGCTCACTGGTTAGAGGCGGCAGACCCGAGAGCAGAGGACGGCCTGGGACCAGGGTTCGATTCCCGGCGCGGCAGGTTTCTGGACCAGGGTCAGCGGACTCGATAATTCTCTCGCCTCGGTGCCCACTCTGATCAGCGATCACACTCGGCAACTCTGGGCATTAGCTTGCCTCATCTTCACTAACGGCCCCACCAGACCGCCGGGGATGCCTGGTCTCACCCTGGAGATACCCATTAAGGGACCATCTCTCAGGGAAGCCAGGAAGGGTTTCGCAGCGGTCGAAGCGCCTTGGGACCCTACGGGTAAGTAGTGCGCTATATAAATGCCTATACATACATACACACATTAAGTTCTGCCAGGGGGCCAATGCAGTATGCAGTATGCAGTGCCCGTAGTTGATGTAGTGGTCTGAATAATTTGTCAGCAAACTTCCTGCAGGAACTGGCAGGTATGCCTCGGGTGGACCCTGGGGATAAGCTGTTGCGAGACAGGGCCTGCTGGCATGCTGCGGACATTTTATAAGGTATGTTTTCCACAGTGGGTGGACAAAATGGGCATGTGGTTAAGTTAGCCCGCATATATTCCAGGGTATGCCTTTTATGGTCAGGTATATTCTCCACTACTGGTGGATGATATGGGCAGGTAATAAAGTGATCCCGCGTGTTCTCTGGTGTAGGTCATTTATACACCATCTGGGATGGCCTGATGGCACACTGGACACAGTGAATATAAATGCTAGTTAGGATCCCTGGGGAAGCTGTTGCAAGACAGAGCCTACCGGCATACTGCGCTCAGTGAACGTTTCAAGTGGTATGTTCTGTCTTAATGGTGAAGGACATAAACCTGTGGTAAATTTATCCCACATATTTTCCAGGGTAGGCCATTTATAAACCGGCAGGATGTCCTAATGGGAACATGGGAGAGGTGGTTGCAAAGCTGGGCCTAATGGCACACTGGGCACAGTGAATGTAAATGCGGTTTATAAACAGGCAAGGGATCTGATTAGGGCCTCGGCGAAGGCTGGGCAAGGCAGGGCCTACCAGCATTCTGTGCTCGGCGGGCGTTTCACCAGGTATGTTTTCCATTAAATGGGGAAGGACATAGACATATGGTCAATTCATCCCTCGTAGTTCACAGTACTTACCGTTTATAAATAGGTAAAGGTGTCCAGGTGAGACACATCGGATGTCACAATAATATGTGCAGGATGTGATGGAAATAAAACAGTAAACAGGCAAAGGTGTCTGCATGAGACTCTAGATAAGGCTTAAAAGCCGTTATAAGGCAGGACATGCCTGATATGAGAGGAAATATGCATGGGGTTAAGTTGTCCCTATATATTTTCCGGGGTATGCCATTTATTCTAGTCAGGATTTTGGCGTTGTTCTGTAACAATAAAGTACGTCTGTAGGTAAAGGGCAGCCGTTGTTGAGCATAGTCTGCGCCTAGGGGGGGGGGGGTAGGGCAAGTGCGCCGGGGAGCTTCTCACCCTGTGGCGGAGCGCTGACAGTTAACAGCAAAGACTGATGCACAACAATAGAGGTGCAGCCATTCCATGGACCCCAGGAGGGGGTAGATTCCACGTTTGCAGTGGGTCGGCGGCGAGGAGGGACTGACCTGCCGGTTGTCCTGGACTCTACTGCCCTAACCCATGACGTATGGACTGAGAACAATCTTGGGGAGGTTGCCTGTGGGCAGGTACCCCGGTGGGCCGGTGCGTTATGCGGTGCCTTTGATCTCAAGTAGTGCAACTGTTGGCTGTAGCGCGTTGTGGCCTGCCGGCACAATGTGCGCAGCAGAGTAGGACATTGGTGGCTGAGACGGCCAAGTCAAATGCACGGCCAAGTTCTAGTGTATGGCCGAGTTAAAAAGTTAAAGTGTAAAGTTCAAATATATGGCCATGTTATTTTAGTGTAAGGCCGAGGTAAAGTTTAAATGTAATGTCGTACTTAATTTCCTTACTGCTGTTAACATGTTGATGCAGCTAAAGTGTGATGCTGTGAATAATTCTGATATATCCAAGAAGGATACTTTACTTGGTAATGGTCTGTGGTTTATTCCTTGGCTTGATGTGAATAAAAGGCTACGCCATTGACAACCTACCTTGATTCTGAGAGTTCTTGGGCGTAGTGGGGGCTCAGTTGGCAGAATTTGGGGGAGGAGGGAATGTCACGTTGTGTGCTTACTATTACTACACCTTTGTACTTCCTTCACATACGTTTTTACAGAATCTTTGATGTCCACTCAAATGCCTGACTATTGCACTGTGTGCTCTGTTTGCAGAGAGGCCAAACCGAATGACCATGAATTCTGAACACCTTTTGACCCACTAGCAGTGACTGAGACTTGTGCTGCCTTTAGCCTCTGCTCCAGAGGGCTCAATCGTGTTATCAGTTAGTTTCCTCGAGGTGACTCGGTTGAAAGTATGTACAATACAAGAGTTATCTGCTAAATGCAGAAACACCGTATCCGTGAAATAGCGAATGCTAAAAAATGTGAAATGGAACTAAATCACTGGCATTACCTTACCGTTTTACACTCTTCAACATTCGACCAGTTACAACTGAGAACCTGAATAGCAGGCCCGATGAGGACCATTTCAGCTCTTTTTCCCTTTTTTTTATTATTTTTTACCGGATCTGAGACCTGGGAGGTCCTGGCCCCCTTAAAGCCCTGCCCTTGTTGCTCGAGGATTAACATCATCATCATCAGTTCTTCAGCTAGGGTTTCTCAAGAGTGAAGTGATGAGGCCGGGGTCTTCGTGTTTCGAGGGCTTGCGGTGTGATTCTGGCTGACAGCCTTCCTGCCTGCCGACCTCTCCTCCTTTCTCCACTTGGTGGAGAAGTGTTTGCCTTCAGCGGATGTCATTAGAGAACCAAGTCGCGCTTCTGCTTCTATGAACTACTGTTGTATAGAATAAGTCTTCACTTCTTTGAAGTGAACTCAGACGTCAATCCCCAGATTCCTTTAGTGATTTATTGTAAGCCCAGAGCATTGAATATTGTGATTAGTCATCTGCCTGAATTAAGTGCGATATAAAATGAGCAAGGAATACAGACTTGAGACTTTAACCTACACATTGGGCTCGGGACTTATTTAAATGCAAATAATGTATTTAAAAGCCCAAATAAGATGCTCGCACTTGACCATAGGACTGGCCCTTTTATTTCTGTGACACAATATTGCTTATTTAGTCTGTAAGCACTATTTTCTGTAATGGGTACCTCTCCTGCAGGCGCGACATGCTTTCCTGCAATATGCAGCGCACCATGTTTGCTTTCACTGTTCAAGCAGACCAGGTCAATGGCGGCCACTTCTTTGAAGTTAAATAGATCGCGCATTTACTGGACTTTGAGCTAATGGCATTGTAAATAATAATGCCTTTTGTGTTAATTATAAAAACATAAATATAAGGCATTGCCGTTCACAATGCCTCTAGCTTAAACTCTCGCGAATGTGAGACCTATTGCATTGCAAATGCTGGTTTTTAGGGATCGCCTGCTGATGCGCTTCTGCGCATAGCTGGTGAAGCTCTATTATGGCTTATCCACTGTTTAACCACCACTGGCGATTCCACTGGCGATTTCTTGCAGTGCATGTGCTTTTTAGGTCATTGCGCAAGTGCAAGCCCTAAAAAGCGCGTGCACAATGCCACCAGCCGCCCGCCTGCCTGCCTGCCTCGCATTACCACATCAAAGGCAGCCCTCCCAGCGCATTTCTCACCCCCTAATTATTCACGGCCGGCCGTACTTTCAGTTTCGTCTCCTTTTAAAACTTGTTTAACTTGTTTTCTCAATTGTTGACTCCCATCTTTCGCCACGAGGACTTGTCCTCTTCCACTGCTTCAGTTTTACAGTCTGTGCCAGGGTTTCCCTGAATCGGTGCTTTATTATTCAGATGCTCAGAAACAGAGGTGGTCGTCTCCGCTCCCTCCCTTTGTTTGCAAAGCAATTCAGGGCTTCGCCACCCTTCGCGGCTTGCAGTTTGCCTAATCTAAAAATCCCAAGGCCCCTCACCCCCACACCATCTCCTGCACATTGCTGCTTATAAATTTCAGTGCTTCAGCAAAATTTGACAGACTGATAATGTGCAGCGCAGACTTTGCTTGTTTTTTTCTACAATGGCTTCGATTGTTGGCTTGAAATGTACACTGTTAGATTGCCAGAAGCAGGGCTTCGTAGAAATAAATACAGGCTTAAATCTAAATGTGTTACAAATAAAAACGACATATTTCCTCTATCACAAACCCTAATGGAACTCGCAGACTGTGTTGACGTGGCGGTCTGTGAGTGTTGGGTAAGAAAGGCAGAGTGCTGTACTATCACAGAGGAGACATCAAAATGTATTTTCTTCAAATGTGTGCTCCTATTTGGTATAGGGCTAACAATTTGCCGTTCGAAAACTTCAGAGCACTTAGACGTTCCAGAGCAGCAAGTACGCACTTTTTGGTATACTATATTATATTACTACTGTAGGTATCAGGACCTTGTATAGCACCAACATGTAGCCCTCCAGTCACGTCCGATCACTTGCATAGCCTGCAGCGATTGAAGAAAAGCTAGATATGCTATGCTGCATTGTTTACAAGCTAGACTCATTTCTTCATTTATATATTTGTTTATTTATTGGTATTTTGCGTAGTGCCTACATATTGCGTCTTTTTGACTCCCCGAAGGAGAGCTTTTTGACTCCCCAAAGGAGGAATGAGCCGGGCTTGAGCTAGCCTTTAAGCTAAAGAGACTTTTTAAAAATGTGTTATTCTCTGGATATTAGTATAGGTCCTGTCCTTTGTAAAGCGTCAACATGCCATCTTTCAGACACCTTATAGCACATTTTGATCCTAGAGTGCAAAAAGGTAGTTGCTGTATATATTCCCTGGTAGCTCCGTTTACCTGACTCCTTTACAAAATAGAAAGAAAATAACCGAGGCACCCACCACACAGCTCAACAGATGCACCCACCACACAGCTCCACCTACACATCTCCACCGATGCACCCACCACCCAGCTCCACCGATGCACCCACCACCCAGCTCCACCGATGCACCCACCACCCAGCTCCACCGATGCACCCACCACCCAGCTCCACCGATGCACCCACCACCCAGCTCCACCAATGCACCCACACAGCTTCACCGATGCACCCACCACACAGACCTCCAACGAGGCACCCACCACACAGCTCCACCTACACAGCTCCACCGAGGCACCCACCACACAGCTCCACCGAGGCACCCACCACACAGCTCCACCGAGGCACCCACCACACAGCTCCACCGAGGCACCCACCACACAGCTCCACCGAGACACCCACCACACAGCTCCACCGAGACACCCACCACACAGCTCCACCGAGCGACCCACCACACAGCTCCACCAAACGACCCACCAGACAGCTCCACCAAACGACCCACCAGACAGCTCCACCAAACGACCCACCACACAGCTCCACCAAACGACCCACCACACAGCTCCACCGTTGGAGCCACCACACAGCTCCACCGTTGGAGCCACCACACAGCTCCACCGTTGCAGCCACCACACAGCTCCACCGTTGCAGCCACCACACAGCTCCACCGTTGCAGCCACCACACAGCTCCACCGTTGCAGCCACCACACAGCTCCACCGTTGCAGCCACCACACAGCTCCACCGTTGCAGCCACCACACAGCTCCACCGTTGCAGCCACCACACAGCTCCACCGTTGCAGCCACCACACAGCTCCACCGTTGCAGCCACCACACAGCTCCACCGTTGCAGCCACCACACAGCTCCACCGTTGCAGCCACCACACAGCTCCACCGTTGCAGCCACCACACAGCTCCACCGTTGCAGCCACCACACAGCTCCACCGTTGCAGCCACCACACAGCTCCACCGTTGCAGCCACCACACAGCTCCACCGTTGCAGCCACCACACAGCTCCACCGTTGCAGCCACCACACAGCTCCACCGTTGCAGCCACCACACAGCTCCACCGTTGCAGCCACCACACAGCTCCACCGTTGCAGCCACCACACAGCTCCACCGTTGCAGCCACCACACAGCTCCACCGTTGCAGCCACCACACAGCTCCACCGTTGCAGCCACCACACAGCTCCACCGTTGCAGCCACCACAGACCTCCACCGAGGCACCCACCACACAAGCTCCACCGATGCACCCACCACACAGCTCCACCGATGCACCCACCACACAGCTCCACCTACACATCTCCACCGATGCACCCACCACCCAGCTCCACCGATGCACCTACCACCCAGCTCCACCGATGCTCCAACTAAGCTCCACCAATGCACCCACACAGCTTCACCGATGCACCCACCACAGAGCTCCACCGACACAGCTCCACCGATGCACCCACCACCCAGCTCCACCGATGCCCCCACCACAAAGCTCAACCCAATACAGCTCCACCGATGCACCCACCACACAGCTCCACCGATGCACCCACCACACAGCTCCACCGATGCACCCACCAAACAGCTCCACCGATGCCCCCACCACACAGCTCCACCGATGCCCCCACCACACAGCTCCACCGATGCCCCCACCACACAGCTCCACCGATGCCCCCACCATACAGCTCCACCGATGCCCCACCACACAGCTCCACCGTGCAACCACCACACAGCTCCACCGATGCCCCCACCACACAGCTCAACCGATCAATCAATCAATCAAGCATTTATATAGCGCACTACTCACCTGGAGGGTCTCAAGGCACTTTGGGAGGGGGGGTCCGCTACTGCTCGAACAGCCAGGTCTTGAGCTGCTTCCTGAAGGTGAGGTGGTCTTGGGTCAGGCGGAGGCGGGTCGGGAGGGAGTTCCAGGTCTTGGCGGCCAGGTAGGAGAAGGACCTTCCTCCTGTGGTGGCTCTTTGGATGCGGGGGACGGCGGCGAGGGCGTGGCTGGTCGATCGAAGTTGGCGTGTGGGAGTGTAGAATTTGAGGCAGCTGTTGAGGTATCTTGGGCCTCGGTTGTGTAGGGCTTTGTGTGCGTGGGTGAGGAGACGGAAGGTGATTCTCTTGTTGATCAGGAGCCAGTGCAGGTCTCTCAGGTGTCCGGAGATGTGGCTGTGTCGGGGGATGTCGAGGATGAGTCTTGCTGAGGCGTTCTGGATCCGCTGGAGTCTCTTCTGGAGTTTGGCGGTGGTTCCGGCGTAGAGGGAGTTGCCGTAGTCCAGTCGGCTGGTGACGAGGGCCTGGGTGACAGTCTTCCTGGTCTTGGTGGGGATCCACGGAAGATCTTACGTAGCATGCGCAGGATGTTGAAGCACGACGAGGAGACGGCGTTGACTTGTCTGGTCATGGAAAGGGAGGAGTCAAGGATGAAGCCCAGGTTGCGTGCGTGGTCTGTGGGTTTGAGTGCGCTGCCCAGGGCCGGGGGCCACCAGGAGTCGTCCCAGGCGAAGGGTGACGATCCCAGGATGATCTGAGTTCAGTTTCAGGCAGCTGTTCATCATCCACTCGGCTACGTCTTTCATCCCATCGTGTAGGTTGGTTCTGGCGGTGGCGGGGTCGTTGGTGTGGGAGAGGATCAGCTGGGTGTCGTCGGTGTAAGAGATTATGTTGAGGTTATGCTGGAGTGCGATGGCCACGAGGGGGTTCATGTAGACGTTGAAGAGGGTGGGCTGAGTGATGATCCTTGTGGTACTCCGCAGATGACTTCAGTGGCCTCGGATCTGAACGGGGGGAGGCGGACTCTGTGTCCTACCGGCGAGGAAGGAGATGATCCATTCTAGTGCCTTCTCTTGAATTCCGACGTTGCTGAGGCGCTGCACTAGGGTGCGGTGGCAGACCGTGTTGGATGCCGCGGAGAGGTCCAGGAGGATGAGGGCCGCAGTTTCCCCATTGTCCAGCAGGGCTGGGATGTCATCGGTGGCTGCGATGAGGGCGGTCTCGGTGCTGTGGTTGGCCCGAAAGCCAGACTGTGAGAGGTCGAGGGATCCGTTCGTCTCGAGGAAGGCGGCCAGCTCCTTGTTGACGGTCTTCTCGGTGACTTTGGCCGGAAACCGGAGGAGCGAGATGGGGCGGTAGTTTTTGAGTTCGGTGGGGTCTGCTGACAGTTTCTTCAGGAGAGCGCCGAGTTCGGCGTGCTTTCAGCTCTCCAGGAAGGTAGCGTGTCGAAGGAGGTGTTGATGATGTCCCGCAGGTGGGGTGCGATGACAGCGTCGGCTTTGTTGAAGACGTAGTGAGGGCAGGGGTCGGTTGGGGATCCGGAGTGGATGGAGTTCATCGTGCAAATGGTGTCTTCGGTGGTGGTTGGGGTCCAGATGCGGAGGGTGGTGGTGGGGGGCGTTGGTGTGGTCATAGGGTGCGTCGGTTGCGAGCTGAAGCTGTTGTGTATGTCTGCGATCTTGTTGTGGAAGTAGGAGGCAAGGAAGTTGCAGAGGTCTTGTGATGGGGTGATGTCGTCGTTTCCGGCGTTGGGGTTGGAGAGCTCTTTGACGATGTTGAAGAGTTCCTTGCTGTTGTGTGCGTTGTTGTCCAGTCGTTCCTTTAATGCACCCACCACAAAGCTCAACCGATGCACCCACCACACAGCTCCACCGAACGACCCACCACACAGCTCCACCGAACTACCCACCACACAGCTCCACCGAACGACCCACCACACAGCTCCACCGAACGACCCACCACACAGCTCCACCGATGCCCCCACCACACAGCTCCACCGATGCCCCCACCACACAGCTCCACCGATGCCCCCACCACACAGCTCCACCGATGCCCCCACCACACAGCTCCACCGATGCCCCCACCACACAGCTCCACCGATGCCCCCTCCACACAGCTCCACCGATGCACCCACCACACAGCTCCACCGATGCACCCACCACACAGCTCCACCGATGCACCCACCACAAGCTCCACCGAGGCACCCACCACACAGCTCCACCGAGGCACCCACCACACAGCTCCACCGAGGCACCCACCACACAGCTCCACCGAGGCACCCACCACACAGCTCCACCGAGGCACCCACCACACAGCTCCACCGAGGTACCCACCACACAGCTCCTCCGAGGCACCCACCACACAGCTCTACCGAGGCACCCACCACGCAGCTCCACCGAGGCACCCACCACGCAGCTCCACCGAGGCACCCACCACGCAGCTCCACCGAGGCACCCACCACGCAGCTCCACCGAGGCACCCACCACACAGCTCCACCGAGCGACCCACCACACAGCTCCACCGAGCGACCCACCACACAGCTCCACCGAGCGACCCACCACACAGCTCCACCGAGCGACCCACCACACAGCTCCACCGAGCGACCCACCACACAGCTCCACCGAACGACCCACCACACAGCTCCACCGAACGACCCACCACACAGCTCCACCGAACGACCCACCACACAGCTCCACCGAACGACCCACCACACAGCTCCACCGAACGACCCACCACACAGCTCCACCGAACGACCCACCACACAGCTCCACCGTTGCAGCCACCACACAGCTCCACCGTTGCAGCCACCACACAGCTCCACCGTTGCAGCCACCACACAGCTCCACCGTTGCAGCCACCACACAGCTCCACCGTTGCAGCCACCACACAGCTCCACCGAACGACCCACCACACAGCTCCACCGTTGCAGCCACCACACAGCTCCACCGTTGCAGCCACCACACAGCTCCACCGTTGCAGCCACCACACAGCTCCACCGTTGCAGCCACCACACAGCTCCACCGTTGCAGCCACCACACAGCTCCACCGATGCCCCCACCACACAGCTCCACCGATGCCCCCACCACACAGCTCCACCGATGCCCCCACCACACAGCTCCACCGATGCCCCCACCACACAGCTCCACCGATGCCCCCACCACACAGCTCCACCGATGCCCCCATCACACAGCTCCACCGATGCCCCCATCACACAGCTCCACCGATGCCCCCACCACACAGCTCCACCGATGCACCCACCACACAGCTCCACCGATGCACCCACCACACAGCTCCACCGATGCACCCACCACACAGCTCCACCGATGCACCCACCACACAGCTCCACCGATGCACCCACCACACAGCTCCACCGATGCACCCACCACCCAGCTCCACCGATGCACCCACCACCCAGCTCAACCGATGCACCCAGCTCCCACGATGCACCCACCACCCAGCTCCACCGATGCCCCACCACACAGCTCCACCGACGGCTCCACCGATGCAACCACCACACAGCTCCACCGATGCACCCACCACCCAGCTCCACCGATGCACCCACCACCCAGCTCCACCGATGCCCCACCACCCAGCTCCACCGACAGCTCCACCGATGCACCCACCACACAGCTCAACCTACACAGCTCCACCGATGCACCCACCACACAGCTCCACCGATGCACCCACCACACAGCTCCACCAAGGCACCCACCACACAGCTCCACCGAGGCACCCACCACACAGCTCCACCGATGCACCCACCACACAGCTCCACCGAGGCACCCACCACACAGCTCCACCGAGGCACCCACCACACAGCTCCACCGAGGCACCCACCACACAGCTCCACCGAGGCACCCACCACACAGCTCCACCGAGGCACCCACCACACAGCTCCACCGAGGCACCCACCACACAGCTCCACCTATGCCCCCACCACACAGCTCCACCTATGCCCCCACCACACAGCTCCACCTATGCCCCCACCACACAGCTCCACCTATGCCCCCACCACACAGCTCCACCTATGCCCCCACCACACAGCTCCACCTATGCCCCCACCACACAGCTCCACCAATGCACCCGCCGCACAGCTCCACCGATGGCCCCGCCGCACAGCTCCACCGATGGCCCCGCCGCACAGCTCCACCGATGGCCCCGCCGCACAGCTCCACCGATGGCCCCGCCGCACAGCTCCACCGATGGCCCCGCCGCACAGCTCCACCGATGCACCCACCGCACAGCTCCACCGATGCACCCACCGCACAGCTCCACCGATGCACCCACCGCACAGCTCCACCGATGCACCCACCGCACAGCTCCACCGATGCACCCACCGCACAGCTCCACCGATGCACCCACCGCACAGCTCCACCGATGCACCCACCTCACAGCTCCACCGATGCACCCACCACACAGCTCCACCGATGCACCCACCACACAGCTCCACCGAGGCACCCACCACACAGCTCCACCGATGCACACACCACTCAGCACCAACACAGCATCACTCAGCGCAACCACAGCATCACTCAGCGCAACCACAGCATCACTCAGCGCAACCACAGCATCACTCAGCGCAACCACAGCATC
Organism: Lissotriton vulgaris; assembly: GCF_964263255.1. Taxonomy (NCBI): domain Eukaryota; kingdom Metazoa; phylum Chordata; class Amphibia; order Caudata; family Salamandridae; genus Lissotriton; species Lissotriton vulgaris. The sequence continues at coordinate 1,308,814,976 of NC_141695.1, read as the reverse complement.
ACTCAGCGCAACCACAGCATCACTCAGCGCAACCACAGCATCACTCAGCATCACTCAGCGCAACCACAGCATCACTCAGCGCAACCACAGCATCACTCAGCGCAACCACAGCATCACTCAGCGCAACCACAGCATCACTCAGCGCAACCACAGCATCACTCAGCGCAACCACAGCATCACTCAGCGCAACCACAGCATCACTCAGCGAACCACAGCATCACTCAGCGCAACCACAGCATCACTCAGCGTAACTACAGCATCACTCAGCGTAACCACAGCATCACTGGTTCAAATATGTTCTTTCAATGTTGCAAGCTGTTTTCAAGCTTTCACGCTTTATTACAAATCACAAAAAGATGTTATTATTTCACTTCTGTTCTTGGATTTTCGTCACAATAAAAAACACTTAACATAATCTTCACAAAAGTTATTTACAAAAGTTTAAGCTATTGCCATTACAAATTGTATAAATTATTTAAGTATTAATTATTTTAAAAAATGTAAAGCCATTGTTATTTGTAATAAAACATTGGAAGTTTTGCGGATTCGCGAATTTGCGGATTCGCAATCTGCAAAAATCGGCGAATTCTCGCTGATTTTTTTTGTGTTCGCACGGGTTTCTGCCAGTTCGCGAGAGTTTTTGTACAATTTCGCAAACGCGAACTTACCTGTCGGGTTGCCAGTTTTGCGAACTTGTTGTTGCTACGTGTCCAGCCTGTTTGCGACCCTCTTCTTCATCACTGCCACCCTCTGTCACCACTGCCACCCTCTGGCTCACCCATGCCACCCTCTGGCTCACCCATGCCACCCTCTGGCTCACCCATGCCACCCTCTGGCTCACCCATGCCACCCTCTGGCTCACCCATGCCACCCTCTGGCTCATCAGAGCACCCTCTGGTTGGCCAATGTACATTATTGTGGCAAAGCAAAGCACACCTTCCCTGCCTCAAGTGACCTGAATTAATTTGGGGCTGATTAATATGTCACAGAATATTTTTTTAGCTGGCACCTGCATTCTTAGTGCTTCCTGATTAATGATGTTCTTGAACTTTTGCACCTGCCAAGTGCTTTAATTTTTGCAAAATTAGTTACAACACCTGCCCTGCCCCAACTGACATTAATGAATTAGGGGCTGATTAATGTGTCACTGAATTTGAACTTCCAGCCTGGCTCCTGCTCGTCTCCCTTAGCTGTAATTCAGGACCTTTGTGGCATACGTGTAACTATTATGAGGGTCAGAGCAGGGTCACACAATAGTTGCAAGTAGGCAACTGAACTCTGGAGGGGCCCCTCCGGAATCACTACAGGAAATGGCTACTAATGATGAGCTTGAACTTTTGAACCTGGTAAGTAGTTTCAGTTTTCAAAAAATCGTTTTTCTGCAATTTAGCGCTTATTTGCGGGGCGCGAATAAGCGCGAAATTGAACTGGGAAGCCGCGAATAGTGCGAGCAAGCAATAAAGTCCGCCGCTTGCGGATTTGCGAAAAATTTGCGGGAGTTCGCGGATTTACCGAAAATCCTCAAAATCCGCGAACGGAATTTTCGCCCATGCTTATTTGTAATATCAATACATCTAAGTCACGTAAATACAAAACATGTTGCATTACAAATGCTATAGGTGTCACATTTGCAAAAGTTATACCTATTGGCATTGTAAATGACAAAGCTATTAATTTTGCTATTTTAAAATATAACAAATAAAAAAAAAATCATTTATATGACCAATAGTTAAAACTTTCCTAATGCGAGCCCTATTGCATTTTCAATGCTTGTCTTTCTCTTTTCTCTTCCGCAGGAAACAGGATGCAGGATCCTCGAGGGATGTCGATAGAAGAACGCCGGGCGAGCAAGTATGCCAGCCGGATGCCTTCCGTCGCAACAAAGATGGACTGGAGCTTGGGAAACACGAAGGCAGGTAAGGACTCTCTGACGACTTGAAGCGAAGCATTGGTAATCGGATGGGTGGGGTTTAAATAGGGTTTGATCACGCGCTAAGACACATGCGGTCCCAAGACTGTTTGAAACGCTTGAAACGTGTTTAATTAACATACAGGTGTCCAGGGAAAGAAACCATATGCCTGAAGCTAGAAAAACATTCAGAAACAAGCATTGGTAAAAACATTTGGCAAAAACAAGGTGCATTTTGACAAAGATTCTACACCTCTATCCTGATGTGTTATAAATAAAACAATCATGGGCTACCTTCAGTCTTAGGACAGGATATTAATAGAATCTATGTCATGGAGGTTCATGGAGGTTGTCTTACAACATATGGTTACATTGGGAATTCCCTGATATGTGTTTCAGTGGTAATTTCTGATATGGAAGGAGTAGCCTTGCCATGTTTGGTATGTTTGGAATAGTAGCGATAAATCTTGTTTATTGGTGAGAGTGGATTTGTTATTACTATTTTAGGGGAACAAGTTACTTACATTTAGTGACAATGTATCTGTAAAAGACATAGGTTATAAATTTCTTAACTTAAAACTACCCCCAGGCGTCAGACTAGATCCAGAGAATTTCTTAGCAGTACCCCAGCGCGTCGATAGGTGGCATCGGTCAGTCTGTGTCCGTCGTCATGGTTGCCAGGATGACGTCACAGTGCCTACTTAGGTGCTGAACCCGCGCTTGGACGTCCGTTCCGACACTACTTTCTATGCCAGAAGCACAGAGCCATAAAAGTCACTGACCACTTGTGCGCCACAACTAGGGCCCTGTAAGGTGTAAGGGAGTCCCGATCCCTAAAAGTCAGTTCGCAGAGCGGGGAGGATGGGCGGGGCGGATAAGAATCTAAAACTAACCTCAGTCTCTTACAGAATCATCGTTACTGAAGGTATGTAACTTGTTCATCTGAAAGAGACAGTTTGTTATAGATTCCTTAACTTAGAATAGATACCCCAGCATTACCAACCCCGGAGGTCGGCGAACCAAGTTCAAACCAGAAGTTCTGGAGGACAGAACGAGCAAAACAGCCATCCATCCGGACTTTGCTGCCCAGGCAGTAATGTCTGGTGAACGTGTGCATAGATGCCCACGTTGCCACCTGGCAGAGGTCAAGGAGTGGGACTCCACGTGCCACTGAAGTAGATGCTGCTGTAGCCCTAGTTGAATGAGCATGCAGCCCCACTCTAGGTTTCTTTTTCACTAAAAAGAAACAGATTTTAAAGCAAAGGACAAACCATCAGGAGATGGTACGCTTTTGGACAGCCCAACCTCTCTTGCCACCCACATAGCCAACCAAGAGCTGATCCTCCTTCCGGAAATCTTTTGTGTGGTCAAGGTAGAAGGACAGCGCACATTTTGGGTCCAGATGGTAGAGTCTCTCCTCCTCCTTAGAAGGATGCAGAGGTTGGGAAAGGGTGGGCAAAGGGATCATAAATTAGGATGTTTGCCCCGTCGTGCAACGGACGCGTTTAGAGGTACGAGCTCAGTCTTGCTTTAGCTGTGAACAAAGCACCTGGGGAGACTCAACACCTGTTTTTGGGTTCACGGCATGAGGCACTGAGCGCAGCAACCCACAGGAGGCCCACGATCCGCGCTGTTTGCCCCCGCAGCACACACCCGGCTGCTGAGAGGGGCTGAGGCAGGACTATACATCCCAGCGTCCCCTGCCTGACGGGGACGCCGACGGACAGGAGACACTTCCGGTCGCAGGCGCATAAACGCCAGCGCTTCCCCGCGTCGCGGGACGCGGGCATCGCCAGGCTGAGCCCGGGCAGAGGGCGGGCCATCTGTGGCCATCCGGGGCCAGAGGAGGCCGGGCCGGGCCACCCCCCTTGGCTGTGGAAATGGGGAAACAAAAACTAAATACTGTGGAAGGCGAAGGTAAGAAAGCTAAAGTTCCCAGGAAATCCGAGTCTATAATATCCGATCTCACATCGGCAGTCGGGGCCCTCAGCGCAGAAATTGCCAACGCTGAGAAAGAGCTGAGCCTGGAAGCTATTGCTAACACTCAGGATGTCTCTGGTGCTGCATTGCACTTGGAGCCTGTTCCCCTGATTCCACTTGAACCTACTATAGTGATAATGAAACCACCTCAGATTTCTCAGGACATTCTAGATGGAACTGGGACCCCTGAGCTGGTTAGTGAGGCGCACACTCCGGGTCAAGACTGTATTGGACATAAAGGAACAAGGGGGAAACGAAGGAACTCTAAAAAAAACCCGAAAGTATAACAACGTTAGCTTGCCTACAGAAAACGCTCCTCCTGAAGTACGACTCCCGGATCACTTGGCAGATTTGGTGGAACATTTATTTTGGTGGAACATTTATTTGAATCTGGGCTTGAGCCGGCACTTGTGAACATTGGCAAAGACATAGTGGATACCCTAAACTCTTGTGTGACTAGCCTTTTAAACAAATGCAACCACATTGATCATTTCATTAAGGAATATAGGGCACAACATCCTAGGTCAGCTAAGTCACGGGAGGTACGAGAGAGCCCCAACTCACAGATTAGTCAAGATGTATTTACAGACACTCCAAACTGTGTAACTACTAACAGCGCAATCCCAAGCGTAGAGGAGTTGGGGATTAGGGAGGAGAACAATCATAGTGTGCGGCTGACCTGCTCTGCAGAATTTTCTTCCAAGCAAGGAGTTGACTCAGCACATTTTAAATCTGCTGTAGGCCACACAAAGTCTAATTCTAACTGGGGTTTTACCTTAAATCTCCCACCTGATGCGGCGCCCCTAGTAGCAGTTCTAACGGGAGTGCCTCAAGTAAATGCAGGGTCATTGGAAACTGACTTTGATCTATTAAGGAAAGATCAAATCTGGTGTTCCCAACTCAGCAGCGGAGGGGCTGATATTACCTCGCATGCTATTTTTGCCAGACAGGTTGCATGGGTAGGGAGGAGAACCAAATGTATACCCGGGGATTGTGTGGTAATAAATTTTAACTGCCCTAATGTGGCTGACAGACTGTTTTGGGATGAATCAGAAACGGTGGGTCCTGGTATTAGACCTCTCACCCTGGGCTATTTTTATCCTCCGGTATCCCACTCATATAGAGGACCTTCTAGGCTAGATGCCCAAACAATCAGACGTCCCCATTTTGATTTATTTGGCTGTTGCAAACATGAACACACCCCTAGATTCTAGGTTAGTGCTCATAAACCTAGAGGTCCCTACCCTGAAATGGCCCCTACCAATAATAACTCCTACCAAGCTCAGCAGGCCTCACTGAGGAAGGAGGGAGGGAGTCAACCTCCCCAACACATGATGGGGACTTCCCCCAATCAAAGGCCCATAGATTTAAATTTAACAAATAGGTTTGCACCCCTCTCTCACATGGATACTATCGATTGACTACATAAAACTAAACCAGTGCATTTAGGTAGTACCAAGGTGATAGCCCATCCATCTATGCGTAAATTCCTTAGCTGGAATATAGCATGATTAAATAACAAACGTGCTGACGAGAGATGGAAAAACATGTTATACAGCATGACATTATCGCCCTACAGGAGACCTGGGACACAGAAAACAGCTTTTGTCTTGATGGGTACACCAGTTTTGCTGCTAAGGCAGTTCCAGGTGTACGGGGTAGACCCAAAGGAGGGCTGCTTATGCTTCTCACTTGAGCTATGTGGCTCTTTCCAACAGCTTGAGCTGCATTCAGACAATATATTAATCCTAGAATGGACAGGCCCAAATCACCTAACTACCCTTTTGATTAATTTTTACAATGCCATGGGGAAGGACCAATGTAACCTACATCTTAACTTTGTGGAAGGTTTTTTAGAGTAATATAAATCCTCACATAACACTGTATTCGATACCATTTTGATGGGAGATTTTAATATTCATCCGTGCAACTGGGATTGTATGGCAGAACAGGTAATGGGACCTGTTGGATCCATTCCCAGACACTTCGAACATAGCCCACAGGGGGAAGCTCTCGAGGGACTATGAGCCAATATGAATTTGTTTGAGGTAGATGGCTTTAAGGGGGAGGATAGGACCCGACTTTCAAAGGCAGAGACTCAGACACAAATAGATTTTATCTTTGTATCTGTGGGATTGATAACAAAGGCCATTTCATATGAAGTAGTAGTGCCTATATTCAGTGATCATAATCCTCTTGTTCTTGCTTTGGACCTTGGGGATGTAATAATTAGACAAGATTTAAAAACTGTAAATACCAATACTTTGACCCCTAAGACCCAGGCTAGGAGACTAAATTGAACCAAGGTTGTTCCACATACCTTTATGACTGATCTCCTTTCTAATGCAGAGCCAGATTTCGCAGTTTTCCTAGATAGTACAGCTACCGGTAATTATATTATTGCTGCCTATGTTGCCATTTGCTACAGAATTAATCAAGACTTACAAACTAATTCCAGGCAGAAAGAGCTCAATCACCCTAGGTGGTTTGATGCCAAATGCTCTAAGGCACATAAGGAACTTTTACAAGCCTTAAAATTAAAACCTCGGAATACTGAGCTCATCGCTAGGATGAGAAAAGCATATAAGCTGGCTATGTCTGGTAGGAAAAGGCCATTAAAAACGAGGCTTGGAACAATCTTATCTCCGTAGATATCCGGAAGGATAGTAGCAAATTTTGGGCTACAATAAATCACCCATTTTTCTCCGGGACTGATAACATGGTCCTGGATTGTGTGATCCCTGATGATCAATGGGTTTCAAACTTCAGCAGGATTTATGACACTGAGGAGTGTTTACCCGTAATAGGTACGGACCATTATTCTTTGAATTCAGCCTATCCGCCACACTTTGAGATGGCTGAGGTCCAGAGGGCGATAGAAGAGACATCAAAAAATAAGGCCCCAGGGACAGACGGTGTCCCAGCAGATCTCTACAGGACCCTCCCAAAATTCTGGGCAAAGATTCTTGTAAAAGTTTAATTCCTTAAGTAGTAGTGAATTTCCATCGTCCTGGGCAACATCGATCATAATTCCTGGGTTTAAAAAAGGCTTGCGAAGTGACCCCTCCTGTTATAGGCCCATCTCCTTGATTGACTCTGCCGTTAAAATCTTGGGCAGAGTCATCTTGCATAAGATGGAAGATTACCTAGAGGATAGGGGGGTCCTCTCCAACCTACAGAATGGGTTCAGGGCAAAAAGAGGAACTTTAGACCAGTGCCTAAATATTCAGATGCTCATAAGTAAATACACCCAGGTGAAGGACGGTATGCTTTGCATGGGTTTTATGGACCGCTTATCAGCCTTCGATTTGGTAAAAATGATGGTCTATTTTATCCAACTTAGGCTTCCATCCCTCGCTGGTTAACTTTCTAGCGACCCTTCACCAAGGTCTTCAAGCAACAATTAGAGTTAACAAAGGAGGGGGGTTGCACCAGTTATTTTAACACCAAACGCGGTGTCAGGCAGGGGTGCATTTTGGCACCCCTCTTGTTTACCTTATATATTAATTCATTGGACAAACATCTAGAGGGGGCTGCCTTGGATGTCCCGCGTGTGGGAGACTCTGTAGTTCCGGTCCTTCTTTATGCGGATGACGCTCTCTCATTAGCCCGCACGGGACTGGGGCTGCAGAGACTCTTGGACGCCTTTGGTGGTTTTATGGGGTCCTTAGACCGACAGGTAAACAGCAAAAAAGCACACATTATGGTGGCAGGTAAACGCCGAAGGCCCAGAAAATAAAAAGCTTTACTTGTAATGGGGCGGTGATATCTAGGGTCCCGGTATTTCCATACTTAGGCGTCATTTTTGATAAAAAGGGTCCCTGGGCCCCCCCAACTAAATGCTAAAAGTTTAGCTGTTGCAAGAGCATCTTCTGCCCTTCTGGGTTTTACGAAACGTTTGGGCTTGAGGCCTATAGAAGCCCTTTTAACAGTATATAAATCTAGATGTCTGTCTATTGCACTGTATGGTGCCTCACTTTGGGGCTATGTTCCGTCAGGCAAAATACAGATTATAGAAAATAAGTTTTTAAGGTCACTATTAGTAGTTCCTCAATCCACTCCTGTATTTTCCCTGCATTCAGAGCTAGGCCTGAGGTACATTATGGATCTTATACAGCTGGCCCCTTTGATCTGTTGGATTAAAATCTGGCTCAATAGTGAGATCACACTAAACCATTTCATCCTAAAAGATTGCATGGAGCTAGATAAGTCCAACAAAATTGCCTTGGCTAGTTTTTGTTAGAAACACATTCTGCAAACTTGGTCGACCGGAACTGTACTAGTCGCCTAATTTGTTACAAAAGAATGACTTAGAGTGGACTAAGAATAACTTTTTAACTCGGGCGGAGCAAGAACGGGAGAAGATGGAATTGCTAAAACCTACTGTTAGAGCTAATATTGTTCTGAAGACATCACCACTTCTTGAACCATATCTTAGGATTGTGTCAATTCCTTTCCATCGCCACCTCTTAATTCGATTTAGGCTTAACATTGTCCATTTCTCCCTGGGTCATTTTCCAGTTTGGGGTACACCTGAGTCATCAATACCATGCAGTTGTGATCATTTTTCTAGCCAAACTTTGATGCATTTTATTATGTTTTGTGACCACTATGCCGATATTAGGAAACAGCTCCTGGTACCACTTCTTAGAGAAGCAGGGTTCATGCAAGTAAGACCCGCATTAATGTACCTACAACTCCTAGGTAGTTCACAGGTAATTTACGGGGTTGCATGCTTCCTGGTGGCTGCTGTCCGGAAAAAAGTCATTAGACTGGCGGTATTAGAGACTGTGGGATGATTAGAACTCCGCTGCTACTGAAATTTTTTATCTTTGGTATTTTAACTTTTATGAATTTTATGCATATTGATGATGAAATTGATTTCATTGTATTCTTTTTATACATAAATGTATTATTGTCATTACTTTTATGATTTTAATTAATCGAATAAAGTGTTACTTGACTTGGCACCTGGTAAAGGGCTTCAAGCTTTCCTCTTTGCTGTTTAATTGTTGAAATTAATGTGGAAGTTGTTTTGAAACCATCACATCACTGTTTTTAACGCACACTTTTTTTTACTTGGGCACAGTGCATTCCACACTCTGTCACGGAGCATCTTCCCCAGTCCACCACGGATTCTTCTGTTTGTGTGGAGGGAAACACGACGCAGAACCGGAAGTGTGGTTTGTCTCCATCACGCACGCTGTGGTCAGCAGTCTAGTAGTTAACTGCATAAATTAGAATGTTTTCCCCAGCGCGCAGCGGACGCGCGCCTAAGGCAAGCCTGTCTGCGCTCATCCGCACCTGGAGCGGGCCCAGGGCCACGAGCCCTAGCTCAGTTACACCAGCTAAGCACTATTCAATGACAACCTACTTCAGCACCCGGCTAAATATTTGTCACGGTATGATTGCTAGTGGACAGGAGTGGACAGAGAATATCCCAACCTCGACTTGCGAAGTCGTCACATTCCCCATAATACTCAACCACTCACAACCATTTAAAGCATGGGTACTCTCAAACTTTTTCTCGGGGGCCAAATGTACGTCTGCCTCTCCCCTCGTCTGCCTCTCCCCTCGTCTGCCTCTCCCCTCGTCTGCCTCTCCCCTCGTCTGCCTCTCCCCTCGTCTGCCTCTCCCCTCGTCTGCCTCTCCCCTCGTCTGCCTCTCCCCTCGTCTGCCTCTCCCCTCGTCTGCCTCTCTCACCTCACCAGGCGTCCGTGTGTCAGCCGGGGCTGAGACAGCTTCCCGGCCGCACCGAGTACTTCACAGGTCTTTAAAAAACCATTTACTTGTTAAGGAGTGTTAAAAATGGCGATTTACGGTTGGCAAAGGCTTGCGCCAAAGCCAGCCAGAAACCACCACTCTAGTCAGGGCAAGGCAATTACACGCCAAAGATAACCCCTGCTCACCCTCTAGGTAACGTGACACGAGCAGTGAGGCTTATCCCGGAGGCAATGTAAGTTAAGTATTTGCGCACGCACTCACCAGCAACAAAATCCCAGGCCCCCCACAAAAGGAACTCCACACAAGGTTATATAGGAAAATAGCATTTGTATTATACCAAACACATTAAATAATTAACTCACAATTTACACTGTGCCACTGGCACGGGCGGAATTTACAGGGGATTATATATACATATGACAGGGCCACATGGACCACTGTCAGGAAGAAGCCCTTTTAGAACTAGTACTTGGTAGAAATAACACTTTGGTGTTACAATTATTCTATGTCCTAAGTGTTATTCCTACAAATAGCAAATGTAGCACACAACCAGTAACCACTGGTAAAAGGTAAGTACACACTACGCAACCCTAACCACCTTAGGCATATATCACACAGGGTACCAAGAACTCAATAGCATAACCTATACTAGGAAAAACGACCTTCTAAGCATAAAAATACATTCAGAGGTATAGGCAATAAGGCATTTGCATATTATGCAGAAATCATATTGGGCAGGTAATCACATTTGTGCCAAAATCACACGAGGCATCCACTGGTACCCCTAGCAAGGGCAGACCCCCATGAAACTGTCCCTAGGCCAACTTGGCCTCTCAGGGGCTGAAACGCCCTGTGTCCAGCAAAGTGAGGGCAGGCTGCGCAGGCAGCAAAAGAAGAATGCGCAAAGGGAACAGTCCTAAACGTAGCAGCTGCCCACTAAGTGCTAGGCAGCTATAGAACCTGAGCCTGGCACCAACGTGCCTCCTGGCTCTTCTGGGGCTCTTGAAATGAGCAGAACAAAGTGGGAGCCTCGTGGGCTCTAGAAACCAAATACCCCCCCTTGGAGCCTCCTGCGCTCAACGAAAATGCTGTCCACTGGGGGAGCGGCCCGCTGCCAACCGGGGCCGCTCTACCCTCAGAAATGCCCCCAAACTGGTGGAGCCACTCTGGTTCGAAATTTGAAATGCCCCTGTCGTTGGTGTCCTGCTCTGGGGACTCTGACATTGAAAATGTGGCGCAAAACGAATATAGCACCCGCAAGAGGGGAGGGGCGGGCACCGGCAATGCGCCCTAACGCCCCCCTTTCCACAACACTGACCCGAGGATCCCCCGCTTACCGGTAAGACAGCGGGGTTCCTCTGGCAGCCTGCAAGTGGCAGGTGGGGCTCTCACTTGGGAGAGCCTCGCCGGGGAGGAAGGACGCTTCTCTCTCTCTGGTCTGTCTCCGGGTGGCTGTGGGGCTCCCTACACACCAGAATGCTCCGCGAGGAAACACACACCTTCTCTGGGCACCCCGGGGCTCTCTCTCTAACTCGGGGCCCCGGGTGAAAGCACCATCTCTTCCTGCTCATGTTACGCCTTCCTCTCCAGGAGCGCGGGGTAGGCTCCAGTCGGCTTCTTGGTGCCGGCTGACTTCTCCTGCGCACACCGGAGTGCCGGGTGGGCTCCCGTAGACTTCCGGTTTTGCGCCAGTACTTCAGGGTCGCGCTGGGCAGCGGCCCGGAGGAGATTCTTCTCGGGCACAATACAGGGTAGGTTCCCGAGTTACGAACTGGTCCCTGGCGGGGTAGCCACCCGCAAAATAGCTAATAAAACAGGGTGGGCTCCTGTGAATGGAAAATAACGAAAAATAGCGGCAATTCTGCAGGGTGGGCACATGCTCTGAAATAAGCAGAAAGGGGGGATCCCCACGCCGGGGAATCCCTCAAGGTAGGGATCGCCACAACAGCGGCGTCACGCGCTATTTTGAGGGGGAGGCCAGCACTCCCCAGGCACTGGCAGGCCACCCAAGCCCCCCCAGGTCCAGGGGCAAAGTCCAAAAAGAAATTAAGGCAGGGGGGGGGCAAAGGCTGGGCCCAGGGGCCAGCTCACAGGGCCCTCCAGGCAGAGAGGCGGTCCTCCTGGCACGCAGCAGGCCCCCCTCAAGATAGGATCAGGAAGAGAACATTTTTCAAGGGGTCACAGCCCCTTTGTATACTTATAAATCCTTTGTCTGTGTCTGCAGGGTTAAAGGAAAAAACAGATGCAACTGGTTTTGGAGCACTGTGTTGTGCTCAGCCCCTCTCCCCATTCAGAGGCCACGCTAGGGACATCAGACGCACCACAGGGGACTGAGCTAGCATTGTGTAGGGAAAGCCCAGCCCAACTCAGGTCCCGGGTGTACTCCTCCCACCCATCTGGCTGTCAATCTCCCTATTCACCACCGGGGCAGACCCATCCTGCCTCCTTGAGCCAGGCTCACCAGCCATCTCCAGCCAACCACAAGGCAGACAGTCATTTCACCTTTATTACACAGACATGCCAACTTTTAGAAGTGGCACTTCCACACTAGACACATCAACGCTGCACACATCGCGCTTTACACTGGGACACAGTGGAAGTGCGCAGAAGCCAAAAACAACCAACTCCAAGTCACCTATCAAAGCAAAAAGTTTAGGGGTTAACCTGCCAGAAGGGCCAAGTCCAACACAGAGGCTTTGTTGTATTTCACCTCTTCATAGCCCCCTGCATCTCCACTCTGACCTTCGCTGGAATCGTCCGGCCCCCAAAGAGCACTGCTGCAACCAGCAGTGTTTGCGGACACTCTTTAAAAAAAATAATTAAAAAACACAGGTAGGATGTCTGCAAGGTCCGCAGGCCGCCAAGGAAGGCTTGCCGGGGCACTGGCGGCCCGCGGGCCGTACTAGGAGTAGCCGTGATTTAAAGGAACCCTCCTTTATCATTTCCCAGGTCCCAGAGCGGGTCCAGATATGGGTAGTTTATTAGAACCTCTAGCAGGAGAAGCTGCTTTCACTATCTTGGGTGATTTAAACTTCCACCTAGAATCCTGATATAACCATGACACCTCCACCATCATTGCAGAACTGGAGGCCGTGAATCTCCAACAATTGGTGACCAGCCCTATCCACAAAGCCGGGAGCACGCAACAGGCTTTTCACTAGCAACAGGCAAATATCGATAGTAAAAACCATACCCCTGGTATGGACCAATCATTGGGCAGTCTTCTTTGACATCCAGATAAAAACCACTCCGTCATTGATCACCCCAATCCCTCCCACACAATTCAAAGCTTGGAGCAGCCTAGAGCAGCAGCTCCTCAAAACACATATTTCCTCCACCGACTATGACCCTTCTTCAGACCCCACTCTGGCCTCATTAAACTATTCCGAATGGCTTAATAATGCCTTCAACGCCCTAGTACCTTTGAAAAAACCAGAACTATCCCATCGACTCCCATTGTTCTCAGATTCTCATAGAAAGGAAAAACAACGCTGTAGGAACCTTCAGAGACCCAGGCGCAGAAACTATAACTGGAGAGAGAAAACTCTTTACAAGGAAGCCATCTCCAAATATAAGCATCTCTTTATCCTAGAGAAGAGCAAATACTACCTTAGTCAGATAGAATCGGCTCAAGACTAATAAACAACTCTTTCAGGTTGTCACTAAACTATCAGGGTCCATGACAAACCCTCCTTTTGCCCCCACCCAAGAGCTCTGCTTCCTAGACAAAGTCAGTAATATTTACACCAATTTCGCCTCTCCACCAAAACAGATTTAATGACAACTTCAGACAAAATCAAAACTAATCCCTCTTTGCCTATTTTTAGCCAAGTCTCTACAAAACAGATGACGGACCTCATCTTATCCACCAAGTCAGGCTCCCCGACCAACCCTTGCCCAGCCTTTATCTAAAAGCTATTTCCTGACATATTGGCGCCAAATCTAACAGACATCTGCAGTGCCATGTTCACTACTGGCACCAACCCGGACACATGGAAAAAGGCCATTATCAAACCGTTGCTGAAGAAGCAACATGTCGATCCACTAGAATCTAAAAATTACAGACCTATCACAAGACTACCATTCTCAGCAAAAATATTTGAGAAACTGCAGCTAGCCAAATACATTGAAGCTATCTTCTGGATGAGAAGCATTTCGGCTTTAGGAAAGGCCATGGCACAGAAACCGCCCTCATTAAAGCAGTAGACAAATGAAGGACCATCCTAGACCATGGGGGCACCGCAGTGCTGGTAGTTTTACCAGCAGCCTTTGAAACGAGCAATCATACCACACTGATCAATCGTGTCTCAAGCATAGGCATCAAACTGAAGGCCAGAGAACTGCTGGCCTTGTTTCTTTCCAATCGCACACGATGAGTGACTCCTGGTACATATAAATCAGCCCCTTTCACCCACCAGTGTGGTGTGCCACAAGGTTCATCCTCGAGTCAGACACGGTTTAACATCTGTGTGTCGGACCTGGCCAGGGTCATCAAAGCCCACGGGATGGGACTCACTTCCTATGCCGATGATACACAACTGGTGCCTTCTATCCATAATGATGGAGGAGCAATCGCGGCCAGCTTCCAAGATGGAATGCGCGCAATCAGCACCTGCATGGCCAACATTTGCCTAATGCTAAATTCCGATAAAACAGAAGTTTTGATTTTTGGCAAGTTACTTCCTGCTTGGTCTGCCATCTGGTGGCCGACCAATCTGTGACCCCTCCCCCGGTAACTAAAGTGAGAAATCTAGGTGTCATGTTTGACGACGAACGACAAACTCACTTTCATATCACATGCCAACACAATTGTATCCTCATCTTTCTACACTCTCAGAAGGATTTTTTTTTAAAACTCCGTCCATTTCTACCAACCAGTGCCAGAAAAACCCTAATCAACACCCTAGAAATGTCAAAAATTGACTACTGCAATGGCCGGTTTCTCAATGCCCAGAAAAAGGTCACCAACAAACTACAGATGGTGCAGAACTCAGCGGCCAGAATGATAACAGGCACCCCCAAATATCAATCAATCTCATCGGTAGTCCGAAAACTCCACTGGCTACCAATATTAAGCTGCATCAAATTAAAAGCCCTATGCATCGCCTTCAAGGCCAACCACAATACAGGACCTTACTTCCTGAAGAAGGCGTTTTGCGTCTACACTCCCAACAGACCCTTGCGCTCACTAACTGCCAAACTTCTAAAGATCCCTCGCACAAAAAAAGTCTCCTAGGGTGACAGAAGATTTTTCGTTGCTACTGCTAAACTATGGAAAACTCTTCCTATGCACATCAAAATATGTCAAAATCTTCTTGCCTTCAGGAAACTCATAGACGTGGCTTTTAATCAATAAGCTTCTGCCACGGGTTCGACCTCTAAATAGCCCATAGCGCCAAGACACCCATGGGTATTTGCGCGCTCGACAAATTATCTAAATGAATATCATTTGCCCTAAGTGAAATGAAGTAACCACTTTAGGAAGGAATGATTATCTAGTCTAAAGCACCACTTTAACCGGATGCACAGAGGGGAAAGGGGGCTTAAAAGAAAGAGCCTGAAGCTCACTCACCCTGCAAGCAGAAGCGATTGCAACAAGAAAAGCGGTTTTCAGGATGAGTAGCCGGAGATGACAGTTGTGAAGAGGTTCAAAGGGAGAGCACATAAGATAAGTTAACATGCGATTCAAGTCCCACTGTGGCATTATGAAAGGAAATGGAGGAAAAAGCTGAATAATGCCCATAGAGAATCGGTTTACAATAGGAGACTTGTACAAAGAGGGCTGATCTGGTAGCCGAGTGAAAGCAGAAATAGCTGTAAGATAGCCTTTTAGAGTGCCCAGAGCAGAGCCTTGCTGGGCCAAAGAAAGGATGAACAAGAGAACCTCAGAAAGAAGGGCAGAGAGGGGAATCCACAGCATTTGCTGTGCACCAGGCCACAAACTTATTCCATCAACAGGCATATACCGCCTTAGTGGAGGGACGCCTGGCTGCCAAGATGACGTGACAGACTTTGGGCGGAAGGCCAAAAGCTGCCCACTGTTGATGCTCAATATCCACACAGGGAGGTGGAGGCTGGGCAGGTCTGGGGGACAGAACATCCTCCTGAAGGGGCAGTCTGATTGCAGGATCAATGGACATGCTCAGGAGCTCAGGGTACCAGACTCATCTTTCTCAGTCCAGAGCCACAAGAATGACTTGGGCCCGGTCGCACTTGATCTTCAGCACTAGGGTTAAAAGTGGTAGAGGCAGAAAGGGGTACAGAAAGCCGCAATTCCCCTTGTAGCGGAAAGAGTCGCAGAGCAAGTGCCGCCTTGGAAACGCCAATGCATAAAAGTGCTAACATTGCACGTTCTCTTCGGTGGCGAACAGATCTAGCCAGGGCTTTCCCCATCACTGAAAGACCTTGCACCACCTCAGAGTGAAGAAGCCATTCCTGATCGACCAGGCACCAACGGCTGAGCTAGTCTGCCCTGGCGTTCAGGGAACCTGCCAGGTGTTGGACCCCCAGAGTCATGCCCTGATGTTCCAGCCATGTCCAAAGACAAAGAGCCTCTTGGCAAAGGGTCAACAACCCCACCCAGTTTGTTGCAGTACCACATTGCGGTGGTGTTTTATGAACACCCCCACTACTTTATTCTTGAGGGAAGGAAGGAATGCCTTCAGTGCCAGGCATATCACCCAGAGCTCCAACAAGTTGATAAGGAGCCCTGAATCCAACGGAGACCAGACCTCTGATCTCCCCCTCATAGATGGCTGCCCCATCCCAGGATTGCCCCATCCCAGGATTGATGCATCAGTCACTGTTAGCTCTGCTGGGGAAAGGGAGAGGGATCCGCCTTTGACCCAATCCTGATCCATTAACCACAACTGCAATTGTTGTGTAGTTCCCTCCAATCTAGACATAGTTGGAAAGATTCCCCTGATGCATGCACCCATTGGAATGTCAGGTCCCACTACAGAGACAGCATATGCCCCCTGGCATGATCCACCAGTAGAACGCAGGAAGCCATGAGGTCCAGCAGCATCAGGGTCCTCACCTAAATCCGGGATAGAGGCTGAAACATCGGTATAGCCCGAATATCCCGGAATCACTGCTTGGAAGGATAGGCCCGAAACTGCACTGTGTCCGGAACAGCTCAGATGAAAGGGAGCATCTGAGAGGGAGTCAGTTGCGACTTCGGCACATTTATAGTGAACCTCAGCGAGTGCAAGAGGTCAGCCATATCTATAGGTGGGAGACGGCTGCCTGGGACGAGCCCGCTTTCAGCAGCCAGTCAGCAAGATAGAAGGGAGGGGAGACAGACATCCTTGAACTTAACAGATGAGCTGCAAATACTGTAATCACCTTGGTGAACACCTAAGGGGCTCTGGTAAGGCCAAGGGGTAGCCTGTTGGCAGGTGGGGCGGGAATGTGCAAGTATGCGTCCTGCAAGTCCAACGCTGTCCTCCAGTCTCCTGGGTTGAAGGCAGACCGAACTTGAGTGGTTGTGAGCATTTTGAATTTCTCTTCTTTCAGGAATAAATTAAGAGGGCCTAGGTCTAGGATAGGACGAAGTCCTCAGTCCTTCTTGGGAACCAGAAAGTAACTCGAACAACGACAGCCTACTTCTTGTGTCAGCACCATTTCTATGGCTCCCTTGGTCACGAGAGCTGCCATTTCATGGTGAAGTAAGGAGATGATCCTTATGTTAGCTTGTCGCAAGTGGGTGGTATTGGCGGAGAGATAGTCACAAAGGGGAAGGAGTAGCCCCTTTGGACAATCTGGAGAACTCAGTCGTTGGATGTTATCGACCTCCAGTGGCGCAGGCGACAGCTTATACAGCCTCCCACTGGTTGCCATGATGGTCGGAGAGCAAACTAAAGACGCTTTGAGGCTGTGGCTGCCAGAGTGGCTGCGTCTCTCCTGTCTGCTATAGCTTGGGAAGAGCATGACTCAGACCTCCTCCCGTACCAGAGGCCCCACCTGCACAACAGAATACCAAAGTGAATGGAATCAACAGACGAAAAAAGGCACGTGGTGGTCAGTGCCAGGCTGCCATAAGAAAACATTTTCTTGCCCAAGGTGTCCAGTCTTGTGGATTCCGTAGCTGGTAGCTCTCCGGAAATGGTGCTGGGTGAGGAAACCCACGTTCAACAGCCAGTCGTTGAGCTGGGGTAAAACTGGAACCTCTGATTTGTGCAGATGAGCTGTGACCACCACCATCACTTTGGTAAACACCCAAGGGGCACTGGTAAAGCTAAAGGGGAGCACCGTAACCTGAAAATGCTAGTGGCCTACTGTGAGCGGTAGTTAGCATCTGTGGGCTGGCAGGACGGTAATATTGAAATAGGCGTCCTGCAAGTCCAATACCATCATCCAGCCTCCAGGGTTGAGGGCTGACAGGACCGGATGTAACATGAGCATTTAGAACTTCCCCTTGCGGAGGAAGCAGTTCAGGGCCCGAGGCCTAGAATAGAAAGAAGGCCTTTGTACTTCTTGTGCACAAGAAAGTAGCAGGAATAGAAACCATGACCTACTTCTGGCGCATGGATCCTTTCGATAGCTCACTTGGCCAACAGAGCTGAAACGTCCTGGCAGAGAAGAGCCAAATGATCCTCCGACATGCCATCGAAAGACTGTGGCATGGAGGAAGGGGCAGTCTCGAAGGGGAGAGAGAAGCCCCTTCAGACTATTTGCAAAACCCACCTGTCCGATGGGATGGATTGCCAGTGGTGGGTGAGGTGATGGGAAATCCTGCCACCCACTGGTCATTGACGGCCCTGAAAGGCCTGGGTTTGGAGGCTGCTGTAGGGTGGGGAAAGGGTGGACTGGCCCACCCACTGGCTCCCAGAGCCACCAGGTTGCTGGGTCTCTCGTCTGCTGCCAAGCAGAGCCTGAGCAGCTTGCATGAACAGGTGGCTAGACTGGGCCAGACGTGACTGGGTGCCCCTTCCGTAACCACAAAAGGGGCGAAAAGCAGACTGGGGGTAATTGTAGCCAGAGAAACCTTAAAGCGCTCCAGCCCAGAGTCTCTCGCCGAAATGGCCAGACGTCCTCAACTAGAATAGGTGCCCAAGGGCTAACGAAGTGGTATTTGTTCTGCCTAATGAGTCGGTGGTATCCATTCCACATTGAATGGTGAATTTATCTGTGTCCCTCCCATCTGCCACTGCTTGAGAGAGAATGGCCCGGGTCTCTCCCGGGCACGGAGGCAGCACTTGTGCGCCGTATCCCAAATAGTATGGGAGCGTTGCCCAAAAGGCACGCGGTATTCACGGACTGCATTGCCAAGCTGGAAGAAGAGCACATGCTCTTCCCAAGATAATCCAGCTTCTTGGATTCCCTGTCTGGAGAAGCAGAAGGGAAAGTGCCCTTAGAAGAAGAGGCTTGGATCACCAAGCTCTCAGAGGAAGGATGTTGGGTGAGGAAAACTGGATCACCCAGAGCCGGGCGGTGGCGGCAGGCAATCGTCCTTTCCACAGGAGCCCCTGTGCTGTGCTTATACCAGGTGCCCAGAAGGACATCATTGAGGACTTTGTTGAAGAGCAGAAGGGGCTCAGAGGAGGTTCCCACATGCTAAAGCACCTCTGCCAGGAGAGGATTCCTGAGTGCCACTGATGGGAGTTCCAGGCCCAAGGCTTTGGCTGCCCTTTGCACCAACAGTGTAGGACGCTGCCTCCTGGGTAGCCATGGTAGGGGAAGAAAGCATACCAAGGTCTAGGGAAGTGTCCAGACCACTGGATTCACCAAGGTCCTCTCTCCAGTCCGGCTCTTCAAGGTAGTTTGCCAAAGGGTACAGCGACCCCTCGCAATCCTCATAACCACCTTCCAAGCGAGAGGGAACACGAGGGATGTATAGGGGAACAAAGGTACCCTCCGGCATCAGATTCAATGTTGGTCCAGCTCTAGGTCCATCTCGGGGGTGGGAATGGAGACTGCCTCAGCCGGGGGCACGGCCGGCACTGTGGGGCATCGTCTGGATTGGCACCGAGGAAGGTTGGGTAAGATCAACCAGCGTCGATCCGGATCCAGGCCTGGATCCGCAGGGCATCGAAGGCCCATGGCCCCCAAACTACTCTTTAGAGCCCAAAGGCGCACCAGCAGTGTCAGGCTGCCCAAAGATATGGTGGAGAGCTTAGTAAAATGTACGAAGTTGGGCAAGTGACGTAAAAACTTTGGATTTATGGCCCGGCAGTCGGAGTACGAATTTGGGTTGTTGTCGCGCTCCAGACAGCAAAGGCATACGACCGTCATCATCCTGTGAGGGGCCTCGCATGGCTTGAACCCGGTAAGACGATGGGACATCTATAGCGCACCAGGAGTCAAAGACTCAAAAAAGACGACGACAAAACATAGAAAAAGTTCAAGTCAAAAAAGTGATTAAGGGATAGCTCTCTCTGAATCGGAGCTAGGCTGGTGCACAAAAAGAAAGAACCGACGTCCACATGCAGGGGCGGCGGGTAAGTAGGCACTGCAACATCACCTCGGTGACCACAACGCCAGACTCAACTGACACCATTTACTGACAAGCAGGGGTACTGCTAAGAAAACATTCTCCTAATCCAGTCTGATGCCTGGGAGTAATTCTAAAGGTAAGGAATCTATAACTGTCTCTTTCAGATAGGACACTTTTAGAAGTGGCCATTTCTGTGTGCTTATGACTGTGTCCTGCCTGGTTGGGTATTTAACATCTGGTTTAGAATGACAGGAGAAGGGATGTGCATTCACTCTAGACCATCACAAGGGGGGGGGGGGGGTTGAGGTGGGTCCGGCCCTTCCTGGGTGACTCATAGTTGGCCTGAATAGGCCTGGTCTGAGTGTTGGGAGAAGTAGTCACCTGAATAGGGCTGTGCTTGCCTTACACACTACAGGGGAGCAGAGACGGTATTGTGAGTATGGAGCCAGAGCAAAGGATTGAAGGGGGGGAGGTGGGGGAAGTTGTGCACTTCTAAAAGTTGTCTGACAAGCCCCCAGAAGAAAGACTTTAGGAGTACAAGTACAGGGGGATCTGATCCCACATTGGTAGATCACTTCTGGACCTGGAAGAACCTCTGCTGGGATAAAAACTGCTGCGCAGAAAAAATTGCCCCATTGCTGTGACTGTTTACAGGAACTACTGCCCTGCTTTGCTGCGCTGCCCTGATGCATGCTGACCTTTGCCCTGCCAAAAGGGCTACAGATTAAACCTAGAGTGACCCCAAGGGCATGCTGGCTTGCCCCCCTGTTCCTCCAAGATCTCAGGACAATAAACGATTGCCAAGGAGCACTTCCGCCATGTGACTTTATTCCCTTTGAGTCAGGCAACGAGTGCTCTGCAGAGCGACAGCGACCTGTTGCTCCCAGTGGTTTGCGGTAGCACGCGCACAGCGCTATATATTGCTCCTGGCTCTACAACAAGACATGCGCTTCCCTTTTGAGCAGAAACCTGAATTTTGACCCCTCCAGAGGAAGAACAAGACGAGTGCTGCTCAGCGCCACAACTCTCAAGTTAGCACACATGGAGCCCTTTTGTCTGCTTGTTTCCAGAGTGCAGGAACGGTTTACCCAATTCAGCAACGCGGGGTGCGATTCCTTCAAGGCCCAGGACACGCGCTTTGTTTAAGGGCTGTTCGCCACCAGCGTCCCTAACATGCTTCAGTTGAGGTGTGAGACCGCAGACTGAATCCTCTGTTAGCGCGGCTTCCCGACACCCATGTTGCCAGAACAACCAGAGGGACCAAGTGGAGAAAGGAAAGCCAGCACGACACCAGAGGGATATGGTGATCTCCGTTGCCGCATACCCAAATGAAGAGAATAACGCCCCGGAGGTCCACCATAGAGATTCTCCCCTCAACAGGCCTCAGACTCACCAGAATTCATGTTGAGGCAGTCTACTACTTGTGGAATTCCTTGGCAGCCCATTTGCATCTGAAGGTGCGATCCACTGCCTGCAATTTGTTGCATTGACGTGGCCAAGCAAGGTCTGCATGCGATCGCCGCAAAAGGTGTGCCCCCCCTAATCGTGTTGTGCACATACCATGGGGGCATCTTGTTGGATGTTCATCCGGGGGGGGGGACGTCCGACAGAGGCCCCTGCCCTTGAATCGTGGAGTAGGGAACTTTCCCACTGATTATCCTATTTCCCCCAATAGGACAGGTGTTCCTGTACTCTGATCTGGACTTGAGATTACCATAGTCTTACTGGTAGGCGAGCAGATGCTCCTGTGCCCTACCCACTACTCGTACAGCTAGGTTTTCTGGCTGCCACACAAACTGCTGTAGGTGGGCAGGTGGCCCTGTAACCTCCGTTTGGGGAGCCACCTTACTGTAGAGGTGTACGAGAAGCACAGATTTGCTGTGCTGTAGGAATCTATGGTGATACTGATTGTTTACAATAGACAAATAGGGATTTATGTGTATTATTACCCAACTGCTTCATACTTATGCCTGATGTGATTTATGTTGGTTTACATTTCCAGGACTGGCATAGTATGCCCAGCAGCCATGACGGATTTATAACCCAACCCTGGCATTTTAGGCCCCGATGTGTACTAGTATTATTCCAGGACTTGCCTTATATATTCAGTGAGGGAGGTTTTATAACGTGTGCACACTATGAGTATTTACTGGACTGCACAAACTTGTAATGTTATGACAATTGCCTTGTTGGCAAAGTGATTTATGGGATTGCGTTAGAATGTGTTTTCTGTATAATACAAAGGATATTGTTATATAACTTTGTGTGGAGTATGTGTGTGTGCCTAGTGTGTCACGTGGGTGTGTGTGTGCGTATGTCATGTTTATGTGTCAGCCTGCTTGCGTTTCGCAAACACTTAACACATTGCTTCTGGGAGAAGTAGGACTGCTCTGTCAAGCTACCAAGGGCGTGAGCAGGGGTTCTCAGGTGTGTAACTCCCTTACCCTAACTAGAGTGGTGGGTTCTTCCTTTCTGGAGGTGCATACCCGAGCCAACAGTAACCCTATTTCTAACACACTGGAAGGT